>NC_090372.1:37260213-37950623 GCF_036365525.1 Heterodontus francisci
CACCCATCCAGGCAAGTGGAGAGTATTCCATCACACTCCTGACTTGTGCCTTTGGGGAGTCAGGAGGTGAGTTATTCGCTGCAGGATTCCTAGCCTCTGACCTGCTCTTGTGGCCACGCTATTTATATGGCTACTCTAGTTCAGTTTCTGGTCAATGGTAACCCCTAGGATGTTGATAGTGGGGGATTCAGCGATGGTAATGCCATTGAATGTCAAGGGGAGGTGGTTAGATTCTCTCTTGTTGGAGATGGTCATTGCCTGTCACTTGTGTGGGGTGAATGTTACTTGCCACTTATCAGCCCAAGCCTGGATATTGTCCAAGTCTTGCTGCATTTCTACACGGACTGCTTTAGTATCTGAGGGGTCGCGAATGGTGCTGAACATTGCGCAATCATCAGCGAACATCCCCACTTCTGACCTTATGATTGAAGGAAGGTCATTGGCCTTAAGAAAGATTTAAACCTGTTGTGGTCTAACAAGGAGAGGGAAAAGAGGGAAGCCGTTTGGCCACACCTCTCCTGACCGTAACACCATGCAAGCTCAAGCTACTGCCATCGTGACTATGGATAAGAGTGTTCAAAGGAGCTTGCGGATGTCACAGCAATCCAGAAATCTGTCTTGGAACAGGTTGCTTGGATTGCAGAGGTGTCACCCTGGAGAGCAGCTATGACCTCATGAAGCATGAATCTGCTGTTCTCTCTCAGGATGACAGCATTCATTCTCCCTTCCCTGCCACTTTGCTGTTGCCAGTCCAGACTACTTTCAGCCATGCTGTGATGGTGCAGCACCTTAAACATTCAAGCCATCCACCACTCACTCACTGTGGCTGCATTGTGTATCACTTAGAAGATGCATTGCAGCAACTCGCCAAGGCTTCTTTAAAAGCACCTTTCAAACTCATGACCTCTCCCACCTAGAAGAATAAGGGCATCAGAATACCATCATCTCCAAGTTCCCCTTCAAATTACACACCACTCTGACTTGGAACTATATTGCCATTCATTCATATTTGCTGGGTCAGATTCCTGGTACTCCCTTCTTTACAGCACTGTGGATGTTCCTTCACCACACAGACTGCAGCAGTTTGAGAAGTTGGCTTATCACCACCTTCTCAAATGCAGTTAGGGATGGGCAATAAATGCTGGCCTTGCCAGCCCACATCCCATGAGCAAAGTTAATTAAAAAAAAGAGAATTGTTCTCTGAACACCCTGGGCAGATATAGCCTCCTGCTGAGACCTTCTCCTCCCTCTTCCAGCAGCTTGTCCTGCTCTTTTGGTGCCTCTTATTCTCCTTTATCATGCTGTAGTCCAAGGGGAATGCACCCAATACTACACCCATATCTGGGAGCAAGTGGTTTGTGCCGAATCCTCAAAGTCAGAACAAAGTCCTTTAACATGTTCTACACCACTCCCTGTTGACTTTAGCAACTTCACAGAACTCAAGAAACCATAAAAACCAATCAGCAATTAGTAGTTGATGATCTATTGAAATAGCACTGTTTGGAGGCCCTTCCTGCTGCTGAATGCATGTTCAGCTGTACCTGTTTAAGTGATGGCATTAGCTGGAGTGTTGAATGCTAAAATGGTAGCATGGCGTTAAATCAGTCTTTGACACTGATGTCATTTGTCTACTCTGCATATTTCTGGCGGATGCTCCCTGTATGCGTGCTAACGCCGTCGTCCGTCTGATATGGCTCACACCAGAAGTGTGCATATGGCTATGAACACCATCTTGGAGCCAAAATGGCACTTGTAGCGCCGAGAAAGTAGGTGCTAATGAGCTACATTTTGCAGTCACTGTTGGCTGAGGACATAGTCTGTATTGTAGTTTGAGTAAATTGAAACTTCAAGTCCCATCCCCCCTCCAATTCATTGAGTGACATGATGGTGTTAGTATTCACTCCAATTGTTTTAACGGGATTGGACTTTTTTATGCTTTATCAAAAGGGTCTCCCTTAATTGCCGCGATTGGTAGTTTTATAAATGATTTTCAAGTGGATTAGGTCATAAAAGCTAATCTAATGCTTGTCATGAAAACCCTCTTTGCCAAAGGGGAAATATTAATTTCATGGTTGGAACCATACATTAGACTTTTACTGGAAAATCTTACAAATAACTTTTTAAAAGTAAACTGGCAGCTAAGATGGCTACTGCAGTTTGGATTTGAAACACCAAAAGATCAAACTGGAGACTACAAGTCTCATTTAAGCTAGCCAGAACAATGGGGTGCCCTCAGTGATTAAGTTACCTAGAATGGCCTTATCAACACAGTCATCAGGGCCATCTGCATCCATTGAGTTTGAAAGAGCCAATCCCCCCCCCCCCCCCACCCCCACAAAGTGTGACTGGACATTTTGAGGTGTAGCACCTTGAATCTCAGAAGATTCCAGAAAAATCTCATTAAAAGAACAAAAAGGCTTGATAGTGTCATGTGGCAGCCAGTGCAGCTCTGGAGAAACTATAACATTTGTCACAGACACAACAGAGCCAGAGTAACTGAAAAGCCATCAATGATGGCTCTCGCTGTCGCCAGTAAATATCAAGAGACGATCCGGCTGCAACTGGGAACTCCCTTAAGACTACAGACTGCTGCAGCCAGGGGACAAGAATCTAACCCTCCTTCTGCCTTCAGGAACCCTGAGAAAAGCAAGCTCACAACTAGCCACATGGTCTAGCAAGGACTTCAAGACCAATTTCAACCGAGGACTATGGGACAAATATACTGTATTTAAATTCCATTTATTCTTGACTTTAATCCAACCACCGAATCTGTTTTCCCTCTGTAATCCATTTGTGTATGTAGATGTGACTGTTGTGTGAATGTGTTGGGTACTGTTAGTAATTTTAAACAGGTTAGAGTGTTAAGAGTAATAAACTGCCATCTTTCTCAATGAAACTCATGAAAACCTGTCTGGTTCTTTTGCAATTATATTAGAGGAGCAGGAACAAGCACTCATTGAGGTGGTAAGTTCAATCACTGTTAAAAAAGGATAAACCTAGTTGCGGTCAAACCAGGGAAAGGGTTATTGTGCAAAGTAGGAGCTCATGGTGTAGGGCGTAACATATTGGCATGGATAGAAGATTGGCTGGCTGGCAGAAAACCGAGATTATGCATAAATGGGTCCTTTCCTGAGTGGCAGGATGTGATTAGTGGAGTCCTGCGGGGATCTGTGCTGGGGCCTCAACTTTTTACAATTGATATCAATGACTTTAGATGAGGGGAACGATGGCATGGATCTAAATTTGCAGATGACACAAAGATCTGCAGGAAAGGGATATGCAGGGTAGGTGGTGACGTAGTGGTGTTATCACTGGACTAGTAACCCAGAGACCCAGCGTATTCCTCTGTAAACATGGGTTCGATTCCCACCACAGCAGAAGGTGGAATTTGAATTTAATTAATAAATCTGGAATTAAAACTAGTCTAATGATGGCTATGAAACCATTGTCGATTGTTGTAAAAACCCATCTGGTTCACTAATGTCTTTTAGGGAAGGAAATCTGCTGTCCTTACCTGGTCTGGCCTACATGTGACTCCAGACCTACAGCAATGTAGTTAACTCTTACATGCCCTCTGAAATGGCCTAGCAAGCCACTCAGTTGTACCTCACCGCTACAAAGTCGATAAAAAGGAATGAAACTGGACGGACCAACCGGCATCGACCTAGGCACCAGAAACGACAACGGCAAACCCAGCCCTGTCGACCCTGCAAAGTCCTCCTTACTAACATCTGGGGGTTTGTGCCAAAGTTGGGAGAGCTGTCCCACAGACTGGTCAAGCAACAGCCTGACATAGTCATACTCACGGAATCATACCTTACAGACAATGTCCCAGACACTGCCATCACCATCCCTGGGTATGTCCTGTCCCACCGGCAGGACAGACCCAGCAGAGGTGGTGGCACAGTGGAATACAGTAGGGAGGGAGTTGCCCTGGGAGTCCTCAATATCGACTCCGGACCCCATGAAGTCTCATGGCATCAGGTCAAACATAGGCAAGGTAACCTCCTACTGATTACCACCTACTGCCCTCCCACAGCTGATGACTCAGTACTCCTCCATGTTGAACACCACTTGGAGGAAGCACTGAGGGTGTCAAGGGCACAAAATATACTCTGGGTGGGGGACTTCAATGTCCATCACCGAGTGGCTCGGTAGCACCACTACTGACCGAGCTGGCCGAGTCCTAAAGGACATGGCTGCTAGACTGGGTCTGCGGCAGGTGGTGGGGGAACCAACACGAGGGAAGAACATACTCGACCTCGTCCTCACCAATCTGCCTGCTGCAGATGCATCTGTCCATGGCAGTATTGGTAGGTGTGACCGCCGCACAGTCCTTGTGGAGACGAAGTCCCGCCTTCACATTGAGGATACTGTCCATCGTGTTGTGTGGCACTATCACCGTGCTGAATGGGATAGATTTCGAACAGATCTAGTAATGCAAAACTGGGCATCCATGAGGCACTGTGGGCCATCAGCAGCAGCAGAATTGTACTCAACCACAATCTGTAACCTCATGGCCCAGCATATCCCCCACTCTACCATTACCATCAAGCCAGGAGACCAACCCTGGTTCAATGAAGAGTGCAGAAAGGCATGCTAGGAGCAGCACCAGGCATACCTCAAAATGAGTTGTCAACCTGGTGAAGCTACAACCCAGGACTACTTGCATGCCAAACTGCGTAAGCAGCATGCGATTGACAGAGCTAAGCGATCCCATAACCAACGGATCAGATCTAAACTCTGTAGTCCTGCCACATCCAGCCGAGAATGGTGGTGGACAATTAAACAACTAACTGGAAGAGGTGGCTCCACAAATATCCCCATCCTCAATGATGGGGGAGCCCAGTGCATCAGTGCGTAAGATAAGGCTGAAGCATTTGCAACAATCTTCAGCCAGAAGTGCCGAGTTGATGATGCATCTCGGCCTTCTCCTGAAGTCCCCAGCATCACAGATGCCAGACTTCAGCCAATTCGATTCACTCCACGTGATATCAAGAAACGACTGAAGGCACTGGATACTGCAAAAGCTATGGGCCCTGACAATATTCCGGCAATAGTACTCAAGACCTGTGCTCCAGAACTTGCTGCGCCCCTAGCCAAGCTGTTCCAGTACAGCTACAACACTACAATGTGGAAAATTGCCCAGGTATGTCCTGTGCGCAAAAAGCAGGACAAATCCAACCCGGCCAACTACTGCCCCATTAGCCTACTCTCAATCATCAGTGAAGTGATGGAAGGTGTCATCAACAGTGCCATCAAAGCGGCACTTGCTTAGCAACAACCTGCTCAATGACACTCAGCTTGGGTTCCGCCAGGGCCACTCAGCTCCTGACCTCATTACAGCCTTGGTTCAAACATGGACAAAAGAGCTGAACTTGAGGTGAGGTGAGAGTGACTGCCCTTGACATCAAGGCAGCATTTGATCAAGTATGGCATCAAGGAGCCCTAGCAAAACTGAGGTCAATGGGAATCAGGGGGAATACCCTCTGCTGGCTGGAGTCATACCTAGCACAAAGGAAGATAGTTGTGGTTGTTGGAGGCCAATCATCTGAGCTCCAGGACATCACTGCAGAAGTTCCTCAGAGTAGTGTCCTAGGCCCAACCATCTTCAGCTGCTTCATCAATGACCTTCCTTCAATCATAAGGTCAGAAGTGGGGATGTTCGCTGATGATTGCACAATGTTCAGCACCATTGGTGACGACTCAGATACTAAAGCAGTCCGTGTAGAAATACAGCAAGACCTGGACAATATCCAGGCTTGAGCTGATAAGTGGCAAGTAACATTCGCACCACACAAGTGCCAGGCAATGACCATCTCCAACAAGAGAGAATCTAACCATCTCCCCTTGACATTCAACGGCATTACCATCGATGAATCCCCCACTATCAACATCCTAGGGGCTACCACTGACCAGGAACTGAACTGGTGTAGCCATATAAATACCGTGGCTACAAGAGCAGGTCAGAGGCTAGGAATCCTGCAGCGAGTAACTCGCCTCCTGACTCCCCAAAACCTGTCCACCATCTACAAGGCACAAGTCAGGAGTGTGATGGAATACTCTCCACTTGCTTGGATGGGTGCAGCTCCAACAACACTCAAGAAGCTCAACACCATCCAGGACAAAGCAGCCCTCTTGATTGGCACCCCATCTACAAACATTCACTCCCTCCACCACCGACGCACAGTTGCAGCAGTGTGTACCATCTACAAGATGCACTGCAGCAATGCACCAGGGCTCTTTAGACAGCACCTTCCATACCCTCTACCAACTAGAAGGACAAGGGCAGCACATACATGGGAACACCACCACCTGCAAGTTCCCATCCAAGTCACACACCATCCTGACTTGGAACTATATCGCTGTTTCTTCACTGTCGCTGGGTCAAAACCCTGGAACTTCCTTCCTAAAAGCACTGTGGGTATATCTACCCCAAATGGACTGCAGCGGTTCAAGAAGGCAGCTCACCACCACCTTCTCAAGGGCAATTAGGGATGGGCAATAAATGCTGGCCTGGCCAGCGTCGCCCACATCCCATGAATGAATTAAAAAAAAAAGTATGTTGTGAAGAGGACAGAAGGAGATTGCAGACCGATGTAGATAAGTTGAGTGAGTGGACAAAAATCTGGCAGATGGA
Organism: Heterodontus francisci; assembly: GCF_036365525.1. Taxonomy (NCBI): domain Eukaryota; kingdom Metazoa; phylum Chordata; class Chondrichthyes; order Heterodontiformes; family Heterodontidae; genus Heterodontus; species Heterodontus francisci. Next base: position 37,266,854 of record NC_090372.1, read on the forward strand.
GTACAGTGTGGGAAAATGTCAAGTTGTTCACTTTGGCCGGAAGAATAAAAACGCAGAGTATTTCTTAAAGATTGCAGAATTAAAGCCTGGCTCGGGTACAGAATTAAAACCTGAACCTGAACTCGAACCTGACCTAGGCCCGAGTCCTTTAATTTTTTTAAATACCCAACCCAAACCTGACACATGTAGTGGGGTTTGGTCGGGTAGCCAGGCTTTACTGCAGAGTGCAGAGTCCAGACTGCACATTTCCCGCCTTGACGTCCTGAATGTTCATTTGAAGATTACTTCCCGGAGCAAGGCAGCACTGTCCACGTCCAACCCAACCGGACCCGAGCCCGAATGCTGGACCCGGAAGAGAGACCCAACCCGACACACGTCATCCGGTCTGGTCGGGTTCGGGTCGGGTAGCCACGCTTTATGCAGAATTCCGAGGTGCAGAGGATCTAGGTGTTCCAGTGCATGAGTCACAAAAAGTTAGTATGCAGGTACAGCAAGTCATAAAGAAGGTTAGTGGAATTCTATCCTTCATTACGGAATTGAAAATAAAAGTAAGGATGTTATGCTTAGTTATACAGGGCATTGGTGGGACCGCATCTCAAATGCTGTGTGTAGTGTTGGTCTCCTTATTTAAGGAAGAATGTGAATGCATTGGAAGTGGTTTCGCGGAGTTTTACTAGATTGATACCTGGAATGAGCAAGCTGTCTTATGAGGCAAGGTTGGACAGATGGCTTGTTTTCACTGGAGTTTAGAACAGTGAGGAGAGACTTGATTGAAATACGTAAGATCCTGAACGGTCTTGACAAGGTGGATGTGGAAAGGATGTTTCCTCTTGTGGGTGAGTCCAGAACTATGGGGCACTGTTTTAAAATTAGGGGTCGCCCTTTTAGGACAGAGTTGAGAAATTTTTTCTCTGGGGGTTCTGCGACTTTGAAACTCTCTGCCTCAGGAGGTGTTGGAGGCTTGGTCATTGAATATTTTTAAGGCAGAGGTAGTTAGATTCTTGTTGGGCAAGGGAATCAAAGGTTATCGGGAGTAGATGTGAGTGTGGAATACGAAACAAACAGATCAGCCATGATCTTATTGAATGGCAGAGCAGGCTAGAGGGGCCGAATGGCCTACTTCTCCTAATTCGTATGTTCGTGGATGGGGAGCCTGAGACCCCCTGCTCACCTGGCCGTTACATGCTTTTTATGACAAGTGGTATAGAGTAAGATCATAGTTGGAGTATGATGTGAAAAGAATATCTAGGCAATAGAGAGGGTACAGTGCAGGTTAACTAGAATGGTGTCTTGTTTGGAAAAATTACAGATATGAAGAATGACTTAGAAAAATTGAAACTGTTTGTATTTGAGCACAGGAGATTTGGGATTGACTTGAGAAAGGTGTTTAAAAATTGAGAATGTAACCTTAATATCTAGTTTATCTAGTTCTTTTAAACTAGAAAACAACGCAAGACAGCTCACAGAACCCTAATCACAAAAATGGACATGAAGCCAGTGAAGGAGATGTTAGGAGGGATGATCAAAAGTTTGGTTTAACAAGTGAGTTTTAATGTGGGCCTTGCAGGCGAAGAGGGTGGAAAGACGGAGGGATTTAGAGAGGGAGTTTGAGTGTGAGGCCTTGACGGACATTGGCATAGTTGCCAATGCTGGGGTGAAGAAAGGGAGGATATAGAAGAGGGCAGTCAGACGAACAGAACGGAAGTGTGGGTGGTGTGAGGAGATGGTGTCGGGCTGGAGTAGTCGGATTCGGAGGAGACCAAGGTATTGAATTAAGATGGGGGCTATATTGGAGAGATGACCAGTGTGGGAAAGATTAAAAATATTTCTGAGGCAAGGTTATCAAAGGTATAGGTGAGTGGATGTGGAGCAAATTAATGGCCGCAAAAATATTGTGGTGAACGGAAGGCCAAAAGCTAGGCAATTGGGAGCTTGAAAGGACAATTGTAAGTGACTTTGGACATTTTTACCCCCAGGGATGGATGCAGAAGGAAGTGGGTGATGCATGATCGAGGGAAGTGGTCGGAGATGGTCTTTTCAATGATGAAGAGGTTGAAGGGGTGGCCATGGATATGGATATCAGAGTTTATTTAGAGGGCGGTGAATTTAGAGGGCATGGGGAGCTGCGATAGAGAATGAAATCACTGAGGATGAGGAGTTGCTCAATGAAGAGACTGAGGGGGGATATCTCGTTGAGCAACCTGGGTGGCTTTTTGGATGGTGGACAAGGAGAGGTGGGAAGAATGGAACAAGGTGAGGTTTGGAACAGAGTATCTAGAAACAGATTATTTCCAGTAATGGAGGGGTCTAGAACAAGAAGGCATAGATATAAAATTAAATTCAAGAGATTTAGTACAGAGTGCAAGGGCTTTTTTTAAAGCTGGGGATTATGAGGCTACCAGAGTGCATGATTGAAGCATGGACCATATCGACATTTAAGAATAGGTTAGATAGGTGCTTGAAGAAAAGGGTACTAAAGGGGTGCAGGGTGGATACATATGATTAGCACTATTGTTCATGTGAAGGGAGCACAGCAACACAGACTAGTAGGGCTAAATTGCCTGTTTCTGTGTTTTGTTTATATGTACAGTAATTTTATGTGAAGAAGAGTTATTAAGTAGAAGTGCCTTACCTAGCTCTGAAATATTATTGATCTGAGCTGTCTGCTACTGATGTCAGTTAATAGTGGATCAATCTGCTCTGACAGGAACGCTTTTGTGCAAAGAAATGTACCCCCACTGATGTAACCTTGCACTTAATGTCGGAATGGAATTGATTTAAAAAAAACATAAATGTGGCTCAAGACTTTTCATAAATACTTTTGTTCAGGAGCAGGATTGATGGCTTGATGTCCTTAGGGAAGGAACAAACATAATGTAGACATCCTCCACAAATGGAATAAAAAATGAAAGACTTGAATTTATATTGTGCCTTTCACAACCTCACTTCAGAGACTTGAGCACTAAATCTAGGCTGACGCTCCAGTGCAGTGTAGAAGGAGTGCTGCACTGTCATAATTGCCGCATTTCAGGTAAGACGTTAAATAGAGGTCCGTCTGCTCACTAGGTAAATGTAAAAGAACTCATGGCACTGCTTCAAAGACGAGCTGGGGAATTCTCCTCAGCATCCTGGCCAATATTTCTCTCTCAATCATCATCACTGAAAAAAAAACAGATTATCTGGTCATTATCACATTAGGGCATCCCAAAGTGCTTTACCAACCAATGAAGTACTTTTGAAGTGTAATTACCAATGTAGGAAATACAACAGCCAATTTGCGCACAGCAAAATCCCACAAAACAGCTCTGCTCCATCATGCAGCCAAAAATGGGTGTCCCCAAATGCATTGCATTTTTATAATGATCAGCTGAATGCTTTGTGTCACTTGAGTAAGAAGGAAGCTAGATAGGTTGCACATCTGGGCTGCACACAGGTACTTTCAAGATAGCAAAAAGTGCCATATTTGGTGATAAATTTCACTGTCCTGTTATAGACTGGATTACAGCATATCATGACCAGGGCTTACTGATGACATATATTTCTTGGCAGGAGTTTCTATTTTGTCAAACAGGAAAACGGTAGACTCTCTCCAGCCTGTTTGTCCAAACCAACAGATCTCTGTTCCCTTTCGTTTCTCGCCTCTTGTATAAAACCAATTTTCCATTACCCCATCATAAGCAGTTGTGCCTTCAGCTGCTTAAGCCCTAAACAGTGAATTCCTTCCCTAAACCCCTCTATCGCTCTCTCCTCCTTTATGTTTAAAACCTACCTCTTTGACCAAAGTGATAACCAAAGGGTTAAATTAGGAGGACAGTTTGCATGGACTAGATTTTCATTCCTATGAGTATAAAAGACTATGGGACGATCTAATTGAGATGGTTGAAGGATTTTGATAGGGTAGATGGAAAGTATTTCCTCTGGTGAAGTCATCCAAAACAAGGGGGGCATAATGTAATTAGAGATTGGCTATTCAGGCAACGTCAGGAAGCACTTCTTCATTGACCTAAATGCTGCTGAAGCGAGGCCAATTGGAAAATTAAAAACTGAGATTGATAGATTTTTGTTGGGTAATGGTATTAAGGAGTATGGAACCTAGGTTGGTAAACGAAGTTGAGATACAGATCAGTCATAATCTAATTGAATGGCAGAATAGTCTCGAGGGGCTTTTGGCCTCCTCCTGTTCCTGTGCTCCAAAATGCAAATTGTAAGACAAAGCCAGTAGTTGTTAACATATGAAGAGCAACTATTTTTATTTGTGCCAGAAATCATGTGTCTGATCTTTGTTTTACTGTTCCTTCTCCAGGTACTCACTGCACATTTTTATAGAAGTTTCTTTGTGTTACTGCATTATGACAACAGCGAACGTCTCAAACATTCACAGGTACAGAACCCAGTATGCATATTGTTTGCCTTTGCTCCATGACCTTTTGGTCAGCTATTCTGTGGCCTTGTCCAATCTACACCTTCTCCTTTGTTAGCTGTTGCCCCACCCCCGCTTTACTTGCTTACAACTTTTGACATTTCTAATATTTGCCAGTTCCGCAGAAGGGTCACTGGCCCAAAACGTTAACTCTGCGTCTCTCTCCACAGATGCTGCCAGACCTGCTGAGTATTTCCAGCATTTCTTGTTTTTATTTCACATTTCCAGCATCCGCAGTATTTTGCTTTTATTCCAGTATGCATACGTTTTCTGAAGAAAGGATTTCCATTTGAAAGTACTGCCTGGGTTTAAGTAAATCTTATGACTTTAAAAAAAGGTGCATTTTATATTTAATTATTTGTTTGGAAGATTCTACTTCTTCCCCCACTTCGCATCCAGATTGTAAACCTCCTATAGCCAGGAGAATGAGTGAGTGCTGTGATCTGCCTCTAGGCCTCTGTCAGTTTCTCTCTTGCTGAGCACTATACAGGACCAGATTGATAAACTTTAAAATATATATTTTCTCTCCGCCTTATGGGACGATGCAGAGGTCTGTACTCGGCACCTGCATTCTGCACTGAGGATGTGATTGAGAACTTGGTAAAATCCACTGCCATGGAGTCGCACAATTTGCTGCTCTAACATATAAAACTTTTCTCACCACAATATAACCATGTTTGGCGCTGTTTGTTAATGTATTGGGGCTTGAATGGCAGAATTGAAGTACAATTTGAATGAAGTGTGCAGCGCTGTCTTTGCATGTTCTGGAATTTGTTGCAGCAGTTAATCGAAGGCAGTTAATTGCTGTTGAATCTGTTTACCAAATTATTTTAACTCGTCTTGCTTAAAGTAAATTTAAAATGCTGAATTATTTTGATGTGATACATATTCTGTTTCATGATCCTTGTATGCTAACCTGAATGTTGCAGTTTCTCCGTTTTAAACCCCTAAATGATGGACAGTGCATCTGAGGTGCAACTCAAGTTTTATTTTAACACCTTTTGATATTTGTGCGCACAGATCCAGTAGGAAACAAACTGCTGACTTATCTGTTCATTCATATTTATTTTCCTTCAACTGTTGTGCAACATTTGTACTTTGTTGCCCCACTTCTCTAAACTGCTTCATTCTAGTAGATCAGTCCTACTTGTCTTTTTTTTTTGCCCATCTTCATTTGCCCTACCCAGCTACAAATTTGTAAATTCTGCTGGATCCTTAACTGTTTTTAGCGGTATTACTGCACATTTTTTGTTGTTGTTTAGTTGTATACATGGTTGCCAGTGTGGGGTGTGATTTTTATATTCCAAGTGAGTTCTTTTTTTTTCAAAAGTAAGAAACCAAGTTGAAGGGGCATGCCTTGTATTACTGGTACCAGCAGCATTGGAAAGAGTAACAGAGAAGATGGGGTAAATATGGAAGAAAGCATTAGTAGACACGGAGTTAGTCTTTTAAAACCCATAAAATTGTAGGTGATAAACAAGGGTTTCAGTTTTAAGGTTTTGTGAAGAAAATCTTGGATTAGGAGACTGATGCATTCTTGTTTCAAAAACAGTACCATGTAAAAAGAGCATGTGGAATGACATATTAGAGGAACAAGGGAGGAAAGTTCAGGAGTGCATTGACCATAGTACCAAATAAAATGAAGACAAGAAAAACTGAAAGACATTGGAGGCTAGTGGCATGATGGATTGCCTGTTTGGCTTTTTCTTGGACCTTGTCTAGATGCACAAAGTATTTGAAGAGCCTCCATCTGGTGGTTTGTGAATTTATTCAGTGAGTAACAGAAAAATACAGAACACCAAAGTTCCAGGTTCAATCCCTGCTTTGTGCTGATTTAACTGATGTTGGTTAAGATGACGATACGGTTGGGCTTGAGGCCTTTTGGGTTACAAAGGGGAAAATTGACCGCACTTCATTTTCCTCTTTGCTGGTTGTGCATGTTTTGTGTGTGGATGTTGGAGGAGCACAAGATTGGGTGCAGCGGTGAATTCACAGCGTTGAAAATTCTGCTGGTATTCACTGTGAAAGCTCATGTGTGAAGAATGAGCTTGTGGGTGAGGTACTGGAGGCTGTCTTGAGTCTATGGAACCATGCTTCAGCAGGGAGTTGGCATCTGTAGGAGAGGAGGGAAAGGAGGAAATTTAAAAGCCTTCTCAGATACTGGAGCAATAATCTAGTTTTGGATGAACTGGGCTTAATGGAGTTGAGTTGTCAAAGAGGAAAGAAATGTTTGGTGTGCAAGAGGAAACCAAGAAGTTAGCAATGGATGAAGTGGGGAGTTGCATTTGAGGTCAGAGGAAGTAGCTAGGCCCAAAGCACCACTAGATCAAGGTAAGGGGTGCTCACTGTTGGTTAGACTTGTCAAAGATGTGAGGAAACTGTTCTGGAAGAATTGATGTAAATAGATTTTCATTGCCTCATTAAGAAGTCTTCAGGGTGTATGCCACTGTCGCTGTCAACTTTGGAGACTGCTGAGAGTGTCGACACCTTGACGGAGTGCAGTCAAACCATGGCACTAATAGGCATGGGACTGTACAGCAGTGAGCAGCAAAGTGCAGAAATGCAGTTCCTTTTGGTGATTCCATATCAGGGGACAGATAGGTATTTCTGTAATGGTTATCCTGAGTCTCACATGGTGTGTTGCCTCCCTGGTGTCAAGGTAAAGGAAATCACTGACAGGGTGCAGGATCTTCTGCAGCGGGAAAGGAGTGAGCCAGAAGTGTGGTACACATTGGTACTAACGACATAGCAAAGGCAGTTATTGAGGTCCCAGAGTCAGATTTTCAGGAGCTAGGGAGGAAGTTAACGAATATGACCTCGAGAGTAGTAATTACTCCCAGTGCCATGTGCTAATGAGAGTAGAAATAGGAAGATGGGGAGGATCAATGCATGGCTTGAAGCATGGTGCAGGAGGGAGAGCCTCAGATTCTTGAGGCATTGGGGCCAGTTCTGGGGCAGGAGACCCCTATTCAGAAGGGACGGGTTGCATCTCAACAGGACTGGGACAATGTTCTTGCGGGAAGGTTCACTAGTGTGGTTGGGGAGGGTTCAAACTAAATTGGCAAGGAGATGGGCACCAGCAGATAGAAGTAGAAAAGAGGAATAAGGTGCATAATGTGAGAGTGTAAGACAGTACTAGAGAAGGAAATAATTTTATATTAGGTGGGAGCAGACTGAGAAGGACTACAAGGAATGCAAAGACAGGATTACAATTCATGTGTGTAAAGGCACCAAGTGTGGTGAATAAGCTTAGTGAGCTACAAGTACAAATAGCCGTGTGGGAATATGTAGTGGCAATAACGGAAACGTGGCTTAAAAATGACAAGGACTGGGTACTTAATATACAAGGAAATAAAGTGTTCAGAAAAGATAACGTGGAAAAAAGGGAGGTAGGGTGGTAGTATTGATTAGGGAAGACATTGTAGTGTTGGGAAAGGAGGATGTCCTTGAAGGAGAAAGAACAGAATCCATTTGTTAGAGTTGAGAAGAAAAATGGCTAAGATCACAGTACTGGGGGGTATTCTATAGGCCTCCAAATACTGAGAGAGAGATAGAGGAGCGAATCTGCAGGGAAATCAGAGATGTACAATAACTGTAGCGTGGTGATATTGGGGGACTTTAATTATCCAGATATCGTTTGGGATAATGTTAGAGTAAAGGGTAAGGAGGGGGAGGAATTTTTTAAATGTGTTCAGGAGAACTTCCTTGATCAGCACGTTCTCAGCCCAACTAGAAAGGAGGCATTGCTGGATCTGGCGCTGGGAACTGAAATGGGCCAAGTGGACCAGGTGTCTGTTGGGGAGCCCTTGGGTAAGAGTGAGCATCTTATCATAAGATTTAGAATCGTAATGCAGAAAAGCAAGGAACAAAATAAGTTAGATTGGAAGAGGCTAATTTCAATGCGATGAGAAGGGATCTAGCTCAGGTAGAATGGAACCAAAGACTGATGGGAAGAACTGTATCGGAACAATGGGTTATCTCTAAGGAAGAGATGCTTCAGGAACAGGCTAGGTACATTCCAAGGAAAGTGAAAGGTAAGGGAACCAATAACGGGGCTCCTTGGATAATGAGGGAGATAGTGATTATGATGAAACAAAAAAGAGGGTGTAGGATGCATGTCAGGTCAACTTTTCAAGTGAGAACCAGGCCACATACAGCAAGTTGAAAGGTGGGGTGAAGAGGCAAAGAAAGACTGAGAATAGAATAGCAGTCAACATAAAAGGGAACCCAAACATTTTCTAGTGGCATGTGAATAGTAAGTGTGTAGTAAGAGGTGGCTTGGGGCCTATTAGGGACAAAGAGGGTAATAAATGCATCGAGGCACAGGGCAAGGCTAATATACTTAATGAATTCTTTGTATCGGTGTTCACGAAGGAAGTGGAATCTGACAAAATATTGGTAGACACGGAGAGAGTGGAGACAATGGATAGGGTAAAAATTGAGAGGGGGGATGTACTGAAAAGGCTGGCGATGCTCAGGGTAGATAAGTCACCTGGTCCGGATGGCTTGCATCCCAGGTTGCTAAAGGAAGTGGGGGTGGAGATAGCGGAAGGGCTTGCCATAATCTTCCAATCTTCCCTGGATACAGGGGAGGTGCCAGAGGGTTGGTGAGTGGCAAATGTAACCATCTTATTCAAGAAAGCGTGTAAGGACAGTCACAGCAAATACAGGCCAGTTAGTTTAACATCAGTGGTATGTAAGGTTTTAGAAACAATAATCAGGGAAAAAAATCAACACATTTTTCGAGAGGTTCGAGTTAATTAAGGATAGCTAGTATGGATTTGTAATTTAATTTTTTGATGAAGTAACAGAAAAGGTAAATGAAGGGATGTTGTTTATATGGATTTTAGGAAAGGGTTTGATAAGGTACCACATTAAAATGGCTGGTTAACAAAATTGAGGCTCATTGAATAGGAGGGTTGGTGTCCAGTTGGACAAAAAATTGGCTTAAGGACAGAAAACAGCGAGTCAAGGTAAATGGTTGTGTTTCAGGCTGGAGGATAGTAGAGATTGGTGTTCCCTAAGGGTCAGTGCTCGGATCACTGCTTTTTTTGCTGTATATTAATGACCTGGATTTTGGAGTACAGAGTAGAATTTCAAAATTTGCAGATGATACCAAACCTGGAGGAGTGGCAAACAGGACGATGTGAACCGCCTGCAACAGGACATCGATAGACTAGCAGAACGGACAAACAGGTGGCAGATGGAATTTGATACAGACAAGTGTGAGGTGATGTATTTCATCAGAAGGGGTAAGGTGAGCCAATATAAACTTAATGGCGCAGTTCTAAAGAGTATAGGAAGAGAGGGACCTGGGGTTCATCTTTGAAGGTGGCAGGACACACTGAGGGAATGGTTCGTAAAGCATATGGGATCTTGGGCTTCATAAATAGAGGCATTGAGTACTAAAGCAGGGAAGTTATGCTGTACCTTTATAACGCTCTGCTTAGGCCCCAACTGGAGTATTGCATCCAGTTCTGGTCACCACACTTCAGGAAGGATGTGCAGAGAAGATTCACCAGAATGATTCAAGGGATAGGGTTTTTAGGTTAGGTTGGAAAAAATTGGGTGGTTCTCCTCAGAACAAAGGAGATTAAGGGGAGATTTAATATAAATGTACAAGATTATGACAGGCTTAGATAAGTTAGACAGGGAAAACTGTTCCCATTAACTAATGATACAAGGACTAGGGAACACAGATTGAAAGTTTTGGGCAAGAGGTGCAGGGGGAATATGAGGAAGACGGTTTTCATGCGGTGGGTGGTAATAGTCTGCAACTTAAATAAAAACAAAATACTGTAGATGCTGGAAATCTGAAATAAAAACAAAAAGTGCTGGAAATACTCAGCAGGTCTGGCAGCATCTGTGGCGAGAGAAGCAGAGTTAACGTTTCGGGTCAGTGACCTTCCATCAGAACAGGCAAAGGTTAGAAATGTAATAGGTTTTAAGCAAATAAAGCGGGGGTGGGCAAAAGAGAACAAAAGGGAAGGTGTTGATAAGACAGATGGTCACAGAGAATAATGGACAAGGAGGTCATGGGGCAAAGGCAAAGTGTGTTAATGGTGTCGTGAAAGACAATGCGTTAGTGCAGAGAGGGTGTTAAATGACAGAATAATGAAATGCTAGCCAAAAGCACAAACATGAAAAAAGTGGACAGGCATATGGTTAAAAAAATGAATGATGAAACAAACTTAAATAAAATAAAAATAGAAAACTACAAATAAAAAATGGGGTTGGAGGGAGTGGGGGGTAGCCAGTCATGCTCTGAAATGATTGAACTCGATATTCAGTCCGGTAGGCTGTATCGTGCCTAATCGGTAAATGAGGTGCAGTTCCCCAAGCTTGCATTGATGTTCCCTGGAACACTGCAGCAAGTCCAGGAGAGAGATGTGGGCATGAGAGCAGGGGTGTGTGTTGAAATGGCAAACGACAGGGAGCTCTGGGTCATGTTCTCGGACTGAGCGGAGGTGTTCCGCAAAGCGGTCACCCAATCTGCGGTTCGTCCGCCCAATCTGCATTTCATCTCCCCAATGTAGAGGAGACTGCATGGTGAGCAGCCAATACAGTATACTAAATTGAAAGAAGTACAAGTAAATCGCTGCTTCACCCGAAAGGAGTGTTTGGGGCCTTCGATAGTAGGAGAGAGGAGGTAAAGGGCAAGTATTACACCTCTTGCGATTGCATGAGAAGGTGTCGGGGGGGGTAATGGAGGAGTGGACCAGGGTGTCGCGGAGGGAACAATTCCTTCAGAATGCTGACCGGAGAGGAGGGGAAGATGCGTCTGGTCGTGGCATCACGCTGGATGTCGCGGAAATGGAGGAGGATGATGCTTTGGATGTGGAGGCTGGTGGGGTGGAGAGTGAGGACGAGAGGAACCCTGTTGTTCTGGGAGGGAGGGGAAGGGGTGAGGGCACAGATGTGGGAAATGGGCTGGACATGGTTGAGGGCCCTGTCAACAACAATGGGGGGGGGGGGAATCCTCGGTTGAGGGAAAAGGAAGACCTATCCGAAGCACTGTTGTGGAAGGTTGCATCATCAGAGCAGATGCGTTGGAGATGGAGAAACTGTGAGAATGGAATGTCCTTGCAGGAGGCAGGGCATGAAGAAGTGTAGTCAAGGTAGCTGTGGGAGTTGGTGGGCTTATAATGAATATTAGTAAACAGCCAATCCCCAGAGATGGAGACAGCGAAGTGGAGGAAGGGAAGGGAAGTGAAGTTTCACAGATGGACCATGTAAAGGTGAGAGAGGGTGTAAATTGGAATCAAATTTGATAAAGTTTTCCAGTTCGGGGTGGGAGCAGGAAACTGCACCAATACAGTCATCAATGTACTGGGAAAAGAGTTGAGGGAGGGGGCCTGAGTAGGACTGGAACAAGGAATGCTCGACATATCCCACAAAAAGTCAGGCATAACTAGGACCCATGCGAGTACCCATAGCAACATCTTTTACTTGAAGGAAGTGAGTGGAGTTGAAGGAGAAGTTGTTCAATGTGAGAATAAGTTCAGCCAGGCGGAGGAGGGTGGTGGATGGGGACTGGTTGGGCCTCTGTTCAAGGAAGAAGCGGCGAGCCCTCGAACTGTCCTGGTGGGGGAATGGAGGTGTAGAGAGACTGGATGTCCGTAGTGAAGTGGAGGCGGTTAGGGCCAGGAAACTGGAAATTGTCAAAATGACGTAGGGCGTCAGTAGAGTCATGGATGTAGGTGGGAAGAGACTGGACCAGAGGAGAAAAGATCGAGTCAAGATAGGAAGAAATATGTTCAGTGGGGCAGGAACAGGCTGAAACGATGGGTCCGCCAGGACAGTCCTGTTTGTGGATTTTGGGAAGGACGTAGAAGTGGCAGTCCAGGGTTGCGGGACTATGAGGTTATTATTTATGACTTGGATCTTGCTGCCCACAGGGGTGGTAGAAGCGGAGACAATCAATGACTTCAAGAGGAAATTGGATGGCCACTTGAGGAAAACAGACTTGCAAGAAAGCCATTCAGGATTATTTTAATTTCATTTTTGACAATTTTATGTAGAACTGGGAGTTAGCTTTTCTTATTTATATGAAAAAAAATCTTCTGTTACTTATAGTATGATGCATTTCAGTGAATATGTGCAGTTCTGCATCTGTTGGGGTGTGTTACCTGATTATATAATACATCATAAACTACATTACAGTGCCACCACGGGTGGGAAGGTATACTGACAATGTGAGAAGTTTACCTTGGGGGTTTCTGCTATACTTTGGAAGTAGTAATGGATTAGATTTAAAATATGACTTCAAAATGGGGAGTGAATTACATCTGCTTGCCCTGGTCCAATTGTCCACTGAACAGTGCTCCATATTGTGCCCCTTTTTCCCATCCTTCCTCTCTCGCAGCCATGGTTCTCCTCTCCCCTTCCTTTCCCTTCTCCCTACCCACTTCTCATCCTCTCCCTCATCCTATCCCCTCCCATTTCCTTCTCCCTTTATTTCACCCCCTCCATCCCTTCTCCCCCAAGTAATGGGTGCAACAATAATGCTGAGGCCGCACCTGTTGCCATGGATGTTGAACCCCGCAGCTACACTAGCAGCCTTTGGGCAGTGCCCCCCCCAACCCCATTCATTCTGCTGCTCTGCCAAGCTCCTCTTCTCCGCTTTCCTTTCCCCCATCTTACTGTCTCCCCAGCCCTTCTTCTCTCCCACTAAGTTCTCTTTCCCCTCCCCATTTGCTTCTCTACTCTCTTGACCTCCCCTACATTAGTTTCATTACGTTGAATCAACAACCTTGCTTGACCTGCAAAATTCAAATTGGTCTTGAATTCCTGTACAATATGCCACAAGTGATTGACTGATTCGTACATACAATGTATGATGAGGTGTACGTCTGTGGGTTAGCAAACGCGATGGTATTAAGAGTTGGTGTAATATTGATGGTGAAGCTGTAGAAACTGAGGAAAGTTTAGAACATGTCCTGACATTTATGAAAATTGTTAACACCTTGGTGGCTCAGTGGGTTGTGCAGCATCCTAGTGTGATACTGAGCCATATAGACCAGGAAGGTCCTGGGTTCTGCCCCGAGCTGGCTCAATAGTTGTGGAGGTAACTAAAGTTGACCTTGGCATTCCTGAACTAAGGAAAGGAAAAATCAAACCAGGAATTCTGCTGTCGGTGACACCCACTAGAATGGGTGGGCTGGATTTTGTTTTCCTGCTACCGGGAGAGGTGGCGGGTGTACAAAATGGCAGCTGGCAGGCGTCTGCTGCCCACTGCCACATCGCCGCGATCTTGGGCCCGGCGGCTCATATTATGCAGGGTGGGTGGCCTTGGCGACGCTGTGAATGGCATCAACTGTCTCTGCGCAGGCGCTGGTGCCATTTTTAAAGGGCTGCCAGCCCTGCGTAGAAAATAGAGAGTTGCCCCCTCCCCACTACACTGAAAATAAATGCTTGCCCCCCCCCCCTCCAAATACAATAAAATTACAGAGTTGGCCCGTTCTTCCCCCAACAGCACAAAGTGTAAATTTCACCCCTCGGCCCCCCCCCCCACCCCTCACTACACTACAACACAGTACAAATGCTGAGTTCCCTCCTCACCCCCCCCCCCCCCCACCCCCCACCTCGGTGGTGCCAGCTTTCCCTGGATGGGAAAGTGAAGGTGCGTGAGTGCCGCCCGTCACGCTGAAGATCTGGAACCACTGGTAAGATCGCAGCTAATTCAATTTAAATGTATGCAAAGATGTAATTTCAATATTTAAGGCATGGTCCCGCAGCAAAGTGGCGGAGGATCCGCCACGGAGCTTCCCTGCTGCTGGGAAGATTCGGCCCGACAATCCTGGTGTCGGGCTCTGTGGCGGGCTGCTGCTGCTTCGATCTTCTGCCTTCCCCCAAAGGAGCCTAACGTTGGGAGCTGAACAAAATTCAGCCTGGTGTGTGTAACTCACTTTCAGTTCTGACCTCTTGTTCATCTCTACATCCTTCATTCCACCATTGCTTTCTGCCTTAAAGACTTTGAATCAATCTAAACTACTGTGTCTCTCCCTCTTTCTGTAAGATTCTCCTTTCAAAAACTACCTCTTTGACCAAGGTTTTGGTCACCTGTCCTACTGTCTCCTCCTTTGGCTCGGTGTCGATTTTTTTTTTTTTTCAAACCTGATCTCACTTTTGTGAAGCACCAACGGACGTTTTGCTATGTTTTGTAATGCAAGTTGTTGTATGTATGGATTCTGTGCAAAGTCTGGATTGGGACTGATTGGGATTCCTTTCCTCCAAACTGACTCCACTCAATGTCGAGGCTGACCTGAATGAATTACCAGAGGGTGGCTCCTCGCAATGGATACTGTATGCCAGAACCAGCACTTGCGGTAGAAGTGAGAAAATTGGGAATGTTTCTTTGAGAAAATGCAGGATGTTTTAGTTTTCTTTTGCTACATGAAACAACATGGTGATAATTTCAATACATTTATGTTTTTTATTCCTTAGGTATTCCTTTGTAGCCGCAATGGGCTATCTCACACTGTGCCAAATTAGCAGAGTATATATCTTTAATTATGGACTGTTGGCCACAGATTTCTCTGGGTGAGTTATTTTTTAGACATTTCTCAGTTGTAATTCAGTATTTGAATTTAAAAGTAACCTTTTTAAAATACAGTGTTAAGGGAACATAAGGAATGCCCTTATTTACTTCAAAACAAAAACAAGAAATGCTGGAATCACTCAGCAGGTCTGGCAGCATCTGTGGAAAGAGAAGCAGAGTTAACGTTTCGGGTCAGTGACCCTTCTTCGGAACCCTTATTTACTTGGCTGAGTATGATGAAGTTAACTTTTTCTCTCTGCTTTAGTGACAATTTCAAGGTACTTTAATAAATTATCAGCAATCTCCGCTGTTTTCTTTTGTGGGAAAGAGTTCCTGTTGTTCTGGGGCTCTGTTTTCCATGTTGACCTTGCAGAGTGGCTGGTCACCAAAGCCTGAGGAGAACAAAAGTTTGCTCCAGTTGTATTACGGCACTGCTTGATGCAATAGCTCTGTCTTCAGTGTCAGTGTTGTAATGTGAAGGGGCAGCAGCGCCATGGTGGAGTGACAGCTACCTTGGCTTGTTGTGCTAGGCTGTTCCAGAGGCTGTGACAAATATCAACACCACCACATTTGATAGCAGGTGCCATTTTCTTTTACTCGTCACTTGCTGATATGTGGGGTTCTTTCTTGGCTAGAAAATAGAGAATAGAACTTGTGATTTTCAAAGAATTGCACACTTGCAATTGTTTCTGCTATTGCTGGTGTTGTGGAATGTGCACCTCAGTATAAATATTGGGTGGATTTCCCGGCACCAGGAATTCCAACACTTTCTGTTAGAAGCCATTATATAATGCAAAGGGAGAATTAACGAATTGAGATGTCTGATTTAAGTCAGTGGCAGGAATCCAGTTGTACTATCTATATGTATGGAGATATACACTGCAGGGGGATCCCGTTGCTCTCTTTCTATGGGTGTATATTTACTGCAGAGCAATGTTCTCTCTAAGCTGATGGCTGGCACGAACATGATGGGCCGAAGGGCCTGTTTCTGTGCTGTATAACTCTGTGGCTCTATGCACTGTCATACAGCAATTGGGAATGTGCCGTGTAGGGAATAAACAAGCCAATTACAAGCAACACTCCCTTTAAGGTGCGTGGACGAATGTCAATCTTAAAGGGACCACACACTGCAGCAAACCGGCTGTGCACAGCAAACAAAAATGGATCCCCATGCTTTGTTGCCTCAAAACTAAACATAATAATCTTATCCCTTTTTACGTCAGCACATTTTGTAAGTGCAATTTTGATTTTCATCAACCAGTAAATAATTGTAAAACAGCAAAGTAACCTGCTTTCTCTTGTAAACTTCACCCCCTGTTATCCCACCCAAAAATGTTCAACAAAACACACAATCTGTAAGTCATTGGCTCTTTAGAGAGTGGTGAAAGTTATACATTAGAGTGTTGGTAAACCAAGGGGAGTTTTTAATGCCCCATTCATCTAGTTTCTTTTAAACGTTAATTGGGCCATCTATACCAGGAGGATTCAAAATGGGGGCTTCCTCTGGTTCTGTCTTGCTCACACTCTCTTTCCCCTTTGCAACCTAGCAGTCTCTCAAATGGAGGCAAATTGTTACTGTGCTGCTTTGGGCTATTCACAAGCCATGGATTGACCCATCAGTCAACGTTTCCTTTAGAGGAACTGCCTCGCCTCTACTATGTATCTCTTCTCAAACAGACCCAGCTACGAATGAGAACTTTTTCTGTGCTGCAGGGCGTCCACATGCTAGTTTACTGCACCTTTGTAGTCCTATAAATTGACCTGATTTTTTATCTTTGACAGTTTATTAGATTACAGCAGCTGGCAGTTGGGTTCTATTTGATAGGGAAATTAGAATGGACTGTAACAGTTTTACAAATAGTTACTTTGTCAATTCTTTCTGGTTTGATTTTGAGAGACTTTTTTTGCATCAAAAAGGCATTGCCTTCACATAACTTTATATAGTGCCTTTAACAAAAAGAGGTTTTACTGGGTGTGGGGAGAGAAAAAGAGAGTGAGAAAGGGAAAAACAGATCAGTGAATGGATGTTGAAACATTGAGAGAGTGTTATAGTGGGTTGGCCTAATACTTAAAGGACTTTTCCTTACAGGAACAACATTTAAGAAGTATTTAGATGAGCACTTGAAACGCCATAGCATATAAGGCTACAGGCCAAGTGCTGGAAAATGGGATTAGAATAGTTAGGTGCTTGGTGGCCGGCACAGACATGATGGGCCGAAGGGCCTGTTTCTGTGCTGTATAACTCTATGACTCGAGGTATTTGCGAAAAAGACTGAATTAAGTATTACCTCTATTTTTGTAGGAGGAAAGCTTTAAATTTAGCTAATAGCTTATGAAATGTTTTAAGGTTTAGGCCACTTTATGTTACACTGTCCCAGGATCTCAGACTGAGTTGCTGCATTTGACGTACTGATGGTTATCTGTAATAAATAAATTTATAGTTTAACATTTTCTTGTTTAGTCATCTCAACTTTAGTGAACAGTTTTTTCTGTAGCTTGGTCACTGATCAGATATGACCGGCACATTTGGTTATCATTCAGCTTCTTAATGGTACTAAATTGATATTGAACCCTAAGCATAGCCCTGAAAAGCACTCTTTGAAAGGGCTTTCATGGCTGTGTTGTGTAAGTTGGAGGTTATTCTGGCTTCAGATAACATGTAGGGAGAGGTACTAGTTTGAAGAACAAGTTTCTTCAGTCATGGTGCATGCATTTAGTGCTGTTATTGTGCATGCATGACTGCATTACTTTCCAGTTTGTTGTTTTGCCAGTGAGCCTTCTGTGAGTTTAACAATGTTTAATTAGATATTTCTATTACTGTACGGGACAAAAATAAAAGCGTCCTTTGCACTATTGTAGGTATCTTGTGCAGAACTAAAAGTGTGCAATACTACTAGATTTTCACTGATAGCTATCTTAGTGCAGAATTAAAGTTAGCAACATTATGTCTCTTGGTTCTTTCAGTTGGGTTAAGGGTATATTGCCCATACTGAACTTGGCTTCCCTCTCTCCCAGCCAAATCTTTCCTATGTTTTCTTGGACTGCACTAATTCGTGCTGTGGGATAGTTGTGTTGGTGCCAGCCATTCACAGTTAACCTCAGGCCAATGGCTGTTCATGTGTGATCCACGTTGGTAAGTGTTAGTCGGCTATTTCGCTGTATGATGTATTGCATCCCGATCCTGTCCTTGTTTGGCATCCTCACGCAGACACATTCCAGCAGGAATTGTTGGTGAGCGAAAAGGGGGACCCTGGCTGATTTATTTTTATATATGATATAGAACTTCCCCTTCCCCAGTGATCACCACCACCTTTCACTCCAGCCTTTGGTATGGGGCCCAGTTGTCTTAGTCCTATTGCCTGCCTGAGATCAGGGATCAGACCTGGAACTTTTTTTTTTATTCGTTCATGGGATGTGGGCATCAATGGCAAGACCAGCACTTATTGCCCTTGAGAGAAGGTGGTGGTGAGCTGCCTTCTTGAACCACTGACGTCCATGTGATGCGCTCATAATGCTGTCCAGGGGAGAGTTCCAGGATTTTGACCTGGCGACTGAAGGAACAGTTATACATTTCCATGTCAGAATGGTGTGTGACTTGACCGGGAACTTGCAGTTGGTGGTGTTCCCATGCGTTTGCTGCCCTTGTTCTTCCAGGTGGTAGAGTTCGCGGGTTTGGAAGGTGCTGTTGAAGGAGGCTTGGCAAGTTGTTGCAGCGCATTTTGTAGATGGTACACAATGCTGCCACTGTTTAAGATGGCAGATCGGGTGCTGATCAAGTGAGCTGCTTTACCCTGGAACCTGTCGAGCTTCTTGAGTGTTGTTGGCAACTGGACAGTTCTGACTTGTGCCTTGTAGGCGGTAGACAGGACAAGGGCAGCACACATATGGGAACACCACCACCTGTGCATTCCTCTCCAAATCACACACCATCCTGACTTGTAATTATATCACTGTTCCTTCACTGTCACTGAGTTAAAAAAGTTGGAATTTTAAAAAAGTGTTATTCAGTGTAGAATTCCCAGCTTCTTGTAGTCATGGTATTTACATGGCTGGTCCAGTTAAGTTTCTGATCAACAGTAACCCCCCCAGGATATTGATGCGGGGTGAGGGGTGCAGAAATTCAGCAATAGCAATGCTGTTGAACATCAAGGGGAGATGATTAGATTCTCCCTTGTTGGAGATGGTAATTGTCTAGCATTTGTGTGGCACAGGTGTTACTTGCCACTTATCAGCCCAAGCCTAAATACTGTCCAGATCTTGCTGCATGTGGGCACGGACTGCTTTAGTAGTTGAGGAGTAGTGAATGGTGCTGAATGCTGTGTTATCATCGAACATCCCTACTTCTGACCTTATGATGGAGGGGAGGTCATTGTTGAAGCACTGAAGATGGTTGGACCTAGGACACTACCCTGAGAAACTCCTGCAGTGATGTTCTGGGGCTGAGATGATTGGCCTGCAACAACCACAACCATCTTTCTTTGTGCTCCGTAGGACTCCAACCAGTAGAGAGTTTTCCCGATTCCCATTGACTCCAATTTTGCTAGGGCTTCTTTCTGCCACACTCGGTCAAAAGCTGCCTTGATGTCAAGGGTAGTCACTCCCACCTCACCATTTGGAGGTCAGCTGTTTTGTCCATGTTTGGACCAAGGCTGTTATGAAGTCAGGAGCTGAATGGACCTGGCAGAACCCAAATTGAGTGTCAGTGAGCAGGTTATTGTTGATTAAGTGCTACTCGATAGCACTGTCAACAATGCCTTCCATCACTTTGCTGATGATTGAGAGTAGACCGATGGGGTGGTAATTGGCTGGATTGGATTTGTCCTGCTTTTTGTAGGCAGGACCTATCTGGGCAATTTTCCATTTTGCCGGGTAGATGCCAGTGTTGTAACTGGAACAGCTTGGCTTGGGGCACGGCTAGTTCTGGAACACATGTCTTCAGTACAACAGCCGGGATGTTGTCAGGCCCCCACTGCCTTTGCTGTATCCAGTGCATTCAGTCATTTATTGATGTCACGTGGAGTGAATCGAATTAGCTGAAGACTGGCACCTGTGATGCTGGGGACCTCAGGAGGAAGCTGAGATACATCATTCACTCAGTACCTCTGGCTGAAAATAGTTGTAAATGCTTTAGCCTTGTTGTTTACACTGACTTGCTGGGCTCCCCCGTCATAGGGATGTTTGTGGAGCCTCGTCCTCTGGTTAGTCATTTAATTGTTCACTATCATTCATGTTGAGATGTAGCAGGGTTCCAGAGCTTTGCACTGATCCGTTGGTTGTGGGATCATTTAGCTCGGTCTATTGCATGCTGCTTCCGCTGTTTAGCAAGCATGTAGTTCTGTGATGTAATTTCACCTGGTTGGCATTCTCATTTTTAGTTATGCCTGGTGCTGCTCCTAGCATGCTCCCCTATACTCCTCATTGAACCAGAGTTGGTCCCCTGGCTTTGATAGTGATGGTAGATGCGGGACATGCCGGGCATGAGGTTACAGATTATGTTTGAATACAATTCTCCTGCTGCTGATGGCTCACAGCATCTTATGGATGCCCAGTTTTGAGCTGCTAGATCTGTTCTGAATCTATTCCATCTAGCACAGTGGTCATGCCACACAACACACCGGACTGTGTTCTCAGTGAGAGGGCGGTACTTGGTCTCCATAAGGACCGTGAGATGATCATTCCTACCAATATTGTAATGGACAGATGCATCTGCAACAGGTAGATTGATGAGGACAAGGTCAAATAAGTTTTTCCTTCTTGTTGGTTCTCTCCCCACCTGCTGCAGGCCCAGTCTGGCAGACATGTCCCTCAGGACCTGACCAGCTCTGTCAGTAGTGGTGCTACCGAGCCACTCTTGGTGATGGACATTGAAGTCCCTACTCAGGGTACATACTTCGCCCTTCCTACCCTCAATGCTTCTCCCAATTGGTGTTCAACAAGGAGGAGCACTGATTCATCAGTTGCAGGAGGGCAGTAGGTGGTAATCGGCAGGAGGTTTCCTTGCCCATATTTGACCGGATGGCCATGAGATTTCATGAGGTCCAGAATCAATGTTGAGGACTCCCAGGGCCACTCCCTCCTGACTGTATACCACTGTGCTGCCACCTGTATGGGTCTGTTCTGCCGGTAGGGCAAGACATACCCAGGGAGGGAGGATTCTGGGACAATGGTGGTGAGGTATAATTCTGTGAGTCTTTGTGGTTTGAACACCACTAATAGTTTGAGTATTTGAATTCACTTAAAAAAAATTCTGGAAATAAATAAATCAAGTGGTGGAAGTGACCACAAAGCTGTTGGTTTGTGGTTAAGAACCCAACCAATTGACTCATGTGCTTTTAGGTAATGGAGCCTGCAGTGGTTGCCTGGTCAACAGCAACTCCATACCACACCAGAATGGTTGACTCTTAATTGTCCTCTTAGGTGGCTTAACAAGCCACTTCGTTGTATCAAAATTACTACCAGTGCTTCAAAGTGAATGCCTATCACCACCACTGCTTTCACGTGGCAATGAATGATGGCCAATAAATGCCAGCCTTGCCAGCGATACCCACATCCTGAGAATGAGCGAAACAAATTATTCCACACTTGTCAGTTCAATTGATAGATGCACTTTCATGGGTAAAGGTGCAGTTTTGACACAGGTACAACAATATTCCCTCTGCCACATATACTAAAGATATCGTGCTTCGTTTGGGAGCTGGGTTGAGTCATTGAATGTAATCTATCCCAAGTTCATTGTTCTCGAAATGATAGCTGACAATTGGAAATTTGTAATTAAGAGATTATGAATCATACTTGGACTAAAGGTAATATGGTGAAAATGAACATTGGTCTTTGAATAATCCATTTCTTTTGTGCATTCTTTTTTAATTAACAGAAATGTCTTTGTGTGCCTCTAAAGAACAAAATTGGACAGATTTTTTTGACGTTTATTTTCAAGAAGTGGCATGCACAGGATCGGGCTGAGACTGTATAATTCCACTGTGTAATCTGTCATGTATCCAGGCTACTGGATGATGTGTTTTTTTTTGCTCCCACCCTCTTACTGAAGAGGATTCATCCTGCAGCCAGTCCAGTTAATGCAATGGTTGAGTTGCCATAAGCCATGTTTGAGAAAAATAGGAAGGAATACCCTTGTCTCATTTCCTTATATTCTGTAAAATTGAACTGCTTCCTTTATGTGGAGTAGTTCTATTATGAATCCCACTGCCAGTACTGGGATTCAGAATCCAGTTTGTGATTCCTGGTCTAAAGCCCCATCTTCTGAAACTGCCACGTAACTCCTGCATCTGCCTTACTTAAGATTTTGGTTATTTCACTTCAGTAATCTTTAAGAAAGAAACCTGAAATGCTGTAAAATGTATCGAGGAATAGTTGTTCCAGCGTATGCTAAGCTGTGAACTTTGATTTGTCATTTTAAAAATGTCTTCGTTATTTTAACACTTCATTTCAATCATTTAGGCTTTCTGTTTTGTGTCGTCCATCTTGCTGTATTTTTTACATTACCCTTTGATCTGTTTCTTTTCCTTTACGCTCAGTGGATTCTTGCGGTGAGTTGTTTATCCTTCTTATAGTTGCTATGCCATTTGTATTAAGTTTTGGTGTGCTGTGTATTATACCATGCTGGCTGTGATGTAACTGAGCATTCACTGAATTTTGTTATAACCCAGTATTAATCTTTACTTTAGAACATATTTGCGTACATATGCTGGAGGTAGGAGTCATTTGAGCAGGGTTCTCAGAGTAAATGTGACTGCAGATTATTTATTTATCACTGCTCAATGGCATACTGCAAGAATGCTTCTGCTTTAATAGTTGAATGAAACTTGAGCAAAGCATTAGAAGTGTGCATTAACGTCTTGAGCCTTTTTTTAATTGGGATTTGGATGACCCTGATAAGGCAGCATTTATTGCCCATCCCTCGTTTCCATGAGGATATTATGAGTCAACCACATTGTTACAGGCCCGGGTTGAGTGCAGGGAGTTGTGAGCAGCAGTGGGGCAGGGTTGCTCTGGATGCCTTCCTCTATTCCTTAATCTTGTCTGTGCCCGGGTGGCCCTGGAGAGGGAGCTTAGTGTTCAGTGGCACGCTTAGGGCCTTCTGCGACCAGCGGACACCCCAAGGAATAGAGAGTCCTGCACATAATGCAGGACTGGAGTCACATGTAGGTTAGGCTAAGTAGGGTGGCACTTGGGAAGGACATAATTGAATCAGTTGCATTTTTATGACTATCTGTCAGCTTTCACAGTCATTGAGCCCATTTAAGCTGTAAGTGAATGGATTTTGAGTGAGGTAAAATCTTGCCCATTATTTCTGGTGTAAGCTTGCAAATGACCAGTTTTATTAAGTTCAGTTTAACAGTTTGCCAAGGTGAGATTGAGCTCTCAATCTCCGGGTAACTAATGCAGTCACATAACCATGTGGGTACCATATCCTTCTGAAAACTTAAACTGAAATGGATGAACCCAGGATATTTTTATTTCAATCAGATGCTACTAAATTAAGGAAGGGTTGTTGATTTTTTTTTTTCAGTTCTGCTTCAATCGCCTTTTTTGTTATGTGGTATTGAAGATTTGAATTTTTAATAATCTGTGGAGTGGATGTTGCCAGTACTGTTATTGAAATTTTAATGCCCATTGGAGTACTTTATAAAAGTAAAAGGTTTTCTGTAGTTTCCAAAGCAGGACAACTGTAAACAAAAATGTGAAACCATCTTGCATTTGTTTTCTGAAGGAGGTAAAAATTACTTCGCACTGAAATGTGGCTGCAGCCCTCAAGGGCTGAAGCATGACTCTGGTTATTAAACCATTAAGGCAGCAGCTTTCTTGGACAGTCATAGCACGCCGTTTAGTTGGAGCTGAGCAGTTGGTGTACAATCAATATTGAATCGACTTCTTTTTCTATCGTTTAAATTTGTGAAAGCTTATTTTTGAAAAGAAGCTCCCTTTTTTCATATCAGTGTTTCAGCTTATAGAATTGGATGCATAGTAAGTTTTTAATTAGGGTGGTATATTGGTGTAATATGAGATTGTCTTTGGTATGTCTTAGTTTGGAGAGTTCTTCTCAAAGTAGGAATCGAGACAGACTGTTCCCAGTTTCCTTTATGGATTCTGAGATTGGTCATATTCTGTTCTGTGGATCAGCGAGTTAGAAGAGGGTTCAGTTTTCATTTACTGCCCAGCTTACACATGAAGAACATCCAGCAGATAAGGTACAGGAGGACTGCAGCCCTCTGGAATTTAAGAAATTTTAGGGGTGGATAAAAACCACATAAACCAATTATTTTTTCAGGATCAATCCTTCTCACTGTATTCCTTTTACAGAAACTTTATTGTTTATCCCCAGCACGCTGGTATTAACCTGTTTTATATTGTTGTGATTTGACCTTTCCTTTCTATGTCGTTTCTATCCAGTCCCTCACCCTCCCTGCCCACTCATTCCTTCATCTGAATTGGCCACCTTGTTTCATTTTCATTGAGAAAAATGCCCCAGAGTAGTTGCAATTGCTACTACAGAGATTGGTCCATTAAATGACGTATAAATAAGATGGAAAGTCTTACGGAGTAGTGCCATCAAAGAAAATAAACATATAATCTGGTATTTTATATGTTTTTTAATTCACTGCAAAAATGAGATTGACTCAGTCTTTTATAAGGAAAAAATGAATTCAGTTATCCAGAAGAATAAGTTAAAGACTGTCGATGGCTTTTGGGGCTGTTCAGCATAAAATTCCACAGCATCCCTGCTCCCATTACCAGTTGCCATTTGATTAAATCTCTGAAACCCAATCATCTAATGCCTCAGATCATCCTGTAAAAGTCATTAACTGCTGCTATATAAAGTAAAAGAAAGCACAATCTGGTGGGTAGGATTAAAGCAAGTAGGCCTGAACAGACCAGTTGTATAATGAAATTTGCTGTACCAGCCTGTAATACATTTAGTGCAGCCAACTGTCCAGAAAGCCTGCATCCTGAAATTGTTCATAAATAATAAATCTCTCAAGTTCCCTCAGGATACATTTTGTGATTGTACTTGGATGTTTGTACATCAATTGATTTATGTCATTAAGTCATTGGCCCAATCTGGAAATGGATTGAACCAACTATATCTGAGGTGTTGTATACTGTAATACTTGGATGGTTCCTCAGCAAGAAGAAAGCACATGATCAAAATGGACAGACATATCTTGATAACGAGATGTTTTTGCTGTAAATACTGTAACTTTCAGTTGCTGTATCTTAGACTTCTGTGACTTGAATTACAGTGATGGTGTGTTGCAAGCAACTGCACAGGTATTTTGAGGGGCCTCCATAAAATTGTTCAGTTTACTGGGAATAAAACATCTAAAGAGAAACTTAAGTTACCAATTCTAGAAGGTTCAATATCATCAGCACAGTGTCTTGAAATTTTGGGGCCAGCAATCCTACAAGAATGGCCAACATCAAATGTGCATTTAAGAAGAGTTAATGAAGCAAGAGTTTGAAGCTGGTTTTGTCATATGTAAGGGGTTCCAGTTCACTGATGCTATGTTGTAACTGAATATTTGAGATTCTGAGCTTGGAGGCTGTGTATGCAGTAAAATGAATGGCTTTGGCTATGTTTAGTGGAAATATCTGAAGTTCTGTTTGGATTGTCTGACAGAATATCTTGAGTTTTTGGATGCCATTTTCTACACACCAGCAGTTTTAGCTTTTCTATTTTGTTTAGTGACTACTGTTTCTACTGTTAACCTCAACCTGTTTGTTTAAAATTATTTTCTTTTCCTTCCTTTCTAGTCCATTGATGATAGTCACCCAGAAAATCACCAGCCTTGCCTTTCAAATACATGATGGTAAGGACCAGATGATCTATTCTTGGTTCTGATTTTTCACTTTTCACTTGTTTTTTCACTTGTTACTTTTCTAGAGCTGAGCCACTGTAATTGTGTTTCTTTTGCGTGCTTGAAAATACCTATTGTAACTAACCTGTAGCATATTATCATGCTCAGGTATTTATTGTATTGATCGCAGCAACATCTGTTCTAACCTAAAACTCCTGGAATCATGTGCACTTTAGCTCAACCTGTGGATGAAACTTGTATCAGTTGGATGACTCACAGAGCAGGAAGGCAAAAGTTGTCCCCTTCCTCACCTGTTTTTGTATGTGATGCAGACTGACAAAATCCAGACCTTTGGGGAAGTGTGTGAATGTCCTTTTTATAACGGAGTTGAAACGGCAGTTCAGTATCAATAACTGCAGCTACCAGGATGCTCCACGTGCTGATGGTTTTGATGCTGGGCTACTTCTATGTGACCATCTTATTCGAGAAAGTGAATTCTGAATTATTGAGAGAATTCTTTATGATTTACAATATGATATTATAGTTGCTTCAGTTTAGTAACAAATTTGATTCATATTAAATGTTGTATTTTCTTTGAATCTTTATGGTACAGTGTAAGTAGTTCATGCTATTTTATATTAGAACATATTGGCTACTCTGAATTTCAAAACAAGCAAACTGTTGCTTTTGCACATTTGTGTATTCCAATCCAACTTGTCCAGTTTGTTGCTTTAATAGACATGTTAGTCAGAAATTATTCCGCACCCCCCCCCCCCCCCCAATCAAATAAAACACACATCCATAAAACTAGATAATCGAAGTAAAGAACAAGGAGTAAACCATTCAGCCTGTCGAGGATTATCCCTCAAGCATCCTAACTGTTCCATTCCAGAATCCAGAAGTTAAAACTTCCTGTAATAATTTGTCTGTACTGCCTTGCCTGCCAGATCATTCCAAACATTTATAACTCTTTGGGCCTGGTACATTGGTTCTAAATGTATTTGTTGCCAAAGCAGTTGCAGACTAGTCAGTTGCAAAGTTTCCCTGCATTTGTTCACTTAAATTCATGGTGTAGTTTTTCAACCAACGTATATTTCTTTACATTTCTTTCTGTTAGATTTCATTGCCCATTCATTATGCCCAGTGGCATAACCAGTCAAAGTCATTCTGCAGATGCATCATTTCTCTCTTGCGCTTTTTATTTAAGTGCCATCAGCAAAAATCACTTTCTCTTCATTACCTAATCAGTGTTGTACAGAGCTTGATGCCCAGTTGTGCTGCAAGGCAGGATACAGTGCAAGTTCTGAGCAGATGCGACAAGGAAAGCCACTTGCATCAGTGTCTGCACGTTTGCAAGCCAAACTTATCACTGGTACGTGGCACTTAAGTTTAATATGGGCGTGAAGTTTATTTCCAAAGTACTATTGGATGCAGCACTATGGAGGCCTAGTGCTGCTTTTCTGGGGTGCCATGTGCTTCCAGGCTCTTCCTGCATGGCCCACCTGGCATTCCATGAAGAAAAGGGAGCATGTGGGGGCATCCTCTGCGTACGCCGGAAGGCTCTGAATCGTTGCTATCCTGACATCACACAGCCCAACTGGCTGATGCGCTGCCAGGATACCTACTCTGCATCAGGTAGGTCTAGGCAAGACATTCATATGTCACTCACCATTGCTGCAAGATGGGCCCTGAACCTGTGCTAATTAAGCAGCCACTCGAGTTGCATGTGAGGTGTTTTTGAGTAAATTTTGCTTAGGCAGGGTTGGTGAAAGCACTACGCTGGGTTCTTGAAGCTGCTTTTTGCCAGTTGCTGAATATAGTCCAGGAGTAGAGAGGACTACCTGACCCAGGTATGGGGCAGTTATTAAGTGCTTCCTG
Organism: Heterodontus francisci; assembly: GCF_036365525.1. Taxonomy (NCBI): domain Eukaryota; kingdom Metazoa; phylum Chordata; class Chondrichthyes; order Heterodontiformes; family Heterodontidae; genus Heterodontus; species Heterodontus francisci. The sequence continues at coordinate 37,294,509 of NC_090372.1, forward strand.
GCCTGCAACATGACCAGAAAATGGAATGGTGGAGGCAGAGAGGGGAAGCTCTGTGAGGGAGGAGGAGGAGGAACAAGAAGAGGCATCCTGGATCCAGTATAGCTGGGCAGATTCTGAGAGCATGAATTTTGAGACTCTGCTTCCACTGAACCAACTTCCCTATTCCCCATGGTCACACCCATTTCAGACACCCCGTCACAACATCCCCATAGCCAGCATCCAGAAATGAAAGCCACAAACAAAGACCTTCACAAAACTATGCACCCAATTATACAAACAAAAATAAGCTATTCACTCTTGTGCTATCAATCAATGTCTGTCTTGCGGGTGTCTTTGTCCTACTGCTCCTATGCAGTTCTACCCCAGTCGGTGCAGCATGACTGGTGGAAGGCTGTGGACTTTTATTTGGGGAGACTGCATATGGTCTTGCAGGCTGATCTCGAGCAGCTCTGGGCCTTGAGGGCCGGCTTTCATACTGCACCGCTTGGGCGTGGGCGGCAACAGTCAGTATTGACTGGCTGAGAGGCAACAGCAATGGCATCTGCAGAGTGGCATTGGTGTGGGGACTGATGCTGTCACCCCAAGAAAAGTCAAGAGTTCCACGGTCATGCCATCTGCAGCTTCCACTTCATGTCACATCTCAGGATGGGGTTGAGGAAAGAGTTGAGAAGGGGAATAAGGCAATCACTTACCATCATCCTGGATGGCTTCGGTGGCACCCAATGCCACCGGTTCTGCTGATTCTGCACTCATAGCACCATCTCCTCTAGGGGGTATGGGATAGAATCATGGCAGCCTCTGCCCTCTCCAGTTTTCTGGGTCTCTGGTGGTTATGGGTCACCTTTTCCTGGAAGAGAGAGGGCAGAATGTTGTGCTGCGCTCTGTTTGGATGATGTGCCTGTCATAGCTGAATAATTGGAGGTCTGTGAAGGAAGGAGAAGTGGGTGTGAGTTTGGCAGCATTGGTAGGTGTGTGCGGGTGAGGTGAAATATACGAATATTGGGCGTGAGTGCCAGGGAATGCTGCTGCATGAATGAAAGGGATGTGGTGATTGAGTAGTATGAGAGGTTGGTATTGTGTTTAATATGAAATGCAATATGAGGATGCATTCACTCCCTTTGATCACCTGTGTGAGGTCATTAAACTTCATTCGACACCACTGTCATGTCCCCAGGTCCAGACTGCCAGGGAGGTGACAGCCCAATGTGCTCCCTTTGGAAGCTGGTGCATAAAGGCCTCCTGGTGACTCCACCTGGGTCACCAGTGCCTCCAAGGCAGTGTCAATAAATCTGGGAGGCCTCTCCCTTGCCTGCTGCACCATCTTACTTCAGCCTCACTCTTCCAAAGTGAATTACCAGAAACCTTTCTCTATTTACTGCAGCTTTCCTTTAATAGGGGCAGCCTGCCTTTAAAAATAGCAGGCTGGCTACAGCATGTGGCTTCTGCACAATGCTGGTTGGCTCCCCTGCTGAGCACAGAGGCTGTTTGAGGTGGATGCCAGCAGTGCAGGATCCATTCAGCCACACACTATGATCATGCAGAAGAGGTGGGTGGACCAAATTTATTTGCTGACCACCTTGATCAGAACCGGTGTAGGCAGGTTGTGAATTGTGGCTCCCAAAAACCAGGGCACGCCAATTTCTAGCCTGATTATAATTTTTTTAAATTGACGAGTTTTGGTGATGATGGGAACTTGGCCATTGAGAAAATGACTTTGCATGCCATTTGGCATTTCCAGCAAAGTTGGCAAAACTTTATATGGTGGTGAACTACCTCTTTGAAGTCTGGGTTGGGAACACTTCTCACCAGTTCAAGATGGTGTATGATACCAATGAGAGCCGATTATGAAGGTGAACAATTTTGCTAAAATTATAATCCAAGAGTAATGAGGACAAACATGTTCTACTGGCAGTAGGGTCAGTAACTAGAGGACATAGATTGAAAGAAATTAAGCACCAGATGGGAGATTTCTAGAACTTATTTTTTAAATGCAGTGATTTGTTATGAACTGGAATGCATTGCCTAAACGGGTGGTGAGGGAGAGCGACTGTATTTGGAAAAGGAAACATTTGAAGGCCTACGCTGAAAGAGCCGGGAAGTGGGACTCGCTGGTACAGACACGATGGGCCAAATGGCCTCTCTCTGCGCTGTATGATTCTAAGAGGTGTATGTCTGGATTCACTGGACTTAAAATTTGGTTTCTTGTTTCTCATCCATGATAAACATAGCATGGCTATCGATGAGACTAAGTCCCTGATTGAGTTGAGGTATTCAAAGAGAACCCAAAACTGATCTGGCAAAGCTTATAGTGTGTGCCAGCAGCAGTTCAAGGTAGTGTAACTGCCAGGCTTACTCTGCCAACAGAAGCTTGTTTTATCTGTGTATTAAATTTGGTTGTTGGATACATCTGCATTTTATGTTAATGTCAAGTGATGTAGAATTTCACTGTATACTGATGCCAAACTATTTGAAGCCGTTGGCCTAAAATTGTGCGATATCGTGCCCATTGAGTGCTAATTGATGTACTGAGACCCCAAAATAGCAGCCAGGAAGCACATGCAAACTTCCAGCTGGAAGTGTGCCGTGCACTGTACATGAAAAGGACAATAAAGAGGCAACCTTTACATGTGAACCAGACATTAATCCCTTTGCGTCTGGAAATAAAGGGCCTAATATCTTCTGATCCATGCTCCAACACTGGTTTGCCCTTAGGCAGCTTGCAGCATTGTGGGTTACACTAAGGGAAGCCAACCCTACAGAACACTTGCAACAAAGTAAGCAAATAACTTGCCTGTAGATGGAGCATTAAATGTCCCTCCTGATCATCTAATTTGTTGTGGTACATTGCAATCTGTACAACTATTCAACACTCCTTGCCATGACCTATCAAGCAAGAAGCTGAGGAACAGTAGCAGCACAAGCAGGAAGAGGCAGAAGAGAGGAAGAAGGGAGGCTGCAACCTGGAAACCCTTTTATGTCCAGGCTGTACATGAACTAATTTGAGTGTGAAACCAGTGACCTGAACCCCAAATCTCTATTCACCAACAGTCCCTCACTCCTTTCCCTCTGTCACAGGCCGCATCATTGACATGCCTACAATGAAAAAATAAAAGCTAACACAAAATACACATTCCAAACCAAATTTCCAAATTAAGACAACTCATGTAATATAAAAAGTGAAACTGCTCACCCTTGTGCATTCCCTTCGTGCCTGTCTTTCGTGTGCCTTTTCCTGTCCTGATACTCCTACGCAGTGCTACCGCAGTGGCTGCATCCTGACTGGTGGAAGGTTGCTGAATTTCACTGCAGAAGACTGCAGTTGGCCTTGGATGACCTCGAGTAGCTCTGGCCGAGGAGGCTGGACTTCAGGCAGCACCATATGGGCTGCAGCATTCTGGGCTGGCTGGCTGACAGGCAACAACAAGAACACTGGTGGAGTAGAAAGGTGGGATCGTAAATGCTATCATCCTGATAGAGGACAGAAGGTTCATTCTCCGTGCAGCCACTGCTGCTCCTCTGGGGCAGTGCCTCAACAATCCTAGGAATCTGTTGGAGGACAGATTGCTGGGCTGCTGTGACACACCCTATAAGCCTCTTTGAGCACTGGTATGCATAGCCATGATTGCAACAGTCTAAGCTGACATGGCAGCAGTTGGAGCTTCGAATGCAGCACCCAGATTTCTGGTGGCTTCTACTTGTGCTGCAATGGAAGATGAGATATTGGCCATCTGATGTTGCATCATGGGTTGGGTCCACAAATGTGCTAATGGAGTTGGCCGCCAGTTCCTTGCTGGAAATGATGGGCTGCAAGCTCTGTGCAAGTGTGCCAAGTTGGTGCTGGACTCCTCCATGCTCCTGGATGTTGAATGTAGGCTTTCTGGCAGGCTTCCTGCTGCACCAAGCATTTCAGTGTGCATACCCATCAGCCTTCTTTTGTAGTCTGGCCCATTGAAGTCCTGGGTTGACTCCTCTACAGAACAACTTGTGTGCATCCTCGCCCTCCATCAGGCTGGCACCTGCGCTATCCTTGTCTTCTGCCTTGGCTGTATGGTGCACCTGTGTCAGATAGCTTACCACATACAGACCTCAATGGTATCCTCTAATATATGTACTGTCAGTATCAGAACTGGTGGCAGCGTATGTGAAATCAGGTGATGGTTTGTCTTCATTGTTAATATCTTTTTGGTCTTACTCCACTGCATGGGCAGGTTGTAGTTTTTGGGTATCTGAAAGGAAAAAGGGACAAAGATAAGGTTGTTGTGAGGGAGAGGGGAAAGTCAGAAGTGTATGCTTGCACCATCTGCAGCTTGTAAATCAGAAGAGATTGCAGATTGAGGAGGGTTAGGGACGAGGGTACAGTCATCCTCAATGGATTGACCACTGCCTCAGCAATGGCCCTTCTGATAATGGCCAGCACTGTCTCCTGCATGGGCTTCAGAACGTGAAGGAATGCTTCTGCCCTCCCGATTAATTCCTGCTGTCTCTGTTTATGTGCCAGCTTTTCCTGCAAGGGAGGGAAGTGTGCCAGTGAGTTTCATGCAATATGTTAGAATGATGTGGCTGTCATGGCTGAATAGCTGGCTGCATGTGCAAGCTGAGAGAGTTGGATGCGAAACAACCATGCTAAGTGTGTGAGGGTGAGGTGAAGCGCAAGAATGTTGAGTATGAGTCCTGTTTAATAGGGATTGCTGGTAGGTGACTGATGAGGTGTGGTGAATAAAGCAGTGGCTGAGGCTAGTGGTGTAGTTGGCAGGATATGGCTTTTGAAGGTGCATTCACTGATCTTGACCTCTCATGTGAAGTCATTGAACCTTTTGCAGTACTGTTCCTGGGCACTTAACTCCCTGGCTATCTGTTCCCACTGATGCATAGAAAATTTATGGCATAGGAGACAACCATTTGGCCTTTAAAAAAAAAAAAATTCACATGTCACTGGATGTGGGTGTCATAGGCAAGTCCAGCATTTATTGCCCATCCCCAACAACTGAGTGGCTTGCTAGGCCATTTCAGAGGGCATTCAAGAGTCAGCCACTTTGCGTTGGGTCTGGGATCACATGTTAGGGCGGACTGGGTGAAGATGACTGATTTCCTTCCTTAAAACCTGATGGGTTTTTATGACAATCTGATAGTTTCATGGTCACCAGTATTGATACTCGCTTTTTAATTCCAGATTTATTTAATACCAACTGCAATGGTGGGACTTGAACTCATGTTTCTGCATCATTAGTCCAGTCCTCTGGATTATTAATCCAGTAACATAATGGTTATGTTGTCGTACTCTTTCCGTGTCTGTGCCAACCACAAAACAGCTAGCCAGCCTAATCCCACCTTCCAGCTTTTGGTCTGTAGCCCTGTTCGTTACGTCACTTCAAATGATATCCAAGAGCATGTTAAAGGTGATGAGGAGTTCTGCCTCCATCATCCTTTCAGACAGCAAGCTCCACAACCCCCACAACCCTTTGGGTAAAATAAAATGTCTTCTCAACTGTCCTCTAGGCATTTTTTTTGTCTCCTGCTAATTGGTCTCTCTGCTAATTGGTCTTTCCTATCCACTGTAAGTGTCTCATAATTTTGTACACTTCAATTAAATCGCCCCTTAGCCTCCTCAGTTTTAAAGAAAACAACCCCAGCCTATCTAATTTTTCCTTGCTAATATTATCCACTCCTGGGAACGTTATTATAAATCTCCTCCGTCCCCTCTTTTTCGTGAGATCATGTATTTCCTGTAACGTGGTAACCAGGACACTGTACTCGAGCTTTGGCCTAACTAGTGTTAAGATCTCAAGAGACCAGTAACTTTTTAAAAAGAATTCGAACTTCCAGTTATTAACTGAAAGAATAATGCCACAGGATTTCACATTTTAAACAAAAACCTTTAATGTACAAGAGTTAAAGCAAGCACTATTAACATTATATTTTGTAATCACTTATACTTTAAAACCAAAAATCTCAACATAACACTCCCTGTTTGACTTTTACTTCCACTCAAGAGTCCCGTTATACTTTACAGGATCTTGAACGTTCATTCACTTCTCCTGGGACCAATCCCACACATAGCACAGCTCTCAGGATTTCACTTTGACTCCCCTTAGTGTTACAGCTATCCTCTGAGGTATGAGATCTCTTGGGGTCCTTTGTTAGCATCCGGCATGGCAAGCCCCTCAACTCTCTCAACACTTCATGATTGTGGACTTCCCAGATCAAGCATGGGCCTCACTGGCATTCTTGCATAGTGACATTGAATCAGAAAGCACCCTTGGCTGCTGTTAACCTTTTGCTACTGGGTCCAGCTGCTTCCAAACATCATCTGAACTTTTCTGTGAGCAATCAGAGATAAAACACCAGACCAAAGGGCATCTCCCTGCATAGTCTATCTCCATAGCAAGTGGTACATCTGGGATGTCCCAGATAGTAATGTAAACTAACTTCTAGCTTCAAAACAAAACCTTTGATCTGGAGTCAACATGCATAATTCACATTGCTAACAAAGATAGGGCAATTCTCTTCAGACTTGGTCTTCAATTCCCCAACTAAACAGGGCCACCTGCTGTTTTATTGCACTCGCCGTTCTAACTCTGACTCTGTAAGTACACATGGAAAGACCTTTGCAGTGTAAATATATTGGATGGTCTGGTAACTTGTGAATTTGAGTTTCAATTCCCTTAGATTTGCAAATTTTAATTTTACCAAAACTAAAAGTTATGTTAGAAAAATTAATATAAACCATGAAACTAGATGATCGTAACACTAGTTTTTAATACAGTTCTGGCATAACCTCCCTACTCTTATACGCTATGCCTTGGATAATTAAGGAAAATATTCCATATGCCTTCTTAACCACCTTATCTACTTCTCCTACCACCTTCAGGGATCTGTGGACATGCACTCCAAGGTCTCCCTGCTCTTCTACACGAAGTATCCTCCCTTTTATTGAATATTCTTTGGCCTTGTTTGCCTTTTCTAAATGCATTATCTCACACTTCTCCAGATTGAATTCCATTCCAAGTGGGCCGCTTTCCTGCCCACTTGACCAGTCCATTGATATCTTCCTGCAGTCTACAGCTTTCTTCACTATCAACCGCATCAATTTTTGTAACATCTGCAAACTTCTTAATCATACCCCCTACGTTTGAGTCTAAATCATTGATATATACCTACAGTTGAGTCTAAGTAATTAACTTATACTACCTTGTTTGTACCACCATGTGTCAGGAAGGCCTCCTGCAGATAAAGGACATTCCTTCTCCTTTCCACCTCCTCCAACAAGATCACCAGTCCAGCAGTGGAAAACTTTGGTGTGCACTCTATCCCATGGTCAGCCATTGTTTTTGTTGCTCAACACTATTCCAAATGATGTCAGCACCTGCAGCAGTCACAGTCCGCCTTCCCTTTTAAGAGGCTAGCTTTAAGTAGTGTCAGCAAGTAACAATATTGGGCGCCCTTCTGATGTGTGCAGCCAGTGAACAGCACGATTAGTTCTGTCTGCACGCAGCAATCATGATAATGAGCAGGTAGCACGAAGATGGTCTCCTCCCTCCATTACATTGAAGAGGCATAGGGTAATTGTACATTGCATCTTTGCACCTGTTTTCAGGGTCTATCCAATTTAGCCCCCAGTGATTTATTACAGAGCCCAATTTTAACATGGTGTATTTTAGTTTAAGGGTTTCATCACGATATGGTTATTGAATTAGACCGTCTGCTTTCTTGAGAAAAAATTGAACTTCAAGATTCGTCCTTAGGATTGGGTGAACACATTTCCATGTACATCAGAGACCCGTCCTATTTTGATGTATTTTCAAAGTTTTTGCTCTGCTGCAAATTTTTGTTATTTGCCTCAGATGCTGCTAGTGGGGTAAAAAGTCATATTTTGGAAGAATAAAGGTACACTTTTGTTTTCTCCCTCTTTCCCCCCAGCACTTTCCCTTTTGATACACGCCATTCTTATTGGAGAGGACAGTGACTGCCATTTCCCAGTTTAGTACCGGTGCTGCTCTTTACGTAAATGTTTATACAGGCTGGTAACTTAAGAATTTAAGAATGTAGAAACAATAAATTTCCTTTCAACACATCTAGTTTTGAGTTTCGTTTCAAGCCCTACTTGGTATTTGTTTCCACTTTTCTGCTCCACTCAATCTTTCCCAGGTCTCTTGAATATGTCAGTCTCGATGTTGTTTATGTGTAGTGTTGTAATTAATTGGTGGATTGATTGTGGTTTTCTTCCAATGATTTCCAACTTCACATAAAATCGTACAGCACAGAAGAAGTCATTTCAGCCCATCGTACCTGTGCTAGCTTTTTGAAAGCGCTACCTAGTTAGTCCCGCTCTCCTCTTTCCCCATCGCCCTGCATATTTTTTCCTTTCAAGTACACATCCAACTCCTTTTTGAAAGTTCATATTGAATCTGCTTCCAACACCCTTTCAGGCAATGCATTCCAGATCATAACTCTAAATGGTCATAAGCATTGGCTCATTTTCCTCAATTCTAGAATGCAGGCATTCCTAGCTGTTGTGGGAATTCTTTCACTCATATCCTCTTTTCCTGTTCCTCCACTGCCTCATATAATGACAGCAGTGTACAGCCCACAACCTGTAAAGTAGAAGCAGCACATTGCACTTTTTTTAGCCTTCGAGTCAAGAAAAACCCAAAGAGTTCTGTGAGGAATGCAGCTATAATATTGTCCTGGTATTGAAGTTAGGTTCATTGTATTCAATACTTGGCCATCCTGGAGCACAATAGCGCTATCATTGCAGCAGGTTGGTGTCTGTGGCCGGACATACAGCAACAACTTACATTTATATAGCACCTTCAACGGAGTAAAAATTTAATCAAATTAAATTTGACATCAATCCACATGATATTTAGACAGTTGCCCTAAACTTGATTGAAGAAGTAGGTTTTAAGGAGCATCTTAAAGGAAGAAAGTGAGGTGGAGTGGTTTAGGGTGGATATTGCAGAGCTGCGGGCCTAGGCAGATGAAGGCAAGGCCCCCAATGGTGGAGTGATGAAAATTGGGGAAGCACCAGAGGGCAGAATTGGAGAAGTGCAGTGATCTTAGAGGTTTGTAGGGCTGCAGGAGGTTACTTGGATAGGGCTGGGATTTTACAGGGCCTCAGAGAGCGGGCAGAGGGGCGGGGAGGCTGAAAAATCAGGTGGGAGGGCAGGCGGGGGGTGTGGAGGGGAAGCGCATCAGTCACCTTTCCCAGCGGCAGGGAAGTTGACGGGCAGATAGCCCTCCCACCCAGAGGCCAATTGATGTCCTTAAGTGGCCAATTAAGGGCCACATAAGGGCCTCTTCCTGCCGCTGCTATGTGCGAGACTGGCAGGTAAACCTTGGCGGCCCCTCTGTGGGCTCAGGAGGAGTGGTCCTCCTGATCCGACACTCTTTGGCCCATGGAGTGCCACCCCTGGGCAACAAGGGCCTCCCCCATGGAAATGCCACCCCACTGCTCTCACCTGCCTGACTGGCCCCAGTGACTTCAACTCCACTTATCTGGGTTCTGGGGGGGGCTTCCATGATGCTGTTCCAACCTGGTTGCAGTCCCAGCAGTATCTGCCATTCCCGGTAGCACTGCTGGTCTTGAAGAGCTGCCAGCTCTCCAATTGACCAGCAGCCTTTGAAGGCAGGATCTCATCCCCTAAAGGGACAGGAGCCCCAATGACAGTCAGTTAATTGCCTGATGCATGTAAAATCCAATCTGACTGGCGGTTGCCCCTGACTTTCTGGCTGGTGGATGGGGCCACCCCCAGCCCATAAAATCCCGGCCAGGGAGTAGTGAGGCCGTGGACGAATTTGAACACAAGGATGAGAATTTTAAGTTTGCTTTTGTTATTAAGTTTTAATACAGGGCGACAGTCAGGAAACTAAGAGATAAATGCGTGAGACGCGTTTTTAAATGAAATTTTTGATTGGACCTGCCAGGTAATCTTGCCAATTGTACAAGTGGACAGAGTTCACTGACAGAGCTCATGTCATTATTAATATGGCTTGCGTTTTGGGTCCGAGCAACAGATCCCCAAAATCAGTTCTTACAAATTTAGTATTTCATTGGTTAGATCAGGTGGTTGTTAATGCTGTCGAAGTGGCAATTTTTTGTTTTTGTTTTCCCTGTTGTAAAAGCAATTCTTATAGAAACAAATCTGGAGATCTGGGGAGAAAGTTATGTATTTAGTCATATAGCTTTCAATGTGTGCCTTTCTACAGCAGATTCAGGAACTGTTTGTCATTGATTTTATGGCTTAAGGATTTTTTTTGCAGTACAGACAACTTAATGATTTAGTATTTGAAATATTGCACTCTGTGCATGTATTATGAATTACAAAGGTTTTTTTTAAATAAGGAGTTTGTTCCTCCTCTGAAAAATGCTGTAAAACTGGTGTAACCTAAAACAGGATGCCACTGGCTCATATGGAGGGTTGAAGCAAAGTAGGAATGGGGCTTGATGACCTAATTTAAACTTTAGTCAGAAGCCAAAGTAATGGCTGAGGATAAACAGTCCTTTCTTCATTGTATGTTGGTCCTGCATTGTTCTGCCTTCATTGTGCCCATTCTATTTACTGCCACAAAACATAGATGTAGCGAAGTTTCCACTTATGAGGGAGTCCAAAATTAGTATCCATAAATATAAGATAGTCATGAATAAATCCAATAGAAAATTTCTTTCCCCAGAGTGTTGAATTTGCTACCACAAGTATAGATGCATTTAAGGGGAAGCTTGATAAGCCCATGAGGGAGAAAGGAAAACAAGGATATTCTGATAGTGAAATGAAGTAAGGTGGCAGGAGCTTCATAAACGGTGGCATTGACCAGTTGGGCAGAAGGGTCCTGTTTGTAGGCTGTAAATTCTATGTAATTTTTACTATTATTGAGGGACTAAGTTAAAGTGTGACAATCTGATTTAAAAAGATGAAGTTAATCCAGAAGTAGTGAGCAGCTATCAATTTTCAGTTTAATAAATCTAAAGGTTATGGATGGAGTAATTTGGATGCCCCACAGTTTTGAGGAACATAGCCATCTTTAATCATTTCAGCCCCACTGCTGGCCATGGCCTCAGTCGTGGCCGCTCCCATGATGGCCAGACTATCTCCATCACGGGGGTTAGAACATGCAGGTGTGACTTTGCCCTGCCGATTAGTTCCTGCTGCTCTAGTTGTGCGCCACCTTTTCCCACAAGAGAGGGGAAAGTGTGCTAGTGAGTGTCTTGCAATATGATGTGGCTGTCATGGTTGAATAGCTGGCAGTGTGTGCAAGCTATGTGAGGCTTGCAGCAGTGTTAAGTGTGAGGGTAAGATAAGGCTATGAATGTGAGGTTTGAGTTGTTAGAGAATATTGGTAGGTGAGTAAAAGGGTGTGTGTGGTAAATTGAGCAGTGTGTGTGGCTCGTGGTTAATTTGTAAGGATATGGCATTTGAAGATGTATTTACTGATCTTGACCAATCATGTGAGGTCATTAAACTTCTTGCTTTTCATCCAAGTCCTCCAGACTAGATTGCTTGCATTGGCTGATGGTTATTATGCTCCCAGTGCCTTCTCAGTGTCTGGCTGAAGGGCCTCCTGGCCCTCTGTGGGTAGAGGGCCTCTTTCATTCTGTCCACCTCAGTACCAAGGCTTCCAGTGCTACTTAAGAGCACCTTGGAGAATGCTGTCTGCCCTGTTGAGCCGTTTTTGTTGTTGTAGGTCAGACAGTCTTCTCCAGCCATTTCCAACGCATGCTGCAGCCGGAATGCACCTCCTGTTTAAGGGGCGCTGGCTGGCTTTAAGCGGCACTAGCCTCACCTGAACTTGAGCCCCCTGCTGAGGCATGCAGCCACTCAGCAATGCATTTAGCATTTGTCTTCACACTATCATCATTTAAATTAGTGGCAGCACTAAATTTATGTGCTACCTGCATTGCAACGAACAGGTGCCGGTAAATAACTCATGGTGAGTACCATACCCGTTTTCGGGTCTTATCTAGTGTTTTCCCCCAGTGGGTGGGACTGTGACAAATTCTTTTAAAGTACTGACGTTGTAGAGGAGGAGTAGCTTGTAGATGGAACTTTTGTTTTATCCATTCATGGGATGTGGGCATCGCTGGCCATGACCGCATACATTGCCCATCCCTAATTGCCTTTGAGAAGGTGACGGTGAGCCGCCTTCTTGAACTGCTGCAGTCCATGTGGGACAGGTACACCCACAGTGCTGTTAGGAAAGGAGTTCCAGGATTTTGACCCAGCGACAGTGAAGGAACAGCCATATAGTTCCAAGTCAGGATGGTGTGTGGCTTGGAGGGGGACTTGCAGGTGGCGGTGTTCCTTCTAGGTGGTAGAGGTCATGGGTTGGGAAGGTGCTGTCTAAGGAGTCTTGGTGCGTTTCTACAATGCATCTTGTAGATGGTACACACTGCTGTCACTGTGCATCGGTGGTGGACGGAGTGAACATTTGTGGATGGGGTGCCAATCAAGCTGGTTGCTTTCTCCTGGATGGTGTCGAGCTTCTTGAGTGTTGCTGAACTGCACCCATCCAGGCAAGTGGAGAGAATTCCATCACGCTCCTGACTTGTGCCTTGTAGATGGTGGACAGGCATTGGGGAGTCGGAAGGTGAGTTACAGCAGGATTCCTAGCCTCTGACCTACTCTTCTGGCCATAATATTTATATGGCTACTCCAGTTCAGGTTCTGGTCAATGGTAACCCCCAGGATGCTGATAGTGGGGGATGCAGTGATCGTAATGCCATTGAATGTCATGGGGAGATGGTTACATTTTCTCTTGTTTGAGATAGTCATTGCCTGGCGCTTGTGTGGTACGAATGCTACTTGCCACTTATCAGTCCAAGCCTGGATATGGTCCAGGTCTTGCTGCATTTCTACACTGACTGCTTCAGTATCTGATGAGTTGCAAATGGTGCTGAACATTGTGCAGTCATCAGCGAACATGCCCATTTCTGATCTTAAGATTGAAGGAAGGTCATTGATGAAGTAGCTGAAGATGGTTGGACCTAGGTCATTACCCTGAGGAACTCCTGCAGTAATATCCTGGAGCTGATGTGATTGACCTCCAACTGCAACCATCTTCCTTTGCGCTAGGTATGACTCCAACCAGCGGAGAGTTTTCCCCCTGATTGCCATTGACTTCAGTTTTGCTAGAGCTCCTTGATGCCATACTCTGTCAAGTGCTGCCTTGATGTCAAGGGCAGTCGCTCTCACCTCACCTCTGGAGTTCAGCTTTTTTGTTCATGTTTGAACCAAGGCTGTAATGAGGTCAGGAGTTGTACGATCCTGGCGGAACCCAAGCTGAGTGTCAGTGAGCAGGTTATTGCTGAGCAGGTTATTGCTGAGCAAGTGCCGCTTGATAACACTGAAGGACTAGAATTTAGGATTAGGAATGGAACTTGAGTGCAGAATAATAGTATATTATCAGTTTTTTTTTTTAAAAAGAGGGATTGGAGGCTGGGGCTGCAAAAGCGTTCTTTGTTGGGCGATTTTTTGTTTTCTCTCCTGTCAAGGTTTGCAGCAGTTGTCAGAGCCTGTCTAAATTCGGAGCTGCGTTCAAGTCTGAGCCAGACTAGAATTTTATGGAGTGTGGAGAATTGCTGAGAGCTAGTATTAGGGCAAAAGAGGAAACTTTTTTTTTCTTTAGGCAGCTTTGGGAATGGAGATACGAGACTTCTATTTGAGGTCACAGGAGATAATGAGGTCAAGGACATTGATGAAGGATCATGGGTGAAGTTGTTAAGGTGAGCAGTTGGTTTTGTTTCAGTGTTGGAAAACAATCTGAACTTGGTAAACTCACTCCCTTTAGGCAATATTTACTTTTGTTACCCACCCCCTCCCACCACCACCCTTTTTCTCTTTGTTCCCCACCCCATCCCACCCCACCAAACATTCACATTTTGTGAGATTGCTTCCTCCCTCCTTGGCAGGACTGGCTGAGATTGGGATGATCTTGTATGGGGACTTGTTGGCGTGAAACCTTGTTCCGTCACACAATAGCCCATTTTTCATATTCCTTGTTGTTATGTTCTTCAGTCTTGCATACTTTTTCACTTTCTGTCTTGAGTTTGATTTTCTCTTCGGTGTTTATAAGTTTCTGATATTGGTGCTCAAATTTTATTGAGCGCTGTGTTGCACAAACAGATCAGCTGCCAAAATTACAGTAAAACAATTGTAAAATTCGAGTTGAACTTTTTAAAATTTTTAAAGGAAGCTGCCATGTTGTAACTTTTTGTGGGACCTTTTGTTTTAAACAGTTTAATTCCATGCAGTGATATGTCTGGGCAGTAAAGCTTGTAGATTCAAGCACTGGTGCTCCACAGGACCACTATTTGTGTGCAAGAAGAGTTGTTTGTCAGAGAATTTTAGCATTATACTAATTCCAAAATGCCTTTTTAATTCTAAGGTGACAGTGAAAACTTGGCATGTTGCTCTCCTTTGTCTGCTAGGCAGGCGTAAGTTCATTCAGTTGTCAACAGTAGATTGGTGCAGTGCACCAGTGAATGTCCTCCACTGTTATGGGAAGACCTGTGTGTGGGAGGGGGGGAATGGGTAGTGGGGCTGCTGTTGGCTATAGGGCATGGTATGTATCTGTCACTTTTGTTGATTTTGAATGTTCATGACTAGCAGTTCTGAAATGAGTTCTGCAGCATTGTTCAGGGGGTGAAAACCAAATGTATAAATGACTGACTGTACTACCAGTCTAGTTTTGATGACGCTCACTGACATGCTTTCCATCCCTAATTTTCCACTGATTTCTTCATTTCTAATTTTCAATAGGGCTGGGACGTAAAGATGAAGAACTTACAACTGAACAGCGCCGTCTTGCTGTTAGGTAGGATAAGGAGACCTACAATTGACTTCCCCTTTAAATATTTAGTATCAGATTTAAGAGGTTACTTCCAACCTAACTGATCATAATTATTCTCAATTTCTTAGATAATGATTTACCTATATAGTCCCCAGTCACCTAAGTATTCCACTGTAGAGTTGGGAGAGGTTATGGGGCTTTCCATACACTTAAAAAATGCAAGCAAGAATTTAGTGTCACACAGACGCACACAAGTATTTCGATTGGGAATGAATTGTACATTGTACTAATGTTCCCCAAACAATATGTTAAAACATTTGGCTGTGCCATGTCGGAGGCTTGGAGACTATATGCTTTCCTTTTCTTCTCTTTCAGCTTCCTTCCTCCAAAACAGGAGGATATGAGGGAATCCATTACCCCAAATGAACCTCAAAAACTTAAGTGACCGTCTTAAAGAGTGGTATTGATAGAATGGCCTGGGAGCAGGATGGTTTCATGCCCTTGCAGTTAGGAAATGGAATGAAATTGAGGGGCAGATGGGAAAGAGGGAAATTAAATAAATGTCAATTAATATTTTCCCTCTTGCTATTTTATTTGGGTTTCCCCATGCCATGCTACATTTTCGTTTGATGGGGACAGACAAGGAACCTGTCTGCAGAGCTCTGCCAGTGCAACCAATATAGTTGTGGGAGATTTGGCCTGTTTTTGACCATGCATGTGCATTCTTGGTTTTCCCCCTGCACACATTTTGAGAAATTGTTTCCTCCTGAGCTTGGGGATCCTTGTATGGGGAATTGCTGGTGTGAAGCATTGTGATGTTACATCCATATTTTTTATTGTTACATTCTTCACTCTTCCCCTGTTCGCTTAGTTACTTTCTGACTTTTAGTGGTGTTTTCTCTTCATGACTGTGTGACAGGAATGCCATTGTCTGCTCTTCGGTTTATGCCAATAGTAGGATACTGGTGTGACTCGCTGCTTGATATTTTTCCTTTTTCCTTCTACTTCTCTGACTTTTTCCAACCCCTTCTCCTCAGAGGAGTATCACCTGGCCCCTGGTTGTCCTCTGAAGTCACTACTGGGGTGAGAAAATAAACAATAGAAAATGCTAGAAACTCTCAGAAGGACAGCCAGCACCTGTGGAGAGAGAAATAAAGCGAATGTTGCAGGTTGATGACCTTTCAATAGAATTGGCAGAAGTTAGCGATTGAACAGTTTTTAAGCAAGTTCAGATCAGAGGGAAAAAAAGTGGGGGGAATGGAGGCAGGAACAAGGGAAAGGTTGCTTCCTGAGATCCCCACCATCATTTCCCGTCTTCAATTGATTCAATTCACCTCATGTGATCTCAAGAAACAGCTGAGCGCACTGGACACAGCAAAGGCTGTGTGGCCCTAACAACGTCCTGGCTATACTGCTAAAGACCTGCTCCAGAACTAGCCGCGCCTTTAGCCAAGCTGTTCCACTACAACTACAACACTGGTATCTATCTTACAAGGTTGAAAATTGCCCAGTTATGTCCTATTCACAAAAAGCAGGACAAGTGCGATCCAACCAATTACTACCCATCTGTCTACCCTAAATCATCATCAATCATGTGCCACCATGCAGTTTGTTTTTGTCTTTTTGCCCCTCTCCACATCCCAAGAGATCCACCTACGTTCCAATAAACCAACAATTAAACTATCTGTTATCTCAGATGAGTTAGTATTGGAAACTACACTTGAGTGGCATCCCTTCTTACCTGGCCGTTGAAGATTGAATGAGATTTGAGAACAAGATTGAATATGTATATGGTTATTTTCTCCGTTGTAAATATAGTTGTCCACTATGTTGCATTTGTTGTGATGCTTTCTTTTTTTTATATATATTTACAGTGCAAGGCCTACTTTACTAGAGTATTGCAGCTATCACCTGAATTTTCTAGGTATTTTGGCTGGGCCTACCAGCAGTTACAAGGACTATATTGCTTTTATTGAAGGAAATCATATAAATATGAAAGTAATAGAAGAACATTGGAAGCAGAAAGGCATCAGCAAGTTTCCTGATCCTTCCCCATTGGTATGTATGTAATTACAATAATTCTATTCATGATGTCTTGTTGAGATTGCCTATAAAAGAAAAAAAATTGTAACCAAATTGAAAAATGGATTTTGGGGTGGTGCAATGGGTTAGACACTGGACTTTTACCTCTGAGACCTCGGTCCCGATCCAACCTAAACTAATAGGATAGAAGTCTGCTTTATCTGCAGGCTGTGAGGGTCCCATGTGAAATAGGTTCGGGTAGTCATTGCAGTTCTTAGTGCACATGGGTCTAGAGTTTAACTCTGCCCCTAAATTGATATTAATGTGTATTGACACTCAGATAAGCCTATGGCCGGTTGGTGTGGGAAATGGAAAATGCCACTACTGGTGCAGCAGGGGCTGCTCATCGCACTTGAGACAAAGTTGCAGTGGCTGAAAGTACAGAGGAGTTCCGGGCCATTATCTAGCCCGTGTGCTGGAGCACCAGTGGATGTTTAGCATGTCGCTTTGGTTCCACCTATGCACCAACTTCATACTGCAAATGACATGGAACTATTTGACACTAGAATGTTTGCAGCCAACTGTCTTTGCTGAAGTCAAAAACAGAAAGGGTTAAAGTTTTGATTTAACTAAAGTTTTGTCCTGACCCGCATGTGGAACGTCAGTGAAGGGGAAATCATTCAATGATACAGTAGAGAAGGGAGGCCATTTGGCCCATCATGTCTTTGCCAGCTCTTTGAGCTGGCCAATTAGTCCCACTCCTCTTCTCTTTCCCCATAGTCCTACATATGTTTCCTTTCCAAATGTTTATCCAGTTCCCTTTTGAAAATTACCATTGAATTTGCTTCCACCGCCTTTTCTGGCAGTGCATTCCACATCATAACTTTTTTAAACAAAAAAAGATGTATTTCTACATTTTGTGCAGATTGTAAAGTGTGAACATTCAGGCTGTGTGTTGCACAGACCAGGTGCAGGGTGAAGCCTCCCTTTCCTCTCCCTTAATATCTATACTTGGCTGTAACCGAAACCCAAGAAGAGCCCCTATTGAATCACCAAAAACTGGTACGTTTCCAGTGTCAGCCACCTTCTTGGTTGTGAGTGTAAGATTGCCCACAGGTCAGCAGAACTTGACAGCTTTGTGCCATCCTTGGGCTAAGAGGAACTGTGAAGCTTGTACAGGGAGCAAAATTTCTTTTGTCTTAGTTGGATTCCACCCCAGACCTTAGAGGTGAATGGACAGTGCACCAATCCGCTTCATTATCCAGTCTCTTTTAAAATGTTAGGATGTACACTGGTGCATAAACTTGGTTTTAATTTCACAATGTGCGTGTCTTTTTAATGATGAGTGCAGAATTTAATCAGATTAACATAAGGAATTCTGGAACCTGCCACCAGCTGTGCAGACCTTGGTTTTTAAACAATAGTGTATGGAAATTACTGCACTTTAAGTGTGCTTCATAAGTCATTGTATAATTCTCAACCAACTGAGATAATCATTTGCTGTATGGAAGGATATTACCCAGTTAATCATGCTTTTGAAGAGCTTGTGCGGATGAAATAAAAATAACCTTGATGCCTGATACTGATTGAATGAAAATAAAGAGATGGGGATATAGCTGCAGCTCACTATCGTGGAATTTCGGCTTTGCTTAAAAACTTGTAAATTGATTTTTGCGAAACATTTGTAACTTCATATATGTTAAAATTGAAATAGAAACATAGAAAATAGGAGCAGGAGTAGGCCATTCGGCCCTTCGAGCCTGCACCGCCATTAAATACGATCATGGCTGATCGTCCAAACTCAGTAACCTGTTCCTGCTTTCTCCCTATATCCCTTGATTCCTTTAGCCCTAAGAACTATATCTAACTCTTTCTTGAATATATATAATGATTTGGCCTCAACTGCCTTCTGTGGTAGAGAATTCCACCGGTTCACCACTCTCTGGGTGAAGAAATCCCTCCTCACCTCAGACCTAAATGGCTTACCTCTTATCCTTAGATTGTGACCCCTCATCTTGGATTCCCCCGCCATCGGAAGCATCCTTCCTGCATCTAGTCTGTCCAGTCCTGTTCGAATTTTATAGGTTTCTATGAGATCCCCTCTCATTCTTCTAAACTCTAGCGAATGCAAGCCTAATTGACCCATCTCTCTCCATATGTCAGTCCTGCCATCCCAGGAACCAGTCTGGTGAACCTTCGCTGCACTCCCTCCATAGCAAGAACATCCTTCCTCAGATAAGGAGACCTAAACTGCAATACTCCAAATGTGGTCTCACCAAGGCCTTGTATAATTGCAGCAAGACATCCTTGCTCCTGTACTCGAATCCTCTTGCTATGAAGGCCAACATACCATTTGCCGTCTTAATTGCCTGTTACACCTGCATGCTTACTTTCGGCGACTGGTGCACAAGGACACCCAGGTCTCGCTGCACCTCCCCCTTTCCCAATCTGTCGCCGTTCAGATAATAACCTGAATGACACAGAGAAGATTAGCCAGAAGGTTAACCTTCCTGTTGATTGAGTTGTAGTATGTTGACTTTTCATTTGAATAAAAAGTTTGATAAATCCATTATAGTTGTGCCAATTAGATAAAAAATCTCTTGCCTACAGTGATAGCACGGAGTAACCCTCTAATGTTACAGTAGTGTCATGTATTTTTCTGACCGATATGTCCCTGGATTAAAAAGCCTGACGGCTCTTTCCTCCTGCGCACGTACTTGTGTCACATATTGAAAGCTGTAAATTCTGTGAACAAATGTTTCTTATTTAAAATATTGCTGTACTTGGTATTCTGTTGGGAGAGTGAATCATCTTAGTGTGTTAGAAAGTACATAATGCCATCGTCTTCAACTCCATCATCACGACTATTTGATATTTTGTTACTAATGATGTAATGTTGTCAAGTATCCAACCATCATATATTTTGTGGTGTTTGTTTTGTTTTTCTAGAGAGCTGTAGCAAACAAAATGGTTATCACCTTTGTATGTCTAATTTGGTTTATGGGAGTTACAAAGAACTTTCCTATCTCCTACAATGTGGATGACAAGTTTATAAGCGAAGCCTCGTTCTTCTGGAAACTCTGCTACCTCTTCATCTCAGTCCACGCATCCAGACCCAAGTATTATTTTGCTTGGACTTTAGGTAGAGTAATTTGGTGTGCCTTCTTAAGTGTATGTTAATGACGTATTTAACATTTTATTATTAATTAAGGCTTCATGACGCTACAATTAAACTTCATAAATCATTGAGCAATTTATTTATACTAAGAAGTTATCAACATAATTGATTTGATGAACAATTTTAATTTTATTTATGGCTTGTTTGACCTTATTGGAAATTTGACCTTTTAAGTTTCGTTCCTGGGTGATGGATCCAATGGAAGTTCGGAAAGATATGGCTTGAAGGATTTGCATAAATACCACTTCAGTGTTCTCAGAGATGTCCCCTTCCCCTGATCCCCAAGAAGCCACATGCCGTCCAATGCTTGCGATGATTTTGGCAAAGAAGATTTGAGAAGAAATAATGAGATTACCCTGATGGGTGTTGCTTTTGCTTTTCAGCTTCAGTCTCTCCCTCTCTCTTTTCTCTCTCTCTCTCTTGTCTCTTTTTTTTCTCCCTCTCTCTCTTTCCCCCCCCCCCGCCCTCGCTCTCTTCCCCCGCCTTCGCTCTCTTCCCCCCCCCCCAACCCTTACTCTCTTATCCCCCCCACCCACTTCCGCCATCGCTCTCTTTCTCTCCCCCCGCCGCCCTCGCTCTCTTTCCCCCCCCGCCATCGCTCTCTTTCTCTCCCCCCGCCGCCCTCGCTCTCTTTCCCCCCCCCGCCCTCGCTCTCTTTCCCCCCCCCGCCCTCGCTCTCTTTCCCCCCCCCGCCCTCGCTCTCTTTCCCCCCCCCGCCCTCGCTCTCTTTCCCCCCCCCGCCCTCGCTCTCTTTCCCCCCCCGCCCTCGCTCTCTTTCCCCCCCCGCCCTCGCTCTCTTTCCCCCCCCGCCCTCGCTCTCTTTCCCCCCCCGCCCTCGCTCTCTTTCCCCCCCCGCCCTCGCTCTCTTTCCCCCCCCGCCCTCGCTCTCTTTCCCCCCCCCGCCCTCGCTCTCTTTCCCCCCCCGCCCTCGCTCTCTTTCCCCCCCCGCCCTCGCTCTCTTTCCCCCCCCCGCCCTCGCTCTCTTTCCCCCCCCGCCCTCGCTCTCTTTCCCCCCCCCCGCCCTCGCTCTCTTTCCCCCCCCGCCCTCGCTCTCTTTCCCCCCCCGCCCTCGCTCTCTTTCCCCCCCCCGCCCTCGCTCTCTTTCCCCCCCCCGCCCTCGCTCTCTTTCCCCCCCCCGCCCTCGCTCTCTTTCCCCCCCGCCCTCTTTCCCCCCGCCCTCTTTCCCCCCCGCCCTCTTTCCCCCCCGCCCTCTTTCCCCCCCGCCCTCTTTCCCCCCCGCCCTCTTTCCCCCCCGCCCTCTTTCCCCCCCGCCCTCTTTCCCCCCCGCCCTCTTTCCCCCCCGCCCTCTTTCCCCCCCGCCCTCTTTCCCCCCCGCCCTCTTTCCCCCCCGCCCTCTTTCCCCCCCGCCCTCTTTCCCCCCCGCCCTCTTTCCCCCCCGCCCTCTTTCCCCCCCCGCCCTCTTTCCCCCCCCGCCCTCTTTCCCCCCCCGCCCTCTTTCCCCCCCCGCCCTCTTTCCCCCCCCGCCCTCTTTCCCCCCCCGCCCTCTTTCCCCCCCCGCCCTCTTTCCCCCCCCGCCCTCTTTCCCCCCCCGCCCTCTTTCCCCCCCCGCCCTCTTTCCCCCCCCGCCCTCTTTCCCCCCCCGCCCTCTTTCCCCCCCCGCCCTCTTTCCCCCCCCGCCCTCTTTCCCCCCCCGCCCTCTTTCCCCCCCCGCCCTCTTTCCCCCCCCGCCCTCTTTCCCCCCCCGCCCTCTTTCCCCCCCCGCCCTCTTTCCCCCCGCCCTCTTTCCCCCCCGCCCTCTTTCCCCCCCGCCCTCTTTCCCCCCCGCCCTCTTTCCCCCCCCGCCCTCTTTCCCCCCCCGCCCTCTTTCCCCCCCCGCCCTCTTTCCCCCCCCGCCCTCTTTCCCCCCCGCCCTCTTCCCCCCCCGCCCTCTTTCCCCCCCCGCCCTCTTTCCCCCCCCGCCCTCTTTCCCCCCCCGCCCTCTTTCCCCCCCCGCCCTCTTTCCCCCCCCGCCCTCTTTCCCCCCCCGCCCTCTTCCCCCCCCCGCCCTCTTCCCCCCCCCCGCCCTCTTCCCCCCCCCCGCCCTCTTCCCCCCCCCGCCCTCTTCCCCCCCCCGCCCTCTTCCCCCCCCCCGCCCTCTTTCCCCCCCCGCCCTCTTTCCCCCCCCGCCCTCTTTCCCCCCCCCGCCCTCGCTCTCTTTCTCCCCCCCCCCCGCCCTCGCTCTCTTTCTCCCCCCCCCCCGCCCTCGCTCTCTTTCTCCCCCCCCCCGTCCTCGCTCTCTTTCTCCCCCCCCCCCGCCCTCGCTCTCTTTCTCCCCCCCCCCGCCCTCGCTCTCTTTCTCCCCCCCCCCCGCCCTCGCTCTCTTTCTCCCCCCCCCCCGCCCTCGCTCTCTTTCTCCCCCCCCCCCGCCCTCGCTCTCTTTCTCCCCCCCCCCCCGCCCTCGCTCTCTTTCTCCCCCCCCCCGCCCTCGCTCTCTTCCCCCCCCCCCGCCCTCGCTCTCTTTCCCCCCCCCCGCCCTCGCTCTCTTTCCCCCCCCCGCCCTCGCTCTCTTTCCCCCGCCCCGCCCTCGCTCTCTTTCCCCCGCCCCGCCCTCGCTCTCCTCCCCCCCCCGCCCTCGCTCTCCTCCCCCCCCCCCGCCCTCGCTCTCCTCCCCCCCCCCCGCCCTCGCTCTCCTCCCCCCCCCGCCCTCGCTCTCCTCTCCCCCCCGCCCTCGCTCTCCTCTCCCCCCCGCCCTCGCTCTCCTCCCCCCACCGCCCTCGCTCTCTTCCTCCCCCCCCGCCCTCGCTCTCCTCCCCCCCCGGCCCTCGCTCTCCTCCCCCCCCCGCCCTCGCTCTCCTCCCGCCCTCACTCTCCACCCCCCCCCCCACCCCCCGCCCTCGCTCTTTCCACCCCCCGGCCTCGCTCTCCCCCCCCCCCCCCCCCCCCCTCGCGCGTTCCCCCCCGCCCACCCTCGCTCTCCTCCCCCCCCGCCCTCGCTCTTCTCCCCCCCCGGCCCTCGCTCTCCTCCCCCCCCCCCCCGGCCCTCGATTCTCCCCCCCCCCCCCCCCTCCCCCCCCGGCCCTCGATCTCCCCTCCCCCCCCCCCCGGCCCTCGATCTCCTCCTCCCCCCCCCCCCCCGGCACTCGCTCTCCTCCCCCCCCCCCCCCCCCCCCCGCCCTCGCTCTCCTCCCCCCCCCCCACGCCCTCGCTCTCTTTCTCCCCCCACGCCCTCGCTCTCTTTCTCCCCCCCCCCCCGCCCTCGCTCTCTTTCTCCCCCCCCCCCCCCCACCCTCGCTCTCTTTCTCCCCCCCGCCCGCCCTCGCTCTCTTTCTCCCTCCCCCGCCCTCGCTCTCTTTCTCCCTCCCCCGCCCTCGCTCTCTTTCTCCCCCCTCCGCCCTCGCTCTCTTTCCCCCGCCCCGCCCTCGCTCTCTTCCCCCCCCCGCCCTCACTCTCTTCCCCCCCCCCCGCCCTCACTCTCTTCCCCCCCCCGCCCTCGCTCTCTTTCCCCCCCCCCCCCGCCCTCGCTCTCTTCCCCCCCCCCCCCGCCCTCGCTCTCTTCCCCCCCCCCGCCCTCGCTCTCTTCCCCCCCCCCCGCCCTCGCTCTCTTTCCCCCCCCCGCCCTCGCTCTCTTTCCCCCCCCCCGCCCTCGCTCTCTTTCCCCCCCCGCCCTCGCTCTCTTCCCCCCCCGCCCTCGCTCTCTTCCCCCCCCGCCCTCGCTCTCTTTCCCCGCCCCGCCCTCGCTCTCTTTCCCCCCCCCGCCCTCGCTCTCTTTCCCCCCCCCCGCCCTCGCTCTCTTTCCCCCCCCCCGCCCTCGCTCTCCTCCCCCCCCCGCCCTCGCTCTCCTCCCCCCCCGCCCTCGCTCTCCTCCCCCCCCGCCCTCGCTCTCCTCCCCCCCCGCCCTCGCTCTCCTCCCCCCCCCCGACCTCGCTCTCCTCCCCCCCCCGCCCTCGCTCTCCTCCCCCCCCGCCCTCGCTCTCCTCCCCCCCCCGCCCTCGCTCTCCTCCCCCCCCGCCCTCGCTCTCCTCCCCCCCCGCCCTCGCTCTCCTCCCCCCCCCGCCCTCGCTCTCCTCCCCCCCCCGCCCTCGCTCTCCTCCCCCCCCCGCCCTCGCTCTCCTCCCCCCCCCGCCCTCGCTCTCCTCCCCCCCCCGCCCTCGCTCTCCTCCCCCCCCCCGCCCTCGCTCTTCTCCCCCCCCCGCCCTCGCTCTCCTCCCCCCCCGCCCTCGCTCTCCTCCCCCCCCCGCCCTCGCTCTCCTCCCCCCCCCGCCCTCGCTCTCCTCCCCCCCCCGCCCTCGCTCTCCTCCCCCCCCCACCCTCGCTCTCCTCCCCCCCCCGCCCTCGCTCTCCTCCCCCCCCCGCCCTCGCTCTCCTCCCCCCCCCGCCCTCGCTCTCCTCCCCCCCCCGCCCTCGCTCTCCTCCCCCCCCCGCCCTCGCTCTCCTCCCCCCCCCGCCCTTGCTCTCCTCCCCCCCCCGCCCTCGCTCTCTTCCCCCCCCCTCCCTCGCTCTCCTCCCCCCCCCCCAGCCCTCGCTCTCCTCCCCCCCCCCCCCCCAGCCCTCGCTCTCCTCCCCCCCCGGCCCTCGCTCTCCTCCCATCTCGGCCCTCGCTCTCCTCCCCCCCCCACCCTCACTCTCCCCCCCCCCCCCCACCCTCGCTCTTCCCCCCCCCGCCCACCCTCGCTCTTCCCCCCCCCGCCCACCCTCGATCTCCTCCCCCCCCCCCCCGGCCCTCGATCTCCCCCCCCCCCCCCGCCAACCCTCGCTCTCCCCCCCCCGCCAACCCTCGCTCTCTTCCCTCCCGCCCTCGCTCTCTTCCCCCCCCTGCCCTCGCTCTCTCCCCCCACTGCCCTCGCTCTCTCCCCCCCCTGCCCTCGCTCTCTCCCCCCCCTGCCCTCGCTCTCTCCCCCCCCTGCCCTCGCTCTCTCCCCCCCCTGCCCTCGCTCTCTCCCCCCCCTGCCCTCGCTCTCTCCCCCCCCTGCCCTCGCTCTCTCCCCCCCCTGCCCTCGCTCTCTCCCCCCCCTGCCCTCGCTCTCTCCCCCCCCTGCCCTCGCTCTCTCCCCCCCCTGCCCTCGCTCTCTCCCCCCCCGCCCTCGCTCTCTCCCCCCCCGCCCTCGCTCTCTCCCCCCACCGCCCTCGCTCTCTCCCCCCACCGCCCTCGCTCTCTCCCCCCACCGCCCTCGCTCTCTCCCCCCACCGCCCTCGCTCTCTCCCCCCACCGACCTCGCTCTCTCCCCCCACCGACCTCGCTCTCTCCCCCCACCGACCTCGCTCTCTCCCCCCACCGACCTCGCTCTCTCCCCCCACCGACCTCGCTCTCTCCCCCCACCGACCTCGCTCTCTCCCCCCACCGACCTCGCTCTCTCCCCCCACCGACCTCGCTCTCTCCCCCCACCGACCTCGCTCTCTCCCCCCACCGACCTCGCTCTCTCCCCCCACCGACCTCGCTCTCTCCCCCCACCGACCTCGCTCTCTCCCCCCACCGACCTCGCTCTCTCCCCCCACCGACCTCGCTCTCTCCCCCCACCGACCTCGCTCTCTCCCCCCACCGACCTCGCTCTCTCCCCCCACCGACCTCGCTCTCTCCGCCTGCCCTCGCTCTCTCCCCCCGCTGTGCCCTCGCTCTCTCCCCACCCCACTCCGCCCTTGCGCTCTCCACCCCCCCCCCCCCTGCCCCCACTGATATGCCACACTTGGCTGCAAATGTGATCCAAATTTTTCAAGAGAAAGCTGGTCAGGCTTGGAAACTAAAATTACAAATGCCGTTCGATTACCCTCAACAGTTGCTGACTAGCCTCCTTTGCCTGTTTAAAGGCACAGGTCAGGTTAACAGCTAAATGTCTCAGATACATGCTAGTTCAGAGAATGCCCATGAGCAACATCATGAGAGATCTATGTATATGACAAATGTTTTGCGATGTGCTGCATGTTGTAACATACAGATTTTTTTTGGTTGACGTTTTGACCAGTCATTTCCTGCTGGCTTCAATAAAAACCTTTCAACCAATAGAAAATATATTCTATTTGAGCTTAATAGCTGGCTTTACACAACAATATGATGGTGGACCATGTAATATTACTTGTTCCTTTGGTATGTGAACTATTGTAAAATTCATAGGACTCCAAGTAATAACCAAAGCATATGTGGGTTTTTGATATAACTTAACTAAGACACATATATTACAATATTTATATGCATGAGCACAGCAACACGCATCATACTCTGTTGGGCTACACCCACAACTCCTTGGTCATGTGTAGTATGATATCACTTTCTCTGGTGATCTTCAATTACATCATCTTAAGGTGGTCCTCTTAAGGTCGTCCCACAACAGACCATAAAGGGACAGCAAGCTCCGTAGCAGCAGGACAATACTTTGTCTTTGACGTGGTACAGTGTTCCTGTTGTTAAAAAAACAAATATGCTCTGATTTACTTTGAGCAACGCCATGGAAAAATGGTTGGTATGTGTTAGTGTTGAATCTACCATACTTCACGTAAGACACCAACAAACCACATCTGATCATTTATTTAAAGTATGAAATAAGAAAGTTTGTAATGAGCCTCAAAAAGCGCACCAGGGGATCGGAAGCCAGATATAAAGGAGCTGCAGCAGAGCAGATATTCAAAAAGCACGGCAAGAGATTGGAAGCTGCGTATAAAGAAGAGGGAGCACAGATTCAGAATGTGGACCAAGAGATTGGAGGCCGGATATAAAGGAGCAGGGGCAGAGCAGAGATTCAAAAAGCGCCAGGCGATTGGAGGCTGGGTATAAAGGAGTGGGAGTAGAACGGAGATTTAAAAAGAGCGCCAGGAGGGGGAGGCAAATCAAACAGGAAAAATCAAAAAGTGACGTCTGAATGATATCACAATCAACAGAGAGGAGGAGGAGGAAAAGCAGAACACTAGGTTATTTTTAGGTAAGTGTATAAATTCAGTCTCTATATACCACTTATGTTCTTAGTTTTTTTTAAGCATCTGATTAATTACTTCTAAAATTGAAGAGCCCTGGGGTAAAGATACACAAGCGGCAGGGAGAGAGATAATACCTAAAGTGACATTTGCATGAGGGATGCAGTTGATTGGTGAGTAGTTGGTGAGTGTTGATTTATTTATGTATTAAATTTATTTCTGTTAAGTCAGTTAATAGTCTAATAAATAGAGGCATAGCAGGGCAGCTCAGTTTAGTGGAGTGTGCATCCTATTCCATGTGGGAACTCCAGGGAATTTCTCATGTCCTGGACAACCACATGTGCAGGAAGTGTCAGCAGCTGGAGCAGCTTGAGCTCCAGGTTTCGGAGCTTGAGCAGCAGCTGGCATCACTGTGGTGCGTCTGCGCGAATGAGAGTTTCGTGGATAGCACGTTTATAGATGTGGTCACCCCAAAGTTTAAGGGTATGCTGGCAGAGAAGGGATGGATGACTGTCAGGCAGTCAAGAAGGACCAGGCAGTTAGTGCAGGACTCCCCTGAGTGCATCTCACTCTGCAAGCACTATTTTATTCTAAATATTGGTGGGTATGATGGTTCCTCTCGAGTGAGCCAGGAGCCTAGTCCACGGCATGACAGCTGGTCAGCTGCACAGGAGGGCAGGAGGAAGATTGGAAAAAGCAATAGTGATAGGGAATTTGATATTTAGGGGAACAGACAAGTGTCTCTGCAGCCGCAGACACGAATCCAGGATGGTACGTTCCCTCCCTGGTGCCAGGGTCAAGGATGTCACTGAGTGGCTGCAGAACACTCTAAGTGGGAGGATGGTGAACAGCCAGCAGTCGTGGTCCATATCAGTACCAACGACATAGGTAGAAAAAGGGATCTGGTCCTGCAAGCAGAGGTTAGGGAGCTCAGAAAGAAACTAGCAAGCAGGACCTCGAAGGCAGAAATCTCCAGATTACTCCTGGTAGTATGCACAGATGAGTATAGAAATAGGAGGATAGAGCAGATGAATGTGTAGCTGGGGAGATGGTGCATGAGGGAGGGCTTCGGATTTCTGTGACATTGGGCGAGATGGGACCTGTACAGGACAGATGGGTTGCACCTGAACAGAGCTGGGACCAACCGCCTTGCAGGGTGGTATGCTCGAGCTATTGGGGAGGGTTTAAATTGATTGGCAGAGGTGTGGGAACCAGGAGGTAATAAAGAGGAAAACCAAGGTGCACAGAGAATTGGGAGAAATAGATAGCACTAGAATCGGAAATAGTAAGGTATTAGGTGGGGTCAGAGTAAGAAGCAATGTAATAAGGTCTAAATTAGGTTTACTGTGCATGTATGTGAATGCCTGGCGTGTGGTGAATAAGATTAGTGAGCTGCAGGCGCAGGTAGCCACATGGGAATATGATATGGCACTAACAGAAACCTGGCTCAAGAAAGGCCTGGATTGGGTGTTAAATATTTCTGGATACAAAGTGTTGAGGAAAGATAGGAAAGGAAAGCAAGAAGATGGGGTAGCAGTATTGATTAAGGAGAACATTACAGAGCTGGAGAGAAAGGATGCCCTAGAGTGGCCAAGGACAGAATTCTATTTGGTTAGAGCTAATAAACAATACAGATACCATTACATGGCTGGGTGTATTCAATAGGTCACCAACTTGTGGGAAAGATATAGAGGACCAAATTCCAAGGGAATTAGTGTGGCAATAATTATAGCCTAATTGGAGATAATGATAATGGGAGACGTTAATTATCCTAATATGGACTGAGATAGTAATAATGTAAAGGGCAGAGAGGGGCGAGAGTTTCTAAAGTGTGTTCAGGAGAATTTTCTACATCAATGTGTTTTCAGTCCAATGAAGAAGGAGGCATTGCTGGTTCTGGGGAATGAGGTGGATCAAGTGTCAATAGGGGAACTTTTAGGGGACAGTCATCATAATAGCATAAGGTTTAGTTTGGTTATGAAAAAGAACAAGGAGCAATCCAGAGTAAAAATAATTACTTGGAGAGAGCCAACTTAAATGGAGTAAGAATGGATCTGGCCCAGATAAATTGGAATCCATGATTGGCAGGCAAAACAGTAACTGAATAGTGGAATAAAAACAAGAAATGCTGGAACTTCTCAACAGGTCTGGCAGCATCTGTGGAAAGAGAAGCAGAGTTAACGTTTCAGGTCAGTGACCCTTCTTCGGAACTTTAAAGAGGGATAGTTTGGGTACAGTCAAGGTACTTTCCCACAAGGGGTAAGGTAGGGCAAACAAATCCAGAGCTCCCTGGATGACGAGAGATAGAAAGTGTGATGAAGCAGATAAGGGGTGCATGTGACAGATGCCAGGTGGATAATATAATTGAGAACCAGGCTGAATATCGTAGGTTCAGAGGGAAAGTGGAAAAAAACGAAGAAAATAAACTGAGAGAATATAAGAAAAGACTGACAGCTAACATAAAAGGGAATCCAAAAGTCTTCTATCGGCATATAATTAGTAAAAGGGTGGTAAAAGGAGTAGTGGGGTCAATTAGAGAGCTAAAAAGGGATTTACGCATGAAGGTAGGGGGCAGAGCTCAGGAATGAAATGCATACTTTGCCAAGAAAGAAGATGCTGCCCAAGTCATAGTGAAAGAGGAGGTAACTGAGACACTGGCTAAGCTAAAAATTGAAAGAGGAGGTATTCGATATGCTGGCTGTTATCACCAGGACTGAATGAGATCCATCTGAGGATACTGAGGGAAGTAAGGGTGGAAATTGCAGAGGCACTGGCCATAATCTTCCAGTTCTCCTTAGATACAGGGGTGGTGCCAGAGTACTAGAGAATTGAAAATTATACACTCTTGTTCAAAAAAGGGTGTAAGGGTAAACCCAACAACTACAGGCCAGCCAGCCTAACCTCGGAGGTGGGAAAGCTTTTAGAAATGATAATTGGGACAAAATTAGCAGTCACTTGTACAAATATGGATTAATTAAGGAAAGCCAGCATGGATTTGTTCAGGGCTAATAGTGTTTAACTCATTTGCTTGAGATATTTGATTAAGTAGCGGAGATGGTTCTTGAGGGTAATGCGCTTGATGGACTTCCAAAAGGCATTTGACAAAGTGCCACATAACAGGCTCGTCAGCAAAGTTAGTAAAAGGGACAGCAGCAGCATGAATGCGAAATTGGCTGAGTGACAGGAAACAGAGAGTATCAGTGAATAGTTGTTTTTCGGACTGGGGAAAGGTTATAGTTGGGTTCTCCAGGGGTCATGATTAGGACCCCTGCTTTTCTTGATGTACACTAATGGCCTAGACTTGGATATACAGGGCACAATTTAAAAATTTGCGGATAACTCAAAACTTGGAAGTAGTGTGAGGATGGAAGAGGACGTAGACAAGCTGGTGGAATGGACAGCCAAGTGGCAGATGAAATTTAATGCAGAGAAGCATGAAGTGATTCATTTTGGTAGGAAGAACGAGGAGAGGCAATATAAAAAGTTAGGGTATAATTCTAAAGGGGGTGCAGGAGCAGAGGAACTTGGGGGCAGATACGCGCAAATCATTTAAGGTTGCAGGGCAGGTTGAGAAAAAGGTTAATAAAGCATAGAGGATCCTGGGCTTTTTCGATGGGGACATAGAGTACAAAAGCAAGGAAGTTATGATAAACCTGTATAAAACACTGGTTTGGCCTCAACTGGAGTATTATGTCCAGTTCTGGGCATCACACTTTAGGAAGGATGTGAAGCCTTTTTAGAGATGGTGCAGAGAAGATTCACAAGAATGGTTCCAGGGATGAGGGACTTCAGTTACATGGGTAGCTTGGAGAAGCTGGGGCTATTCTCCTTGGAGAAGAGAAGATTAATAAGAGGAGATTTGATAGAGGTGTTCAAAACCATGAGGGATCTGGACAGAGTAGGTAGAGAGAAACTGTTGCTGTTGGCGGAAGGATCGAGAACCAGAGGACATAGATTTAAGTTGATTGGCAAAAGAAGCAATGGTGGCATGAAGAAAAACCTTTTTACACAGCGAATGGTTAGGGTTAGGATCTGGAATGCATTGCCTGAGAGCGTGGTGCAGGCAGATTCAGTCGAGGCCTTCAAAAGAGAATTGGATAATTATCTGAAGAGAAAAAATTTGCAGGGCTATGAGGAAAAGGCAGGGGAGTGGGACGAGGTGAGTTGCTGTTGCAGGGAGCCAGCACAGACATGATGGGCCAAATGGTCTCCTTCTGTGCTGTAACCATTTGATGATTCCATGATTTAACTTCAAGACGTACAAAATTGCAAGTAGGCTTATGGTCTTCAAAAGACAAGAAGTTTAAAGACAAGTCTAGTTTGATCCAATGCTCCTGCTGGTATAAAACTATGAACCCTATGTCTTGTTGCTCCAGTAATTTGGCGGCGCAGTGGTTGGCACTGCAGCCTCACAGCTCCAGCGACCCAGGTTTGGTTCTGGGTACTGCCTGTGCAGAGTTTGCAAGTTCTCCCTGTGACCGCGTGGGTTTCCTCCTGGTGCTCCCGTTTCCTCCCACATGCCAAAGACTTGAGGGTTGATTGGTAAATTGACCATTTTAAAAAGAAAAATTGCCCCGAGTGTAGGTAGGTGGTAGGAGAATTGAGGGAAGGTGGGGATATGAGAGGGAAAAAATGGGATTAATGTAGGATTAGTATGAATGGGTGTTTAGTGGGCGCAGACATGTTGGGCCGAAGGGCCTGTTTCGGTGCTGTATCTCTCAATGACTCTAATTATTTTGAGTTTTAAGGTGCTATTGGAATGAAAAGTAGAATGATGCAGGTTTGCAAAGCACAAGGTAGTGAACTGCCAGAGACCTTCTGAAAGCCTGCTTCCACTTCAGAACTTGGAGAGCTTCCTGTTAGTGATTCAACTATCCTTTTTATGTGTGGCTGTGTGTGTCGCTATTTTGTATCATTGTGAAAGTGTGATGCACAAATTTAAGACGTCCAAAGAGCTTTCCAGTGTAGAATCAAACTGAGTCTGGTGTTTCCTGTCTCATGTTTCCTCCTTCAAAAAAACTGGTCGCCAGCTTTAATATAATCAGCCTCTGCTTCTCTTTACATTTCCTTTTCTCACTTTCTATTTCTTTCCCTCACCTTTTTTCTCTCCTTTTTCTCTTCTCATTCTCTCTCGCTCCCTCTCCCGCGCGCGCGCGCGCGCTCCCGCTCGCCCCCCCCCCCCGGCGCGCGCTCTCTGTCTTTGTCTCTTCGTTACTTCCTGTTCAATTTATGTCTAAGTGGAAGGAAACAGTAAGAAAAGAGTGAAAACCAGAAAAGGGCATGTATATTTATGGATATGTGTGGATGAGCTTCACTTTGCATCTGGCTGTTTTATAATGTCCTCGTCTGTAATTGTAGAATAAATGACTTGCTTGTATCCTTAATGTCTTTCCAATAAAAACTCAGTGGGTCTGAACGGGGGTGTGGCGGTGGTGGTCTGTTGGCAGACAGTAATGGCAAACAGCACAGATTCAGAAAACTAACAATACTTTGTTTGGATATTCAAATTCTGAAATAAAAGAAGGAAATGTTGGAAGTACTCAGCAGATCTGGCAACATCTGTGGAGAGAAACAGGATTAATGTTTCAAGTCAGTGATGAAGATTCGTCGATCTGAAACAGTATCTCTTTTTCTCCCTCCACAGATGCTGCCAGACCTGCTGAATTCTTTGTTCTAACCTGGTAAATCTTACAGGAAACTGGAGGTGGATAAAGGCTTGAAGTTGATTCTGAGACAAGCCTAATGAATGTCAATGCAGATTAATTGGTTGGGAGTTGGCAGATGAAATGGAGTGGGTGGCAGGGTATGGTGAGAGTGGTCATCAGGACCTGTGGTTGGCAATCATGTTAAGGGCAAGAGAGAGGCTGCAATTGGCAAATAGGAGGCCGGGGGCTTCCTTGAGCAGTGGGGGGGGGAGTACTCCTGCTTCTGGTCCACAAGGACTGATGGAAAAGGTGCTAACCAGATGGCGCCATCAGACCCACCTCCCTTTCGCTGCTAGGTTTACTGATCCTTGGGAAACCCACACAGCAACAATAAAATTTAAATCAGGCTCCCAATTTCACTACGGGAGTCCGATTTAAATATGTTAATGAAGTGTCTTGCCTCTCCATAAGGGGGAGACTCTGATACCTTGAAACCTGCTGCAGAGAAAATGACCAGAAGACATGAACACGACTGGCTGGGGACACATTCTCCATTTTTTTCATTTTGGCTCTTGCCTCTCGTAGGTGGAACAGGGGCAGGATGTTAATATCAAGGCCACGGTTTTTGACTCATTGGGCTGAACTTTCGCTTTCGGGCTGGGAAACAGGAGCCAGGACTGTTTCCAGGAATTAGTCACTGATCTGGGATTTTAACAGAGGCGCTTCCTTAATCGGCCAGAAGACAAGTTCCCTGTCCAGTTAAGGGCAGCAGGCAAGTTCTCAAAAACTGGAGGGCCAATCAGAGGCTTTCTAGCTTGAGAGGAGCAGCAGACTGCAGTAAAAGTTAAGGAACTGAGAGGCAAAAATGGCTGACACCAGGAGCTGGGTTGGGAAACCAGATGGCCTGATAATTTTCGGATCCCATCTGCCTCTGTTCCTGACTTTGACGGGGACTGAAAATTCTGTCCATTGACTTTATAGTTCAAATTATATGTTTGATCTTAGAATCACTGATTTAAGTAGCAGATAGAATTCCATAGAATATACGGCACAAACATTTGGCTCAAGTCGTCTGTGCTGATGTTTATACTCCACACAAGTCTCCTTCGATTCCATCAACCTCTCATATATTCATCTAGTTTCCTTTTGAAAGCATCTAAGCTATTTGCCTTAACCACTTCCTGTGGTAATGTTCTATATTCGAACATAAGAGATAGGAGCAGGAGGAGGCCATTCGGCCCCTCAAGCCTGCCATTCCATTCAATAAGATCATGACTGATCTGCCCCAAACCTCAGCTCCTCTTTCGTGCCAGCTCCTCATAGCCCTCAACGCCCCGATATTTCAAAAATCTATCTGCCTCCTCTTTAAATACTTTCAGTGATACAGCCTCCACAACTCTGTGGGATAGAGAATTCCAGACATTCACTACCCTCGGAGAAGAAATTCCTTTGCATCTCAGTTTTAAATGAGTGTCCCCTTGTTCTGTAATTATGTGCCATAGTTCGAGATTTCCCCACGAGTGGAAACATCTTCTCAACATCTACCCTGTCAAGTCCCTACAAAAAAACCTATAAAATTCCAACAGGACTCAACAGAGTAGATGCAGGAAGGATGTTCCCGATGGTGGGAGAGTCCAGAACCAGGAGTCATAGTCTAAGGATACGGGGTAAACCTTTCAGGACTGAGATGTGGAGAAATTTCTTCACCCAGAGAGTGGTGAGCCTGTGGAATTTGCTACCACAGAAAGCAGTTGAGGCCAAAACATTGAATGTTTTCAAAAAGGAGTTAGATATAGCTCTTGGGTCTAAAGGGATCAAAGGGTATGGGGCAAAAGCCGGGACAGCCTACTGAGTTGGATGATCAGCCATCATCATAATGAATGGCAGAGCAGGCTCGAAGGGCTAAATGGCCTACTCCTCCTATTTTCTATGTTTCCCCTCAGAATCTTGCACGTTTCAATAAGGTCACCCCCCATTCTTCTAAACGCTAATGAATAAAGGCTTAACCTGTTTAGCCGTTTCTTGATAAGACAACCCCTTCATCCCAGGAATCAGCCTAGTGAATCTCTTTTGAACTGCCTCCAATGCCAGTTTATCCTTTCTTAAATACAGGGACCAAAACTGTACACAGTACTCAAGGTGCGGCATCACCAACACCCTGTACAGTTGCAACAAGACTTTCCTATTTCTAAACTCCAACCCCTGAGCAATATAGGCCAAAATTCCATTTGCATTCTTAATTATTTGCTGCACCTGCATGCTAACTTTTTGTGTTTCATGCACAAGAATACCCAGATCTCTCTGTGCTGCACTTTTTTTGGAGTGTCTGTCCATTTAAATAATAGTCTGCCTTTTGATTCTTCCTACCAAAGTGCATGACCTCACACTTTCCTGCATTAAATTCCATCTGCCAAGTTTTTGTCTACCCACTCAACCTATCTATATCCCCTTGCAGATTCCTTATGTCCTCATCACAACATGCCCTCCCACCTGTTTATGTATTGTCAGCAAATTTGGATGTATTACACTCTGCCCCCTCCTCCAAGTCATTAATATAGATAGTAAATAATTGAGGTCTTAGGAATGATTCTTGTGGCACTCCACTAGTTATGTCTTTCCAACCTGAAAAAGACCCATTAATCCCGACTGTTTCTACTGTAAGTTAATCAATCCTCAATCCATGCTAATACATTACCCTCAATACCATGAGCTCCTATTTTGTGCAACGGTCTTTTACGTGGCACCTTATTGAATGTCTTCTGGAAATCCAAATACACTACATCTACCGGTTCCCCTTTATCAACTCTGTTTGTTATATCCTCAAAGAACTCTAGCAAATTTGTCAAACATGATTTCCCATTCACAAAACCATGTTGACTCTGTTTGTTTGCATTAAGCTTTTCTAAATGTCCTGCTATTTCTTCCTTAATAATGGACTCTAGCATTTTCCCAACGGTTGATGTTAGGCTGACTGTCCTATAGTTTCCAGCTTTTTGTCTCCTTCCCTTGTTGAACAGTGTGTCACATTAGCGGTTTTGCAATCTGTCGGGATCCTCCCAGAATTCAGTGAGTTCTGGAATATTTCGACCAATGCCTCCACTATCCCTGCAGCCACTTCCTTTAAAACCCTTGGATGTAGGTCATCAGGTCCTGGTGAATTGTCTGCCTTTAGTCCCATTAGTTTGTCAAATATTTTGTCCCTCTTGATAGAGACTGTCACAAGATCTTTCCTCCCATTAGCTCCTTGCTTATCTGATATCTGTGGGATGTTTATAGTGTCCTCCACTGTGAAGACTGATGCAAAATATTGGTTTAAGTTATCTGCCATTTCCCTGTTCCCCATTATCCATTCTCCAGTCGCATATTCCAAGGGTCCTATGTTCACTTTAGCTACTCTCTCTTTATAAAAGCCGTAGAAGCTCTTGCTGTTTGTTGTTATATTTCTTGCCAATTTACTTTCAGAATCAATTTTCTCCCTCTTTATTAGCTTTTTAGTCATCCATTGCTGGTTCCTAAAAACAAAAAAAATTCCCAATCCTCTGACCTACCACTAGTTTTCGCTGCTTTGTATGCCTTTGTTTTTGATTGGATACTCTCCTTGACAACCTTTGTTAACCACGGGTAGTTCATCCTTCTCATTGAGTCCTTTTTGACCGGGATAAATTTTTGCTGATCGTTATGAAATATTTGCTTAAATGTCTGCCACTGGTCTTCCACTGACCTTCCCCAAGTCTATTTTCACAGCCCGCTTTAGACAACTTTTTCTTCATATCTCCGTAATTGCCCTTGTTCTAACTTGAGGACACTGGTTTGAGACCCGAGTTGCTTGCCCTCAAACTGAATTTGAAATTCTACCATGTTGTGATCGCTACCCCCTAGGGGATCCTTAACTACGATATCTCTTATTAATCCTACCTTATTACATATTACTAGATCTAAAATAGCCTGTTCCCGGGTAGGTTCTGCAACGTATTGCTCGAAGTAACGATCTCTGATGCACTCTGCAAATTCGTCTTCCATGTAAATCTGATTTGTCCAGTCAACATGCAGATTAAAATCACCCATGACAATTGTAGCACCCTTCTTACACGCCTCCATTATTTCCCAATTTGTACTTTGTCCTACAATAAGGCAACTCTTCGGGGACCTATAGACGACTCCCACCCATGACTTCTTCCCCTTGCTATTACTTATTTCCACGCAAACTGATTCCACATCACGATCTAGTGCACCTGTATCACTACTCACCACCGCACTGACACCTTCCTTTATTAGCAAAGCTACCCCACCTCCTTTTCCTTTTTGCCTATTTTTCTGGAATGTCGAATGCCCTTGGATATTGAGTTCCCAGTCTTGGTCACCCTGCAACCAAGTCTCTGTAATAGCTTTCAAGTCATATTAATTTATTTCTATTTGTGCCATCAACTCATCTATCTTGTTACAAATGCTGCGTGCGTTCAGATAAAGAGCCTTAAGCTTTGACATTGTACCATTATTACTCATTCTGGTTCTAATTCCTGCTGCGCACTTCTGCTTATATTTTCTGCCCCTTTCTGTCACACTTTTTGGTTACCGTTCGCCTCTTCACTACCCTGCACCTCTGCTCTCTTGTTTATTTTTGATTTTTTAAACTTCTCTTCAATTGAACCCACCCCCCCACTAATTAGTTTAAAGTCCTATCTACAACCCTAGTTATACGATTTGCCAGGACACATTGGTAACTATCTTGTATTTATGGCCTCCAGTTTTGGATTCTCCCACAAGTGGAAACATTCTCCCCTGTCCAACCCATTCATAATTTTAAAGACCTCTATCAGATTGCATCTCAGTCTTCTCTCTCAAAAGAGTCAACCTGTTCAACTTTCCTGTTAGCTGTAAACTCGGTTCTAGTACTATCCTTATGAATCTTTTTTGCACTTACTCTCGTGCTAATGTTATTTTCATAGCATGGAGACCAAAACTGAGCTTGACAAGTTCCAGTCTGTCCAGGATCCGCTACAAGTTTAACATAACTTCACGACTTTGGCATTCTGTATGCCTGAAAGTAAATCCCAATGCTTTGTTAGCATTTGACTTGCTTTGTTGACCTACAGTGCTGTTTTTAATGATTTGTTCATCTGTATCGCCAGATTCTTTTGCTCTTCTACCCCATGCAGTCTATTTTCAAAGGTGTTGGTGATGTTTCTATTTTTCCAACCAAAGGCCATCACATCATATATCCGTGTTAAAGTGCATTTGCCACTTAACTACTCAGTATTCACGTTTTCTAATGTCTTGTAATATGTTGTATTTTCCCTCCAGTTTAGCAATGCCCCCAGTTTGGCTTCATCTGCAAATTTTAATAGTTACTTGTTCCTTAATCCAAATGATTAATTTAAATTATGAATAACAGTGGTCCCAGCACTGCTCCTTGTGGAACACCACATTTACTTTTTTCCAATTTGAGTAACTACCCTTCACCCCTACTCTCTGCTTTTTTTAAAAGCCAATTTGCTATCCACTCAGCTATTTGGCCGCCGACTCTACATGCACTAATCTTTGTCATGAGCCTACTGTGTGGTACGTTATCAAAGGCTTCTTTGAAAATCAAAAGTGTATGACATCTGCTGCATTACCCTTTGGTCAGCAAGATCTAGTTTGTTCCATTGTGATGATTTGCACATGCAGGGTAGATGTGGAAAGTATTCATATGTTTCAAAATCCTGTAAATTGTACATTTTATAATGTCTATCTTTATTTTTCACTGAAAATTAGGTGAATATTGTTTTGTTTGGGAAGGGCTAACATCAGAGATATCTCCTGAAGTATTTTCGGCACAGGGGATTGAAAGCAGAATACGTCAAATAGTTGTAAGGGTGTTGTTGGAAGTTCCATTCTTCACATGAGGCTTTATCTGCTTGTTCTGGTGTTTCACGCAAAACGTTCTTTGGAACGATTTAAAGAAAAGCAGGGAATTCTTCTGAACAAAACTCCTTGCTCAGATGACACCACCAAAAATAGAATTTGCAATGATAAATTCTCTAAGGATCTGCACCAGATCTTCTACTTTGTTTGGCATCACCAGTCATCCCCTTGAGGGGACCTTGAGTCCCATATGATCAGGAAGGTACTTTTTCTGTCAACATCTAGTTAAATGGTCAACTGTGGTTGACAGGGCCCTCAACCGTGTCCGACCCATTCCCCGCACCTCTACCCTCACCCCTTCCCCTCCCTCCCAGAACCGTGACAGGGTTCCCCTTGTCCTCACTTTTCATCCCACCAGCCTCCATATCCAAAGGATCATCCTCCGCCATTTTCGCCACCTCCAGCGTGATGCCACTACCAGTCGCATCTTCCCCTCCCTTCCCCTGTCAGCATTCCGAAGGGATCGTTCCCTCTGCGACACCCTGGTCCACTCCTCCATTACCCCCACCACCTCGTCCCCGTCCCAGGGCACCTTCCCTTGCAATCGCAGGAGGTGTAATACCTGCCCATTTACCTCCTCTCTCCTCACTATCCCAGGCCCCAAACACTCCTTTCAGGTGAAGCAGCGATTTACTTGTACTTCTTTCAATGTAGTATACTGTATTCGCTGCTCACAGTGTGGTCTCCTCTACATTGGGGAGACCAAGCGCAGACTGGGTGACCGCTTTGCGGAACATCTCCGCTCAGTCCGCAAGCAGGACCCTGAGCTTCCGGTTGCTTGCCATTTCAACACTCCCCCCTGCTCTCATGCTCACATCTCTGTCCTGGGATTGCTGCAGTGTTCCAGTGAACATCAACGCAAGCTCGAGGAACAGCATCTCATCTACCGATTAGGCACACTACAGCCTGCCGGACTGAACATTGAGTTCAATAATTTCAGAGCATGACAGCCCCCCACTTTACTTTCATTTTTAGTCATTTTTAGTTATTTTTTCTTCCTTTTTTTTGCATTCCTTTTTACATTTTTTGCATTTATTTCATTTCATCTTAGTTTGTTCAGTTTGCTTACCCACTGTTTTTTTCAGGTTGTTTTTCTTCAGGTTTGCACTTGCTGATGTTCTATATTCAGTATATTCACACCTAATCTGTACTAATGCTTTGTCTTTCAAAACACCATTAACATATTGTTTGCCTTTGCTCCGTGACCTTTTGGTCAGCTATGTGGCCTGGTCCAATCTGCACCTTCTCCTTTGTTATCTCTTGCCCAACCCCCACCTCACTTGTTTATAATCTGTGACTTTTCTAATATTTGTCAGTTCCGAAGAAGGGTCACTGACCCGAAACGTTAACTCTGCTTCTCTTTCCACAGATGCTGCCAGACCTGCTGAGTGAATCCAGCATTTCTTGTTTTTGTTTCAGATTTCCAGCATCCGCAGTATTTTGCTTTTAGTTAAATGGTCATATGACTTGGGGATTGTAATATGGATCCCTTATTGCTTGTACTGATAACTATAGTCTTGCATATGCTGCAAAGTCCATTCTGCCCAAAGATGAGGCACGTTTATAAATCAACCCATCAACACAAGTTTAAAACACGATTTATCTATTCCCTGCTTCTCCTTATACTATGACAATATGATTCTTTGCTGCCATTTTGGACAGAAACTCACTTTTCAGGCTAGCTGTCCTCAAGCTAATCAGCACTGTATTGAAACCACAAGCTGAATGGCTTCACAGTGCCATTCTCAACTCTTGTTTGTGCTTACCTGACTGACTTGTGCTCATTAGCTAGATATATTTCAATTCCCCCACTGCCTTAAAACTGCCCTCACCCAGGGGGAATAGGGTCAAAGATTGTTTGCTGACCTCTTAAGTCAACTCAGATTTCCCATTCATCTAACTACCCTTGACACTTAAAGTTACAACTTTTAATAAAAAGTCACTTCCTTGGGTATGAAGCATTGTGGCACCCCTATGTTGTCAGCTAAGATCCCTGCCAAGTGTGATAAATTAATATCTTCTATCATGATGGGATGAGTTACCTCAGACTAGCCTCAACAATTTCATTGTTTTAAACTCACATGGCATATAAAAGTCCATGTTGGTCAACTCATCGAGCTTTCCATCTTGGAACTATTCTAATCAACGTATATGGATTATGCATCTCTGGGAATTGAATTTTTTTGTGACGGGGAGTGGTTAACTGTCCAAATTAATCTCGTGGATTGTCTCCGACTGAAGTGCATCTTTTTGTTATTTGTGACTTAATAGTTAGCGACCTAGAGGTTGCATTAACTATTGCTAAAATCATTTAGATGTTCTTTCAGAAACTAACTTAAGCAATAACTGAGTTTCTGCTTCCCTTTTATCTTGTAGCTGATGCAATCAATAACGCAGGTGGCTTTGGGTTCAATGGCCTTGATAAAAATGGGAACTTGCGATGGGACTTAATCTCAAACCTAAACATCTGGAATATTGAGGTGAGATTCTCATATGCACATCTGTAAACTAGATCATATTGTGTCTGAGATCTTAATTAGACTGGTACAATAAATAAGTAATTATTTTTCGCAGAATCACCTATATCTTCTGTTACCTGCAACAAATAAAGTTCAACATTTATTTTGAGTTGTTAAATTGTGTGTGTGTGTGTGTTTTTCTCTTTCATTGTTTGAGTTTGGTGAACACTCAGTTTTGTACTGGATTCACAGCTGAAGTTACAGATAAGCAGTTGATGACTGTAAAGAAAATTACTGTACAATTCAAAGAATCTAAAATTGCAAAACTTGGCTATAGCTCACTTTGATCAGATAATCTGTTC
Source organism: Heterodontus francisci (assembly GCF_036365525.1). Classification (NCBI taxonomy): domain Eukaryota; kingdom Metazoa; phylum Chordata; class Chondrichthyes; order Heterodontiformes; family Heterodontidae; genus Heterodontus; species Heterodontus francisci. The sequence continues at coordinate 37,335,703 of NC_090372.1, forward strand.
TTGCATAAGTAATATTTCTCTTCAACATCTGTTTCCAGAATTGACTGCTTTCACTTGCGTAAGAGTTAATGATTCATGAGTTTCTTAACAGACAGCTTGTTTATTGTAATTGTTTTATTGCGCAATGTCTTTTCATTGTATTTTGTTTGGATGATCAGATTGCTACTTGAAAAATAATTGACTATTTGACAAATATAGGGGTAATTGACTTGGTGAAGCCCTGGGCCAGCTCTGTCCCGTTGACAGTGTAGATCAGAAATATGGGCATGTGCTGGGCTGTTTTTCCATCCATCTCTTTAAATGGTTGGAAATTCATGCCCAACAAATCCCACGTTGCTGTGACATATAAAAAGTAAAATAAATGCGCACATTCAGGAAGTTTGAAACAAAGGTCTCAATGCGATTTTTCACTATTTTATGACGATATGTGCCTTTTTTGCCACAGCTTTCCCAATGTATTGGATTTTAGGGGACTGTTAGAGGAACCCGGTTAATAGAGTTTTAAAATAAATTTGTTAATTATTTTGCCTGTAAGCAGTAAGTTGCTTAACATCACTGTAATGCTTTCTGGCCATTAATATCAGATAATTTGATATTATGCTGTTCAAGCATCACTGGGGTAAATCTAATCTGTTTTACAACACAAGTAAATAATTAAAAGTATTTCTGTTTAACATCATCATGAATAATACATCCTTTTGTATTTTTAAGAAAAGTTTATTTTTTAAAGGTGCAATTCCTTATTGGGTATGGTTCTACCTGCACCTTCAATCCTATAGCAACTTGCCCAAGTGACCCCTTTTATTGTGAGAGCTTGAATAGTGATTTTTGGTGGTCTGTTTGACTGTGGGGGATCTTCAAAGGTGAGCTCAATCCTGTACTCACCTGAAGCCCCATATGCACTTTACAGTAGCAGATCACTGTTACGAATGAGTGGTCTCACTGATACTATTTGATAGACCAGCTGGTCACATTCCTATCTCTGTCCAGACTGGGATTGACTCACTCGTCCCGTCTAGAGATAGAACCTACTACCTTCCTGGTCTGTATTCAGCCACCTGAACACCCTGTGGTGTTCCAACATATTTTTGTGACAAAACTCTCCTGCACTCTTCTTGAGCTGTGATGTGCTAATCGAACAATTCTGGCCTAGTAGAGGGACACGAGACAATGTGCTTATCACTGAATGCCAAAGAGTGCTATCATGTTCAGAAATGATCCCATTAAAAGATCAAAGAATACAGTAATCCAAATGAATTTGCACTTCTTAACCAAACAAGCTATCTAGAGTGCTGTAGTTCAGTGGTCACTGCTTCTAAATGAGTTTTCATGGAAACCAAATGCTCTGGAATTGAGCTTGTAGGATTTTATTCAGGCAATTGTCTGCTCGTAAATGTCTTTCAAGTTGGGAAATCTGTATTGTTAGGGTCAAGTGAGGAGGGGTTGAAGGGCTTCCCTCTTTTCCCTCTCCTTGTTAGACCACAACGGGTTTAATTCTTTCTCAAAGTGGATGTACTGGCCAATTTAGTAGGTGTTTGATTACTTACTTGCTATGATCATAACGAGAACCAATCGGACAGGTTTTCTTCAGTTAACAAAGAAAGAGGTTAACTTTATTGTACCTAAACCGAGCTAATAAAGGTAATAAACATTTTGCCAACTTTCACACACACACTCTGTAGGTTTACACTCACATAAATAGGTTACAGAGTGGGGAAAGGTAGATTGGTTGAGTTAGAGACCATAGGAAAAAAGGGGTATCCAGACTGTGGTGTTTGGTGATTTGGCTGTCTACTAACTGAATTCGGTGGTCCTGCGGCTTTTAGTTTGAAGAGGTAGATGACTGGTTCGATGGATCTCTTTGGATATAGCGGTGCAAATGATTTCTTCTAGCGGGGTTTCTGATTGTAGCCGGAGTATGCAAAGGTGGTCAGTCAACAAGTAGGAATTGAAAGTTTTCAAGCTGGAATGGAGAGAAAGACCCCACTTAGGGTCTGCTCATGTCAAAGTCCAGTTGCTTCTCCTGTGCTGGAGAAAAAACACCAACTTAAAATCACAGTTGGGGAGGGGCTCGTCACATGACAGTCACTCAGTGATTCAAACATAGCAGTTAGCAGTATTTCTCTTGCTGAAAGAACAGGTAGTTCCTTTAAACTTCCTGGGTCTTAGTTCTTGCTGGGAATTGCAGCCATTTTGTCTCCCTTCTCCCAGTCCTTTGCAGTGTCGGATGATCATCTTAAGTTGCCAGCAGTCATCTAGTTAGCTGGTCTTTTAACAATGTTCGATTTAGCATAATTGTGGAAAAGGACAAGGATGGAACAGGAGTAGAAGTTCTAAATTGGACAAAGTCAAATTTTACAAAGCTGAGAAGTGATCTGGAGACAACTACTTGAAGGAAAATCAGTGGCAACCCCAGTGTTTGGCATTCAAAAGCGAGATTCTACAGGCAAAGTGTAGACATGTCCCCATAAAGAAAAGGAGAGGTACTGCCAAATCTAGAGCCCCCTGGTTATCCAGAAGCATACAAGGTAAGATAAAGCAGAAAAAGAAAGCTTTTGACACTCTCAAAAAAAAGTTAAAACTTTAGAAAGTGCAGGGGTGAAGTAAAAAAGGAAATTAGAAAAGCAAATAGAGGACGTGAAAAAATATTGGCTGGTAAAATCAAGGAAAACCCAAAGATGTTTTATCAGTACATTAAGAGCAAGAGGATAACTAAGGAAAGGGTAGGACCTATCAGAGATGTACAAGGGAATTTGTGCATGGATGCAGAAGAAGTGGGCAGGGTACTTTGTCTCTGTCTTTACAAAGGAGAGGGATAAGAACAAAGAACAGTACAGCACAGGAACAGGCCATTCGGCCCTCCAAGCCTGCTTGATACCTGTCCAAACTAACACCTTCTGCACTTCCGGGGCCCATATCCCTCTATTCCCTTCCTATTCATGTTTTTGTCAAGATCACTCTTAAACGTCGCTATCGTATCTGCTTCCACCACCTCCCCTGGCAACAAGTTCCAGGCACTCACCACCCTCTGTGTAAAAAAAACTTGCCTCGCACATCCCCTCTAAATTTGCCCCTTGCACCTTAAACCTATGTCCCCTGGTAACTGACTCTTCCACCCTGGGAAAAAGCTTCTGACTATCCACTCTGTCCATGCCGCTCATAACTTTGTAAACCTCTATCATGTCGCCCCTCCACCTCCGTCTTTCCAGTGAAAACAATCTGAGTTTTTCCAACCTCTCCTCATAGCTAATGCCCTCCAGACCAGGCAACATCCTGGTAAACCTCTTTTGTACCCTCTCCAAAGCCTCCACGTCCTTCTGGTAGTGTGGCGACCAGAATTGCACGCAGTATTCTAAGTGTGGCCTAACTAAGGTTCTGTACAGCTGCAATATGACTTGACAATTTTTATACTCTATGCCCCGGCCGATGAAGGCAAGCATGCCGTATGCCTTCTTGACTACCTTATCCACCTGCGTTGCCACTTTCAGTGACCTGTGGACCTGTACGCCCAGATCTCTCTGCCTGTCAATACTCCTAAGGGTTCTGCCACTTACTGTATACTTCCCACCTGCATTAGACCTTCCAAAATGCATTACCTCACATTTCTCCGGATTAAACTCCATCTGCCATTTCTCCGCCCAAGTCTCCAACCGATCTATATCCTGCTGTATCCTCTGACAATCCTCAACACTATCCGCAACTCCACCAACCTTTGTGTCGTCCGCAAACTTACTAATCAGACCAGCTACATTTTCCTCCAAATCATTTATATATACTACAAACAGCAAAGGTCCCAGCACTGATCCCTGCGGAACACCACTAGTCACATCCCTCCATTCAGAAAAACACCCATCCACTGATACCCTCTGTCGTCTTTGACCGAGCCAGTTCTGGATGATGCAGACATTGTAGTTAAAGAGGAGTGTGAAATGTTAGATACAATAAGCATACTATGAGAGGAAGGACTACAGGGTCTGACATCCTTGAAAGTGGATAAATCGCCTGGGCTGGATGGATTGTATGCCAGTCTGTTAAAGGAAGCCAGGGAGGAAATAGCGGATGTTCTGCGGATCATCTTCAGATCCTCACTAGATACAGGCGAGGTGCCAGAGGATTGGAGGTCTGCTGTACTGTTTATAAAGGGTGCGAGGGATAGACCAAATAATTATAGGCCGGTCAGTCTGACCTCAGTGGGTGGACAAATTATTAGAATCATTTCTGAGAGATAGGATAAACTGCCACTTAGAAAGGCAGATTAATCAGGAATAGTCAGCATGGATTTGTTAAGAGAAGGTCATGTCTTACTAACTTAATTGAATTTTTTGAGTCAGTAGCAAGGATGATTGATGAGGGTAGTGCAGTGGATGTGGTCTGCATGGATCTTAGCAAGACATTTGACAGGTTCCCACATGGCAGACTGGTCAGAAAAGTAAAAGCCCTTGGGGTACAGTGGCTCAGTGACAGGAAACAAAGTGTAATTGTCGACGCATGTTTTTGCGAATGGGAGGAGGTTTCCAGTGGTGTTCCACAGGGCTCAGTGTTGGGTCCCTTGCTGTTTATGGTATAAATGATTTGGACGTAAATGTGGGAGGCATGATTGGGAAATTTGCTGATGACACAAAAATTGGCCGTGTAGTTGATAGTGAAGAGGATAGCTGTAGACTCCAGAATGATATCAATAGTTTGGTTGAGTGGGCGGAAAAGTGGCAAATGGAATCCAGTCCGGAGAAGTGTGAGGTAATGAATTTGCAGAGGGCAAACAAAGCGAGGAAATACGCAATAAACGGGAGGATATTGAGAGGGGTAGAAGAAGTGAGAGACCTTGAAGTGCATGTCCACAGGTCCCTGAAGGCGGCAGGACAAGTAGATAGAGTGGTGAAGAAGGCATATGGAATGCTTTCCTTTATTGGCCGAGATATAGAATACAAAAGTAGGGATGTAATGCTGGAACTGTAAAACGTTGGTAGGCCACAACTGGAGTATTGCATACAGTTCTGGTCACCACATTACAGAAAGGACATAATTGCTTTGGAGAGAGTACAGAGGAGATTTACAAGGATGTTGCCAGGACTTGAAAATTGCAGCTATGAGGAAAGATTGGATAGGCTAGGGTTGTTTTCCTTAGAACAGAGGAGGCTAAGGGGTGACTTAATTGAAGTATAAAAAATTATGAGGGGCCTAGATAGAGTAGACAGGAAGGATCAGTTTCTCCAAGCAGAGAGGTCATTTACCAGGGGGCACATATTTAAGGTGATTAGTAGAAGGATTAGAGGGGACATGAGGAAAAACCTTTTCAACACGAGAGTAGTGGGTGTCTGGAATTCTCTACCCGGATCGGTGGTGGAGTCAGAAACCCTCAATTCTTTTAAAAGGTACCTGTACCTGGAAGTGCCGTAACCTGCTACGGATCAGGTGTTGGAAGGTGGGATTAGATTGGGCGGCTAGCTTTTTCAGCCGGCGCAGACACAATGGGCTGAATGGCCTCTTTCTGTGCAATAACTTTTTTATGGTTTTCTTTAAAAAAAAATTCAGATCTCCGGTCAGTGGATTAAAGAAAATTATCATTCAATAAAGCACATTGGCATAACACCTACACACCACACAAAATGAAAGTGGCAACAGGAACATTTAATTATGAGGCCACAAATTAATAAACTGTACACACACACTCATCAGTGTCACTGTCATAGCCATATTCCAGTTTTTTTTCAACCGAGATTGGGCATGAGCACAACTGGAGAACTCTAACTGCTCTGACTGGGTTCAATCAGCTTGTGCTCCAGCATACACAGAATTTCCTTGTGTATTTCTACAATATCTTCCGTTTCCAATTTCTCTTATCTCTATACCAGTGAACTCAACCCTGGGTTCAACGTTGTTCATAACTTTGTGAAGATCATCCATGCTTTTTGTGCAGGTTTTTTCCTGTGCTGCATCAGGCCAACAGCTTGCTTTGCAGAGCACTTTGCAAACCAATTGTCACCAAGTAAAACGGTGACTTCATTTGTGTGGCTTAGCTGTCCTGGCATAAATGCAAGTGGGCCAAATGGCACCATAGCATCATAAGACACTTCATCAGGCAAAGTTTTAAGCCTGTTTCGAAGTGCTTCATTGTCATTTTGTACTTTAACCCGGTGCTGGATTTTTTCCTTGCAGCTTGAGACCATCTATCAGTTTTGTCTTGCATCTCTTCCTGTTCTAGCTCATCCAGCCTGGCCCACAATTCCTCCTCAGTTAGGACACTTGACTTGCAGTCACTACCACCATCACCAACCTCCGAATCTGGCACAAAAACCTTTTTGGGCTTAGCATTTTCCTTTGGCTTATGAGCTTTTCTGTATCTCCCTTCAGAACTTAAATCTTCAATTTCTAGATCTTCAGTCTGAATTTCACCCGAACCAGGATCATTTCCTGGGACCTCGGTGTTAAGAGATCCTGTTCTATGGGAGGGGTCTCTCCTACATCCACACTGTGTAAAGTTAAGGTTATGGATCCGGTTAAAAGCTGTGAGCAGCCTTGTTAGATCTTCTCTCTGCCCTGCGTTTAAGTAGGAGAGTACAGTGTCTAATTTCCCTGACATTTCAATGTTAGCTAACCAGACGGTAGGGGATTCGATTTGGGAATCCTCCAGGCCTCCCTCTAACTCTTCCTCACTGCCCCTTTCGCCTTCCTCTTTCCTGACTGACTTGTGCTTGTTTGTTTCCTTCCTGCTGTGATGCTGTTTTCACATATTGATGTGGCACAACCTTTGCTTTTTCCTATTATTTGGGGTGTCAATTATATAATTCACCAGGCTAATTTTGTTTACTACTCTGTACGGGCCATTGAACTGGGCTTTCAAGTAGTTCTCCCTGTATTGGGTAATAGCACTAACACATGGTCTATGGGCTGAAATGTTCTGGCCTTGGCTTGTTTATCTGCCTGCCTTTTCGTAGCTATCTGGGAGGTTTTTTAGGGGTTTCTGAGCCATCGCACAGGCTTTCGTGAGCCATTCTCAGATCATGGAGATATAGTCTAACAGGGAAGATTCGTCCCTGTGTCCCAAAAACCTCCTTGGTTAGTTTTAGAGGACCTCTCACCTAGTGTCCATAAACTAATTCAAAGGGACTAAAGTCAGTGGACTCCTTGGGTGAGTCTCTGGTCGCAAAGAAGAAATCACAGCCCTTTGTCCCAGTCATGGAGGTACTCATAGCAGTATGCCCTGATCATGGTCTTTAGGGTCTGGTGGTACCACTCCAGACCCCCTTGTGACTGTGGGTGGTAGACTGAGGACTTTAGCTGGGTTATGTCCAGATTACCCATGATCTTTTGAAAAATACTGGACATACAATTTGTGCCCTGATACAACTGGATCTCAGCAGGCAGCCCATATCGGGTGAAGAATTGGGTTCGCCCCTCTACCACTACCTTGGCAGAGATCGTTCTTAGAGGGATAGCCTCTGGAAATCGAGTAGTCACATGCATAATGGTGAGAAGATACTGATAGATCCCTTTTGTTTTCAGCAGGGGCCCCACATAATCTAACAGCACTCTGCTGAACAGTTCCCCAAAAGCCAGCATGGGAATTAGCGGTGCAGGTTTTATTGCAGGTTGAGGCTTCCCTACAACCTGGCATGTGTCGCTAGTCTTATAGAACTTCACCACATCCTTGTTGAGTTGTGGCCAGTCAAAATGCTGTCTTATGCAGGCTTGGGTTTTTCTGATACTGACACATCCAGCCATTGGAATCTCATGGCTATTCTCAATATTTCCCTGTGGTACCTTGGCAGCACCACTACCTGATGAATCACTGTCCACTCTTTGTCCGCATGCCTGTGAAGAGGTCTCCGTTTCCTTTATTGAGCACCTCATCCTTTAAATAGTAGCACTCTGGAACTCCCTCTGCTTCAGCTTTTGTTTGGGCAGTCTGTGATAACTTTTTTAACCCTGGGTCGGCTTGTGAGCCTCAACCTGTTTAACCTATCCTTTGGGTCCTCTAACTTCCCAAAGAAGGTTTCAGTTAACCAGACAGTAGGGTCATCTGTCTGCAGTGCCAGTTCAGCCTCCTCTGACTGAGCTTGTTTGGCCATGGACTGGGTCACTACATAGTCAGGAAAAATGCCAGGGACCTTTTCTTGTAACTGCTCTGTCTCCCTGATCTCTTTTGGTCTCTCTAAAACCCATTCGGGAAGTTACCACCTTGGCCCCCGCCAGAACATTACCCAGCAGCGGGTTGACACCTTCCACAGGTAAACTAGGGACAATCCCCACGGCTCCCGGTCCTGAAACAAGGTTGCACTCCAGGTGCACCTGGTATAAAGGTATGAGCATATATTTTCCTCCGATAGCATTCACTGCACTCTCTGGGGGAAAGATCATATCTTTTTCCAGCAGAAGGGATTGGGTAGCCCCTATATTTCTAAGTATGATTATGGACTTACTCGCCTCACTTGAGGGGTATGGGGTCACTTTTCCTCTGGACACAAAATCCTGGTAACACGCAGGGCTTTTGTTAAGTTTTCCCACACTCTCAGCGGTAGGTTTACTGGGTTTTACTGCTGCAATTAAAGCCACAGCCTGATAAACTGGGCTTTCTATCAGGGCCCCTTTTCCTGCACTGGTCTGGTGTGCTCTGACTAAACCTATGGGTTTTCCCTATAACTTCTATCAGTCAGCTCAAAGATGACCTGCTTTGTTACAATGGAAACATACAAGCTTCCGGGGTCACTCCTGTTCTCAGCACCTTCCTTTTTGGGCTGAGGAGGCCCCCTGTATTTCCAACTCTCCCTTCCCTCTCATGGCTATTCATCCTCCTATCACTCTCCCACTTTCTATCCTTTTCAGATTTTTGGAGGTGACTAGGGGAAGGTTTCCTTTGGGGCAATGGCTTGTGAATAAATGTATAATCATCACCCAAGATTGCTGCCTGCCTGGCACTTGGAACTTTTGTTCTTCCACGTGTGGAAAGGGGAAACGAGTTTTTGAACTTCTCTAGAAGGATCACCTCTCTAAGGTTTTCATAGGTGGACTCTATCATAAATGCCCGTATCCACTGGTCAAAAGCAAGTTGCTTAACCCTTTCAAACTCGATGTAAGTTTGGTCTGGCTGCTTTCGGAGAGTTTGGAATTTTTGCGGTATGTCTCTGGTACTAGCTTGTATGCACTCAGGATAGCATTTTTAGTCATCTCATAATCTGATGAACTCATGGGCTTTTCATGTCAGTTTGCTTTGCAATAACAGTGTCCAGCTGTCTACTGGCCACTTCAACTGCTTTTCAAGAGAGAAGAAAAATGCTTCCACATCTCCATCATTAAACTTTGGTATCAATTGGGAGAACTGAAAGAGCTCAGCAACTGCTCCTGAGCTAGAGGTAGTTCCCTCACTAACGGTTCCTTCACTGGGTACATTGGGTCTTCCCCCTACTCAGTTCAAGCTGCCTTAACTCCCTTTGGAAGTCTCTTTTGCTTTCTGGAATTCTAATTCGAGTCTCTTCTAGTTGTACCGTAGCGAATGTTACTTAGTCTGTTTTAGTTTCTATGCCTGTCTCCGGTGCTTCAGTGTCAATTTTAGGATTTTAGGCCACAAGTTTTAGGATTTCAGGCTTCTTAACTTTTGGATGGATAGTAGTCTCTAACTGCCCAGCTACATTCCTCAACTCTTCAACAGATGGGGATTTTAACCTGGCCCAAGTTACTTCGCTTTGTTCTAGGAAGGTACAGGGCTTGAATGTGGACATTTTAGTACTCCAGCACTAAAAACCATCAGAAAACCTGTATTGAAATTTTTAAATCATTACTAGGGTTCGATTTGGTTTCCCACTTCCAATTTCCCATTTATCTTTGAGCTTGATCCCAGACGTGAGGCCCCAAATTTCTGTTACGGTCAAGTGAGGAGGGGTTGAAGGGCTTCCTTCTTTTCCCTCTCCTTGTTAGACCACAACAGGTTCAATTCTTTCTTAAAGTGGATATACTGGCCAATTCACTTGGTGTTTTGTTCTTGTTATGATCAAAGCAAGTAAATAATCAACGAGACAGGTTTACTTGAGTTAACAAAGAAACAGGTTAACTCCTAAAAGTAATGAACAATGCGTGAACTTTCACACTCTGGAGGTTTACACATACACACAAATAGGTTACAGAGTGGGGAAAGGTAGATTGGTTGAGTTAGAGTCCATAGGAAAAAAGGGGTATACAGACTGTGGTGTTTGGCTGGCTTCTAGCTGAATTTGGTGGTCCTGAAGCTTTCATTTTGAAGAGGTAGATGACTGGTTCGGTGGGTCTCTTTGGAGACAGTGATGTGGATGATTTCCTCCAATGGGGTTTCTGATCGTAGCCGGTGTATGCAATGGTAGTCAGTCAACAAGTAGGATTTGAAAGCTTTCAAGCTGGAATAGAGAGAGAGAGTGACCGGTGGGGGGATAGAACACCACTTAGGGTCTGCTCTTGTCAGAGTCCAGTTGCTTCTCGTCTGCAGAAAAAAACACCAGCTTAAAACCGCAGATGGGAGGGGCTCATAACATGACAGTCACTCAGTGATTCAAACATAGCAGTTAGCAGTACTTCTCTGCTTGCTGAAATAACAGGTAGTTCCTTTAAACTTCCTTGCTGGGAAATGCAGCCATTTTGTCTCCCTCCTCTCAGTCATTTGCAATGTCAGATATAATGTTGTAAACTAGGTGATCATCTTAAACTGCCAGCAGTCATCCTGTTAGCTGGTCTTTTAAAAATGTTTTTAAAAAAAAATAGAAATTCACATGTCCAGTCAGTGGATTAAAGAAAATTATCATTCAACAAAGTACATTGGCATAACTGTATCAGTTGAGAGTTCTGTTTTGCGGCTGTTTGTACTTATGCTTAATTGATCTGTGAGAAAGCAAGCTTTCATGGTCTGTTGGTCATTGCCAGAATATGATTCCACGATGCTATTGCTGTTCAAAATAAGGTAGAAAGATCGCAAAGCATTTTAGTACAACTTTTATTGCCTGAAATCAAAGGAGTGTTTCCATGTTCTGGTGCAGCCAACAGGCAATAATGCTTTCAAGCTGATTATCTCATGAGTGACAGCTCACAGCCTGTGATTTTTCTGCCAATTTCCAGTAACTGCATGGTCATCCACAAGCCTTATGATTGTCTCTTACTGCCATCAAGCTATTCCCCAGATCTTTTGTGCACACCACAGTCTGTTACTGGATCTTTGTCAGAGAGGAGGATAATTTAAAAATGTACTAATTATCTGCTCCCAGAGTAGTCTTTAGAGAGTTGTGGTTAGGACATTTGTTTGATTGGATAAATGGAAAAATGCAGCATGGAAAATAACTTGTGCTTAGAAAGAGGGAAGTGAAGTTTCTGTTTTAAAAAAAAACAGAGTCTTGCAACTTAAAACACAAAAGACAAGTGTAGGACTCTGGGATCTAGACAAATGGGTTTAGTTAGAAATGTTATTGCAGGAGAACTTTTGACTCAAAGTATCGATATTGTTTAAATCATCTTTGCTGAAACTGCAAGGGGAGGAGGGAAAGGGCAGTGTGACCCTTAATGGGAACTGAGACGGCATGCTTGCAATGACTGAAATTGGTTGTTTCTGGTCACCTAGATTATTCTTCTCATTACGGAGTTCCCTTCGCTCTTCTTCTCAGTAGAGGGTGTGTTTTTAAAAGTAATGCTATCTGTCCTAACTAGCTTCTCAGGAACCTAATTAGGAAAGCTAAGAAAAGTGTGGAATAAAAACAAGAAATGCTGGAAATAATCAGGTCTGGCTGCATCTGTGGAGAGAGAAGCAGAGTTAACGTTTCAAGTCAGTGACCCTTCTTCAGAACTAGCAGATAATTGAAATGTGAAAGATTTTAAGCAAGTAAAGCGGGGGTGGGGCAAGAAATAACAAAGGGGAAGGTGTAGATAGGACAAGGTCACAAAGAATAATGGACCAGAAGGTCATGGAGCAAAGGCAAACGATATGTTAATGGTGTGTTGAAAGACAAAGCATTAGTTCAAATAGGGTGTTAACGGACTGAAAATTGAACAGCCACAAGTGCAAACATGAAAAAAACAGTGGGTAGGCAAACTGAACAAACTAAGATAAAATAAAATAAACACAGAGAAAAGAAAAAATAACTAAAAATAAAAATAAAATGGGGGGCAGTCTGGCAGGCTGTAGTATGCCTAATCGGTAAATGAGATGCTGTTCCTCGAGCTTGCGTTGATGTTCACTGGAACACTGCAGCTGAAGGGTCACTGACCTGAAACATTAACTCTGCTTCTCTCTCCACAGATGCTGCCAGACCTGCTGAGTATTTCCAGCATTTCTTGTTTTTATTTCAAATTTTCAGCATCCGCAGTATTTTGCTTTTAAGAAAAGTGTGGGTTAAGTGCTGAGGTTTCTGCTTAATTTTCAACAATTAATTGTGCAATGAACTTGACACTTTTGTACTTCCTGTTTATTAGCTACAAATGTGATAAAGTTGTCAAAACTACAAATTTAAAAAAAGGTTAAAACATGTACTTAACATATTACATAGGAAGTGGAAAATACCCTTTATCTGAAGATATTGTAGGGTAATCTTGGTTTTCTCTTCCCTTTTACTGGAGGAATCCTCCTGCATTCAGTTTACTGACTTTTTTTATACTTTTCCATTACCAGACTGCTACAAGTTTTAAAATGTGCCTGGACAGTTGGAACATTCAAACTGGAACTTGGCTAAAGAGGTATAAGCAAAATTCCTGTCAGCTGTAAGCTTATTATGAACAGTCTTGCATACGATTCAACGCAAATAGTACAGAATTTGTGCATACCAAAATTCTGTTTAAATCTTGTGACATGTAATATCATTTGTTTCATTGAATTGATCTTTTGCTCAGTTTTGTTATTGTATACATTACAGACTCTCATTCTATGCATACTGGCCATCTGTGGTTGGGTTGCCCGCTGGAGTCCGAAGCCAGGGTATTAGTGATTGGCCTCGTTAACCAGCAACCACTATCTGGTTTAACATGGTGGCTCAAACAGTGAGAACAAGGGACTGCTCAGATTATAGGCATCATGACTCCTTTCAGGATTTGGGGCATTCACTTTTTTTTTATTAGTTCGTGGGTTGTGGGCATCGCTGACTAGGTCTGCATTTATTGCACATCCCGATTAGCCCTTGAGAAGGTGGTGGTGAGCTGCCTTCTTGAACCGCTGCTGTCCTGGGGGTGTAGGTACACCAACGGTGCTGTTGGGAAGTGAGTTCCAGAATTTTGACCCTTTAACAGTGAAGGAATGGCACTGTAGCTCCAAGTCAGGATGCTGTGTGGCTTGGAGGAGAACTTGCAGATGGTGGTATTCCCATATATCTGTTGCCCTTGTCCTCCTAGGTGGTAGAGGTCACAGGTTTGGAAGGTGCTGTCGAAGGAGCCTTGGTGAGTTGCTGTAGTACATCTTGTATGTGGTACACACTGCTGTCAATCTGCGCTGGTGGTGGAGGGAGTGAATGTTGAAGGTGGTGTATGGGGTGCCGATCAAGTGGGCTGCTTTGTTCTGGATGGTGTCGAGCTTCTTGAGTGTTGTTGGAGCTGCACCCATCCAGGCAAGTTGAGAGTATTCCATCACATTCCTGACTTGTGCCTTGTAGATGGTGGACAGGCATTGGGGAGACAGGAGGTGAGTTACTTGCTGCAGAATTCCCAACCTCTGACCTGCTCTTGTAGCCACAGCATTTATGTGGCTGGTCCAGTTCAGTTTCTGGCCAATTGTGACCCCCAGGATGTTGATAGTGGGGGATTCAGCAATGGTAATGCCATTGAACTTCAAGAGGAGATGGTTAGATTCTCTCTTGTTTGAAATACTCATTGCCTGGCACTTGTGCGGCATGAACGTTACTTGCCACTTATCAGCCCAAGCCTGGATGTTGTCCATGTCGCTGCATATGGACATGGGCTGCTTCAGTATCTGAGGAGTTGCGAATGGTGCTGAACATTGTGCAATCATCAGCGAACATCCCACTTCTGACATTATGATGGAGGGAACGTCATTGATGAAGCAGCTGAAGGTGGTTGGGCCTGGGACACGGCCCTGAGGAACTCTTGCAGTGACGTCCTGGGACTGAGATGATTGACCGCTAACAACCACAACCATCTTCCTTTGTGCTAGGTATGACTCCAACCAGCAGAGAGTTTTCCCCTGATTCCCATTGACTCCAGTTTTACTAGGGCTCCCTGATGCCATACTCTGTCAGAACCCGTAGTCTTTGCAGTATCCAGTGTCTTCAGCTATTTGTTGATATCACGTGGAGTGAATCGAATTGACTAAAGACTGGCATCTGTGATTCTGGGGACCCGAGGAGGAGGCCGAGATGGATTATCCACTCAGCACTTCTGGCTGAAGATGGATGCAAATGCTTTAGCCTTATCTTTTGCACTGATGTTCAAGAGGTGGCAGATTTCCATGAGCAGCTCCTTTTGTAAAATGGAGGCGATGCACACATGCCATTCCTAGCTTAGGTTTAAGTGAGAGAAATGACCCCGAAAACCCCAGGTGAATCAAGCCTCATGCTGAGAGCCCATCTCCCCTTCCTCCTCCGCCTCTATCTGTGAGCAGCTTTATCTCTAATGTGCTGCCTCTGTTTTATTTCTGTTTCATGCTGCAGGCCAAAGGGGTGGTAACTACCACACCCATGACTGGGAGCAAGTGGTCTGACCAGAACTCTTGAAGTCAGGACCAAGGTGTTCCCCGTGTCCAGCACCTGTTACCTTCACTAACTTTAAACAGCACTAGAAAACTTTCATTTCTACAGACTCAGACAGGACCAATAGAAATCAATCAGTGACTAATCTGTGAGTGATTGATCTCTTTAAATAGCACTGGTGCGGGAGCGGGATGGAGGTTCTCCTGCTATTCAACGCATGTTCAGCTGCGCGTGTTTGAGCGGATGATAGCTGCAGCAGCAAGGTCGTAAATGGCAGGACTGAAATTACGAAACAGTTGTGTGATATGTTGTTTTGTTCATACAGCTGGAAGAAAGGGCTGGCTATCAGCAAGGTTGGGCTTGGAGTGCCATCAGGGCCTCCGCCAAGAGAATTGTCAAGAGATCAGTTGCCAAGGCAGGGTTGTTTCCGCATCAACAGTGCTCTGTAGACCCACAGGTCACCTGTGTGAATCTCAAACACCCTGTCTTTTTGGACCCCCATGGCATGATGCTGCGCCTCCGACTGAGAGAGGGCCAACAAGCTGCGGCATCTCTGAGTGAAGCTCCACGACGAGAGAGCAGCAGCCAGACATGCCAAGAAAGGCACACCTGCGGCAGTGTGTGTACTGGACTCGAATCAGCTGACTCAAAATGTCTGAGCACCATTGTCAATGAAGACTGCAGCTCTCCAGGGAGGCTGTTAGCAACTTGAGCACCATGCTGCAGGGCGAGTTGCAACTTATACTTGGGGGTCACCATATGCCTGGGGCCCAGAGGATGACTGTGGCACTCAACTTCGATGCCTCTGGCTCTTTCCTGGATCCACCGGGGACATATATGGGGTCTCCCAGGAAGCAGCCCACCGCTGCATCAAGGAGGTGATCAATGTCCTGTTCAAGAGGGCCGGCGACTATGTGTGTTCTGGACTGACCCTGACAGTCAGGCTGAGAGGACCATTGGGTTTGGGGCCATCGCTGATTTCCCTGGGTGCAAGGTGCGATGGATTGTATGCATGTGGCCACCAGGGCTCCAACAGACCAGCCAGTTGCCTTCATCAACAGGAAGGGCTTCCATTCCATCAAGGTTCAACTGGTCTGCGACCACCAAAAGTGTTTCTTACAGATCTGTGCCCGCTTCCTGGGTAACAGCCGCAATGCCTACATACTTCGACAGTCCCAGGTGCCACAGCTTTTCACACCCGCCACTTGCCTTCAGGGATGGATTCTCGGGGACTAGGGCTACCCATTGAAGACTTGGCTTCTCATGCCTGTGAGAAACCCTTGCAATGCAGCAGAGGAGAGGTACAACAATTGCCACAGCTCCACCTGAGCGGTCATTGGACTGCTAAAGATGAGATTCCAGTGCCTGGATTGATATGGCGGACCCCTGCAGTATGCCCCAGCCAGGGTCTTTTTTGTCATGGTGATCTGCTGTGCTCTGCACAATCTAGCCCCGCAGAGGGGGGAGGTCTTGCATTTCGATGAGATGCTGAGTGACGCACCTCTACTGACGGGGAGGACACATCGGAGGGAGAGGAACAGCAGCACTGGATGGTGAAGTCCTCGCACCGAGGCCAGACAGATTGAGCAACATGCCAAGGAGACAAGAGACAACCTCTTAATCACCTGCTTCCAGCCACCCTGATGTCTGCTCGCAGAGACTCCAAAAAGACTCACCTTAGCACATGCAGTCTGTCTCCTCCTTTCTATTTGTGTTCCTTGACTTTCAACTAGCTGCGATGTGCGCTCGTGCCCATTGGGGAACATATGGCCATGAGGGCTATGGGCACATTGGCATTGCATTATGGGGGAAGGGGGATGCCAGCAGCTCACGAGGCATAAGAATTTTTAATGAATCAATAAATTGCTTATGTTCTGCACCCGTGATTCCCCAAGTGTGGCTAGCTGGTTTTCTTAATACTTTTGCGAGTGTTCTTATGCAGTGATGGCAGCTAGGTAGGAGACAGGCTGCTGGTCAGGTTGCTCCTTGGCTTGAGATGAGTTCGACAGCTGTCCTCTGGGTGCCTGAGGCCTGGAGGCCTCCCAGCTGCCTGAGGGTTTTCTGTACTGGTGTAGGAATCTCCATGGGCGCCACAGCCGCTGGAGCTGGGCTCGCTGGTAGAGGGGTTGAGGAGCTCGTGTCCATACTCAAATCACCATGAGGGGAGCCCCCAGATGTGCAGGGAAGCCTCTCCTCCCTTTCAAGGTTCATGAACCTCCCAACTCACCAGAGAAGGACGAGGAGCAGGAAGTCTCTTGCCTTGCCACTGCTGCATTAAGCTCAAGGCCAAGGTAACGGTGCAATTCTGCTCATATTTGTGGAGTTTGGCTGTCCATGAGGGTCGCCAACCTCTTGATAGAGGAAGCCATGTGCTCACATGGCTGAGACATGGCAGCACTCATGGCATAGATGGACTCTTCCATTGTCCGCTTAAGGCTGAGCATGGCCTCTGGCATCTCCGCCAGATGTTGCCTTACCTCTTCCTACAACTCCAGCATGCCCTGTGCTGTCAACACCAGAGACTCACCATCATCCTGGAGCTCAGCATGGGCCAGGCCACCCACTGTCAGAGGCCTCGGCTGTCCCAGCCTCAGCCAGCTGCTCGGGCGTATGTGCAGTGCTTTCACCAGCTTGTGACCCTGATTCTACAGATGAGGGCAAAACCATCGAGGTGAAAGTATCTGTGCTGGTGGAGGGTGCAGGAGAGTCATGTGAAGATGCATTCGCTGATTGCTGACCCTCCTCAGAGGTGGTGTTTTGGCCCCTTCCACTGGAGTCTCTCAGGGGTGCTGAACTGTACGAGAGAACATAAATGTGTGGGTTTGGGTGAGAAGATCTAGTCATGCCAGCCATGCGTGATGTGGGTCTCCAGAGTTCAACTGTATGGAAGTCAATCCTCACTCTCTTGCGCGGAGACTCCAGTCTCGCCATCCGCTGTGGAGCAGCCGTCCTGGGTCCCTGCCAGTTCGAGTGCCTCTTCCTCCGCTGTGGAGAGAGGCCTAAGTCGGGGATCCCTCCGCCAGTCCGTGATGTCTCCCTCGTGTTGTGGGCTCTCTTGGCCTGCAAGTGGAAAGAGGGAGATGGTCATACATCGCTGAAACATCAATATGATAGTTCTGCTAGTGGTAGCCCCATTTCCCTTACTGGGCTTTCCCATGTAGCCTTTCCTCCCGTCAGCTCTCAGGCGGGTTAAAGAAGGTGAGCTGTGAAAGAGGGTGGCCTGTGGCTGAGATGCAGCCATTCATCTGTTAGGAGGAGATGATGCTTAACCTCCTTTGCCAGTGCTTTTGTGGTGCATCCCTTCCCATGTCTTGCTTCCTACAGAGTAGCCTCATGCAAACGCTCCAAAGGAGAGAGGTGTGGAGCAGTAACCTTGGCGGAACAAATGAGGTCGTTGACTCTATTCCTGCACTGGAGCCATATCCGGGAGGTGACCCTATAGTTACTGACCTCCTTTGCAATCTTCGTCCTGGCTTGCTTGGTCAGTACCTCTTCCTGCCATCACTAGGGAAGAGGACCTCCTGCCTTTCCCTTGCAGCCTGGAGGACAATTTCCAGGGAAGTATTTCTAAACTGTGGTGCATTCCGATGTCTTGGTTCTGCCATGGTTGATGCAGGCCATTAAATATGGCGCCAGCACCTGCTCCGGGTCATCTGACAACATGATTGTCTCACCTCCCGCCCCCACGGCACGATTTTGCAGTGGGGGGTGCGGCTGGAGGAGCCGTTGCCTTCAGTATGTAAAATAGTTGCCTGCAACATGATTGCAATTGGCCGGCCATCCATGTAACTTTTGGGAATGGTGGCATTTCCGGGCCAGAAACTGGTCCCAGCAGCGGGCTCAAAAAATTCAACCCTTAATCGTCAAAAGAATCAAGTTAATGACTCTGAGAAAGACTGGTAGGATTTCAAACACATGTTTTGGTTTCAGAAAATAGTTTCAAGTTTTAGTGTATGTTAAGTACTGTGTTGCAACTTACATGTTGCTTTATGTTCCTGTGTGCATGTCTTTTTTTGTAATAAATTTTGTCTGGCATTCTAGCCTCAATTATACGGCCTGACAGTATGGTACTTTTCCATTAACGGGAACAGACCAACATCAGAGAGTTAATCTGACCTAGTCACTTTACACACAAGAATAATAGTTTTTAATCATGTGACCTGAATTGTTTTGAAAGAAATTCTGGTTCTCTAATTGTGTAATGTTAACCAGTTCAAAGCACAGACTATGTTGAAGAACATAATAAAGTTAAATAGAAGAATTTTTCTATCTGAAATTTTTCCCGTTAAGGTTCTAATTCTAGGATTAATATATGGTAATTCTAACTTTTTTTCATTCATTCATGGGATGTGGGCATCACTGGCATTTATTGCCCTAATAGCCCTAGAGAAAGTGATGGTCTGCTGCCTTCTTGACAGCTGAGGTCAATTTTGTGGCATTGGGGAAAATATCACTCAAGGTTATTTAGATCAAGTACGAGTTGTATAATACGTTAGGCAGCTGTTTGTTACATTTAATTAGATTTAAGGAACAAGATCAAGGAATTGAGGAAGATTGAGCTGTTTAGTTCACAGTAAGGATCAATTATCCTTAAAAGAAAGGGGAAGGAATCCATTCCAGAATGAATCCTGGGCAGCCAAACCTTGCTGATAATACCAACTGTTCGCAGCCCACACCCTTAGCATAAGGCACAAATTAGGATTGTATGCAGTTCTTAATACCTGTCAACATAGTGATTTAAAAAAAAATACATGACTGCCTGGGGATAAGTAAGGGCTAATTTTAGCTTTTGGTGGTGGTGAATTTTCTGTTCTTCAATTTCCCTTTGATTTGAATGTAAAGGGCATTGTTTGAGTATGTAATAGAAGACCGATTTGTTATCATCAGTGTTCCCATTAATCTGCACGGATGTCAGGAGAGACCATGATCAGTGGCCTTTGATCCTGTCCCGGGGATTTTTTGAGCGAATGGCTGTAACCAATTCTAGAGCGTCAGGCCAGGGAGCGCGCAACACCGTTCGGGTGGTTGTGAAGGATAAGGAAGGAGGTGCACCGGTTGACCGTACCTCCTTCTTCGAGAGAATCCTCATTGATTGCTGTGGATTCCAAGCTACCGATATCTTCTGCCTGCAGGACTTCCCCAGCAGCGGATATTTCGCGCGACGTTTAAGAATGTGGCACGATGCATCAAGTTCCTGAAGGTGTTCAAAGAGAAGGGAAACTAGGCACCGCTATCTATTCCCACAGTGAAGCCGCTCTTCATGCTGCCGTCACAACATGACCGGGTGGTGACTATTCACCTCTACAACCCCCATGTTCCTGTCGTGGATGTACTCACCTTCCTAGCCAGGCATGCCGAGGTGGTCAGCAGCAGCACTGATGTCAGGGACCCTTTTGGGATTTGGACAAGTAAGCGGCAGGTCACGGTGACCTTGAAGGTCGATGCCAACGGAGCCATCATCCACCCTCCCTCCAGCTTCACTATCGGGGGAAGTCGAGGCTTCTTAGACTATGCGGGGCAGCCCAGAGTTTGTCGCACCTGTGGCAAATCTAGTCACGTGGCAGCTAACTGCAGTACAGGTTGTCGGCAAGAACTGCAGGAAGGAAGGCCATCAGACCAAGGACTGTAAGCAGAGTAAATGTTGCAACCTGTGTGGTGAGGCAGGCCACCTTTAGAAAACCTGCCCCAAACGTTGCCTCAGCTATGCTCAGGTGGCAAGGCCAAAGGAAAAGCCGGGAGAAAGAACACTGGATGCGTCTGGTGTTGGGAAGACCAGCAACCCCCTCAGCAGCAAGGAAGGCAACCTGAGAAGGAGAAGAAAGGGGAGGCAACTGAAACCAGCGACCCAACACCTACCCTGTGCCCGGAAACCCCTCTACAGACAGAATCAATGGAGGAGGAGGCAGCTGATGGACAAACAGGTCAGTGGCAAGTGGTACAAAAGAAAACCACAAAGAAAAATCTGCCTAAAGCGGAACAAGTCACCACCCAAACCAGCGGCAAGAGGAGGCTACCTTCTGAGATAGACTACAGCAGCTCCTCTTCACTGGACGAGGAAGTGTCGGAACTACGGCACCTACAAAAGAAGCGGCAGATCTCAAAGGAGCTGGAAGATGAAGCCCCCCAGACCCCGGGCACTGAAAGTTGTGGTGGGCCCAGCGCGTGCCAAACCCAGCGACATGCCCAGCGCATCCCAGCTCCCGGACACTGAGAGCAACGGCGCGTCTGGCGCACTCTAGCTCCGGGAAGCTAGGAGCAGTGATGTTTTTGAGGAGGAAGCGACCCCCCCCCCCCCCCCCCCCTCCGATGTCACCCCATCGGAACAAACCCTGCATGAGAAACCAGGAGGGGTTTTTGAGCCCAATGAATGTGAAACAGCTTGTGTACACCATGGGTATGCAGGAACATACCAAAGGACAGGGTCTAGCAAGGACAAATGGTGCAGGAAGCAACAACTAACTTAAAAATGGGTATAAGGATTGCCTCAATTAACGTGCGTAACATTAAATCCACTGCGCGATGTGTTTCAACCTTGGACTGCCTTGCCAAGGTCAAAGCCGACCTACTGTTTCTGCAGGAGTGTGGAATACCACACCTCAAGCACCCGCAGGCAATGGTTGAGATGGTGGTCCCAAGGGCCGTCGATCTGGTGAGGGGGAAAATGATTCCCGTTCCTCCAGCCTGGGTACTCTGTTGCCGGGAGGTAACTTCACCATCTCCGAAGTTAAGGAGGTGGTGGGCGGTCGCCTCCTCGTAGCAGATGTAATGTACAACAATGCTCCGCTCTGGTTGATCAATGTGTACGCCCCGGTTCAATGCAGCGAGCGGCTGACCGTCTTCCAGCAGCTCCCACTGCTGCTGGCGACGTCAGGCCGGTCATCCGAGGCGGTGACTTCAACTGCATCATTGATGCAGCTGGATGCTCTGGCAGTGATGACAGCAAACTCGCTGCTATGTCTAGATTCCGAATGGAAACAGTAAAAGATGCCCAAATGCACAACATTTTCAGCAAACCTGCAGACTGAGCGCAGCGTAGATACACCTGGTCATGATTGGACGGGTTTACCCGTTCCAGGATTGATTTCCTGTTTGTGTCCTGTGCTATCATGGTCTGATCCACCGACGTCAAGCCGGTGTTCTTCTCCAACCACTGTCTCTTACTGGCCGACTGTCACTTACAGAAGTTGGCAGGAGGACATGGAAGCTCAATGCTACACTGCTAACCCCAGAGAACATTAAGGAACTCAAAAGGGATTACAAAGGTTGGAGAACCATGAACCCCCTCTTTGAGTCTCCAGTTCACTGGTGGGAGGCGATCAAGGAGAACATAAAGAGGTTTTTTATATTCAAAGGTGTTCAGAGGGTGAGAGAGAGACAGAGGGAAATGTCCCGACTCCAGAAAAGTATGCAAAATCTTCTACGACTGCAGTCGATGCGGTGAAGGAGGATCTCCATTAGGTGAAGAGCCAGCAGGCCTCGCTCTTTGCCACGGAGGCCTCCAAGATCATCATCTGGTCCAGTCTGCTCCATTGAGCAGGATGAGACGTGCTCGCGTTACTACTTCCAAAAGGTACACACAGAGAGCTCTGTGATCAGCAGCCTGAAGGGAGAGGATGGCTCGGTAACGTCTTCGTAGTCCGACATACCAAGGATCAGCCAATCCTTTTATGCTGGGCTGCACGACGCGAAGCCCACAGACAGCAGAGCCTCCCAGTCCTTCCTGTCCTCTATCACAGAGGTCTTAAATGACAGCATGAGGGAGAGACTGGACAAGCCGTTAACCCTGGACGAGCTGACAAAGGCCATCAAGTCCTTCGAGACGAGTAAAACTCCCGGAAGCGATGGCTTACCGGTTGAGTTGTGTTCGGCCCTGTGGGACTGGGTCGGCCCAGACCTGCTGGAAGTATACGAGAGTATGCTCCTGGCCGGCAGCATGTCAGAATCCATGAGGAAAGGCTTCATCACCCTCATCTACAAGCGGAAAAGGGAGAGGGCAGAAATCAGAAATTGGCGGCCCATCTCACTGCTTAATGTTGACTACAAGATTCTGTCCAAAGTCATCGCCAGTCGAGTCAAGTCTGCTCTGGAGTTGGTGATTCACCTGTACTGTACTCGGCAGGAAGATCTCCGATAGTCTGACGCTACTCAGGGATACGATCGCCTATGTATGGGACAGGAGGGTGGACACCTGCCTCAACAGCCTGGACCAGGAGAAGGCTTTTGACAGGATATCGCACACCTACATGATGGACGTGCTTTCCAAAATGGGGTTTGGGGAGGGAATCTGCAATTGGATCAAACTGCTCTACACAAACATCAGTGGCGCAGTCTCAATCAATGGGTGGGAATCGGAACGTTTCTCCATCCAATCTGGAGTCAGACAGGGCTGTCCTCTCTCCCCTGTCTTGTTTGTTTGCTGTATTGAACCCTTTGCTGAGTCTATTAGGAAGGATGCGAGCATAAGAGGGGTGACAATCCCAGGCAGAGGAGGCACTCGGGTTAAAACCTCGCTGTACATGGATGACGTCGCCATCTTCTGCTCAGCTCCGCTGTCCGTTCGCAGACTGATGAGCATCTGCGACCAGTTTGAACTGGCCTCAGGAGCCAAAGTTGTGCACGGCAAGAGTGAGGCCATGTTCTTTAGGAACTGGGCTGACCGATCCTTTGTCTCCTTCACTGTCAGGTCAGACTGCCTGAAGGTGTTGGGGATATGGTTCGGAAGGGCCGGGGCGTGCACCAAAACCTGGAAGAAGCGAGTAGCCAGGATACACCATAAGCTGAGCATGTGGGAGCAGCAATCTCTCTCCGTTGTAGGTAAGAACCTAGTCATCAGATGCGAGGCACTCGCGTTGTTGCTGTACGTGGCGCAGGTCTGGCCCATACCCCACTCCTGCACTTTGGCGGTCACCTGAGCCTTTTTCCACTTCATATGGGGATCCAAAATGGAGCGGTCCGCAGGGACACGATGTGCAAACTTCTTGATAAGGGTGGGAAAAATTTACCCAACGCCGCTCTCATCCTGATGACCACCTTCGTGTGCGGCTGCATCGAGCTGTGCGTAGAGCCCCAGTACGCAAGCTCCAAGTGTCACTACGTGCTGAGGTTCTATCTGTCCCCAGTGTTGCGAAGGTTGGACCTGGTCATATTGCCTCGGAATGCTCCATCCTGTTGGACCGTGCCGTACCACCTATCCTTCCTGGAAAAATTTCTGCGGAAAAACACCTTTGACCACCGGTCCATCAGGCAGTGGTCTGCACGGAATGTCCTCAAGGCCCTACGGGAAAAGAAGATGGTGGATCCTGTCGGATGGTTCCTCGAGCAGACTGCCAAAGTCATTTGGCGGAATGCCTCATCACCAGAACTTTCAAACAAGCACCATGATGTAGCTTGGCTGGTGGTGAGAAGAGCCCTCCCCATCAGATCCTTCCTGGACGCCCAGAGTCTCACACCCTCCGCACAATGCCCTCGAGGTGGCTGTGGTGGGGAACAGACGGTTGCCCACCTCTTTCTGGAATGTGTCTTTGCAGAGCAGGTGTGGAAAGAGATGCAGTGGTTTTTGTCGAGCTTCATCCCAAGCAGCTCTGTAACACAGGAGTCTGTGCTCTGCGGGCTGTTCCCAGGGACGCACACTGAGATAAACATCAACTGCTGCTGCAGGACTATCAATTCGGTGCAAGACGCCCTTTGGTCTTCCAGCGCAAAGAGTTGTCCACGACTGAATGTTGCAGACTGGCACATTCCAAGGTGCAGGACTACGTGCTGAGGGACGCACTAAAGCTTGAGACGGCCGCTGCAAAGGCTCAATGGGGAAAGACCACTGTGTAAGGTTCCCCAACCAAGGTGAACTGAGGGGTTGGTTCCATGGAAAACCCCTCGGGCTGTATCCAAAAAATATTTGCTGCATAAAGTAATTGGCAGGTAAAATGAAAAGGAAGGGTTGTGAGGCAACTCACTTCTGTATTGAAGGAAATTGATCTCCTTTGCACTCTTTGTATTGTTGACTTGGTGCTGTTTTTGAACTGTTTTGTAATGTATTTTTTTACACAGTTTTTTATGAATAAAGTATATTTTGGAAATTAAAAAAATTAGTAGCCTGGAAGGTACCACATAGGCCTTGTGTTGTGATAAGTACCCGCCAAAAAATTTCAATGGACCCCGCACTGAAATAACAGGCCCTGCACAACAACTAAAATTTGAAGGGAACATTGGTTACCAGCTATTTCCACCATCACCAAAAATTAAAATTACTCCTATAGTGTTCGACTGATTCGGCGGTAGCTCTCTTGGGGAGTCAGAAAAGTGAGTTCAAGCTCTACATCGTACCTCCCCCATGATCTTCACTCTTGGTTTTACAGCTAACTTAATTCAACTCAGCATTGCAGAGAGTGGGTATTTTAGAAAAGCTATCCTTATAGTTACAGAAAATATAACCATATAGTCACCAAACAAACTCAGAAAGTTAGAACTACCCAGGGCTATCTTGTATGCCAACAGTTGATACAATTTGAATTGATCTGTTGATATTCTACAGATATCACCTGTTTCAACAGAGTCAGCAAAAGTATTATTAATTTGAAAATTGAGCCCTGAATATAAAATAGATTCTTTAATAAAACATAGTGTTCATAACAAGCACAACCAAAACAAGTTATCTGGTTATTTATTTCATTTATTTTTGGTGGGACTCTGTTGTAGAGAATTTGGTCGACAAATTTACCTCCATAATGTTACGACCGAGGCTGGTGGAGTGCACTGTCGTTCTCGAGTTCCACTTCTCTATTGGTCGCAACATATATTTAAATGTTTACCTAGTTACTGATACAGCCAATTATATACTCTTTATTTCAGAATAAAATCCATCACCTGTGTTTCTTAAATTAATTATTTTGTTGTTTCCTGAATAAGTCTGGTTTTATAATTAATAAAGATGCAAAGCATTAACTCTCAGATTGAAATATGAAAGTTCCCTTTTAGATTAGCGCCACACACACACACACACACATATGGGTTAAAGAAAAATAAAGAAGTTTTCTCTGCAGAGATCTCCACAAAAAAGACAAAAAGAAATACATTGGCCAAATACTTGTTAATTCTTGAAGGAAAAGGATAAGATACACACAGACAGCTGTCACTGGGTTCTTTCTGGAGCTGTTCACTTCAGGCGAAGTCAAGGATTAGTCTGGCAGGCTTTCCAGGAGAAATGCGACATCAGGTTTCAGTTATCACACACTGGATTCTCAAGGTTTCTCAGAGATGTGGAGAAAGGATGAACTGGTCTTCTTTCTTAGCAGGCTGACCCCCAACTGACTCAGAACAATCCAAAACAAAACCAACTCTTGACCAACTTAAATCTTGACATGTCACTTCTCTGTAAACAACTCCCCTGGTCACCAAGGCTCCTGTTGTTTATTTAGTTTAAGACATGTAACATCCAGTTAGGGTTGCCTTTGAACAGAAAGCTCAAGTCCCAAAGTCTTTGACCTTTTTTTTTTAAAAAAAGGTCCAACATCTATGGAATCACTTAAGTCCTCCAAAGGAATCCATTTCCACAATTCTAAAACACGAGTCCTCAAAAAATATTAAAAAATGGAAGTAATTTCATAACAATAAGCATGGTGACTGCAGTTCAAATGTGGTCCATTTGGGTTGTCCTGAGGATAGTGAAGGGCACACTTCAAATGCAAGTTTATTCCTCATTATTATGGTAAATTGTATGACTTCCAGTTTGTAGTGTACATCTTTATCTGTTTATATATACTATTTTGAATCAACTCAATCATATCTGTTCAATTAGCTTTATCGATTGGCAATTGGAAGATGAAAGGACTGATCCTATATTAGTGAAGTGTGATTGGAAGTAATGCAGTGCAAGAGTCGAATTTTCACAGCCTTAACATTGTGCCTTTCTGTTTTTCTCAGTGTTTGCTACGATCGGGCCCCCTACTTCCCCACAGCTCTAACATTTATCCTTTCAGCCTTGTGGCACGGAATGTACCCTGGCTATTACTTCACTTTCACAACCGCAATCCTTATCACGCTGACAGCAAGAGCGGTGAGTGCCCGTGCATAATCCGTCTGCATGAAGATTGTAGACTAGTGGGAAGCATCATTTCTTAGCTCGGCATCTGAGAAGAATGAAGAAGTCTATTCACTGATTTGCTCGTAATTCTCAAAGTGATTGGCTGAAATCTTATAGGAATAGTTAAATTGGCCACTTGCATGAACTCGTTGTTTGCAGGTTACTGTTTATGTCTCAAAGCAGTCCCGATTATTTAAGAGTTATGATTTAATTGAACAACATTTGTATGTTACATCCATCTTGCTGACTTAAGTTAAAATGCTCAGGATTGTCTTTTAACAGTAGTTGGCTTGTATCCACTGGAATTAAGATTAAGAGGTGACCTGATTGAAACATATAAGATCCTGAGGGGTCTTGACAGGGTGGATGTCCCTTGTGGGAGAATCTTAACTATGGGTCACTATTTAAAAATAAGGGGTCGCCCATTTAAGACAGAGATTAGGAGAAATATTTTCTCTGAGCGTCATGACTCTTTGGAATTGTCTTCCTCAAAAGGCAGTGGAAGCAGATTCTTTCAACATTTTTAAGGCAGAGGTAGAGCGTTTCTTGATAAGCAAGTGGGTGGAAGGTTATCTGGGTGGGTGGAAGGTTATCGAGTTAGGTGGAATTGTGGAGTAATCAGTTCAGCCATTAACTTATTGAATGGCGGAGCAGGCTGGAAGGACCAAGTGGCCTACTCCTGCTCCGAATTCATGTGTTCATATGTACATGGATGCCATTGTTAAATTGGTGTTTATCCAGCATGGTCCTCCCTGTGGCGATGGTGTCCTATTCCAGAAAGCTTGGTTGCGAAGGTTAGAACTGGAGCCAATCTTTTTGCACTTTTATAAGCATTTATTTACAGAGATACACAATACAATCGTGCACCTCCTATCCCAACAACCACAGTTTCAGTCTGCTCCTATCGATAGGGGAATATGCGAATCCCCAGTTAATGCCTATCACCTGCAGACAATTAACCAATTAACAGTAACATTTTTGAACAACTTTTTATGCAATCATCTCAACTTGTGGCCTCCTTTGTGATTCCTGCAAAAAATTAAAATTAAAAAATAATTTCAGACGGGTTATATGAAGTCGATGTACTGAACTAATATCAGCAGTAGGATTCTTTTCAGTAATCCCACTCCTGTTAATGAACAAGAACCTTGCCATGCTGGTAGAAATATAATGGTTGTGTTCATTTGTGACAGTTCAATTAATTGAATTATCATATTGGTTTACAGTAAACCAAATACTTGCATTTACATAGAGCACAGAAACCGGCCTTTTGGCCCAACGCACCTGCGCCGACTGTCAAGCACCCATCCTAACTAATCCCATTTCCCCGCACATGGCCCGTAGCCTTGTATGTTATGGCATTTCAAGTGCTCATCTAAATATTTCTTGAATGTCAGGAGTGTTCCTGCCTCTACCACCCCTTCAGACGGTGTGTTCCAGATTCCAACCACCCTCTGGATGAAAAAATTTCTCCTCAACTACCCTCTAAACCTCCTGCCCCGTACCTTAAATCTATGCTCCCTAGTTATTGATCTCTCCGCTAAGGGAAAAAGTTTCTTCCTATCTATCCTATCACTGCCCCTCATAATTTTGTATACCTCAATCGGGTCCCCCCTCAGCCTTCTCCGCTCCAAGGAAAACAACCCCAGCCTATCTAGTCTGTCTTCATAACTGAAATGCTCCAGCCCAGGCAACATCCTGGTGAATCTCCTCTGCACCCTCTCCAGTGCAATCACATCCTTCCTATAGTGTGGCGACTAGCACTGTACATAGTACTCCAACTGTGGCCTAACCAGCATTTTATACAGCTCCATCATAACCTCCCTGCTCTTATATTCTATGCCTTGGCTAATAAAGGCAAGTATCCCGTATGCATCCTAACAACCTTATCTACCTGTGCTGCTGTCTTCAATGATCTATGGACAAGCACCCAAGGTCCCTCTGACCCTCTGTACTCCCTAGGCTGCTACCATCCATTGTATATTCCATTGTCTTGTTAGATCTCCCAAAGTGCATTACCTCACACTTCTCAGGATTAAACTCCATTTGCCACTGCTCCGCCCATCTTACCAACCCATCTATATCGTCCTGTAGTCTAAGGCTTTCCTCCTCACTATTTACAACACCACCAATTTTCGTGTCGTCCGCGAACTTACTGATTATAACCTTCTATATTCACGTCTAAATCATTAATGTACATTACAAACAGTAAGGGTCCCGGCACCGACCCCTGTGGTACACCACTGGTCACAAACTTCCACTCGCAGAAACAACCCTCTACCATCTCCCTCTGCCTCCTGCCACTAAGCCAATTTAGAATCCAATTTGCTAAATTACCTTGGATCCCACGGGCCTTTACTTTCTTAACCAGTCTCCCATGCGGGACCTTATCAAAAGCCTTACTGAATTCCATGTAGACTACATCAACTGCTTTACCTTCATCTACACCTCTAGTCACCTCCTCGAAAAATTCAATCAAATTTATTAGACACGATCTCCCCCTGACAAAGCCCTGCTGACTATCCCTGACTAATCCCTGCCTCTCCAAGTGGAGATTAATCCTGTCTCTTAGAATTTTTTCCAATAGTTTCCCTACCACTGATATACTCACCAGCCTGTAATTACCTGGTTTATCCTTGCTACCCTTCTTAAATAATGGTACCACATTCGCTGTCCTCCAATCCTCTGGTACCTCTCCTGTGGCCAGAGAGGATCTGAAAATTTGTGTCAGAGGCCCCGCTATCTCCTCCCTTGCCTCACATAGCAGCCTGGGATACATCTCATCTGGGCCTGGGGATTTATCCACCTTCAAGCCTGCTAATATAGCTAATACTTCCTCCTTTACAATGCTAATTTGATCAAGTATGTCACAATCCCCTTCCCTGATCACAACATAGTGCCTTTAACACAGTAAAAAGTCCCAAAATGCTTCACAGGAGTGTTATCAAAAATTTTTTGACACCAAGCCACATAGAGATGTTAGGTCAGATGACCAAAAACTTGGTCAAAGAGGTAGATTTTAAGCAGTGACTTAACGGAGGAGAGAGGGGCGGAGAGGTGGAGAGGTCTTGTAGGAAGAGAATTCCAGAGCTTAAGGTCTAGGCAGCCGAAGGCACAGCCACCAATGGTGGAGCGATTAAAATCGGGCACGTGCAAGAGGCCAGAATTGGAGCAGTGCAGACATCTTGCAAAGTTGTAGGGTGGGAGTAAATTACAGAGTTGGGGAGGGACCAAAGCATGCTTAGCTGAAAAAGTTTAAAATAGAACAAACTTGCAAAGAATAAAAAGCTCTTGCAACTTTTTATGAAGATCTATGGAGTACGACAAATTTCTATTTAAAAAAAAATCCTATTCTGCATATTCTGCCTGGCTTCTGGCTGGCTGTGCGTAACTCTGCTCACTGAGTATACTAATTGATCTCTCATAACATTCGAGTCAGTCATGTATTTTACAGACATGCAGGATTTTGGCAAAACCTCCAAAATGTTGTATGGCAGGTGGATGGAATTTCCAATCCTTTCTGAGCAATACAAATTGTTCTTTCCATTCGATAGTGATACACTATATGGATATTCTGCTCACTAAGCTTCAAATACTTGGCCATGTTGCATATTGCTAAATTTCTTCTTTCACTGACAGTAATATTTTGGGGTGCAGTATATGAGTAATTTGAGACATCGCATCTGGCAAGTGTAACATGCTTGGGAGGAAAGAAGTGACTTTTGGGCCCATGGTTCTCATAGCTGGGATTTCCGTCACCTCATTCTGGGTCTGTTTTGGACTAACTGGAGATTGATTGCTGTGATTAGAGAACAATCCCTTTGTCATTTGCTACCAGGGTGATGGGTCAATCAAATGGGTCTTGATCTTTTTTGTCTCGAAATTCTGATGTTCTTTAGCACTGCATTGTGCTTAAGAAATCTCCTGATGTATGCAACTGTGATGCAATACAAAACAATTGTGGACCTCAGCCACACCAGATCTTAAACCTCTGTAGAGCCCAATGGGCTCCAGCATCTTTTAATCATGTAATCATAGAATGGTTACAACACGGAAGGAGGCCATTCAGCCCATCATGTCCATGTCAGCTCCCTAAGAGCAGCTCAGCTAGTCCCATTCCGCTGCCTTTTCCTCATAGCTCGGCAAATCTTTCTTCAGAAAATTATCCAACTCCCTTTTGAATCTGCCTCCACCACATTCTCAGGCAGTGCATTCCAGATTTTAACCACTTCCTGTGTAAAAAGGTTTCACCTCATGATTTTTTTCCTCCATGTATTTTTCCAATCACTTTAATTCGGTGTCCTTTGGTTCTCAATCCTTCCACCAATGGAAACCGTTTCTCCCTATCTACTCTCTCCAGACAGCTCATGATTTTGAACACCTCTATCAAATCTCCTCTCAACCTTCTCTAAGAAGAATACCCCAGTTTCTTCAGTCTATCCTCACGACTGAAGTCCCTCATCCCCAGAGCCATTCTCATACATCTTTTCTGAACCCTCTCCAATGCCTTCACATCCTTCCTAAAGTGTGGCAACCAGAATTGGATATAATTCTCCAGTTGAGTGTTAATCACTAATCCTGCTTGGGTGTACTCCAAGTATCACTTGCTAAACATGACTGAAGACTCTCAGTATTGTTGATTGTTTGGTACATCCTTACTATGAGCTTGAAGCATTAAATTGAATGAATGCCACACCAGTTTTATGTTCTGTAAACAGCACCTTGCAGCACTAATGAGACTGTATCCCAGGTTTATTTGGGATTAGTGATCTCCATATGGACAGGTTAGTGTTGTGTGCAGCCTTCATAAAAAGATTGATTTTGTCAATTTCCCTTTGGCTAATTAGCTATTCATTGCACTTAAAAATGTCCTGTTTCTAGAAAAATATGCTCTAATTCAATTGGGTTAGCTGTTGAAGTAAAAATTGAGAGATGGATTTCGTAATGTTAAGAATGTGTTATTTGTACTCTGTTACAACCTGGTGAGAAAGGTGTCTAGGGGTCTGTTAATATCTTCACCTCTTCTTATTGTAACAAGGTTTAATTTTAAACACACTGTGTGTTGAGCTTTCCCTTTGTGAATCCTTGTTCACAGCTTTCCAATTATAAGGCAAAGAAACGAGCACACCAGGTTTTCTCAGGTTTAAAGAAGAAAAAATGACGTTTATTAAACCTTAGACTTAAATTCAAATACGGTTAACGCCTACGCATATACGATGCACCCACACTAGCATGCACACGCGATACACACATGCAAATAGGGACAGAAAAGAGGAGAGGAAAGTATAGTAGAGAGGTATTTGAGGCAATATCAGAAGAGTTTCTTGTTTACTGGGCTTCGAGCTTACTTGAGTGTAGGTAATCTTGCTTTTCGTTGGGGCCCAGTATTCTTAAACCTTGTTCACATAGGAGACTTTTCACTCTTTGGCGTTGACGTGTTTTCACAAGATTCAGTTCCCTGAGAGATGAGCAGGCAGGAGAGAGGTCTTCTCACACCATGAGCCAGGAGCTTTGAGTTCAGATCCCGTGTTGGAAGTTCAAATCTCAACAGCCAGCTAGTCATGTGACTAAAACTGGTCCGACCACTACTTCTGTGTTTGTGAATTCTGCTATCTTGGCAGTCAACCTGGAATGCTAGCTCCCCCCCACCTTCAACGTCTGGGAATCAAAAGTCCAGTGTTCATTGAATGGGTCAGGGCATGGTCCTTTGTCCCTGGTTCCAACTCTGCTAGTTACTATGCAAATCTCTTTCCAGTCGGGGGCTTGCAATTTTAAGTTTTAATGTTCATGTGGCAAAATCATGTGTGCCTCAGTCTTGGCAGGTGGGGGTTTGCCTGACACAGTCTTTCTATCCTGCAAGGTGGATGAGGGTAAAGCCGTGGATGTGGTCTATATGGATTTCAGTAAGGCGTTTGATAAAGTTCCCCACGGTAGGCTATTGCAGAAAATACAGAAGTATGGGATTGAAGGTGAATTAGTGCTTTGGATCAGAAATTGGCTAGCTGAAAGAAGACAGAGG
Source organism: Heterodontus francisci (assembly GCF_036365525.1). Lineage (NCBI taxonomy): Eukaryota > Metazoa > Chordata > Chondrichthyes > Heterodontiformes > Heterodontidae > Heterodontus > Heterodontus francisci. Next base: position 37,368,440 of record NC_090372.1, read on the forward strand.
GTGGTGGTTGATGGTAAATGTTCATCCTGGAGTACAGTTTCTAGTGGTGTACCGCAAGGTCTGTTTTGGGGCCACTGCTGTTTGTCATTTTTATAAATGACCTGGATGAGGGTGTAGAAGGGTGGGTTAGTAAATTTGCGGATGACACGAAGGTCGGTGGAGTTGTGGATAGTGCCGAAGGATGTTGTAGGTTACAGAGGGACATAGATAGGCTGCAGAGCTGGGCTGAGAGATGGCAAATGGAGTTTAATGCGGAAAAGTGTGAGGTGATTCACTTCGGAAGGAGTAACAGGATTGCAGAATACTGGGCTAATGGGAAGATTCTTGGTAGTGTAGATGAGCAGAGAGATCTTGGTGTCCAGGTACATAAATCCCTGAAAGTTGCCACCCAGGTTAATAGAGCTGTTAAGAAGGCATATGGTGTGTTAGCTTTTATTAGTAGGGGGATCGAGTTTAGGAGCCACGAGGTCATGCTGCAGCTGTCCAGAACTCTGGTGCGGCCGCACCTGGAGTATTGCGTGCAGTTCTGGTCACCGCATTATAGGAAGGATGTGGAAGCTTTGGAAAAGGTGCAGAGGAGATTTACTAGGATGTTGCCTGGTATGGAGGGAAGGTCTTACGAGGAAAGGCTGAGGGACTTGAGGTTGTTTTCGTTGGAGAGAAGGAGGAGGAGAGGTGACTTAATAGAGACATATAAGATAATCAGAGGGTTGGACAGGGTGGATAGTGAGAGCCTTTTTCCTCGGATGGTGATGGCAAACACGAGGGGACATAGCTTTAAGTTGAGGGGTGATAGATATAGGACAGATGTCAGAGGTAGTTTCTTTACACAGAGAGTAGTAGGGGCGTGGAACGCCCTGCCTGCAACAGTAGTAGACTCGCCAACTTTAAGGGCATTTAAGTGGTCATTGGATAGACATATGGATGAAAATGAAATAGTGTAGGTCAGATGGTTTCACAGGTCGGCGCAACATCGAGGGCTGAAGGGCCTGTACTGCGCTGTAATGTTCTATGTTCTATGTTTGTTGTTGCTTCTGTCATCTGTTACTCTGACTGAGTGATTGAGTGTTTGAAGTAAAATTGAGTTTCCTACCTCATTTCTTTTTTTTAAATGCTTTTAACGTTTGCCTTTAATTTTCTGAAATTCTCAACGTATTTAAAATCGCTTGGGTATAAATTAATACTAACTTCAGCTTGTTGGGGTGGGTGGGGAGCAGTTGCAGGGTGGGGGGGGGCAGTTGTCTTTGGAGAGGTCCATTGTTGAATGAAGCCTGCGAAATTAAAGCCGTTTCCAGTAGTACCCAGGATGCATTCAGGAGCTGAAAACTTTTACATCAAGGCTGTTCCAATAATGAAAGGCTGCAAATATCTATATTGATATGAGATATTAGAGTGCAAATACTGCATTGTCAAAGGCCACCAATTGTGTCAGCTCAGTTTGTCTGTTGTGGATATTTACATTATCTAGGCTACAGGTATTTTGAGGATTGACCTAGAAGTAGAGTTTGTACATTCTTTTGTAGTTACAAAGTCTGGGCATGGACTGTTTTGTTGGTTTTAGTGTCACTGAATAATCTTGATAAGCAGACCTTATGTCCCCCACAATCAGGAGTTTACCTTTACTGCCCACATGGCAATGTGACCTGGGGATCACATCAGTGCAACCGTTCCCCCCCCCCCCCCGCCCCCCCAATCCACCACCCCATTGTATGTACGGATATTGTAATCTTGCTAGTGTTCAGATGCGCTAAGTCCACAAAAGCTTGTCGAGAGGAGAGCAAAAGTAAACCAACAAGCTGAGTGTGAAGAAGGGAGTTTGGTTAATGAGTGCATTTTAAGGGTTAATCTCTCAAGACTAGTTTTTGTTTTGTTTACGTCTAGCAGTTAATTGAAATTCCTGTTTCAGTTAAGAGGTAGGTTAAGTTTCTTGCAGTTTTAAACAGGGGTCTACTAACATTGAGTATCTGTGGCTAGATAATTCGGTATCTAGCTTAAACTGGTTTCTGAGCTGTAGCAGTGCTCTCGCAGTTTCTAAATTGAGGGGACTCTCACTGCTGCTTGTCTGCATTGATTACTGCTGGAGGGCATGGAGAATTGAGGGAATTCAGTAAGGAGGGGAATTATAAATTAAGAAGAAAATAAATTTGAGTGCACAGAGTGTAAAGTTGGAGATTGGTGCATGAGGGAGGGGCTCTTTTTCTCTTCTACCTTTTTTCAGCCTACAGTAGCTGTGTCTCTCTTCAGTACAGGGGAAGAAGTTGATTGGTGAGTAACTGGTAAGTTATTTTACTTCTCATTGTAATAAGTTTTTATAGTTATGTTATGGCAGGTCAGCTTGGCCAAGTGGAATATACGTCCTGCGGTATGTGGGAAGTCATGGACGCACCACGTATCCCAGAAGAACATATCTGTGTGAAGTGTCACCGGCTGCAGAAGCTTGAGTTCCGGGTTTCGGAACAGGTGCAGGAGGGAGGGCATCAGATTTCTGAAGCACTGGCAGAGTTGGGACCTGAACAAGATGGACGGGCTACACCTTAACAGGACCAGAACTTATATCCTCACAGGGAGATTTGCTAGTGCTGTTGGGGAGGGTTTAAACTAGCTTGTCAGGGATGGGATCCTGAGGGATAGCTCAGATTGGAAGGAAGTAAAGCTAGTAACAGGAGGTAGAAAAGTAGCAAGTGACATTAGACGGTAGGCGAAACAAAGACGAGCATCGACTCTGCTTAGAATGCAGAATAATATCAAGAGGACAAGGTTAAGGGCACTCTACCTAAATACATACAGCATTCGCAACAAGGTTTAAAGGCCCAAACAGAGTTAAATGGGTGTGATCTAATTGCCATAACAGAAACGTGGCTACAGGGTGACCAAGTCTTGGGACTGAATATTCAAGAATATTCAACATTTAGGAAGGACAGGCAAAAGGAAAAGGGGGTGGTGTTGCGCTGCTAAAAAGGGATGGGATCAGTACATTAGTAAGGGAGGATCTCAGATCGGAAGAACAAAATGTGGAATCTGTTTGGGCGGAGCTAAGAAACAGCAAGGGGCAGCAAACACTGGTAGGAGTTGTTTATAGGCCACCGAACAGTAGTGGTAGTGTGGGGCATGGTATTAATCAGCAGATTAGAGAAGTATATGGCATGGATAATACAATAATCATGGGTGACTTCAATCTGCGTATAGACTGGGTAAACCTAATGAGCTCTAATGCTGTGGAGGATGAGTTTCTGGAGTGTATTAGGCATGGTTTTCTAGAGCAGTATGTTGAGGAACCAACTAGAGAACGGGCTATTTTAGATCTAGTTTTATGTAATGAGAAAGGGCTAATTAATAACTTTGTTGTAAAAGAACCTTGAGGGATGAGTGACCATAATATGATAGAATTTTACATTGTTTGAAAGTGATGTAGTTCGCCAGGGTGTTACATTTGAACAAAGGAAATTATGAAGGTATGAGTGGCAAATTGGCTGAGGTGGATTGGGAAAATACTTTAAAAGGTATGACCGTACCTAGGCAATGGGTAGTCTTTAAAGAAATATTACATAGTTTACAGCAACTATACATTCCTTCAAGGCACAGAAACCCCAAAAGTAAAGGCAGTCAACTGTGGCTAACAAAGCAAGTTAATGATTGTATAAGATAAAAGAAAAGGCCAATAAAGTTGCCAGAAATAGTAGTAAATCTGAGGATTGGGAGGATTTAGAATACAGAAAAGGAGGACGAAGAAACTGATGAAGAAAGGGAGAATAGAATATGAATGTAAGCCAGTAAAAAATATAAAAACGGACTGTAAAAGCTTCTACAGGTACATAAAAGACAAATGTGGGTCCATTATAGGCAGAGTCAGGAGAATTTATAATGGGGAATAGAGAAATGGCAGAGAAGCTAAATGATTATTTTGTGTCTGTCTTCACTGAGGAAAATACAAGAAATCTTCCAGAATTATAGATCCAAGGGATTAGGGGGAATGAGGAATTGAAAGAAATTAGTATGAGTAAGAAGGTTGTATTGGAGAAATTAATGGGGCTGAAGGTTGATAAGTCCTCAGGACCTGATATACTACATCCCAGAGTGTTGAAAGAGGTAGCTATGGAGATAGTGGATGCACTGGTGATCATCTTCCGAAATCCTAGAGATTCTGGAGCGGTTCCTGCAGATTGGAAGGTCGCAAATGTAACCCCACTATTTAAGAAGGGAGGGAGAGAGAAAACGGAATTACAGACATCAGTCATTGGGAAAATGCTACAATCTATTCTCAAGGATATGATAAATGGACACTTGGATAATAATGAGCTGATTGGGCTTAGTCAACATGGATCTATGAATGGGAAATCATGTTTGACGAACCTGTTAGAGTTTTTTGAGGATGTTGCGAACAGAATTGATAAAGGGGAGTCAGTGGACATAGTATACTTGGATTTTCAGAAGGCTTTTGAAAAGTCCCCACAGGAGGTGGTTAGCAAAATTAAAGCACATGGGATATGAGGTAGTATACTGGCATGGATTAAGGATTGGTTAACAGGCAGAAAGGAGAGAGTAGGAACAAATCGGTCATTCTCGCGTTGGCAGGCTGTGACTTGTGGGGTACCGCAGGGATCAGTGCTTGGATCCCAGCTGTTCACAGTATATATCAATGATTTGTTTGTGGGGACCAAGCGTAATATTTCCAAGTTTGCGGATGACACAAAACTAGGTGGAAATGTGTGTTGAGGAAGATGCAAAGCAGCTTCAAGGGGATTTGGATAGACTTAGTGAGTGGGCAAGAACTTGTCAGATGGAATATAATGTGGAAAAATGTGAGGTTATCCACTTTGGTAGGAGGAATAGATGTGCAGAGTATTTCTTAAATGATGGATTAGAAAGTATAGATGTACAAAGGGATGTGGGAGACATAGGAATATAGGAACAGGAGTAGGCCACTCGCCCCTCAAGGCTGTCCTGCCATCCAGTGAGATCATGGCTGATCCACAGCCTAACTGCATATACCTGCCTTTGGCCCATATCCCTTAATATCTTTGCTTAACAAAAATCTATCTCAGATTTAAAATTAACAACTGTTCTAGCTTCAACTGCTGTTTGTGGGAGAGAGTTCCAAACCTCTACCACCCTTTGCGTGAAGACGTGCTTCCTAACATCTCTCCTGAACGGTCTGGTCCTAATTTTTAGACTATGCCCCCTAGTTTTAGAATCTCCAACCAGTGGAAATAGTTTATCTTTATCTAGCCTGTCTTTTCCTGTTAATATCTTGAAGACTTCAATCAGATCACCCCTTAACCTTCTAAATTTGAGGGAAAACAGGCCTAATTTGTGTCATCTCTCCTCATAACTTAACCCCTGTAGTCCAGGTATCATTGTTGTAAACAGACGTTTCACTCCCTGCAAGGCCAATATATCCTTCCTGAGGTGTGGTGCCCAGAACTGCTCACAGTACTCCAAGTGGGGTCTAACCAGGGTTTTGTACAGCTGCAGCATAACCTCTGTGTCTTTATACTCCAATCCTCTAGATATAAAGGCTAGCATTCCATTAGCCTTTTTGATTATTTTCTGCACTTGCTCGTGGCATTTTAAAGATCTATGCACCTGAACCCCCAAGTCTCTCTGGACATCCACTGTACTTAACCTCTTCCCATTTAGAAAGTACCCTGCTCTATCCATTTTTGGTCCAAAATGGATAACCTCACACTTGCCCGTATTGAAATCCATCTGCCACAGTTTTGCCCACTCACCTAATCTGTCAATATCTCTTTGCAATTTTATGCTATTTTTCTAGACTGCCCACAATGCCGCCTAACTTTGTATCATCAGCAAATTTGGATATATGACTTCCTATGCCATCATCCAAGTTGTTAATGAATAATGTGAATAATTGAGGCCCCAACACAGATCCCTGCGGGACACCACTAGTTACATCCTGCCAATTAGTGTACTTACCCATTATCCCCACTCTCTGTCGCCTACCACTCAACCAACGTCCTAACCATGTCAATAATTTGCCTTCAACTCCATGGGCTTCTACCTTAGTTGACAGTCTCTTATGTGGGACTTTATCAAATGTCTTCTGGAAGTCCATATAAATAACATCCATAGACACTCCCCTGTCCACTATCTTAGACATCTCTTCAAAAAATTCAATGAGATTTGTCAGGCATGACCTTCCCGTCATGAATCCATGCTGGCTGTCCCTGATTAACTGAAATTTTTCTAGGTGTTCAGTCACCCTATCCTTGATTATAGACTCCAGCAACTTGACGACCAAGATGTCAGGCTAACTGGTCTGTAATTTCCTTGGTTCCCCCTTTCACCCTTCTTAAAAAGTAGAGTGACATGTGCAACTTTCCAATCCAGAGGGACTACTCCTGAATCTAGGGAGCTCTGAAAGACTATAGTTAGGGCATCTACAATGTGCTCCCCTACTTCCTTTAACACCCTCGGATGGAAACCGTCAGCTCCTGGGGATTTCTCACTCTTTAGTTCCATTAGTTTCCTTGTTACTGATGATTTACTTACGTTAAGTCCCTGTCCCCTATCGGCTATTAACTTTTTCGGGACTTCTGGCAAGCTATCCTCCTTTTCAACTGTAAATACTGAGGCAAAGTAATTGTTCAACATGTCTGCCATTTCCCCATTATCAATGACAATATCTCCAGTTTCAGCTTTTAGTGGGCCTACATTGTTCTTGACCACCCGTTTTCCCTTTATGTAACTGTAAAATTTCTTCTTACTGATTTTGATGTCCCTTGCAAGATTCCTTTCATAATCTCTTTTAGTAGTTCTTATAAGCTGCTTTGTGACCCTTTGCTGCTCTTTGTATCGCTCCCATTCGGCCGGATCTGTGCTGCTTTTTGCATTTTTGTAAACCATTTCTTTTAGTTTTATGCTATCCTAATCTCTTTAGTTGTCCATGGCTGTTTTTTCTGTGAAGTGGAGCTTTTTCCTCTCGGGTATATACACGCACTATATTTCGTTAATTGTTTCTTTATATATTCTCCACTGTTCTTCAGTTGTTTAACCCATTAACAGATCTTCCCAGTTTACTGTGGACAGTCTCTGTCTCATCCTGGTAAAGTCAGCCTTACCCAAGTCTAAAATTCTAGTAGCTGATTTGTGCTTTTCACTTTCAAACGCTACCTTGAATTCGATCATGTGATCACTATTTGATAAATGTTCACGCACAGTTAGGCTACTAATTAAATTTGGCTCATTACTCATAACTAAATCTAATATTGCCTGTCCCCTTGTTACATCTAGGACATATTGCTGTTGGAAACTATCCCGGACACATTCCAGAAATTCACTCCCTTTCTGACAGGTGCTAGTCTGCCTCTCCCAATCTATTTGTAAGTTAAAATCCCCCATTAATACTACTCTGCCTTTGTTACACACTTGCCTAATTTGTGCATTTTTACAATCTATCACCTCAGAACTGCTACCAGGGGGTCTATGAACAACACCCATTACAGTTTAGATCCTTTTCTGTCCCTCAATTCCACCCATAAGGTCTCCACTGGATGCTTTCCCCTCATTATATCCTCCCTCACCAATGAGGCGATATTATTTCTAATTAGTAAGGCTACTCCACCCCCTCTGCCATTTTCCCTGCCCCTCCAATAAACTTTATAACCAGGTATATTTCGTTCCCAGTCCCGACCATCCTGCAGCCACGCCTCCGCAATGGCCGCCATATCATAATTTTCCATTTGAATTTGTGCCTACAGTTTATCTAGTCATCTAGTTTATTTCTTACACTCCGTGCATTTGTATATAAAACTCTTATTTGGGCTATACCCCCTAACCTGTCCCTCCCACTCCAAGTTCCTCTGCAGCCCAGATGAGATATCCCGAACCCTGGCACCAGGTAGGCAACAGAGCCTTATCGACTCTTGGTCCTGGCCACAGAGAACAGTGTCTATGCCCCTAACTATACTATCTCCAATTACAACTACATTTCTCTTTTCTCCCCCCACTTGAATGGCTCCCCGTACCACGATGCTGTGGTCAGTTTGCTCATCCTCCCTACAATCTCTGCTCTTGTCTACACAGGGAGCAAGAATCTCGAACTTGTAGGACAACAACAATGGCTGAGGCTCCTGCAGCACTACCTCCTGGATCCCTCTACCTGCCTCACTCATAGTCACACCCTCCTGTCCCTGACCACTGGCCGAATTGACTGTAGTTAATCTAAGGGGTGTGACTGCCTCCTGAAACACAGCGTCCAGGTAATTCTTCCCCTCCCTGATGTATCGCAGTGTCCGAAGCTCAGACTCCAGCTCATCAACTCTGAGCCGGAGTCCTTGTCAATAAGTCACTGAAAGCTAACATGCAGGTGCAGCAAGCAATTAGGAAGGCTAATGGTATGTTAGCCTTTATCGCAAGAGGATTTGAGTACAGGAGTAGTGAAGTCTTGCTTCAGTTGTATAGCACCTTGGTTAGACCGCACTTGCAGTACTGTGTGCGGTTTTGGTCCCCTTACCTTAAGAAGGATATTATTGCCATAGAGGGACTGCAACGAAGGTTCACCAGACTTGTTCCTGGGATGGTGGGACTGTCCTATTAAGAGAGATTGGGGAAACTGGGCCTGTATTCTCTAGAGTTTCGAAGAATGAGAGGTGATCTCATTGAAACCGACAAAGTACTTAAAGGGATAGACAGGGTAGATGCAGCTAAGATGTTTCCCCTGGTTGGGGAGTCTAGAACCAGGGGGCACAATTTCAAAATAAGGGGGAAGCCACTTAGGACAGAGATGAGGAGAAATTTCTTGAGGGTTGTGAAACTTTGGAATTCTCTACCCCAGAGGGCTGTGGAAGCTCAGTTATTGAGTATGTTTAAAGCAGAGATTGACAGATTTCTAAATACTAATGACATAAGTGGAAATGTGGATAGTGTGGGGAAAAAGGCATTGAAGTAGATGATCAGCCATGATCATGTTGAATGGCGGGGCAAGCTCGATGGGCTGAATGGCCTACTCCTGTTCCTATGTTCCTGTGTTCCAAAGCTGTTTTGTTTTATACTTGATATTGGAACAAACAGAACAAAACTTTCAGTGAAATTAAATCTGATTTGTTTTGCTTCTTTTAGCACCGAAAAATAATGGCCCAGAATTTGCTGGAACAGGGCATCTTGCAGCATGCCGTTAGACTTTATCCCTTCAGGCAAAATTTTTTATGCTGTAAATTGCTGCACGTGCAAACTGATAGAGGTAAAATGAGGGCAACGGAGTGCCTGGGACCTTGATAAACAATGGGACCAACAGCGTATCTCTTTAACCAATAAGATTTAAGGATTGAAAGAGAAGTAGAGATAACGGAGCATGAAATAGGATAAATTAGAGTCAAATTGGATATAGAAAGAGAAATGGAAGGGGAAAGATTGGATTAAATCAAAGATGAAAAATAAGAAAAAAATTGAACTTTGACATTTAAAAAGACTCTGAACAATTTACTTCTTGCAGAAATGAGACTCCACCGTTTCAATAGTTGCCATTCTGGGATGGGGAGTTTGAGTGGCATTGTAGAAACATAAATCTTGTTGTCAAAAGGGTACTTAGGCTGTTAAGTGCCAGCCCTGACTTTCTGTGGCAGGTTTCATTGGTAATTTATGTGCAAATGCAACTCATGAGGAGTCAGAGTTTATACAGCACAGAAACAGGCCCTTCAGCCCATCGTGTCCATGCTGGCCGTTAAGCACCTATCTATTCTAATCCCATTTTCCAGCACTTGGCCCGTAGCCTTGTATGCTATGGCGTTTCAAGTGCTCATCTAAATACTTATTAAATGTTGTGATGGTTCTTGCCTCTACCAACCCTTCAGGCAGTGCATTCCAGATTCCAACCACCCTCTGGAAGAAAACATTTTCCTCAAATCCCCTCTAAACCTCCTGCCCCTTACCTTAAATCTATGCCCCCTGGTTATTGACCCCTCCGCTAAGGAAAAAAGTTTCTTCCTATCTGTGACCCTCAGAATTTTGTATACCTCAATCAGGTCCCCCCTCAGCCTTCTCTGCTTTAAGGAAAACAACCCTAGCCTATCCAGTCTTTCTTCATAGCTGAAATGCTCCAGCCAGGCAACATCCTGGTGAATCTCTTCTGCACCCTCTCGAGTGCAATCACATCCTTCCTATAGTGTGGTGACCAGAACTGTACACAGTACTCCAGCTGTGGCCTAAATAGCGTTTTATACAGCTCCATCATAACCTCCCTGCTCTTATATTCTATGCCTCGGCTAATAAAGGCAAGTATCCCATATGCCTTCCTAACCACCTTATCTACCAGTGCTGCTACCTTCAGTGATCTGTGGACAAGTACACCAAGGGCCCTCTAACCCTCTGTACTTCCTAGGGTCCTACCACCCATTGTATATTCCCTTGTCTTGTTAGTCCACCCAAAATGTATCACTTCACACATCTCAGGTTTAAATTCCATTTGCCACAGCTCTGCCCATCTTACCAGCCCATCTACATCGTCCTGTAATCTAAGGCTTTCCTCTTCACTATTTATGACACCAGCAATTTTCATGTCATCTGCGAACTTACTGATCATGCCTCCTATATTCATGTCTAAATCGTTGATGTGCACTACAAACAGCAAAGGTCCCAGCAGCGATCCCTGCGGTACACCACTGGTCACAGGCTTCCAATCGCAAAAACAACCCTCGACCATCACTCTCTGCCTCCTGGTTGATGGCAAGCTGCCATTTTCATGAGGTTAAAGGTGGAGCAACACAAATAGTCGAGCAATTTGTGGTGATTTACAATTCATAGTGGATCTCTTCCTCACCACAAATTGCTGGACAATTTACACATTTATAACGTTGTGCACATTAAACTCAGTTATTTTGCCAGAAAATCATGGCCCTATAAAACACACCATGCTGCCCATGATAGTGGGCTAAATTAACTTTTCAAACTAGTAGATCCCTTAAGTTAGTTTCCCCTAATTTCAGGAAGAGAATTCTCCCCCTCTGCCTGTTTGACTTTCTTACTCCCAAGTTCATGCAAATTTTCTTCAAACCGAGAGAGGAAATCAGAAACTTGACTCCTGACTTCTTCCTGAGCCCTAGCTGTTTAGTACTAAAGGCACATTCCAGATGAAAGTGGACATGGAAATGATATATGACTTTGAATCCTTGATAATTTCCAGTGGAGACCTTAATTTTGTAACACACATGTTGAATTACTTTCTTTGAAGTGCAGTGAGTTTTGTTGTTCTTCCATTCTGTGCCAACAATATCCCCCAAACGGCCATGAATTGAACAACTAGTGTTCAGATGCACATTAAAGATACAGCAGTGCTCTCTGTAGATGAGCAATATTTCTTACCGCACCAGTTTTCAGAACCAGGAAGTATTTGTGGAGGACTTGACCCCATCTTGGGCCCTACCCAGCCAATTCATTTGCTTAGGGAGATTGCGTGCGGTCAGAAGTTGGGGTGGGTTTTATTTTGTAATTCAATTTACTATTTTCAGTACAGGTGCTGTGCTCGATATTAGATTCCATATTTGATTTATCTACTTGGTTTCTGTAGTTATCCTAGCTTCAATGTATGACTTTCTGGTATCTGCATTCAATTTTAATGTTTTCATCATATTTCAATAAGCTGTGTATCCCATTATTTAGCCAACTTATTAAATTTACTACTTCTCTATTCATAGAATTTTGAAGTTAAAAAATTCTCTCAGCTACAGACTCCCCCCATCCCATTAGATTCTCAATGAACTCCGCTAAATTTACGAAGCATGACCTCTGTTACATGGTGGCTTGGAATTATTGTCCAACACTTCATGAAAAGCTCTTGGCTTAGCTACTGTACCTTTCCAAGCGCAGAGGATAATCTGATTTGCATTTCTTTTTGAACTGCCCTCACAAGGTGGCCTGTAAAGGTAGAGTGTTATTGGTAGTTTCATTCAGTCCCAGTTTGAAGGAGTCTGGCATGTTAGAATATTATCCTTTCAACTCGGGGCTGAATTTTATGCTCCTCTGTAGAGTGGGCGTTATATATTGTTAAACTATCTGTAAAGTACTAGGAACTAATTAGTTAGGAGCTAATTGTTATATGTAAGTGTTCCAGTGGGGCCACATTCACGGCTGTACTGGAGAGTCATGTGACATGTAACAGGAAACCAGTCTTCAGCAGTCCTACACCAGACAGCATGCTGGCTGAATGAATAAACAAAGGCTCCAGCCTTTCTGAGTTTAAAGTGTGATTATTTCCAACAACTGGGAACCAGATGATGTAACATGGCAGCAGCGAGTGTCTGTGAATAAACCTAGAACATTGTAAAAGCAATAGATTGGAACAAATTGACCCAAATTAGGGCCAGAGAGAGAGAAAGAAAAACTGAGTGAATTGTGTGAAAATGAAAAACAAAATGTCAGCTGGAACAGGAATGAATGCACAGCTGCTGCCCATAATGAATTGGGAAGCTGGTGATGTTGTAGAGGCATTTGAGAAGTTTAAACAAAAGTGTTGATTGACATTCATGGTTTTCTAAAGGGCACTAGTGAAGAGGAGAGGATCAGCTATAACCTTCTGTGAGCAGGAGATAAAGGATTAAATTTATTTAACAGCTGGGACCTAAGTGAAGAGGACAGCAGAAACCCAGACAAAATTTTTGAAAGATTCAGCCAAAATCAAATACCGATATGAATTTCAAGGCCTCAGACAGGAACTGGTTGAGCCTATTGACAATTTTGTAACAGGATTGAAAAATGCAGCCAGAATATGTAAATTTAAGGACACGGATGAAAGGCTGATAGATCAGCTCATTTGGGTTCTGCAGATCCTGAAGTGCAGACAGCTCTAATTGGAAAGGACAAACTCACAATATCGCAGGTTGTCGACACTGCCAGAGCACATGAAGCCATGAGCAGAAGAAACTCACTACCCAAACAGCTAGCCTTTAGTTAAGCCAAGAGAAAGGCAGCAGGGTTGATGTAATGAAAGAAGGTATACCAAACAGAGAGGAAGACATGCAGGAGATGTGGATGACCACATGGTTTCGCAGACAGAAGGAAATGTCCTGTATATGGATCAATCTGCAGAGTTTGAGGAAAGACCAATCACTGGGAAAAGATGTGCAGAACAAGGCAAGAAGGTGGTAGACAAGTCACCAGAGCCAGAATAACAGGGCGAATGAGTTGTGAAAGAAGCCAAAACATTCATACTCTAGAAGAAGATGATGGGTTTGAGAACATGTTAGACATCAGAACCATACAATTACACAAAATTTCTGGATGTTTTAGTTCCCAGAGAAAAGAAATTCACACGACTATTCAGATCAGGAAGAGGGTGAGAAACAAGCCCACAGCGATAAATTTGATGGTAAAGATTGATACTGGAGTGCAGAGTAACATCATCCTACTCAGGCTATACCAGAAAATCCTGAAAATTTGGAGGAAAATGGTTATCCAAGCAAAGATAGTCTGAAAACAAACAACGTCATGCTAACAGCTTACGGGGGACTGAGATTCGACAGCTAGGAACAACACAAATCAGAGGGATATAGAAAGGAAAAGATGTTAACTGTGTGTTCTACGTCACTGAGACAGATGGTCCTGCTATCCTTGGTTGAGCAGTTGCGGAGAGCTGCAGATTATCTCTGTAAACCATGAGGTGAAGGAGGTGACGCTGAGGGTTGAAGACTGAACACTCATTGAAAGGTGCCCTCCAATCAGAAGCACAGAGATCTGGTACAAATGTACCCGGAGTGTTTTGATGAGATTGTTGGATGCTTTGAAGATTTTTAGCATCATATCGCTACTGATCTGGTGATTGATTCATCCCCCACATAAAGTACCAGTAGAATTAAAAGGAAAGCTTGAAAGAGAGCTCCAATAAATGGAAGAAAAGGTGATGGCCAGAGTCACACAGCCTACAGGTTGGGTAAATTCTATCGTGGTGAGAGAGAAGCCAAATGGACGGCTAAGAATTTGCCTAGATCCCAAAGATATTAATCAAGCAATAAAGAGGGATCACAACCCCATTCTAACACTGGAAGAAATCACACCAGCACTGGCGGGACAAAAGTTTTGAGCAAGCCTGATGCCAGAAATGGCTACTGGAGTGTGAAGTTAGATGCAGAATCTTTGCTGTTGACAACATTCAACACACCCTTTGAATGGTACAGATTCCTGTGTCTACCTGTTTGGCCTCAGTGAGCCAGCTTGTGTTCCAGCAGAAAGCAGACGAGACATACAAGGGATGCGAAGGAGCAGTCGGCATAGCAGATGATATCCAGATATATGGTGTACATGGAAAAAATCATGACAACCATCTACATGAAGCCATGGAGAGAACCAGAAAAACTGGGCTTAAGTGAAATGCAGACAAATGCATTGTGAAGGTGACAGAATGCCAGTTCTTTGGAATGTTATACACACCTGACAGAGTCAAGCTGAGTCCTGAAAGAATCTCAGCTACCTCTGGCATGGAAGCTCCAAAAGATGAGAGAGTTGAGAACTTTCAGAGCCAGATCAGCTGTGTACTGGATAGGTATACACGGAGACATTGAAAATATGGTGTCTACATGCAACATATGCCAGAAGTACAGAAACACACAACAAAAAGAGGAGTTGATAGCTGCTGAAGTACCACCCAGATCATGGCATACTGTAGGAGCCGACTTATTCAAGAATGGTATCTCATAGACGCAGACGACTACTCAAAGTTCCCTTTTATCCGGAAGGTGAAAGACCTGAGAGCCACAACAATCATCTCAGCAAGAGTTCTGTTCACTGAGCAAGGTATTCCTGAAAGGTTAACATGTGACAATGGCACCCAATTCACATCCAGAGAATTTAAGGAATTCGCTGACCAGTATGGGTTCAACACCATCACCTCATCACCAAACTACCCATGGGGACACGGGTTTATAGAAAGACACTTCCAGGTTGTCAAAAGAACCCTTTTGAAATACCAAGAGACGAAGGAAGACCCAAACCTGGCCTTAGTGTCACTCAGATCCACACCTCTCAAGGCTGACATGAAATCACCGGCAAAACCGTATGAGTGGAAGAAAATATAAGACTACTCTGCCAAGCAAAATACATCCTTCAAGTGACCATGAGGAAGTGAGAGAACAACTCACTGAAGCACAGGTAAGAGGAGAGCAACACTTCAAGCATGCTAAATCCCTACCTGAGCTGTTGAAAGGACAAACTGTACACGTACAGGATCCAATCATGAAATCCTGGAGCCCAGCAAAAGTTGTTGGTGAAGCTGAGACCCCAAGATCATAAATCATTGGGACTGAAACCGGTAACCAAATGAGAAGAAATAGAATCCATATTCGACCTACAACTGAGCTGGAACGACAGAAAAGACAATCAACAACACCAGAAACATAATTATCCAATGAGACAACAAAAGTAAGATCACCAGCAAGTGACACAACATCGCCTGTGCAGCGTGCCAACTCACCACTGAGATCAACAAATGCCAAACCTACAAGATGGAGGTGCAACATCTTGCCACCCAAGCGATACCATGAATAATATTTTTAGAAAAGAATACACGCTATAAAAGAATTTTAAGAGGGAGTTCAGATTATTTCCAAAAGCCAGTTAGTCATCTTTCGTTTAAAGAAAAGTTCATGACTGGGACAGTTATGTTGATGTAGGGGCATTATGTTTTCAAGAAAGAGGGATGTTACATGTTATACTATCTGAAAAGTGCTAGGAACTAATTGTTATGTGTAAGTGTTCCAGTGGCGCCACATTCATGGCTGCACTGGAGAGTCATGTGACATGTAACAGGAAACCAGTCTCGAGCAGTCCTACACCAGGCAGCATGATGGCTGAATGAATGAACAAAGACTCTAACCTTTTCAAATTTAAAGTGCGATTATTTCTGACATCTGGGAACCAGAAGACGTAACAGCAGGTTTTTAGGTGGAGATGTGATTGGAGAATCGAAATGGATTGGTCCACCATGGAATGCTGTGTTCCGATTCTGTCAGAGGTGAGGAAGTGATATGATGGCACTTCGGCCCTGCAGTGACAGCATTGGTATTTACATCTGTTCAACACTTTAGCACACATCTGAATCTAATTAATAGTGATTTTAACGGACGTTAGCAATCTTGTGTTGGGTGTGCGGCATTAGCGTGCCTTCAGATTCATGTCTTTAAAAAGACGGCGGCACCGAGGCCAGAGTCCTCAGTGACTTGAAAGGGTAGTTCATTTTAACACTGCTATCTAACGGAAGTAGTTGGTTGAAAGAACTTGGCAACTGCATTGTCTGTGAGGCGAGGGTTGGAAAAACTCGGCAAGTAGTGTGTCTGAAGGGGTGGTTTGGTAGAACTCTGCAAGTGTTGTGTCTGTGAAGGGGAGGGTGGTTGGGAGAACTCACAAGTGTAGAGGTGGTTTTCTTCTGGAAGGCCAGTGCAGGGCACTGAAATGTTGATTTGCTCATGATGGTTTGCACTTTTGAAAATATTGTGGGTCCAACATCAGTCCATACCATATAGCTAATGTAGGCTTTCTGTAACCAAAATTCCAACTTTTCTTCGCACAAATACGTAAAGATAACCTTTTGAAGGAAGCTGAAGATCCAAGGAGGATCGAGATGTATGTGATTCACCCTGTTTCCTTGGATCCCCATGCTGCGCTGAGGCGAATCCGCTGAGGCGAGCCCAAGAGGCAGCTGTAGTGCAAGAGGAGCCTCCCAGATGTGAGCCGCAGCAGCCGAGAATGCAACGAAGAGCACAGATACAGCAGCAAGTATATAGAACCCGCCTGGCATATCTGCAGATGTCTGAATGAAACTGCTGCAGAAGACTGTGGCTGTCCAGAGAAGCTGTCACAGACCTCTGTGCATTGCTCAGTGACTTCTTCTTTGGCCTCCTTGTCTCGAGAGACCATGGGTAGGCGCCTGGAGGTGGTCAGTGGTTAGTGAAGCAGCGCCTCGAGTGGATATAAAGGCCAATTCTAGAGTGACAGACTCTTCCACAGGTGCTACAGATAAAATTGGTTGACAGGGCTCTTACACAGTTGGCTCTCCCCTTGCGCTTCTGTCTTTTTTCCTGCCAACTGCTAAGTCTCTTCGACTCGCCACTCTTTAGCCCCGCCTTTATGGCTGTCTGCCAGCTCTAGCGATCTCTGGCAATTGACTCCCACGACTTGCAGTCAATGTCACAGGACTTCATGTCGCGTTTGCAGATGTCTTTAAAGTGGAGACATGGACGGCCGGTGGGTCTGATATCAGCGACGAGCTCGCTGTACAATGTGTCCTTGAGGATCCTGCCATCTTCCATGTGGCTCACATGGCCAAGCCATCTCAAGCGCCGCTGGCTCAGTAGGGTGTATATGCTGGGGATGTTGGCCGCCTCGAGGACTTCTGCGTTGGAGATACGGTCCTGCCACCTGATGCCAAGGATTCTCCGGAGGCAGCGAAGATGGAATGAATTGAGACGTCGCTCTGGCTGACGTACATTGTCCAGGCCTCGCTGCCGTAGAGCAAGGTACTGAGGACACAGGCTTGATACACTCGGACTTTTGTGTTCCGTGTCAGTGCGCCATTTTCCCACACTCTCTTGGCCAGTCTGGACATAGCAGTGGAAGCCTTTCCCATGCGCTTGTTGATTTCTGCATCGAGAGACAGGTTACTGGTGATAGTTGAGCCTAGGTAGGTGAACTCTTGAATCACTTCCAGAGCGTGGTCGCCGATATTGATGGATGGAGCATTTCTGGCGTTCTGTCCTATGATCGTTTTCTTGAGGCTGATGGTTAGGCCAAATTCGTTGCAGGCAGCCGCAATCCTATCGATGAGTCTCTGCAGACACTCTTCAGTGTGAGATGTTAGTGCAGCATCGTCAGCAAAGAGGAGTTCCCTGATGAGGACTTTCCGTACTTTGGTCTTCGCTCTTAGATGGCAAGGTTGAACAACCTGTCACCTGATCTTGTGTGGAGGAAAATTCCTTCTTAAGACCTGAACGCATGTGAGAGCAGCAGTGAGAAGAAGATCCCAAACAGTGTGGGTGCGAGAACACAGCCCTGTTTCACGCCACTCAGGATAGGAAAGGGGTCTGAGGAGGCGCCGCTATGCTGAATTGTGCCTTTCATATTGTCATGGAATGAGGTGATGATGCTTAGTAGCTTTGGTGGACATCCGATCTTTGCTAGTAGTCTGAAGAGACCACGTCTGCTGACGAGGTCAAAGGTCAATTTGCAACCAATGGGTTTTGGTGGTTATCCAATGCCAGTGGCTCTGAAGATTAGTCTAGCCCTAAACTTTTCTGTCTCTGGATCATTCCAGGGATCTACTTGGGACATGTGTGGGGTCTCAATCCGCAGCACACCACTGCATCAAGGAGGTGATCAATGCTCTGTTCAGGAGGGCGGCCGAGGGCAGACACTGAGTGTCAGGCTGAGAGAGCCATTGGATTTAGGGATATTACGAGATTCCCACAGGTTCACTGTGAGATCATTTGCATGCATGTGGCCATCAAGGTTCCCACAGACCAACAGCCGCCTTCATCAACAGGAAGGGTTTTCATTCCATTAATGTGCAACTTGTATGCGACAACAGAAAGCGCTTACTACAAGTGTGTGCCCGCTTCCTGGGAAGCTGCCACGACTCATTCATACTTCGGCAGTCCCATGCGTCACTTCTTTTCACTTCTCCCCCTGCCCCGCCCCCCCACCTCATCTTCAAGGATGGATTCTCGGGGATAAGGGCTACCCATTGAGGACATGGGTTCTGACGCTTGCAATGAACCCCAGCAATGATGCGGAAAAGCGTTACAATGCTTGCCATGGCTCCACCATGTGGAGTGAACAATGCGCAGGCCATTGGTATGCTTGAAGATGTGGTTCCGCTGCCTGGAAAAATCTGGTAGAGCTCTTCAGTTTGCCCTACAGAAGGTTGGGTACATCGTTGTGGTCTGCTACGTGCTACATAATACAGCACTACGGAGTGGGGGGGGGGGGGGCCTGCTGTGGCATTGCCAGAGGAAGACATGGGAGTATGAAACTTCTTCTGACAAAGAGGACACAGAGGGCACAGAAGGCCAAGCAGCCATGGAAGATCCGAGCAGAGTGATCGGAGAGCAGACATCTTGAGCAATGCACAAGGGAGGCAAGGCAGAGCCTTATAATGGAACGTTTCCAAAATCCATGATAGGCAATAAATATACTTCTGACCAAAACTCACCCTGATGCATGTAGTATCAGGTTTTCTGCCTCTGTACTGTCTTGCCCTCCAGCATGAATGGCAACAACCAATTTAGCCAGTGCCCATGTGACACCATTCAAATAATGAAACAGCCTTGGTCATTGGTATGTCCATGATGTCAGTGGTCACTTTGCCAGTGTTGTAAGGCTTTTGAGGGGATTGCAGTTGTTACACTCATGCCATCATGGAATGCGGTTATCCATCAATGAAGGCTGAGGATTTGCATCAGTGAACTTTTAGTCACATTAAACCTGAGATATCTATTTCACCCGTGAATACCCATATGTGTCTATGCGTTTATACGTTTGTCTGTGCTCCTGCATGGTACGCCCCTGTGACAGCAGCTGGACTGGAGGCAGGCTGCTGATCATGATGCCGCTTAGCTTGGGATGACTTTGGGTGTCCTCTGGGTACCTGAGCCTGGAGAGCCCCGGCTGCCTGAAGGATTCCTGTTCTGGTGCAGGAGTACACTCTGGCATCGCGGCTGCTGGAGCTTGGCTCACTGGCAGAGGGGATGAGGAGCCAGTGTGCACACTGGAATTGTTCTGAGGGGAGACCTGAGATGTGGAGTGCATCCCCCCCCCTCCCCCACCCTTTCAGGCTCCTTGGAACTGCTCTTTTTCACAAAAATATACTTTATTCATAAAAATCGGTTTAAAACAAAATACATTACAAAACAGTTCATAACCAAGTTGACATTCCAGAAAGTGCAAAGGAAATCAGTTTTCTTCAATACAGGAGTGAGTTGCCTCACAATCTGTTCATTCCATTTTACATGCCATGTACATTTTGCAGCAAACCCATATTTGGTGTAGATAACCCGAGGAGTTTCACATGGGTCCAGCCCCTCAGTGGGAGGACCTTACACAGTTAACCTTTGCAGCGGCTGCCCCAAGCTTTAGTGCGTCCCTCAGCACATAATCCTGGACCTTGGAATGTGCCAGTCTGCAACACTCGGTCGTGGCCAACTCTTGGCACTGGAAGACCAGCAAGTTTTGGGCAGACCAAAGAGCATCTTTCACCGAATTGATAGTTCTCCAGCAGCAGTTGATCTTTAGCTTGGTGTGCGTCCCTGGGGACAGCCCACAGAGCACAGACTCCTGTGTTACAGAGCTGTTTGGGATGAACCGCAACAAAAACCACACCTGCTTTGCAAAGGCGCATTTCAGAAGGAGGTGGGCAACAGTCTCTTTCCCCCCCCCACAGCCACCTCTGGGGCAGCGTGTGGAGGCAGTAGGGAGGGCCCTTCTCACCACCAGCCAAGCTACATCGTGGTGCTTGTTTGAAAGTTCTGGTGATGAGGTATTCTGCCAAATAACTTTGGCAGTCTGCTTGGAGAACCATCCACCAGGATCCACCATCTCCTTTTCCCGTAGGGCCTTGAGGACATTCCGTGCAGACCACTGTCTGATGGATTGGTGGTCAAAGGTGTTTTTCTGCAGAAACTTTTCCACGAAGGATAGGTGGTACGGCACGGTCCAACTGGATGGAGCGTTCCGCGGCAATGTGGCCAGACCCATCCTTCACAACACCGGGGACAGATAGAACCTCAGCATGTAGTGACACTTGGTGTTTGCGTACTGGGGCTCTACGCACAGCTTGATGCAGCCGCATACAAAGGTGGTCATTAGGATGATTTTTTCCCGCCCTTATCCAGAAGTTTGAACATGGTGTCCCTCTGGACCCGGTCCCTTTTGCATCTCCAGATGAAGCGGAAAATGGCTCGGGTGACCGCCACGGCACAGGAGTGGGGTATGGGCCAGACCTGCGCCAAATACAGCAACAACATGATCGCCTCGCACCTGATGAGCAGGTTCTTATCCACGATGGAGAGAGAACGCTTCTCCCGCGTACTCAGTTTATGGTGTACCATGGCTACTCGCTTCTTCCAGGTTTTGGCGCACGCCCCGGCCCTTCCAAACCACATCCCAAGCACCTTCAGGTGGTCTGACCTGACAGTGAAGTTGACAAGGGATCGGTCGGCCCAGTTCCCAACGAACATAGCCTTGCTCTTGCTGTGATTTACTTTGGCTCTCGACGCCAGTTCAAACTGGTTGCAGATGCTCATCAGTCTGCGAACGGACAGCAGATCCGAGCAGAAGATGGCGACGTCATCCATCTACAGGGAGGCTTTGACCTGAGTGCCTCCTCTGCCTAGGATTGTCACTCCTTTTATACCCGCATCCTTCCTAATGAACTCAGCAAAAGATTCGATAGAGCAGACAAACAACAGGGGAGAGAGGACAGCCCTGTCTGACTCCAGATTTGATTGGGAAACTTTGATTCCCACCCATTGGTTGAGACTACACTACTGATGTTTGTGTAGAGCAGTTTGATCCAATTGCGGATTACTTCCCCAAACCTCATTTTGGAGAGCACGTCCATCATGTATGTGTGCGATATCCTGTCAAAAGCCTTTTCCTGGTCCAAGCTGATGAGGCAGGTGTCCACTCCCTGTCCAGTACATAGTCTCGCGCTACTCAGGGATACAATTGCCTATCAGAGATCTTTTTGCTGGGTACAGTACAGGTCTGATCAGGGTGAATCACCAACTCCAGAGCAGACTTGACCTAACTTGCGATGACTTTGGACAGAATCTTGTAGTCTAGATTAAGCAGTGAGATGGGCCGCCAATTTCTGATTTCCGCCCGCTCCCCCTTCCGCTTGTAGATGAGGGTGATGATCCCTTTCCTCATGGATTCTGATATGCTGCCGGCCAGAAGCATACTCTCGTATACTTCCTGCAGGTCTGGGCAAGATCCAGTCCCACAGAGCCAAATACAACTCAACCGGTAAGCCCTTGCTTCTGGGAGTTTACTCATCTCGAAGGACCTGACGTCCTTTGTCAGCTTGTCCAGAGTTAGCGGTTTGTCCTGACTCTCCCGCATGCTGTCATCTTAGACTTCCGTGATAGATGACAGGAAGGATTGGGAGGCCGTGCTGTCCATGAGCTTCACGTCGTACAGCCCAGCATAAAAGGATTTGCTGATCCTTAGTATGTCAGACTGCGAAGACGTTACCAAGCCATCCTCTTCCTTCAGGCTGCTGATCACAGAGCTCTCTCTCTCTACCTTTTGGAAGAAGAAACACGAGTACATCACATCCTGCTCAATGGAGCGGCCTCTGAACCAGAAGATGATCTTGGAGGCCTCCATGGCAATGAGCGAGGCCTGCTGGCTCTTCACTTCTTGGAGATCCTCCTTGACCTTGACCCCCATTGACTGTAGTCGTAGCAGATTTTGCTTTCTTTTCTGGAGTCGGGACATTTCACTCTTTCTCTTTCTCGCCCTCTGAACACCTTTGAGGATAAAGAACCTTTTGATGTTCGCCTTGATCGCTTTCCACTGGAATGTCTTCCACTGGAGACTCAAAGAGGGGGTTCATGGTTCTACAACATTTGTAATCCCTTTTGAGTCCCTCAATGTTATCTGGGGTTAGAAGTGTAACAGTCAGCTTCCATGTCCCCCTGCCAACATGCTGGTCGTCCTGCAAGCGACAGTCGGCCAGTAAGAGGCAGTGGACAGAGAAGAACAGCGGCTTGACGTCGGTGGATCTGACCATGAAAACACGGGACACAAACAGCAAGTCAATCCTGGAACGGGCAGACCTGTCTGGTCTTGACCAGGTGTATCTACGCTGCGCTCCATCTGCAGGTTTGCTGAAGACGTTTTGCAGCTTGGCATCTTTTACTGTTTCCATTAGGAATTTGGACGCAGCATCCAGTTTGCTGTCGTCACTGCTGGATCGTCCAGCTGCATCAATGATGCAGTTGAAGTCACCGCTAAGAATGACCGGCCTGGATGTCGCCAGCAGCAGTGGCGTACACGTTGATTAACCGGAGCAGAGCATTGTTGGACATTACATCTGCTACGAGGAGGCGACCGCCCACCACCTCCCTAACTTCGGAGATGAAGTTGCCTCCCCGCTGCAGAATACCCAGGACGGAGGAACGGGAATCATTTCCCCCTGACCAGAGCGATGGCCGGTGGGACTACCGTCGCGACCATTGCCTGTAAGTGCTGACATGCGAGATTCCACGCTCCTGCAGAAACAGCAAGTCGGCTTTGACCTTGGTGAGGTAGTCCAAAGTCGAAATACATCGTGTAGTGGATGTAACGCTACGCACGTTAATCGAAGCAATCTTTATACCCATTTTAAAGTTGGGTGTTGTTTCCCACACCAGGAGTCCTTGCTAGTCCCAGTCCTTGGGTATGTTCCTGCATACCCAGAGTGTACACAAGTTGTTTTGCATTTGTTGGGCTCAGAAACCCCTCCTGGTTACTCATGGGGGTTTTGTTCTGCTGTGGTGACGTCGGGGGGTGGGGTGGTGGTCTTGTAGGCAACAAGGCTTGGGCTGTTTTCTGCTGCTGGTTTCTTTCCCCTCTGTCCCTCCTCGAAGACATCACTGCTGCCGGCTTCCCGGAGCTGGAGTGCGCCAGACACATCGCTGCTCTCGGTTATCTCGCTGGGTTTGGCGCTTTGGGGTTGGGGCGCATTGAGCCTGTCACAGCTTCCAGTGCCCTGGAGCTTGGGGGCTTTATCTTCCAGCTGCTTTGAGTTCTGCCATTTCTTTTGCAGGTGCCGTCTTTCCGGCCCTTCCTCATCCAATGAGGAGGAGCTGCTGTAGTCCGTCTCAGATGGTAGCCTCCTCTTGCCACTGGTTTGGGTGGTGACCTGCTCCCTTTTTGGAGGCTGCTTCTTTGTGGTTTTCTTTTTTACCACTTGCCACTGACCAGTTTGTCCATCTGCTGCCTCCTCCTCCATTGATTCTGTCTGTAGAGGAGGAGTTTCTGTGCACGGGGTAGGTGTTGGGCCGCTGGTTGCAGCTGCCTCCCCTTTCTTCTCTCCTCAGACTTTCCTCACTGCGGGGAGGATTCCTTGTCTCCCTCCCAGCACCATACACGTTCACTGTTCCTTCTCCCGGCCTTTCCTTGGACATTGCCACCTGTGCATAACTGAGGCAGCATTTGGGGCAGGTTTTGTAGAGGTGGCCTGCCCCACCGCACAGTTTGCAGCACTAACTCTGCTTACAGTCCTTGATCTGATGGTCTTCCTTCTTACAGATGACTGTGCTGCAGTTGGCTGCCATATGACCAGATTTGCTGCAGGTACAACAAACTCTGGGTTGCCCCGCATAGACCAAGAAGCCTCGACATCCCCCGATAGCGAAGTGGAGGGAGGATGGATGATGGCTCCATTGGCATCGACCTTCAAGGTCACCTTGTCCTGCCGCTTGCTGGTCCAAATCCCAAACAGGACCTTGACATCAGTACTGCTGCCGGCCCCCTTGACGTACCTGGCAAAGAAGGGGGTACATCCATGACAGGAACATGGGGGTTGTAGAGGTGGATTGTCACCACCCAGTCGCGTTGTGACGGCAGCGTGAAGAGTGGCTCTACTGTGAGGATCGACAGCAGTGCCTGGTTTCCCCTCTCCCTGAACACCATCAGGAACTTGATGCAACCCGCCACATTCTTGAACATCACGTCGAAATATCCACTGCTGGGGAAGTCCTGCAGGCAGAAGATGTCTCTAGCTTGGAATCCACAGTAGTCAATAAGGATTTTCTTCATGAAGAAGTTTCGGTCAACAGGTGCACCTCCTTCATTATCCTTCACCACCACCCGAACGGTGTTACGCACTCCCTGGCCTGAAGCTCTTGAATTGGTTTCAACCATTTTACTCAAAACCTACTTGGAACAGGATCAAAGGTCACTGATCATGGTCTCTCCCTTGCCAGGTAAGTACCCTTGGAACCTCCCTGCTCACTGGAGAAGGACTAGAAGCTGGAACATTCTCTGGATTCCTGGTCCTTCTCTCACCCTGTTACTGCTGAATGGGCCTCATGGTCAAGGCAAGGGTTTGCAGTTCATGGCGCATCTGTGGAATGTGGTTCTCCAAGGGGGTCACCAACCTCTCGGATGAACCCATGCACTGATATGCCTGGGACATGGCAGCAGTCATGGCATGGATGGCCTCCCCACCGTCTGCTCAAGGCTATGCATGGCCTCTGGCATCTCCGCCAGATGTTACCTTACTTCTCCCTGCAACTCCAGCATGCCTTGTGCTGCTGAAACCAGAGGCTCGTCATCATCCTGAGACTCAGCTTGGTCCTGGCCACCCACAGTCCTCCAACTGTCAGAGGCCTCGACTGTCTCAGCTGCAGCCAGCTGCTTGGGTGCGTGTGTTGTGCTCTCACCACTTGTGACCCTGATTGTAAAGCTGAGTGGAAACCCACTGAGGTGAAAGCATCTGCGTTGGTGGATGGTACATCCTCTGAGTGTTCCTCGTCCTCTGAGATTGTTGTCAGTGTCTTGGGGTCTCTGATCTCCTGCGAACGGCAACCTGCAAGATGCAATGCAAACAACGTATGTGTGGGTTAGGTTACACATAGCCCATTAAGGACAGCATGCCAGAGCGAATTCACCATGATTATTGCATTTTTATCTGATTGGCAGTAATCACTCTCTTGCGCTAGGATCCCGCACTCCACATCTGAGATGGTGTGTCCTCTTTGGCTCCCGGCTAGTTGCAGTGCCTCCTCTTTGGCATGACCTAAGGGACGCAGGTTGGACATTCCACCACAAATCTCCCTCCTGTTATGGGCCCTCTTCTCCTGAAAGAGCAAGGATGCAGATATTGAACATTGCCAAACTTAAACATCTTGGTTCTACTAACATGGGGGCTTCATCAACACTTGGGGGATGCTTTGTTTGAGATATTCACTCAATCTTTTATGGGTCTAACTTGCCCTGAAGTATTAATGAGGTGGACTTGATTCATTTAGCAGCCAGTCATCTGGCAGCAATCTGCTATGACCTCCCTGTCCTTGAAATGGCAGTGGCACCCATGTGGCATACCGTGTAGTGACAACGAGATAACACCAAGCAGTTTTTGAACGTGCCATTTACCTTTGCTGAACGCAGGAGTTCATTGAGCCTCTTCCTACACTGGAGCCAGTTTCGTTGGGTGACCCCAGGGCTACTAATTTCCTCTGCTATCTCCATCCAGGCTTGCTTGGTCAGGCGGGAGGACCTCTTGTTGCCATCCCTGGGGAAGAGGACCTCCCGTCTTTCCCTTGCAGCCTAGAGGAGACTAAGCAAGGTGGCATCACTGAATTATGGGACTAACCTTGCTGGACCTCTGACACGATCAGAAGAATGCCCAGTGGAGCGGCTTGCTGAGTTTTAACTTTTTGGAACAGCACAGAAGTGTTTCGGTGAGCTTCTATAGAATGCAGGGAGACAGTGAATGCAGGGTTGGCAGGCTTTTAAAGATGGCGCCAGCACCTGGTCCGACATCTGGTGACGCGGTGAACGTCATCTCTAATTCCGCCCCCGCCACATGATTGGGGGGATGGCCGCCTCCATTATACAAAATGGCCGCCTGACGCGTAATCACGGCAACGCGACCAATCATAGGACAGACGGAAGCATTGCCATTTTGTGCACCTGCCACCGGGACCAGTGGCGTGATCAGAAAATTTAGCTGTGGGAGTGCAGTTTTAATATAGGCCAGAATAATGTGATACAGGTCTATCAGCTAGCTCTGTACCTCAATGAAATACATTAGGGTACTCATCCCAATTGGCTAGGTAGGCCCATAGCCAAAAGCTTTACTCTGCATTTGACTGTTAGTCGCTCCAAAGATCAGGTGAGTCCGGTATTGCTATCCTTCCCCTTAAGTACAAAAAATAAGCTGGTAGATGGTGATGAGGCAAAATGTGCAGCATTCGTAGCTTCTGAATTGAACTTCCTAATGTTGGTTATTTCAAATATGGTTTGAATTGTCCAGCACCACCTTATTAATTCAAGGGTGGAGAAGGCAAGCAACAGTATCTCCATGTTTTCTTTACATAAGCTGTTGATAAGATCAGCTTTGAGTCAGATGATGTGAACTGAATTTTTACTCACGCATGCTCTTAAACTCTTGATCCAAACTAGAAAATCTGCTGCCCAGTCGGAGCTTTCCTGTGTGGTATATGGGGCAGAACAGCAGGAAGCTTCCTGACCAGCATGACATTATAGAAACCAGTTTTTTATGAACTTGCTTCAGAATGAGTTTTAAAGGAGCTGCACTGTTGGCCGGAAAATCCACAACATTTTAGTGTGTAGCTTCGTTTTTTTTTTGGTAAAATTAGCTTTCGTTTTTTTTCATTTGTTTGTGGGATGTGAGCATCGCTGGCCTATCCCTAATTGCCCTTTTCAACCGCTGCAGTTTATTCCCACATTCCTGTTAAGTAGGGAGTTCCAGGATTTTGACCGAACGATGATTAAGGAATAGTGATATATTTACAAGCCAGGATGGTGTGTGACTTGGTGGGGAACTTGGAGGTGGTGGTGTTCCCATGTGCATGCTGCCCTTGTTCTTCTAGGCCGTAGAGGTCATGAGTTTGGGAGGTGCTGTTGAAGAAGCCTTGGTGAGTTGCTGCAGTGCATCTTGTAGATGGTACATACTGCAGCCATGCTGCACCGGTGGTGGAGGGAGTGACTGTTTAAGGTGATAGATGTGGTGCCAGTCCATTGCGTTGCTTTGTCCTAGAGGCAGTAACATAGAAAAGTTGGAGCAGGAGTAGGCCATTTGACCCTTCGGGCCTGCTCCATCATTCAAAATGATCATGGCAGATCGTCTAATTCAGTACCCTGTTCCCGCTTTTTCCCCATTTCCCTTGATCTCTTTGGCATTAAGAAATATATCTATCCCTTTTTTGAATATATTTAATGACTTGGCCTCCACTGCCTTCTGCAGTAGAGAATTCCAAAGGTTCACCATGCTCTGAGTGAAGAAATTTCTCCTCATCTCTGTTCTAAATGGCATATCCCGTATCTTGAGACTGTGACTCCTGCTTCTGGACTCCCCAGCCATCGGGAACATCCTCCCTGCATCTAGCCTGTCTAGTCCTGTTAGAATTTTATAGGTTTCTATGAGATCCCCTCTCATTCTTCTAAACTCTAGTGAATATAGGCCTAGTCAACCCAATCTCTCCTCATACATCAATCCTGCCATCACAGGAATCAGCCTAGTAAATCATCTTTTCACTCCCTCCATGGCAAGAACATCTTTCCTCAGATAAGGAGACCAAAACTGCACACAATACCCCCGATGTGGTCTCACCATGGCCCTGTATAACTGCAGTAAGACATCCTTGCTCCTGTCAAATCCTCTTGCTATGAAGGCCAACATACCATTTGCCTTTCTAACTGCTTGCTGCACCTGAATGCTTGCTTTCACCAAATGGTGTACAAGGACAACCAGGTCTCGTTGCACCTCCCCTTTCCCAATCTATCAAAATTCAGATAATCTGCCTTTCTGTTTTTGTCATCAAAGTGGATAACCTCACATTTATCCATGTTATACTGCATCTGCCATGCATTTGCCCACTCCCCAACTTGTCCAAATCACATTGGAGCCTCTTTGCATCCTCCCCAGCTTTGTGTCATCTGCAAACTTGGAAATGTTAGATTTAGTTCCCTCACCCAAGTCATGAATATATATTGTCAATAGCTGGGGCCCAAGCATTGGGCATGGAAACATGGGAAAGGTGTCCGCTGCTATGTCCAGACTGACCAAGAGGGTGTGGGAAAATGGCGCACTGACAGGGAACACAAAAGTCTGAGTGTTTCAAGCCCCTGTCCCTCAGTACCTCGCTCTACGGCAGCGAGGCCTGGACAACGTATGTCAGCCAAGAGTGACGTCTCAACTCATTCCATGTTCGCTGCCTCCGGAGAATCCTTGGCATCAGGTGGCAGGACCGTATCTCCAATGCAGAAGTCCTTGAGGCGGCCAACATCCCCAGCATAAACACCTTACTGAGCCAGCGGCGCTTGAGATGGCTTGGCCATGTGAGCTGCATGGAAGATGGCAGGATCCCCAAGGACGCATTGTACAGCGAGTTCGTCACTGGTATCAGACCCACCGGCCGTCCATGTCTCCGCTTTAAAGACGTCTGCAAACGCGACATAAAGTCCTGTGACATTGACCACAAGTAGTGGGAGTCAATTGCCAGTGATCGCCAGAGCTGGTGGACAGCCATAAAGGCAGGGCTAAGGAATGGCGAGCCGAAGAGACTTAGCAGTTGGCAGGTAAAAAGACAGAAGTGCAAGGAGAGAGCCAACTGTGTAACAGTCCCGACAACCAATTTTATCTGCAGCGCTTGTGGAAGAGTCTGTCACTCTAGAATTGGTCTTTATAACAACTCCAGGCACTGCTCCACAAACCACTGACCACCTCTTCGGAGCTTACCCATTGTCACTTGAGACAAGGAGGCCAAAGAGAGATATGAAGAGCTGGGGCCCATGCACTGATCCCTACAGTACTCCACTAGTCACTACCTGCCACCCGGAAAAAGTCCCATTTATTCCTAATCTCTGTTTCCTGCCTGTCAACCAATTCTCAATCCATGCCAGTATATTACCCCCAATCCCATGTGCTTTAATTTTGCACACTAACCTCTTATGTGGACCTGATCAAAAGCCTTCTGAAAATCCAAATACACCACATACACTGGTTCTCCCTTATCTATTCTACTAGTTACATCCTCAAAAAAAACTCCAGTGGATTTGTTGTGCACGATTTCCCTTTCATAAACCATGCTGACTTTGTCCAATCCCATTCATGCTTAGTTTTCAGGTTTTCCAGGTGTTCTGCTATCACATCCTTTATAATAGACTGTAGCATTTCCCCCACCACTGATTAAGGCTAACTGGTCTGTAATTCCCTGTTTTTTCTCTCCCTTTTTTAAATAGTGGGGTTACATTTGCCATCCTCCAATCTATAGGAACTGCTCCAGAGTCTATAGAATTTTGTAAGATGACCTCCAATACATCCACTATTTCCAGGGCCACTTCCTTTAGTACTCTGGGTTGTAGATTCCGGCCCTGAGGATTTGTCAGCCTTTAACCCCATTAATTTCCCTGGCACAGTTTTTTTTTTTACTAATACTGATTTCCTTCAGTTCCTCCCTCTCATTAGATCCTTGGTTCCCTAACATTTCTGGGAGGTTATTTGTGTCCTCGTTTGTGAAGACAACCAAAGTATCTGTTTAATTCTGCCATTTCTTTGTTCCCCATTATAATTTCCCCCGTTTCTGATTGTAAGGGACCTACATTTGTCTTCATTCATCTTTTTCTCTTCACATATTTATAGAAGCTTTTACAGTCAGTCTTTGTTTCCTGCAAGTTTACTCTTATACTCTATTTCCCCCCGCTTAATCAACCTCTTTGTCCTCCTTAGCTGAATTCTAAACTTCTCCCAATCCTCAGACTTGCTGCTTTTTCTGGCAGTTTTATATGCATCCCCTTTGGATCTAATACTATCCATAATTTCTTTTGTAAGCCATGGTTGAGCCACCTTTCTGGTTTTATTTTTGCGCCAGACAGAAATGAATAATTGTTGTAATTCATGCACACGTTCTTTAAATATTATCCATTGCCTATCCACAGTCAACCCTTTTCGTAAAGTTCCCTAATTTGCCGTAGCCAACTCGCGCCTCATACCTTCGTAGTTTATTTAGATTCGGGACCCTAGTTTTGGATTCAACTACTTCACTCTCCATCTTAATTAAGAATTCTATCATGTTATGGTCGCTTCTCCCCAAGGGGCCCTGCACAACAAGATTGTTAATTAATCCTTTCTCATTGCACAATACCCAGTCTAGGATAGCATGTTCTCTAGTTGGTTCCTCAATGTATTGGTCCAAAAAACCATCACGTACCCACTCCAGGAAATCCTCCTCCACTGTATTATTGATGATTTGTTTTAACCAATCTATATGTAGATTAAACTCACCCATGATTACAATTGTACCCTTATTGCATGCATCTCTAATTTCCTGTTTAATGTCATCTCTTACATCTCCACTACTGTTTGGGGGCCAATAGACAACCCCAACCAATATTTTCTGCCCCTTGATGTTTCTTTGCTCTACCCATACAGATTCCACATCATTATTTTCCGAGCCAATATCCTTCCTCACTATTGCATTGATTTCCTCCTTTACTAACAACGCTACCCCACCTCCTTTCCCTTTTTGCCTGTCCTTCCTAAATATTGAATACCCCTGGCTGTGCAGTTCCCATCCTTGGTCACTGCATCCACGTATCCGTAATCACAACTATGTCATAACCGTTTATATCTATTTGCGCTGTTAATTCATCTGCTTTATTGCGAATGCTCCGCACATTAAGACACAATGCTTTTAGACTTGTCTTTTTCACTTTATTAGTCATCTTAGCTTTATTTTGCACTATGGCCCCATTTATTTCTCGCCCTTATTTTCTCTGCCTTCCACTTTTGCTTCTTACCCTTATCCTGGATGGTGTCGAGCTTCTTGAAGTTTTTTTAGTTTGAAAAGTTTGATCTCTGTGCACAAGTTTCATTGTCAAGGTTGTGTTTCTGAAGCTCAAAATTAAACCCTCCCACAGCCCTTTGCACAGCCACCACCGTTGTTACTGCATCAAGCTGGCGTGGTTTACAATGTTGACAGCAAATTAGAATTTGAGGTGGCAATAAACTCTGAATTGAAGTGAATTTGAAGCATTGCACTCGGGGAACTCCGAGGCTTCAAAGGGTCATGGCAATGTTTTTTTTTATTGTGTTGAGGAATTGGTATTTGGGTCACTGAAGTGCAAAGACTGCACTTTACACTTGGTAAACAAAAACCCATTACAGCATTGGGACTTATGGAGCTTATAAGATAACAGAAAGGGCAGATTGTTCAAGGTAGGATATTTTTCCCCTTTTCACATTTGTGTTTTTTAAGTATACAAACAGCTATTATTGAGCGTAGTCTTTAGTTACTAATTGATGTAAAAACTTGAGTTTTCAACTTTGACTATAAGGTATTCCTGGAGAGTTGTTTGTGTGATGTCTGCAAATGTTATTATATTTACTTTACAAAGGTTGGGTCCCCTATCGTTGAGTATTTTTGCACGTGGTTTCATACCAGCAGCTGTTTGAGATTCTGAGAACCAGGAGGCCACCTGTGAGCAGGTGAAGAAGGGAAAACTGAGGGTAGGGAAAAGGTGAAACCGAAAGTTGGGGAGGAATTCTCAGAGGGGTAACTAGAGGTGGGAGGAGCTTTGATTCCACCAGTAACTAATAGTAACTCACGGCATCGCACCAATAACAGCAACAGTAGTAATATTCAAGATTCCTCTAAGATCCCAATGGTAATATAAAAATTCACAGATAGTCTACATGTAACCGGTAGGGGTAGGTATAATATCTATATCTGGGTGCAGTCAAATGTTTCAGTGGATGCCATTTTTAACAGTCGCCATCTCTGTCCACCCTAACTCCTTGGACTCTGATTTGGGATCAGGTCCTATGTGAAGGTGACAACTCTGAATGGGAGCTTCAGTCACAGCATGGGAGCAGATAAATAAAGCCTGAGGATCGCGGCCTTCACCACTTACCTTCCGGGAGAAGAGCGGACCTGTGGGAGGAGCACAGACCGGGGAGCAGATAAATCAAGTCCGAGGATCGTGGCCTACGCCACTTACCTTCCAGGAGAGCAGTGGACCTGCGGGAGGAGCCCACATGCGTCCCGAGTTTGAAAAAATGTAACCGTGACATCACAGGAAAGCCGTAAGTTGATTGTTTGGTGAGTAACTGCTATTAGTGTGTGTGTAAAGAGTTGGTGAGTATGCTGCTGTTCGGGAGTGTATGTAAAGAGGTGGAGAGCAGAAAAAAAAGGTTAAAAAATAAAAATTTTAAATGAGGTTTAACTAGCTTGATTAACTTCCTTATAAATAATAAAAAAGAAAATGCTAGTTGAAGGAAAGTAAGAAGCTGTTGAATGT
This sequence comes from Heterodontus francisci, assembly GCF_036365525.1. Lineage (NCBI taxonomy): Eukaryota > Metazoa > Chordata > Chondrichthyes > Heterodontiformes > Heterodontidae > Heterodontus > Heterodontus francisci. The sequence continues at coordinate 37,401,410 of NC_090372.1, forward strand.
TCTGTTTTACCTGTAAGTAGTAAGGTTTCTCAGTATTGGGGTTTAAATTAGTATTGTAAGTGGTTGGTGCATAGAGGCATTCATTAAAAATAACTTAAAATAATTAGTGAAGTAAAACTTATTAAGGATGGCAGGGCAGGGAATGTGTTGCAGCTGTAGTATATGGAACTGGTGGACACCACTGTGATCCAAGGCAACCACATCTGTAGTAAGTGTCAGCGGTTCAAGGAACTTCAGCTCAGAGTTTATGAGTTGGAGGCTGAGCAAAGGACGCTGCAATGCATCAGGGAGGGGGAAAGTTAAGTGAACTCATTGTTCTGGCAGGCAGTTACACTGCTTAGGCTAGGGTCATGATTTGGTCAGTGGTCAGGGACAAGGGATTGTGACTGCGAGTGAGGCAGGTAAGGGGAGCGAGAAGGTACAGGTGGAGGACCCTTAACCCTTGCAATTGTCCAACAGGTTTGAGGTTCTTGAAGCTTATAGAGATGAGAGGGGGGACTGTTGGGTGGATGAGCAAACTGACCATGGCACCATGATGCAGGAAGCCATTCAAGTGGAGGGAGTAAATAGGAATGTAGTGGTAGTAGGGGCCACTATAGTCAGGGGGACAGACACAGTTCTCTGCAGCCGAGAGCGTGAGTCCAGAAGGCTGTGTTGCTTGTCCAGTACCAGGGTTTGGGACATCTGCTCGGGTCTGGAGAGGAACTTGCAATGGGAGGGGGAGGATCCCATTGTCATGATCCATGTGGGTACCAATGACATAGGTAGGACTAGGAGAGAGGTTCTGTTTAGGGATTATGAGCAGCTCGGGTCTAAATTAAAAAGCAGAACCGCAAAGGTAGTAATTTCTGGGTTACTATCTGAGCTACGAGCAAATTGGCATGGGTTAAGTGAGATTAGAGAGTTAAATGCATGGCTGAAAGACTGGTGTGGGAGAATTGGGTTTCGATACATGGGGCACTGGCACCAGTACTGGGAAAAGTGGGAATTGTACCGTTAGGACAGTCTTCTCCTGAACCATGTTGGACCGGTGTTCTGGCGAGTTGTATAACCAGGGCAATGGAGAGGGCTTTCAACTTAATAGTGGGGGGGGGGGGGCGGGATCAAATGAGGGGAGATGTGGTAAATTAAAGGGAAGGTCAAGGCAATTATGCAGGGTAGCAACATGGGTAGTAATAACCAGAGTGTGGCAGAAAGGGACAGAGAGTACAAACTTAAGAGTGCACCAGCAGATAAGGCCAGTGCTGGCAAAAATGGTAAAAAGACAGAACTGAAAGCTCTGTATTTGCGTGTAGCGTTTGTAGCAAAATGGATGAATTGTTCGCACAAATAGAAATAATTATGTTTGATCTGATAGCTATTTCAGAGACGTGGTTGCAAGGTGACCGTGGCTGGGATTTGAATATTCAAGGGTATTTGACATTTCAGAGGGACAGGGAGACAGGAAGAGGTGGTGGGGTAGTTTTGTTAATTAATGGTGAAATTAGTACTGTAGTGAGAGAAGACCTTAGTTCAAAAGATCAAGATGGAGAATCAGTTCGGGTAGAGACAAGAAATAGCAAAAGAAATAAGTCACTTGTTGAAGTAGTTTTTAGGTCCCCTAACAGTAGCTACACTGTAGGACAGAGTATGCAGGAAGAAATAATGGGGACTTGTAACAAAGGTACTGCAATAATCATGGGTGCTTTTAATCCACATATAGATTGGACGATTCAGATTGGCAAAGGTAGCATGGAAGATGATTCGGAACAATTTCTTAGAGCAGTATGTTCTCGTGCCAACCAGGGAGCAGGCCATTCTCGACCTGTTAATCTGCAATGAGACACGATTAATTAATGACCTCATAGTAAAGGAGCCTCTAGGCAACAGTGATCATCGCATGATAGAATTTCACATTCAGTTTAGGGTGAGAAGTGTGGGTTTAAGACTAGTGTTTTAAACTTAAATACAGGCAATTACAAGGGTATGAAGATAGAGTTGGCCAAAGTGAACTGGGAAATTAGATTTAAAGATAGGACAGTACATACGAATTAGGAGCAGGAGTAGGCCACGAGGCCCTTCGAACCTGCTCCGCCATTCAATACGTTCATGGCTGAACTGATTACTCCACATTTCCACCTCCCCCTGATAACCTTCCACCCCCTTGCTTATCAAGAATCTGTCTACCCCTGCCTTAAAAATATTCAAAGACTCTGTTTCCACCACCTTTTGAGGAAGAGAATTCCAAAGACTCACGACCCTCAGAAAAAAAAAATTCTCCTCATCTGTCTTAAATGGGCGACCCCTTATTTTTAAACAGTGACCCCTAGTTCTAGATTCTCCCACAAAGGAAAACATCCTTTCCACAGCCACCCTGTCAAGACCCCTCAGGATCTTATATGTTTCAATCAAGTCACCTCTTACTCTTCTAAATTCCAGTGGATACAAGCCGAGCCTGTCCAATCTTTCCTCATAAGACAGCCCGCTCATTCCAGGTATTAGTCTAGTAAACGTTCTCTGTACTACCTCCAATGCATTTACATCCTTCCTTAAATAAGGCGACCAGTACTGTAATCAGTACTCCAGATGTGGTCTCACCAATGCTGTATAAGTGAAACATAGCCTCTCTACTTTTGTTTACAATTCCCCTCGCGATAAACAATAACATTCTATTAGCTTTCCTGAGTATGTGCTGTACCTGCATACTAACCTTTTGTGATTCATGCACTAGGACACCCAGATCCCTCTGCATCTCTGAGCTCTGCAATCTCTCACCATTTAGATAATATGCTTTTTTATTCTTCCTCCCAACGTTGTCAATTTTCCACATTATACTCCATTTGCCAGATCTTTGCCCACTCATTTAATCTACCTATATCCCTTTGTAGCCTACTTATGTCCTCTTCACAACTTACTTTCCTACCTGTCTTTGTGTCATCAGCCAATTTAGCAACCATACCTAGGGTCCCTTCATCTAAGTCATTTATATGAATTGTAGAAAGTTGAGGCCCCATCACAGATCTCTATGGCACACCACTCGTTATATGTTGCCAACCAGAAAATGACACATTTATGCCTATTCTGTTTCCTGTTAGCTAGCCAATCTTCTATCCATTCTAACATGTTACCCCCTACGCCATGAGCTTTTATTTTCTGAAATAAGCTTTGATGTGGCACCTTATCAAATGCCTTCTGGAAATCTAAGTACAGTACATCCACCGGCCTTTATCCACAGCACATGTAACTCTCTCAAAGAACTCCAATAATGATTTCCCTTTCACAAAACCATGCTGACTCTGCCTGATCACCTTGAATTTTTCTAAATGCCCTGCTGTAACGTCTTTAATAATAGCTTCTAACATTTTCTCTAAGACAGACGTTAAGCTAACTGGCCAGTAATTTTCTGTCTCCCTCACTTTTTGAATAAACGAGTTACATTCACTATTTTCCAATCTAATGGAGCCTTCCCCGAATCTAGGGAATTTTGGAAAATTAAAACTAAAGCATCAACTATCTCACTGGCCACTTCTTTTGACACCCTAGGATGAAGTTCATCAGGACCCGGGGACTTGTCAGCCTGCAGCTCCAACAGTTTGTTCAGTACCACTTCCCTGGTGATTGTAATTTTCTTCAGTTCCTCCCTCCATTCCATTTCCTGACTTACAGCTAATACTGGGATGTTACTTGTATCCTCAGTAGTGAAGCCCAATGCAAAATATCTATTCAATTCAACTGTCATCTCCTTATTATCCATTAATAATTCCCCAGACTCACTTTCTATAGGACCAATGCTCACTTTGTTAACTTTTTAAAATATCTATAGAAACTCTTACTATCTGTCTTTATATTTCTAGCTAGCTTTCTCTCATACTCTTGCTTTACCTTCCTTCTCAATCTTTTCGTCATTCTTTGCTGTTTTTTATATTCTGTCCAATCTTCTGACCTGCATCCCATCTTTGCGCAATTATAGTCTTTTTCTTTGATACTATCTTTAACTGTTTTAGTTAACCACGGATGGCGGGACCCACCCTTAGAATTTTTCTTTCTAGTTGAAATGTATCTATTCTGTGTATTCTGAAATATCCCCTTAAATGTCTGCCACTGCATTTCTATTGACCTATCCCTTAACCTAATTTGCCAGTTCATTTTAGCAAGCTCTGCTTTCATGCCCTCATAATTGGCCTGATTTATGTTTAAAATACTAGTCTTGGACCCACTCTTCTCTCCCTCAAGCTGAATGTAAATTTGAAGCATATTAAGATCGTTGCTACTTAGGGGTGCCTTAACTGTGAGGTCATTAATTAATCCCGTCTCATTGCACAATATCAAGTCTAGTATAGCCTGCTCTCTGGTTGGCTCCAGAACATATTGTTCCAAGAAATTATCCCGAAACATTCTATGTACTCATCTAGGCTACCTCCGCCCATCTGATTTCCAGTCTATATGTAGGTTAAAATCCCCCATAATTATTGCAGTACCTTTCTGACAAGCTGCCATTATTTCTTCTTTTATACCCCGTCCTACAGTGTGGTTAATGTTAGGTGGTCTATACAGCACTCCCACAAGACAGTAGAGAAGCAGTGGAAGACATTTAAGAAAATATTTCATAACTCTCAGCAAACATATATTCCAGTGAGAAAGAAAGACTCTAGGATAAGGATGCACAATCCGTAGCTAACTAAGGAAGTTAAAGATAGTATCAAATTGAAAGAAAAAGTGTACAGCTCTGTGAAGATTAGCGGTAGATCAGAAAATTGGACAGATTTTAAAAACCAGCTAAGCATGACTAAAAAAAAATGCGAAAAATCAGAATATGAGAGAAAGCCAGCTAGAAATATAAAAACAGTAAGAGTTTCTCCAAGTTTTTAAAAAGGGAAAGAGTATCTCAAGTGAGCATTGGGCCTCTAGTGAGAGTGTATGGGGAATTAATAATGGGTAACAGAGAAATGACAGAAGCATTGAACAGGTATTTTGTTGGTCTTCACTGACACAAAAACATCCCAAAGGTACTTGAAAAACAAAAGATAGAAGGGAAGGAAGAACTTGAAACAATCACAGTCACCAGGGAAAAGATACTGGGAAAATGATTACAGCTAAAGGCTGATAAGTCCCCAGGACCTGATGGCCTGCATCCACGGGTCTTAGAAGAAGTGGCTGCAGAGATAATGGATGCATTAGTTGTAATCTTCCAAAATTCCCTAGATTCTGGAAGGGTCTCAGCAGATTGGAAAATAGCTAATGTAACACCTCTGTTCAAGAAAGGAGGGAAATCGAAAGCAGGAAACTTATAGGCCAGTTAGCCTAACATCTGTCATAGGGAAAATGCTAGAATCTATTATTAAGGAGGTTATCGCAGGACATTTCGACAATCATAATGCAATCAGGGAGAGTCAACGCGGTTTTGTGAAAGGGAAATCATATTGGACTAATTTATTAGAGTTATTTGAGGAAATGACAAGAATCATGGATAAAGGGGAACCTGTAGATGTAGCATATTTGGATTTCCAGATGGTATTTGATAAAGTGCCAAATCTACAGATTACTACACAAAATAAGAGTTCATGGTGTAGGGGGTAGCATATTAGCATGGATAGAGGATTGGTTAGCTGACAGGAAGCAGAGAGTAGGGATAAATGGTTCATTTTTGGGTTGGCGGCAGTACAGAGGGATCTGGGTGTCCTGGTACATTAATCACAAAAAGGTAGTATGCAGGTACAGCAAGTGATTAGGAAGGCCAATTCGATTCACTCCACGTGATATCAAGAAACAGCTGAAGGCACTGAATTTGGGGCCCTGGCAACATTCCGGAAATAGCGTTGAAGACTTGTGCTCCAGAACTGGCTGTTCCCTTAGCCAAGCTGTTCCAGTACAGTCACAACACTGGCATCTACCTGACAATGTGAAAAATTGTCCAGGTATATCCTGTACACAAAAAGCGGGACAAATCCAATCCAGCCAATTACTGCCCCATCAGTCTACTCTCATTCTTCAGCAAAGTGATGGAAGGTGTCGTTGACAGTGGTACTCTGTAATAACCTGCTCACTGACGCTCAGTTTGGGTTCTGCCAGGGCCACTCAGCTCCTTTCCCCATTACAGCCTTGGTCCAAACATGGGCAAAAGAGCTTAATTCCAGAGGTGAGGTGAGAGTGACTGCCCTTGACATCAAGGCAGCATTTGACCGATTTTGGCATCAAGGAGCCCGAGAAAAGCTGGCGTCAATGGGAATCAGGGGAAAACTCTCCACTGGTTGGAATCATACCTAGTGCAAATGAAGAAGGTTGTGGTTGTTGGAGATCAATCATCTCAGTCCCAGGACATCACTGCAGGACTTCTTCAGGGTAGTGTCCTATGCCCAACCATCTTAGCTGCTTCATCAATGACATTCCCTCCATCATAAGGTCAGAAGTGGGCATGTTTGCTGATGATTGCACAGTGTTCACCATTCGCAACTCCTCAGATACTGAAGTAGTACATGTCCATATGCAGCAAGACCTGGACAACATTCAGACTTGGGCTGATAAATGGCAAGTTACATTCGTGCCACACTAGTGCCAGGCAAAGAACATGTCCAACAAGAGAGAATCCAATCATCCCTCCCCTTGACATCCAATGGCATTACCATCATTGAATCCCCCACTATCAACATCCTAGGGGTTACCATTGAGCAGAAACTGAACTGAACTGGACCAGCCATGTAAGTGCTGTGGCTGCCAGAGCAGGTCAGAGGCTGGGAATTCTGTGACGGGTAACTCACCTCCTGACTCCCCAAAGACTGTTCACCATCTCCAAGGCATAAGTCAGGAGTGTGATGGAATACCCTCCACTTGCCTGGTTGTGTGTAGCTCCAGCAACACTTAAGATTCTCGACACCATCCAGGACAAAGCTTGATCGGCACCCCATCCACCACCTTCAACATTCACTCCCTCCACCATTGACGCACAGTGGCAACAGTGTGTACCATCTACAAGATGCACTGCAGCAACTCACCAAGGCTCCTTCGACAGCACTTTCCAAACCTGCAACCTCTACCAGCTGGCAGCAGATGCATGGGAATGCCACCAGCTGCAAGTTCCCCTCCAAGCCACACAGCATCCTGGCTTGGAACTATATTGCCGTTCCTTCACTGTCACTGGATCAAAATCTTGAAACTCCCTTCCTAACAGCACTGAGGGTGTACTTACCTCCTTCTTCTTAGGCAGTCCCTCGGGAACGAGGATGACTTTCTTCCACTCCAGGGTTGTGGGTCCTTAGGTGACTGAATAGTCCAATTCTGGATCTGCACACTCTCACAGGTGGGGCAGGTGGTGTTCGGTGTGGTGAGTGAATGGGATGCTCGAAATTCCGAACTCTCCTTCTGCTTTTTGCGCTTGGTCGCTGCTTGGGCATGTCGACATTGTTCGAACTGGCTGGCAGCGTCACGGATGCTTCTCCATTTTGGGTGGGCTCAGGCAAGAGATCCCCACGAATCGGTGGAGATGTCATTTTTTTTCAGGGAGGCTTTAAGGCCATACTTGTAGTGTTTCCTCTGCCCTCCTGGTAGCCTCTTGCCGTGACGGAGCTTGGAGTCGAAAGCTTGTTTTCGGGGTCTTGTGTCAAGCATGCGAATGATGTGGCCCGCCCAGTGTAACTGACTAGCCATGACCAGTGTCTCGATACTGGGGTTGTTGGCCTGAGAGAGGACACTGATATTGGAGTGTCTGGTCTGCCACTGAATTTGCAGGATCTTATGGAGGTACCGCTGGTGATATCTCTCCAGGGCTATGAAACGTCTGCTGTACAGTGTCTATGTTTTCGACACATACAGAAGAGCAGGTAACACTGCAGCCCTGTATACCATGAGCTTGGTGCCAGGTCTGAGGTCTTTGTCATCAAACACTTTTTTTCCTCAGACGACCGAAGGCTGCGCTGGCACACTGGAGGCGATGCTGAGTTTCATTGTAAGTGTCTGCCCTTGCTGAGAGGAGGGTGTACCAACACCACATGGACTGTAGCAGTTTAAGAAGGTGGCCCTCCACCAGCTTTTGAGGGTAGTTCGTGTTGGGTAATAAACGCTGGCCTAGCCAGTGATGTCCACATCCCGTGAAAGAATTTTAAAAATTCGAATGTTGTCATTTATTGCTAGGGAAATAGAATATAAAAGTAGGGAAGTTTTGCTACAGCTGTGCAGGACCTTAGTAAGACCACATCTGGATTACTGTGTACAGTTTTGGTCTCTTTACTTAAGAAAGGATAAAATTGCATTGGAAGCAGTTCAGAGAAGGTTCACTCAGCTGATTCCTGGGATGAAGGGGTTATCTTATGAGGAAAGGTTGAGCAGGTTGGACCTATACCCATTGGAGTTTAGAAGAATGAGAGGTGATCTTATTGAAGCGTAGAAGATCCTGAGTGGACTTGACTGGGTGGATGCTGGAAGGATGTTTACACTTATGGGGGAGACTAGAACTAGTGGACACAGTTTAACATTAAGGGGTCTCCCGTTTGAGACAGAAATGAAGAGAATTTTTTTTCTCTGAGGTTCGTTAGTCCGTGGAATTCACTTCCTCAGAGAGTAGTAGAGGCTGTGTCATTGAATATATTCAAGGCTGAGTTAGGTAGATTCTTGATAGACAAGGGAGTCAAGTGTTATGGGGGGCAGACAGGGATGTGGAGTTGAGACCGCATCCAGATCAGCCATGATATCAAATGACGGAGCAGGCTCGAGGGGCCAAATGGCCTACTCCAGCTCCTAATTCATATGTTTATATGTAGCTGACCTCTATTTGGACTTCACACATCAGAACTGGGCAGCACAGACTAACTGGAACCAGACCAAGAGAATAGGGCAGTGTGCTCAGCGTTTAGTGCACTTCTCACAGGGCATGTGTCCTAAAATGAGCTCAGAACCACTCAATAAAGGAGAATTTTCATAGAATGATGGAAATTACAGAACAGAAGAGATCATTTGGCCCCTTGTGTTGGCCCTCTCTCCTGTAACCCAATCTCCACACCTGCCCCCCACCCCATCCCAACCTCGCCTTTCCCTTTCTAAGTACTTATCACATTCTCTTTTCAACACTTCTCGTCTGTGCCTCAGTGGCCACTTGTGGTAAAGCGTTCCATGGTCTAAAAATGCCAAATGTAAAAAACCCTCCTTCTTCCTGCCTCCTTGGTTTTTTCCAGTGAGAATCCTCAATCTTCGACCCCTTGTTCACCATTTTCCTGCAAGTGGAAACAATCTTTCACTATTTACCCGATGTAGAGTCCCCTGGTTTCACTCACCCCTTTATTGGCTGCTGCTCCCGCTCGCCATATTATGGCTCCCAAATCTGCATGAAATGCTGGACCCTCACCCACCCCATTCCCCAATCTCCCTCTCTGCCCCCACCTAATTCTCAGTCTCCCTTCCACCAGTTCCCCGGCTCCTCTTTGCACTGCTCCTCCCACCAAATGCCCTTGGTCACTCACACTTCCAACCCAGTCCTGCACCTCTTTCTGCTCCATTCGTCTGTGTGTGTGTGTGTGTGTCTCTCTCTGTCTCCCATCCCCCACCCACTGCCCCCCTCTCCCCCCCCCCCCCTCCCCCGGCCTCCAGACTCTCACCTGTTTCTCCACCAGCTGCTCCACTTTCCAGACCGCCCATGCACTCCGCTCCTCCCACCCACCCCAAGTGGGACTATCTCTCTGTTGGTGGGGGTTGACGCCATCAAGCCCGAGCCTTCTCTGTGGCAGGAACAAGGGATGTCACAGAAAAGGTGGTGGAGCAGAAAGGTGGGGAGGTGGGGTTAATGAAGTGGGAAATTTAAAGGGGCAAGTTCCCCGGGGCTGCCAGCAGCAGTGCCTGGGAGACTCATCCCGGGCAACTCTCGTGCAATCAGGGAGGATTGCCAACATTAATAAAAATGTAATGCTGGAAATAATTGGCAAGTTAGCCAGCTTCTGTATAACAGAAAGATGAGATAGTATTTCAGGCGTAGTGCAAGTGCCTTTGTCAGAGTTCAATCCTTATGTCGAAATTTTAATTCTTGTTGACAGCTAAGTCTAATGTATACTGCTTCAGTTTCAGTGGAGCAGGCAAGTCATCCATATGGGCACAATACACAAAGTGATTGCGTCTCTCTTTGGCTTGTACAGTTGCCATTGTTAGTTTGGGCTAAACCTGACAGCGATTGTAAGGGAACAGTCATGAAGACCTTTCATCCCTTTTTAAAAAAAAATCCTGGGTGACTTTCAAATGACTTCTGACATGGCGATGTGGGTGTTACCACTAAGCCATAGCTAACCCTTTGCTATGGGTGTATTATTACCCAGGTTGGGCTATTATGTACATTTTATTTGTTTTCCTTTGCTATGTAGAGAGATGCCACTGTCTACACTGATTATTACGTCCCCACTTGGGAGCTGGGTCGAGTCTGGGTTTGATTCTATTCCATGGCATTGGGTGTTTGTACTCCAAAGCTCAGTGTTACTGTCTTTTAGGGTTGCCAACCCTCCAGGATTGCCTTGGAGTCTCCAGGAATTGAAAGTTAAACTCTTGGACATTGTTGCCGGATATCTAGGAGAAAAATCATAGGGGCATTAAAAATGTTTTCATTATTTTTGAACACTTCCCTTTATTCTGAAAATATTGAAGATGGAAGAAGAAGGCTGTTTGACAAGGCAGGGCAGTTGAAGGTAGGAGGTTATGTGATGAGAATTTAGCAACTCTAAGGTATATGTGTGTTGTGCAGCCATTTAGTTTGTCTGGCATAAAAAGTTATTGGCCTAAGTGGCCATTTTGACATATGTACTCTGAAATAATCTTTGAAGTCATAGAGTTATTATGACATAGAAGAAGGCCATTTGGCCCATTGAGTCCATGCTGGCTCTCTGTAGAGCAATCCAATTCATCCCATTCCCCCGTTCTATCCCCGTAGCCCTGCAAGTTTATTTTCCTCAAGTGCCCATCCGATTTCCTTTTAAAATCCAGAGCTTCACCACTTCCACCACCCTCATAGACAGCAGGTTCCAGGTCATTACCACTCACTGTGCGAAAAAAAAAGGATCTTCCTCACATCCCCCCCACCCCTGCATCGCTTTCCCAAAAAATTGTGTCCTAGTTTTTCTGTGATCAGCTAGTAGGAACAGCTTTTCTTTGTCTACCATATTTAAACTTGTCATAATCTTGTGCACCTCTATCAGATCTCCCTTCAATCTCCTCTGCTGTAAGTCCTTGAGCTTGGAACATGTACAAATCAGTACTGTACCCTTTCTGTTTTTATTTTAGACTACCAGCATCTGTGGTACAGATCTGTACCCAAGTCTTCTGAACCCACCAATCCTGCACCCCAGTATTACATACAGCTCAAAATAGCCTTTGCATACACAACTTAAGTTTGGAAGGGTAGAATCTATGACTGTACAGCCAACTTTTTTTTTTAAAAAGTACTTTTATTTTTGTTGTATCTTGTGCTCAGTCTTTGCTTGTTTGCTTTTTTCTTGCCCTTTAGATGAGGAGCAACTTCAGACATTACTTCCTTTCTTCCAAGACGATGAAAGTTGGCTACGATATTGTCACTTGGGCTTCTACCCAACTGGCTCTCTGCTATATCGTAACACCTTTCCTCCTCCTGGCTACAGAACCCAGTATCAAATTCTACAAGTAAGTGGACCTACTCTCTGATTTTGTTTGTCTACAAGCAGCAAAAAAAGCATTGAAATTAATCAAAAATTGTACCTGCAAATATTTTTATATGGGGAGATTTTATTCCTCTTCTACGTTCTTCCCAAAGAAATGCACATATGAGAGTTTGGCTGCTAGAATGGCCAGCCTCCTTGTTATTCCTTGAATGATATGGTTGAGTTTAGTTCAAAATAAATTTGGAATAACCTAGACAAATGAACAGCTCAACTTTGCATTCTTATTGTTCTCGGGACGTGGATGGAGTTGACAATGTAAAGGGATTATCTATCCCTAGTTGCCCTCAGAAAATGGTGGTGAGCCGCCTTGCAATGTTCTTACAACTGTGTGTTTTTTTTAATGAGCTCCACCCATCCACTTCAGAGAGCTTTAAGAATCAACCAAATAGTGGGAGACTGGAATTACATGCAGCCTGTCAGTGTGGCTGTTCCTTTCCTTGAAGGATATTCGCGAATTGGCAGGGTTTTCTGGTAATGTGCAGTACTTTGTTTGGAACTGAGCAGCACGGATCAAGTAAGTTCTAGATTCTGTTCTGGTATGTACAGACCTCAACTGGAATAGTGGTGGATTTACTACAATTTAACAAAGTGTCCCTGGACTAGGAAAGGATAGAGTTTTGTTGGCTTTGCCTGGCACCTTGATCACTGTTAAGCTCGTGTGTTATTGTCTGACGAGGGCAAGATCAAGCTTAGGTTCAATAGCTAATCAATGCTGAGTCATCTGGAGCAGTTAGGGTGTACAATTGGCTGCTGCACTTTTGGGATTTTAAAAAAAAAAGGTTGAATTTTGTTGATGCTCCTGAGATTAAATTACAATGAGAGATCATACAAACTAGGATTGTATTCCCAGGAATTTAGAAGATTAATCTGGGATTTGAATGGAGTTTTCAAAATATTAAGATGAACAGATAACGTAGAAAGTGAGAAACTATTTCTGCTGGTTGAGGAATCTAGAACCAGGGTACATTAGAAGTTAGAGCTAGGGTTTTCCGGAATTAAATAAAAACAGAAAATACTGGAAATATTCAACAGGTCTGGCAGCATCTGTGGAGAGAGAGAGACAGAGTTAGTGGTTCGGGTTGATGACCTTCCTGTTTTTATTTCCGATTTCCAGCATCTGTGGTATTTTGCTCTTTCAGGAGTGAAATTAGAAAATACTTTTTATGCATAAAGTGCAGTAGAAATTTGGAACACTCTTCTGCAGTGGCAATTGATAAAACGTTAATTTTTAATCTGACATTAATAGACTTGTGTTAATCAAAAGTCATTGTCACAGAATATCCAGCTTCTGACCTGCTCAATTTGGGTTCTGCTAGGACCTCTCAGCTCCAGTATTTATGTGAGTCATTCAGTTATGTTTCTGGTTAATGATGACCTCCAGGATGTTGATGAAGGAAGTTTCAGCAATGGTAATGCTGGTGAATGTCAAGGGGAGGTGGTTAGACTCTCTCTTGTCGAAGATGGTTATTGCCTGCACTTGTGTGGCACAAATGTTAATTGCCACTTATTAGCCCATGAATGAATGTTGTCCAGGTCTTGCTGCATGCAAGGACTGACCACTTCATAATCTGAGGTGTTGTGAATGGAACTGATCACTGCAATCAGCAAATATGCCCACTTCTAACCTTATAATGGAGGCAAGGTCATTGATTAAGCAGCTGAAGATGGTTGGGCCGAGGACACTACGCTGAGGAATTCCAGCAGTGATGTCCTGGGTCTGGGTTGATTGGTCTCCAACAACAACAACCATCTTCCTTTGTGCTAGGTATGACTCCAGCCAGTCAAGAGTTTTACTCTAGTTCCCATTGATTTAAATTTTACTAGTGCTCCTTGATGCACATTCAGTCAGATACTGTCTTGATGCCCGGGGCAGTCACTCACCTCACCTCTGGAATTCAGCTCCTTTTGTCCTTGTTTGGACCACGGCTGTAATGAAGACTGGAGCTGAGAGGTCCTAGCAGAACCCAAATTGAGCATTGGTGAGCGGGTTATTGGTGAGTAAGTGCCGCTTAATAACACTGTTAGCGACACCTTCTATCACTGCTGATTTGAGAGTAGACTGATGGGGCAGTAATAGCTGGCTTGGAGTTGTCCTGCTTTTTGTGATCAGGATATACCTGGACAATTTTCCACATTGTTGGGTAGATTGTAGCTGTGTTGAAACAGTTTGGCTAAGGGATGACTAGTTTTGGGGCATATGGCTTCAGTACTACAGCCGGGATGCTTTTGGGCACTGTGACCTTGGCCCTGTGCTCAGCTGTTGCTTGATATAATTGGAGTGAATGAAATTGGCTAAAGACTGGCTTCCATGATAGTGGGAATTTCAGGAGGAGGCCAACATGGACCATCCAGAAGATGGTTACAATCTGTTCATCCTCGTCTTTTGCACTGATGTGCTGCACTCTGCCATCATGGATGAGCGTTAATGGACCCTCATCCTGTGGTTATTTAATTGTCAACCCCCACTCATGATTGGATGTGGCAGGACTGCACAGTTTCAGTCTGATCTGTTAGATGTGAGATCACACAGCTCTGTCTACAGCATACCCGTTGTCCAGTGTTGTAGCTTCACCAGGTTGGTACCTCATTTTTAGGTATGCCTGGTGCTGCTCCTCATATGCTCTTCTACACTCTTCATTGAACTAGGTTTGATTTCCTGGCTTGATGGTAATGGTAGAGTGAGGAATATGCCAGGCCATGAGGTTATAAATTGTGGTAGACTACAATTTTGCTGCTGATGGCCCACAGTGCCTCATCAAACTACAGCACCTTCCTACCATCACCCTCGTAGTAAAGGCCTGCTCGGGTCTGCAAATGAAATCCGACCCGAGCCCGACTCGGCCCGAGGCCTTCCATTCTTTCCTGAACATGACCTGACCTGACCATCAGTGAACCTACCTTCCGCTTTTCACTTTGTTCCTTACCTGCACAAGCTTAAAATAACTGTAGCAAAACCACCTTTAAAATCCAAAAAGTAAATTAATGTTGAAGTCACTGACCTGAGGTTGTGATGGAGCATGTCCAATCTGGCCCAACCCAACCCGAGCCCGGAAGTGCGACCCGACCCGATCTGAAACTGACACGTGTCGTCGGGTCCCGTCCGGTTCGGGTCGGGTAGCAGGTCTTTGCCTCATAGTTCTCAGTGGAAATCTTCCCCACCCCAAGAGGATTTTTAATTCAGATGGAAGATGAAAGTTCATGGTAATGCAGTAACAATCCCATATATGTAGCAAGTAGACTAACACTTCATCTCTACTGTACAGCCTTGTGGGAGCTGTTTGCAGTTTGTACAAGAGAATGTAAGTTGCAGGACAGCTGTAAACAATTTAACTGCTTCACAGGCAAGTAATAGATTTGCGTTTCTGTCCCATTTTCAACTATGAACTGTGCTGTGATGACAGCTGTGTATCTCTGCCCATTTAGAGCAAAGTGGCCTGGATAAAATAACAATGCTAGGTGGGAGCGTGAGTGAATTGCCAGTTCTGCCTTGTATACCAGATAGCTCTGCTGTCTGCCTGACTTCTTGGGAGAAGACTGTTGTTGGAGAATATAGAATATTTATTTTTGATGTGGCTTGATGTGATTGTGAGACATCCCAGGGAATGCAGTGTTCCAAGTTCATTTCTAACTTAATTTAGAATTCAACAGACAAAATAAAATCTCTACACATAACTCATTCGTAAACATTCAGAATTGGCTGCTCTTCAAGTTTTCTGGCTAAAAGATTTGGCATTTGAAAAGAAAAACCGAGCCCTTAGATAACCACAGCTCACTTTCAACTGAGCCAGATGTTCCAGTTTTGGCCAGAGATGGGCCTCGTAACAGCTGCCAGATGTAACCCTCTGAGAATTGGAGTACTGTTCAGGATCAAACCGAAAAATTAACTTGTATTTTTTTGTTGATTTCTGCATCTGTTCTGTGCTCCAATTTTGTTTTTATAGTTTTCATTTCATACCTATTTTTTCCATCTATATATTAATGGGATGTACCTAGTTTTCTCCAGTCCTGTCCTGAAGGTGCTGGGGTATAATCCCACAGCTGTAAGAAAATCTCTGGTATCTCACCCAGGTGGCAATATGTGAATCCCGACAGTGGATAATTAAACTGTAAAGCACAGCCCATTTCTGCCCTTGCTTGACATCTGCTTGTGCATTTTCCAATGGGGATGAGGAGAAGTCATTGGGTCATGATTAGGAACAGAAATCCTGGCTGATCATTTTTTTTTCCAGTCTCTTGCAACTTAGCACCTGCTTGTGATTAAGGTAGACTGACTCGAAGCGAAGGCCATTTGAGCTCAGTACCTTCCCACATGGTGCATTTGCAAGATCTAGGTCACAAGTCTGATGTATGGCAATGAAGTGTTTCATGGCTATTCTAGAAATTTCTTTTGTAGCATTGATCTTTTAAATCTTCAAAAAAATCCTCAAGTGGAATCCTCTGGTACATCACTAAAACAGCAGGATTGTTGTAGTGCGTGAAATCTGAATGATGTTATGTTGGGCCATTTGGTTTTGTGTTGTAGAAGGTGCACACTGAATAAGTTCTCTCATTTTATTTTGAAGGTCAATGTATTTTCACTTTCACATTCTTTGTGTCCTTGTCCTACCTGTTCTGGCAATCAAGAAGCGGAAGAGTGTTGAAAAGATAGCACAAATTGATCCAACCTCCTTGAAGGCCAACTCCTCCAACCCAGCCTCCAATCGCCAGCAGCCCAAGAAGAAGCAGTAGTGACTCGGCATAAATGAAGTATTTTGGAAGTGAGATATGTAAAAGAAAAACTGTTAGCGACGGGTGGGGGTGCGGAATGTGACGGGAAACAAAAGAACCAGTGATTTGTATCCGGGTGGTCTTAATCTCCGGAGTGTCCAACTGAAGATTTAATGAATGAAATGGTTTAATGAAGTATACATTTGTTTAATGTACAGAGATCCTTGTATTGAACAGACACTTGTAGCTGACTCTAGCTGCAATGATTGAGCCTGGAGTCAGTTGGGTTCCTGTAGAATGCAGGCATTGCTGTCATTTGCTAACTTGTTGAGGTTTTTTCCCTCAAAATATAATTGTCCCATGAATTTTTGGACACTTTGATTGTGAATGGTATGTGTATATGTGCTGACCTTTCATCAGCTACCAGAGAATTGCTGGTGAAGTCTTGAAGTTGAGTAATGGTTCAAGATATTATTTGACTAGATTGTTAAAATACTAATGCTGTTGCTATAAAACCTATCGTTTCCCATTGTTATTTGAAGCTGATCTGCCATATTTTGTATAACCTTTGCCCTTGTCGGGTGACATTTTTGCCCCCTACCAACAAGGCAATCGTGTCATTGGTTTTCCTTTCCTTAGCAAGCAGTTAAGCACAAGGTCACAAATTCCAAC
Source organism: Heterodontus francisci (assembly GCF_036365525.1). NCBI lineage: Eukaryota > Metazoa > Chordata > Chondrichthyes > Heterodontiformes > Heterodontidae > Heterodontus > Heterodontus francisci. The sequence continues at coordinate 37,418,425 of NC_090372.1, forward strand.
CTGTGGATTTGTAATTTGATAATCTCTGAGCCTTGGGGCTCTAAGTGGTTGGTTTTGACTGGTTATAATACTTGGGGATAAAAAGGCTGACTGTTCCGAGGAAGGTGCGTCTCCCTTCTGCACCCATCTTTCGCCTTAATCAGAAGCCGTCAGCTTAGAAAAGGGGAGTGCATTTGGAAAATGATCATCCAGTATAATTGCGGTGGCATTGAAGAATAAGAGCTAACTGAATAGAGCGATTGAGTTCTGGGTGAATAGTTCCACAGATTGTACTAAATATGAAGTCACCAAACTTGCAATAATTCAGTGTTCTGTTTTGTTTGTAAAATTTTCGATGAAACCAAATCCACTTGTAAGAGCATTACGCATGGGTATGCAAATAGATTTTATAATTTTAGAAAACTTGATGTTGCTAATAATTTTTTATATATTAAAACTATTTATTTTATTTAGTGCCCAAAGCCTTGCTTATTGCAGCTGACAATGTGTATGTTTATCTAGGTCTTTTGCAGGGGTGATGAGGGAACTGGAGTTTTGAAGGCACATTAATTTCTATGTGCAAAAGGGGGAAACATTGAAAATTTGCTTTCCTCTTCCCTGTATGATGAAATAACGTGCTGACTAAAGCCTTCATGGATCCTTGAAAGAGTAACTGTAGCAATCTCATTTAGTTTGGTATTAGGTTAAAATTAGATACACTACAGGAGTGTGGCCTATTTGGTGAATGAAGAGCAATATTTTGTAATAATGTCTTATTGATATTATAAATGGACTTGAAACCCTCTGATGAAGATGTCCTGTGACCATTGTAGTAATGAAGCATCACTGACTAAAACTACTAGTATTACATGCTTAGTACCAGAAAAATAATCCTGTCTTGAGTTTGGGACTATCCATTGGTTGGTCCCTGTGAAAAGTGGATCTGAAGATATTTGGCTCATTGCCCCTCCCCCAACAAAAAACATTCAGTAGAACGGGCTTTGCTGTCCATCAAACTGTCCTGTGGCAGCAAAGTATTTCCTGGCTGTGCTGGAAACTTATTTTGCCAGAAAGTTCTGTATTATAGCAGTGATCTTTTACATCTTCTGAGAATTGCTCCTAAGTGTTTGACCAATGCAATTGAATACTTGCAATGGAAAGTGTTCTATCCTCATCATTAACATCACTCACTGTAATGGATTAAAAAGGTGATTTTTTTTGTATCCAAGTAAAGCAGCCCTTTAGAAAAGTGTTTTGAATTATTTTTGTAAATTACTATTTTGGTATTTCTTTAATTCAGGAAGTCTAAAAAGGCATCCCTGATGCAGCTGCAAGGTAATAGGTGTCACGTTGACACTACCTTCTTAGTGATCTAAGGTGTTCCCAAATGTGTCCCAGTCACCTTGTCTCTTTTTTCCTTCTCTGTACTAGTGGAGTGCTGCGCTGTCTGAGGACTAGACATTAAACCATGCCCCCATTTGCCCACACAGGTGGACGTAAACGAACCTCTGCCATTATGTTGAAGAGTAGGTGAGTTCGCTGCAGTGTCCTGGCGAATATTAATCTCTCAACCAACCTCAAACAGATGATCTGATCATTTTCTGATCTCAGTGCCGTTTGTTGGTCCTTGCTGTGTGCAAATTGGCTGCCGAATTTCCTACATGACAACAGTGACTACATTTCAAAAGTACTTCATTGTAAAATGCTTTAGGATGCATGAAAGGCAGTATATACATGCTGTTATGACCAGGTGAGGAAGGGGTCTCAGGCTGCCCTTTCGCCCCTTCTCTGGTTTGACCACAGTAGGGTTTATTCTTATAACACATTGATTTAGCTTACTACCTCAGTGAGCCCTTGCTCACTGTTCCTCAAATATAATTACAGATGAACCAATCAGACAGGTTTTCTTGAGTTTAAACAAGAAAGATGTAAGTTACTCTAAACCGTTCAAAATTACTGTTACAATCAGGTGAGAAAGGTGTCTAGGGGTATTTCTCAGCCTTCACCTGGTCTCATTGTAATAGGGTTTTAATTTTAAACACACCATGTTTTGAGCTCCCCCTTGGTGAATCCTTGTTCACTGCTTTCTAATTATAAGGCACAGAAATGAGCACAACCAGACTTCCTTAGGTTTAACGAAGAAAAGTGAAATTTATTGAAACTTAAACTCTAATTCGGTTAACGCCTACGGATACACGCTGCGCCCCATGCTAGCATGCATACGCAATGTGCACATGCAAATAGAGACAAAAAAGAGCAGAAGAAAAATAGAGAGATTTGAGGCAATCTCTGAAGAGGCGTTTTTGTTACTGTGCTTCGAGCTCGCTGTAGTCCTTGCTTGTATGTTGATCTTGCTTTTCGTTGGGGCCCAGTATTTTTCCTGAACCTTGTTTACTGAAGGAGACTTTTCTTTCTTGGGGTTTATATGTCTTCAATGGTTTCCGAAGCTGGTGAGAGAGATGAGAGCAGACAGGGGAGAGGTCTTTTCAGTCCAGGAGAAAACAGCTTTTTCAGTTTTAAAACTGTGGTAAGTTCAAATTCAAAAACCTCCAACAGCCCGTTAGTCATCTGACTAAACTGGTCTGACCACATCTGTTTGTGTATTCAGCCATTTTAGCAGTTAACCTGGAATGCTAGCTTCTCCACCTTCAATGTCTGGTAATCAGAGGCCCATTGTGGATTAAATTAGAGCAGGGAGTGGCCCCTTTGTCTTTTCCAAGTGCTGTCTGTTACTGTGCAAATGTTTTTCCAGTCAAGGGTCTGGTGGTGTTTTTTAAAAACAAGTTCTTTCTTTATTCCAGTAACAGTTTAAAAATCAATGTTCATGTGGCAAAATTAATGTGTCTTATTCTTGGCAGGTGGGGGCCTGCATGACATTACTAAAATACGCGCTGCATCCATGCTCACATTCATATGAGAGGCGCACACACACAAATAGATACAGAGGGGGAAAAGATTTGGAAGGTTGAAGTAAAGTCCGTAATAAATGGAATTCAAATACTGAGTTTCAGTATCCTTGGTTGAAGTTAAAGTCTTGAAGTCCTCACTGGGCCATGTGCACAATTTGGGCTTGCTTCTCTGGTTCCGGAAGGCCAAAGAGAGGCTTTATCCATCCTCTTAGTTGTTGCCTGTGAGGGTCTGTAGATTTAAGGTTTAGCTTCAGTCGAGGCTCCTCTGGGACTTTGCTGGAGAGGGAGACAGGAGAGATATTCCTTCCTTGTAGTTCCGTTACTTGTCTGTCTTCTCAGGTACAATTCACAAACTCAGAGTTGCATAGGCAGGTATGTCATGTGACCACCTTTGTTTGAAAATACAAGTTTCTGGAAGGTCTTTTGAAATTCAAAGTTCTTCAGACATACATGGGGGCAGGGTGGGGGAGGGGGGGTGGTGGTGGTGGGGAGAGATTTGGCTCTTTCAAAGTTAAAGGGTGTTGATGGTTTTTGATGACCTCTATTGACAAAGACCATTCTAGGTAATTGAATCAGAGCGTGCCCCTATTGTTCAAGCTAGATTGGGTAATTACCTCTGTCTCCCAGCCCACCTTTGGCTTCCCATATGCAAATTATGTGTGGCCATCTTTAGCTGTTCTGTTTTTTTAAAAGTTATTTGTAATCAAGACCAGTAAAACGTCACAGGTAATGTTCCATATGACAAAATTAATATTTTCCATTTGGAATGTGGGATTTCCGTCACAATGCAAATTCTTTTTCATTTTCACTATCGGTAATCTTGGTTTTGAAAACTGGCAATTTGTTGGGAATTTGGTGTTGCTGTGCAACAGTTTAATGTTACAGTTGCAGTTTTGTTACAAGTAAAGTGTAGACAGATAATTTAATGATCCAGCTTGAATTTCTTTTCTTGCAAGTCCAACTCTCCAGATTTTGAGATTATTGAGTTGCTGCCCAACATTAAAGTCGCATCAAGCATCTTTCTCTTTCTCTCTCTTTCTCTTTTTACACTCCTTTTCACGCTCCTTGCTCTCTGCCTCTCTCTGTCTCTCATGTGCTCTCTGTCTGTCCTCTCTCTCTCTCTCTCACCTTTTCTCGCTCCTTGCTCTCTGTCTCTCACGCTCTCTCGTTGTCTCGCCCAGGCTCCGCCTCTCTGTCTCGCCCAGGCTCCACCTCTCTGTCACGCCCTCGTCCGCGCTGCGCCTCATGCTGCGCTGCGCCTCACGCCCTCAAACGCGCTGCGCCTCACGCCCTCGCCCGCGCTGCGCCTCACTCCCTCGCCCGCTCTGCGCCTCACTCCCGCTCTGCGCCTCACTCCCTCGCCCGCGCTGCGCCTCACTCCCTCGCCCGCGCTGCGCCTCACTCCCTCGCCCGCGCTGCGCCTCACTCCCTCGCCCGCGCTGCGCCTCACTCCCTCGCCCGCGCTGCGCCTCACTCCCTCGCCCGCGCTGCGCCTCACTCCCTCGCCCGCGCTGCGCCTCACTCCCTCGCCCGCGCTGCGCCTCACTCCCGCGCTGCGCCTCACTCCCTCGCCCGCGCCTCACGCCCGCGCCTCGCTCCCTCGCCCGCGCCTCGCTCCCTCGCCCGCGCCTCGCTCCCTGGACTGCGCCTCGCTCCCTCCCCTCCCCTTCCTCTCCCCCCCGCGCTCTCCCCGCACAGGCAGGTCTCTCTGTCTCTCTGTCTCTGTCTGTCTCTCTCTCTGTCTCTGCCTCTCTCTCTCTGCCTCTCTGTCTCTGCCTCTCTCTCTCTGCCTCTCTCTCTCTGCCTCTCTGTCTCTGCCTCTCTGTCTCTGCCTCTCTGTCTCTGCCTCTCTGTCTCTTTCTCTGTCTCTGTCTCTCTCTGTGTCTGTCTGTCTCTCTCTCTTTCTTTCTCTGTCTCTGTCTCTCTCTTTCTCTCTCACTGTCTCTCTCAATATTTGTGTCATCTGCAAAGTACTGTGGTATGTCTTTGATTAAGGCATTAGTCTGATTCTGTGACCTGGAAGTACTTACAAATAGTACCATCATAAACAGGGATAAAAGTACTGAATCATTTCTGCAACAAGTTCATGGGCTTTTGTGTTTAAGCATTGAACTAGAGCAGGCCACAGTGGGGTTGGTCCTGAATGATATTTTCAATCTCCATTGACTGACTTGTACTGTGACTGCATTTGGTCATCAGGGATCACCTCGTTCATTCAAGTTGGCTTCCCACATGTGGAAATGTTTTTTTAATTCTTTCACGGGATGTGGGCATTGCCCATCCCTAAATGCTCCCGGAAGCAACAATTAGTTTTTCCAAAAATAGAAAAAGCTGGTAATACTTAAGTCAGGCAGCAACGATGCAGAGGACATTCTGTTTCAGGTGTGTACCCTTTGTTCTAACAAAATGTACATTATTTGATCGCTCCACAGATGCTGATTGACATGCTGTTTGTTTCCAGTCTTTTCTGGTAGTTTCAGATTTCTAGCACCTGTATCTGTTATGCTTTTTACTTATTAGTCTTGACGGGGCTGTTCTCTGGGATGCCTGACTTGTGTGCATACCAGTGGCACTTTTGTGCTTTTGGCTCTCATGCAACATTACTATTGGTGTTTGTAGTACTACAATTTTAGGTATGTTTTTGACTTTATTCATTCATGGGATGTGAGCGTTGTTAACAAGGCCAACGTTTATTGCCCATCCCTCATTGCCTTTGAGAAATCGGTGGTGAACTGTCTTCTTGAACCGCTGCAGTCGGTGTGGTGTAGGTAAACACACTGTGCTGTTTGGCAGGAATTTCCAGGATTTTGACCCAGCGACAATGAGGAGCACTACATATTTAAGTCAGAATGGTGTGTGGCTTGGTGAGGAACTTGGAGGTGGTGGTGTTCACTTGCACCTGCTGCCCTTGTTCTTCTCAGTGATAGAGGTCACTCGTTTGTGAGGTGCTTTTCAAGAAGCCTTCGTAAGTTATTGCTCTGCATCATATAAATGGTACACACTACAGCCACAGTGCACAGGTGGGGGAGGGAGTGAAAGTTTATGGTGGTGGATGGGATGCCACTCAAACAGGCTGTTTTCTCCTGGATGGTGTCGAGCTTCCTGAGTGTTGGAGCTGCACTCATTAGGCAAGTGGAGAGTATTCCATCACACTTCTGACTTGTATCTTGTAGATGATGAACAGGCTTTGGGGAGTCAGGAGGTGATTCACTTGCCACAGGATACTCAGCCTCCTACCTGCTCTTGAAACCACGTTATTTATGTGGCTGGTCCAGTTAAGTTTCTGGTCAATGGTGACCCCAGGATGTTGCTGGGTGGGGGGTGGGAGGGAGGGGGGGGGGGGGGGAGGAATTTGATGGTAACGCTGTTGAATATCAAAGGGAGGTGATTAGACTTTCTCTTGTTGAAGATGGTCATTGTCTGGCAATTGTGTGGTGCCAATGTTATTTGCCATTGATTAGCCTTAACCTGAATGTTGTTCTGTGATTGATGAAGCAGCTGAAGATGGTTGGGCCAAGGACACTGCCCTAGGAACTCCTGCAGTGAAGTCCTGGGTCTGAGATGGTTGGTCACCAACAACCACAGCCATCTTCCTTTGTACCAGGTATGACTCTAGCCTTTGGAGAGTTTTGCCATGATTCTCATCGACTTCAGTTTTGCTCGGGCTCCTGTTGGGTTACATTTAGTTCTGCGCCTCATTTTTAGGTATGCCTGGTGTTGCTCCTGCATGTTCTTCGCTTCTCGTTGAGCCCGTGTTGGTCTCCCAGTTGAAGGTAATGGTAGAGTGAGAGATATTCTGGGCCATGAGGTTACAGATTGTGGTGGGATACAGTTCTGTTGTTGATGGCCTCATGGATGTCCAGTTTTGAGCTGCTATGTTTGTTCTGAATCCGCCCATTTAGCATGATGGAGGGTGCTCCAGAGTGAAGATGAGACTTGATCTCTACAAGCACTATGCGGTGGTCACTCCTAACAATACAGCATAGACAAATGCATCTGCAACAGGTAGATTGGTGAGGTCAAGGTCAAGTAGGTTTTGCCATCTTGTTGGTTCTCTCACTACCTGCCTCAGGACAAGTCTGACAGTTCAGTCCTTCAGGATACAGACAGCTCTAACAATAGTGGTGCTACCAAGCCACTCTTGGTGGTGTTCAACATCGGGAGTACTGATTTATCAGCTGGGAGAGGGCAGTCGGTGGTAATCAGCTGGAGTTTCTTTGCCCGTGTTTGGCCTGATTCCATGGGAGTTCATGGGTTCTGGAATCAATGTTGAGGACTCCCAGGGCCACTCCCTCCTGACTGTATATCACTGAGTCTCCACCTGTGGTGGATTGTCCTGCCAGTGGGACAGGACATACCCAGGAATGGTGATGGTGGAGTCTGTGACATTGGCTGTAATGTATGATTCGGTGAGTATGACTATGTCAGTCTGTTACTTAACTAATCTATGGGATAGCTCTCCCAATTTTGGCACAAGTTCCCAGATGTTAGTGAGGAAAATTTTGCAGGATCAACTGGGCTGTGTTTGCCATTATGATGTCTGAATCCGGTGCCTCGGTCAATGCCTGGTGGTCTGTTTGGTTTTATTATAATAGTTTTTCATAGTGGTGTGATGCAACTGAGTGGCTTGCTAGGCCATTGTAGAGGGCAGTTATGAGTCAACCACTTTGCTGTGGGTTTGGAGTCATATATAGGCCAGACCAGGTAAGGACAGCAGATTTCTTCCCCGAAGTACATTAGTGAAGCTGATGGATTTTTACAACAATTTTGGAGTGTCATGGTCACCATCACTAATAGCTTTTTATTCCAGAATTAGTTGATTAATTGAATTTGAATTTAAATTTCTCAGGTGCCTTGGTGGGGTTTGAACTTGTATCTCTGGATCATTAGTCCAGGCCTTTGAATTCTTAGTCCAAAAACATAACCACTATGTACTGTATCTATTAACTCAAAGTTCTATTTATGAGCTAGACTTCTGCAATATATTTATGCAATAATATGTTTCCTGCAAGAATGCAATAATGACATGATGTCATAAACCCAGAGTGTGTTATAGAAGTCAAGAATAATGTTAAATGCAGTATTTCTGCAAACATAATCAAGGTACTAAATCAAAAGCAAAATATTGTGGATGATCAAAATCGTAAGTAAAAACAGAAAATGTTGGAAGCATTAAGCATGTCAAGTCATTTCAGGTCGATGATGTTTCATCAGAATTCTGTTTTTAAAGAGCAGTGAGTTCCCTTTCAGAATCCCAACAGCCATGATTGTTCTATCTACCTTGCCCTGAAGTGTGACATGTCTGTGTAATGTGCTGTCGGCATGTTACTACGAATGCCATTGCATTTTTTTCTTTCACATTTGTTAATCTAATTGATTGTGGGCTTGAAGCACTACCTAGAAATTCAAATGTAGAGCGGGTTTGGCAATTTTGTTTTGAATTCTTATCTTGAAATCTGCTGGGGGTGAAAATCACATTGGGTGGTGCATCTTAGTGAAATTGTGCATATGTTAGACCCATCCTATCTGAGACGTGAAAGAATGCGTTTCTTTTCCTCCTAAATCTTACCCCTCCCTTCAGTGCTCCTACAGTGAGGAAGTGAGCCTGATAATAGAGTTACCACAACACAGGATATTTACTTACAAATATTTCAACCGAAGATACATTTATTACATAATCTGCCACCCTTTTCATGAACTTTCATGTTTTAAAATTGTGTGTTATCTGTAATATATTAATAGTATATCTGTATGCGCTTCTTATCTAAAAAAAAAATTCTGTTACCATATTGTTGTCATGCTAATATCAACTTTTTTTCCTATGTCCATCTTTATTTTGTAAACTATGTCCTCAATATTAACACCCCCAGAATGGACAGGAGAGGACCAGAGGCATTTAAATTTTTAAACATAGGGACATGTCCCAAACCAGCTTTGTATGTTCCCGTTGCCATTTTTATAGTGGTTGGTTCTGTGTGTGTGTGTCTGTGTCTGTGTCTGTGTCTGTGTGTGTCTGTGTGTGTCTGTGTGTGTGTACACACAAATACGATTAGATGTGGCTCAAACACTGGTGTGGTCGAAGTGGGTTCTGGTTCCTGGGGCACTGGCACCTGTACTGAGGAAAGTGCTGGCTGTACCGTTGGCTTGGTCTACACCTGAACCGTGCTGGGGCCGGTTTTCTACCGACTTGTATAACAAGGAAAGTACAGAGGGTTTTAAACTGAATAGTTGCGGCAAGGGATCAAATTTGGGAAGCTATGGTAAATTGAGGAGTACAGACGAGGCAAGAGAGACAGTTATTAAAATGGGAAATGATAGACTGTGACAGGAAGAGACAGAGCATACAAATCTAACAGTAAATTAACAGATAAGGCTAGAGGTAACAAAAATAATAAAAGGACAAAACTAAAGGCTCTGTATCTGCACGTAGCATTCGAAACAAAACAGATGAACTGAGAGCATAAATAGAAGTAAATAAATACGATCTGATAGCCATTACAGAGACATGGCTGCAGGACGACATAGATTGGGACCTGCATATTGAACTTAAATAATAGCAATTATGAGGGCATGAAAACAGAGTGAGCTAAAGTGAACTGGCAAATTAGGTTCAGGGATCGGTCAATAGAGATGCAGTGGCAGACATTTAAGGGGATATTTCAGAATACACAAAATAGATACATTTCAACGAGAAAGAAAAATTCCAAAGGTGGGACCTGCCATCAGTGGTTAACTAAAACAGTTAAACATAGTATCAAATATAAAGAAAAAGCCCATAATTGTGCAAAGATGGGAGGCAGGTCAGAAGATCGGACAGAATATAAAAAACAGCAAAGAATGTCTAAAAGATTGATAAGGAAGGTAAAATTAGAGTACGCGTGAAAACTAGCTAGAAATATAAAAACAGATGGTAAGAGTTTCTATAGATATTTAAAAAAAAAGAATTAACAAAGTGAGCGTTGGTCTGATAGAAAGTGAGTCTGGGGAATTAATAATGGATAATAAGGAGATGGCAGATGAACGGAACAGATATTTGCATCGGTCTTCACTATCGAGGATACAAGTAACATCATAGTATCAGCTGTAAGTCAGGAAATGGAAGGGAGGGAGGAACTGAAGAAAATTACAATCACCAGGGAAGTGGTACTGAATAAATTGTTGGAGCTGCAGGCTGACAAGTCCCCAGGTCCTGATGGACTTCATAGTAAGGTGTTAAAAGAAGTGGCGAGTAAGATAGTTGATGCTTTAGTTTTAAATTTCCAAAATTCCCTAGATTCAGGGAAGCTTCTGTTAAATTGGAAAATAGCAAATGTAACTCCTTTATTCAAAAAGTAAGGGAGACAGAAAGCAGGAAACTACAGGCCAGTTAGCTTAACATCTGTCTTAGGAAAAATGTTAGAAGCTATTATTAAAGATGTTATAGCAGGGCATTTAGAAAAAATTCAAGGTAATCAGGCAGTCAGCATGGTTTTGTGAAAGAGAAATCATGTTTAACCAATTTATTGGAGTCCTTTTGAGGGAGTTACATGTGCTGTGGATAAAGAGGAACTGGTGGATGTGCTGTACTTAGATTTCCAGAAGGCATTTGATAAGGTGCCCCCAAAGGTTGTTGCAGAAAATAAAAGCTCATGGTGTAGGGGGTAACATATTAGAATGGATAGAAGATTGGCTAACTAACAGGAAACAGAGTAGGCATAAATGGGTCATTTTCTGGTTGGCAAGATATAACGAGTGGTGTGCCACAGGGATCTGTGATGGGGCCTCAACTTTTTACAATTCATATAAATGACTTCGATGAAGGAACTGAAGGTGTGGTTGCTAAATTTGCTGATGACACAAAGATAATTAGGAAAATAAGTTGTGAAGAGGACATAAAGGGGCTACAAAGGGATATAGATAGGTTAAGTGAGTGGGCAAAGATCTGGCAAATGGAGTATAATGTGGGAAAGTGTAAAATTGCCCACTTTGGCAGGAAGAGTAAAAAAGAAGCATATTATCTAAATGGTGAGAGATTGCAGAGTTCTGAGATGCAGAGGGATCTGGGTGTCCTAGTGCATGAATCGCAAAGGGTTAGTATGGAGGTACAGCACGTAATTAGGAAAGCTAATAGAATGTTATCGTTTATCGCAAGGGAAATTGAATACAAGAGTAGGGAGGTTATGCTTCAGCTAAACAGGGCACTGGTGAGATCACATCTGGAGTACTGATTACAGTACTGGTCTCATTTAAGGAAGGATGTAAATGTGTTGGAGGCAATACAGTGAAGGTTTACTGGACTAATACCTGGAATGTGCAGGTATCTTATGAGGAAAGATTGGACAGACTAGGCTTGTATCCGCTGGAATTTAGAAGAGCAAGAGGTGGCTTGATGGAAACATATAAGATTCTTCGGGGTTCTTGACAGGGTGGATGTGGAAAAGATGTTTGCCCTTGTGGGAGAATCTAGAACTAGGGGTCACTGTTTAAAAATAAGGGGTCACCCATTTAAGACAGATGAGAAATTTATTCTCTGAGGGTTGTGAGTCTTTGGAATTCTCTTCGTCAAATTCTCTTCCACGCGGTGGAAGCGGAGCCTTTGAATATTTTTAAGGCAGAGGTAGATAGATTCTTGATGAGCAAGGAGGTGAAAGGTTATCGGAGGTAGGTGGATATGTGGAGTAATCAGTTCAGCCATGAACTTATTGAATGGCGGAGCAGGCTCGAAGAGCCAAGGTCTACTCCTGCTCCTAATTTGTGTGTTCGTATGTGCCACCGTGCAATATGGAGCCTGATATAAATTTAAAAGTTACTATCTGGGTTTCCCAGGACTTAGGAAATCAGGAGGTGGGAACTTCCAGCTCAAGAAGGTTAGTGCTTTTTACAGTACTCCTTGTGGGCCAGGAGGAGCAGGTATTCCCTCCCTCCCTGGCCTCTCCTGCCCTTTCCCAGCCCAACATTTTTGATCTTTCATTCCTACGCTGGCCTCTCTCTTCCCCCACCCCTGTATCCTCCGGGTCCCCATTTTTTGATCCCTACCCTCTCCTGATTGGCATGGACTGTCCCCAGCTGCGGCCTTCTGCTGCTGGGTTTCCTGTCCGTCAGTCAGTCAGTCAGCCAGCCGGCCGATCAATTTGTGTGGTTGCTGGGTGGGAAATGGAAGAAAAAAAAATTAACAGTTCTTGCTGTTATAAATTTGGCAGGACCTCTGCTTCAGCGACTTTGCCAGATTCTCCTTGTGCCATTATATTCCCCCCACACCCTCTCTCCCTCCCTCCCTCCCTGTAAATATTTGGGCCTGTCTGTGTAAACTCATCTTACTATAATGACATAGTCCCACCAGTGGTAACACTGTTGTTTTACTTTCACATTTCCCAGCTTCCCAACCTATAGTGCACAGTATCTCTTTGCTCCACTAACTCCATCCCTCTGCTTCCCAATTTCTAAGAATTGTTTCGATTGTAGTATTAAATCAAAGTATTAGACATAAATAAGAACAGAATATGTGACTTCAAAATGAGAACTGAATTGCATCTCCTCACTCTAGTGCAAGTATTCTTCACCCTGCTTTACCTGAAAACTTGATGCCCAACGAGTCATCGATTATGTTAGATGGGTGAATGTCAAAATTTAGCACTATGCTGAGATACAAAGTGTTGAAACATAAGTCACACCTGCAAGTGTCCGCACAAATTCATGGTCTTGGCTGGTTAGTTTCTTACAGGGAGAGAGCCAGTGCAACAGAGAGAAAGAAAGACACGCACATCACTCTCGAGCAATTCCTTGTCGTCAGTTAAAGGGCCATTTTCTTAATTTATTCTCAGGATATGGGTGTTGCTGGCAAGGCCTGTATTTATTGTCCATCCCGAATTGCTCATTAGAATGTGGTGGTGAGCCACTATCTTGAACTGTTGCAATCCATCTGGCAAAGTACTCCCACAGTGCTGTCAGGTGAGGAGTTCCAAGATTTTGACCCAGTGTTGATGAAGGAGCAGTGAGATATGTGGGTAAAAGACTTAGTGTATGGACCACAGCCACAAGTATACAATTTTGCACAGTGGATGGACGGAGGCTCTTTGAAAGAGCTATTCAATTAGGCCCACTCCCCTGCTCTTTCTCAGTAGTCCTGCAATTCCTTTTCTTTTCAAGTATATATACAATTCCCTTTTGAAAGCTACTATTGAATCTGCTCCCCCCTTCCTTTCTGGCAGTGCATTCCAGATCATCTTAACATACTGAATTTAAAAAGAAAATTGCCAATAAATTTGAATGTGACCTCTGGTTACTGACCCTCCTGCCAGTGGAAACAGTTTTTCCTTATTTACTCTATCAAAACTCAACATTATTTTGAACACCTCCGTTAATGCTCCCTTTGACCTTTACTGCCCAGCTTCACTAGTCTCTCCACATAATTGAAATCCAGGGGTATCACTCTAAATCTCCTCTGCATCCTCTCCAAGCCCTAAAGTATGGTGCCCAGAATGGGGCACTTCTGAGATTTGGGTTCAAATCCAGACAGGTGTGATTGTAGTATACCTCTGCTGGTCATGTAGGATTTTCAGTCAAATCAACTGCAGTGTGTATTTTTACGACCAGGTGAGAAAGGGGTCTAGGGTTCTCTCTCAGCCTTCACCTGGTCTTATCGTAACAGGGTTTAATTTTAAACGCACCGTTTTTTAGCTCCCCCTTAGTGAATCCTTGTTCACCAACTTCCAATGAGATGGCAAGGAAACCAGCCAAACAGGTTTTCTTAGGCTTAAAGAAAAAAAGTTGAACTTTATTAAATTTAATCTCTAATTTGGTTAATGTCTACGGATATGTGACGTACCCACGCTAGCATATGTGATAGAGACAGAAAAGAGCAGAAGAAATAAAGTGGAAAAGTTTGAGGCAATATCTGAATATGGTTTTGGTTACTGTTCTTCGAGCTCGCTGCAAAGTCCTTGATGATAGATAGGTCTTGCTTTTTGTTGGGACCCAGTATTCTTCTTAAACCTTGTTCGATTTAGGAGACTTTTCTCTCTTGCGGTTCTCTTGTGAGAAAGAGATGGGAGCAGACAGGGAGAGGTCTTCTCACTCCAGGAGCGAACAGTCTTTCCGAGCTCAAAAACTCTGTGGCTAGTTCAAAAAACCCTGGACCAGCCAGTTAGTCATGTGACCAGCTGGTTTAACCAATCCTGGCTTTTGTGGATTATATCACCTTAGCAGTCTTTGGAATGCTCTTCCTGACACCTTCAATGTCTGGTGATGAAAATCCATTGTGGTTTGAATGTGTCAGGGAATGGTCCTTTGTCTCCACAAGTACTGTTTGTTAGTATGCAAATGTTTTTCAGCTAAGTGTCTGGCAGCCCTTGTAACAGGCCTTCTCTTCCCAGCAACAGTTTAAAATCAATGTTCATATGACAAAATTAATGTGCCTCTTTCTTGGCATGACCGTATGTAGACTCCAAGCAATATAGCTAGTATTGGTTACAGAACATTGTTGGAACAATATAGAGATAGAGGATACATTCTGAACAAGACAAGCTTGATAAATGGCAAACACTGTGATACAGAAATCTTATTCAACAGATATTCAGAATCTGTACTGTTTTGTACCATTATTGAACATTTGGTGAATGGTTGGTTTGAAACAGTTGATTTTGACAGTATACTACATTTCTTTGCCGTGATTCCCAAATAGTAAATTAGTGCTTAGGAGATTGCTTTTTTCATGGATTTATTCCTTTCGAAGGGTTGTTTGACATGAAATAGTTGCAGCAATTAGTATGCAATCTGATTATGAAGGCCCGGTAATGTGTGAAGTTCACAACAGACTTTAACTGCATCAGACATACATCATACTGACCCTGCAACGTCTTTGTGCAAAATGGACATCCCACCCTCCCCAGAACAAAAGTCTCTTGAGCACATTACTTCACCAAAAGTATCTACAGTGAATATGATCTCTTATAGGTCCAGAGCTCAAAATATATTCCAACTTAAACAAAATAATTGGAACCTTTCGGTGCTCATTATTTCCACATCTGGCTGGGAGAAAAGTCTTGTTGCCAATAAAATGTTTACATCTCATCTTGGGTGTTCTGCTACATTTATGGTACTGCATCAGTGCAAGTTATTGTTTAAAACCTGCAGTGCAGCATTGTTACTACTTGTCTCGACCTTGAAATTAGGCTGCGAGATTTTTTTTTTATTTCATGTGCTGTGGGTGTCGCTGGCAAGGCCAGCATTTGTTGCCCATCCTTAATTACCCATGACAACTGAGTGGCTTGTTAGGCTATTTCAGAGAGCAGTTAAGAGTTCACCACTGTGAGTCTGGAGTCACGTGTAGGCCAGACCAGGTAAGGACGGCTGATTTCCTTCGCTAAAAGACATTAGTGAACCAGATGAGTTTTCACAACAATCGATCATTTCATGACACCATGACTGAGACCAACTTTCAATTCCAGGTTTTTATTAATTAAATTTAAATTCCACCTGCTGACATGGTGGGATTTAATCCTGTGTCCCCAGGGCATTAGCCTGGATTTCTGTTTTACTAGTTCAGTGACATTGCCACTATGCCATCGTCTCCCCTGCCTGCATCTTAGGCCCGAATGTTAGCCCGATCGTCAGTTTCATTCGGGAGGCACTGTTTTGAGAACAGGTTTTCAACTGCAGAGCTCTTTTAAATTTGTTGCTGTCAGGTTCCCGCACAGGCAGTGTGATTGACAGGCTAGAGGTCTGTCGGGTGAGGAAGCCTGCAGAACGAGGCCGCAACCAAGAAATCAGATAGATCTAGTGCAGGGGTGTTGGAGATTGGAATAGGTTGTAGAATGTGATGGGAGTGCGGGGGGTGGGGTGGGGATTCTGATGGAGCAGACAAATCGCGGGGTGGTGTGTTTGCTGGGTAATTTGGTGGGCCGGGGAAAACACATCTGGCCCTCAAGCAGTGCTGTAAAGGCACTTATCTCATGGATTCAGCCCTCTCGCCTCCTGACAACCTGACAGACGTGGGTTAAAAATAGAATGACTGCTAAAATGAAGGCAGGCATCCTCCAGTGCTGGTCACCATACTTCAGGAAGGATGAGAGGGTGCAGAGGAGATTTACCAAAATGAATCAGGGTTGGGGGATTTTAGTTACAAGGTTAGGATGGAAAAACTGGGTTTGTTCTCATTAGTTCAGTTCTGGGTACTGCCTGTGTGGAGTTTGCAAGTTCTCCCCGTGACCGCGTGGGTTTCCGCCGGGTGCTCCGGTTTCCTCCCACAGCCAAAGACTTACAGATTGATAGGTAAATTGGCCATTGTAAATTGCCTCTAGTGTAGGAAAGTGGTAGGAGAATGGTAGGGAATATGGGATTAATGTAGGATTAGTATAAATGGGTGGTTGTTGGTCGGCACAGACTCGGTGGGCCGAAGGGCCTGTTTCAGTGCTGTATCTCTAAATAAATAAATAAAATAAACAAGGAGATTGAGGGGAGTTTTAATAGAAATGTACAAGATTATGACAGGCTTAGATAAGTTAGACAAGAAAGGACTGTTCCCATTAACTAATGGTACAAGGACTAGGGGACACAGATTGAAAGAGATGGAGGGGGAATATGAGGAAGCACTTTTTTACACAGCGGGTGGTAATATCCTGGAACACTCTGTCCACAAAAGTGGTGCAAGCAGAGACAATGACTTCAAAAGGAAATTGGATGGCCACTTGAAGGAAATAGACTTGCAGGACTACAGGGATCAAGCCAGGGAGTGGGATTGATTGAATAGCTCTGTGGAGAGCTTCCATGGACTAGATGGGCTGAATGGTCTTCTTTGCTGTAAATAACTCTACGATTCGTTATATTTAAATGATTAACCCACCTCACATGAGGGGATTTGTCACCCGCCCTTCGTCTTGCCTCCGT
Organism: Heterodontus francisci; assembly: GCF_036365525.1. Classification (NCBI taxonomy): domain Eukaryota; kingdom Metazoa; phylum Chordata; class Chondrichthyes; order Heterodontiformes; family Heterodontidae; genus Heterodontus; species Heterodontus francisci. The sequence goes on from NC_090372.1 coordinate 37,435,176, forward strand.
TAAAACTGGATGTGGGTAGGTCTGAAGCAGGTTGGGTTCCTGTTGCAGATTTTTAAAAATTAATCTCCAATTATTATCTTGCCATATTAGCGGGTGAGTTGACCTGTTTAAAATAAATGTGTTGGCATCGCTGCCAAAATAGTACAGAGGTTTCAAACTAGTACATTTACATGGTGTTATTCTTGGGCTCCTCTCTTGCATATAGTTTTCATAGAAAACATTAGCTGAGCAACCAAGAGCGGTGAGAGATGTCTTCACTCCAAAGTTTAAGACACCCCTTTGAAGCCAAAAAAATTATAATGTTTACCTATTTAATGTTAAAATATATATTGAGTTTAATAATTAAAGATATTTTCATTGTAGTGTCTTTTTTTCCCCAATTGTTACTGGATCAATTAACAAAGGATTTCAGAAGTTGATACGAGTTTGTCAGAGTTTGGAACTGAGATTGGGTGTCAACAAGATCTTTTGTTGAACACATGCAGTACAGAGCAGTTGTAGTTTCTCAATTTGTGGTGAATTGTTGTTTATTTTGGCAATTTTGTGCCAGTTCTTTGTGGATCATATATTCTGTTGTGCCAAGTTTATCTAAACCCTTCTTTTATATAGAGATTGGGGCAGTTTGGCTGTCCATTCTTTCATTTCTAGGTCCAGGTTGAAATCCAGCACAGACCAATGGGACCAAAGTCATTTCTCTCTGATGTTCTAAGGTTCTATGAAAAGTTATTTATTCAACATGTCGGGCATTTGTTTTCTTAAAACTGGCTAATGAGTTTTTTAAAAATTATTAACTATGGTGATACTAAAGGTATGCCACAGGTGTGTTTTAGGAACTGGAAACACTTGTATTTACACACCAAAATGTTTGTTTTTTTTTAAAAAAAGGTTTTTTTTTTGAAAGAATGGGCTGAATTTTACTAGCCCCCTGATGTCGGGGATCATGGCTGGGGGCCTGGAAAATTTCTCCGGGAGAGGCCTGTCACGCCCCCCATGCTGTGAAAGCCCCGCTGCATTTTACTGGCAGCAGTGAGGCCTTGGTGCGTCCTGCGGGGCCTTCATTTTAATATTAAAATTAAGTTTAATAACATGCAAATTAACTTACCTCGTCCTGGCGGCCATCCCATGCCGATATTCCGGCTGTTGGCTGGAACTCCGTTTGGAGTTCCAAGGCATGACACTGGTGGGGAGGGGGGAGGAGTGAAATTATCATAATAATGGGGGGTGGGGAAAACACTTTCTTTGGTTAAGGGGATGGTGGGAAGGGGTTGAAGGGCAAATGTAATGAGGTTGAGGTGGGGAAGTTCGGGTTGGGAATAAAGTTTATTTTGGTTCGATAGGCCCAAAGACAGGGGGTGGGAAAGGGCCTCCAGCTTTTATTTAATTTTTTTTAAGGACAATGTCAAATAATGTGCCTTTAAAAACTTCAAGGGCTTGAAGCCCTTTAAAAATGGTGCTGACGCCTGCCCGGTGGTGCCGGACACCATTGCCGGGGACGGAGCGGCCACTCCCTCTACGTCATCGGGGGCGGACCGCCGAGATCAGAGTGCGCTGCCTTGATTTGCGGCGCGCCAGTAAAATTTGGGCTAATGTTTTCATTCGTGGTTTGCAATGAATATGCCGTGGGCAGTGGTGACATGATCAGTATTTACACCAATGAGGGAAGCAGGTGAATGCGTTGACTGCAGAATCATCCTTGGAGATTTGTCATCTCTACTGGCTGTAATATGCCCCATGTTAATCACACATGCATGTGGTAAACTTGTGACCAAAATTACTTTTCCCTTTTACATCAGTAATGTCACCATTACTATGTCTCCTGTAAACTTGAGGTGTGAGAATGCAGTCCCTTTCCATCCAACAACAGACAGGAATTTTAAAAGTATGTTGCACTGTTGAGTTACGAAACTAAATATTCATGTGTCCTTGCCGTTTCACTGCTGGAAGTAGTGCTTGGGGGCCTAGGAATTCCTATTTTGGGAATCTTTGAGTTAGTATTGAGTGACAAGACATCTACTCCACCGTATTTTTTTCGTTTTTTTAAGAAATAACTCCCATTCCCCCCACTTTCTTTCATTCATTCATTCATTCGTTCATAATATAAAAATAATATGCAGTGAACAGTGGAATAATTCATTTATTTGTGAGAAAAAATTTTATACCAGAAAATGCTGGAATGCAGTGGGTCCATTCGCATCTAAAAGACAAAGGTAGGCAGGCATTTTTTTTAATATCTTGTAAAATAGGTGGGTTTGATATGCGTTTCCTCAGTTCAGCAGATGTTAAAGAACATTGTTATTGCATTACAACTGAGCAGTGTTGGAATGTTCAGAGGTGCAAATGGTTTAATGGTTTAAAAAAATGCACAAAAAGATTCAAAGGGAAAACCAATTTGTACAGGGATACAAGTTTGAATTTTTTTTAAAACAAATTGACATTTATTTTTGAGTTTTTGTATATTGATAAAATCAGTGCTATATTTTAAATGCAAACTCTTTGGTATTTTTTATTGCAATTCTTCTCTGCTACAATAATCATTTCTTTATGTACAAGTGATGTGCACAGAACAGTGCATTATACATGATACAGAAGTATAGGGAGGAAGGAAATAAACCTAGTCCAGAGGCTTTTGGATTGCCCTGCGATTGGTGCATCCTCTGGAACAAATTAAAACTCCAGCTGGCAGCTCTACGGAAAGATTTGACTCTTGTGACAATCAAAGGGTTTCTCCGAAAGGGAGTTCTGGCTTCGAATAACATTGCTGTACAGTACAAGTCAAAATTAGTCACCAACCAAATTGGCTACCATTTGAGAAAACATTTTTGCCTTCACATCAAGAGCCAAAAGACAAATCTCTTTGTTCTGTGATACTGAAACATTCACAAACGCGCACTAGAGATTGAAATTTATGTATTATAGTTATAGGGACGAAAACTGTATGAATACATTGGTTTGAATTTGAAAGTAAAATCAATGAATTTGAATTGTGTAAAAATGACGCAGTCAGCTAGTTTCTTTTCAGCAAAAAGAATGAAATTGGAACATTTGAGCTTACTTAAATTAAATCTAATCTGATTAAGCCCAGCTGCCAACTATGGCGAGATGCTAATGCTGAGAACGGCCTCTGCTTTTACCTGCAATGTTGTGCACCTTTTTTTCCAGAAGGTTCCACTGACTTGCCAGTGCACCAAAAAACATGAAAATGTCCCTTGTATATCTCAAACTGCATCACATTTGGGTCAAAGGCATTTAGTCCCTTTTCACTAGTTCATCGTTTTTCTGTGTGCTAAATCTTAAATGAAGATTGGCTGAAACCATCACAGACTGTCTTTAGGGGAAACTGAACCAATTGTGTCAAGGAAATAACTGGCTAGCATTTCTGAAGCTTGCATTCCTGGAGAGGCCACATCATAAGCTTCAATCTCCAATGTGTTGAACAACTGCAAGTGCTTGTAACTAACAGATGAGGGAAAACATTGCTTTCCTCTAATATGGCAGCCCACACCTCAAGTGAAGATAATATTCACCAGTAGTTATGAAATGGTTAAATTGTCATTTCATGTTCTTTTGGCCAGCCACCTATCCTCCATGTTCTTTAAACTTCAATTCATCTAAAACCATCCTGCCCATGTACTATCGCACACCAAGTCCCGCTTACCTATCAAGCCTGTTCTTGCTGACCTACGCATGTCCATGTTTAACTCGCTTCATGGCTTCACCCCTCCCTATTTTTGTAACCTCTTCCAGAGCTCTCTCCATTCCTCTGAATTTGGACTCTTCGCATCCATTGACCCCAACCCCAACCCTTCACATTATTGGCAGCCTTAGTCATCGAGTTATACAGCACAGAAACAGGCCCATCGTGTCTGTGCTGGCCATCCAGCACCCAACTATTCTAATCCTATATTCCTGCACTTGGCCCGTAGCCTTGTATGCTATGGCGTTTCAAGTGCTCATCTAAATACTTTTTAAATGTTGTGAGGGTTCCTGCCTCCACCACCTCTTCAGGCAGTGTGTTCCAGATTCCAACCACCCTCTGGGTGAAATTTTTTTTCCTCAAATTCCCCCTAAACCTCCTGCCCCTTACCCTAAATCTATGCTCCCTGGTTTTTGACATCTCTGCTAAAGGAAAAAGTTACTTCCTATCTAACCTATCAATGCCCTTCATAATCTTGTATACCTCAATCATGTCCACCCTCCGCCTTCTCTGCTCCAAGGAAAACAACCCTAGTCTTTTCAGTCTCTTTTAATAGCTGAAATGCTCCAGCCCAGGCAACATCCTGGTGAATCTCCTCTGCACCCTCTCCAGGGCAATCACATCCTTCCTATAGTATGGTGCCCAGAACTGTACACAGTACTCCAGCTGTGGCCTAACTAGCATTTTATGCAATTCCATCATAACCTCCCTGCTCTTATATTCTATGCCTTGGCTAATAAAGGCAAGTATCCCATATGCCTTCCTAACCACCTTATCTACCAGTGCTGCTGCCTTCAGTGATCTATGGACAAGTACACCAAGGTCCTTCTGACCTTCTGTACTTCCTAGGGTCCTACCATCTATTGTATGTTCCCATGCCTTGTTAGTCCTCCCAAAATGCATTACCTCACACTTCTCAGGATTAAATTCCATTTGCCACAGCTCCACCCACCTTGCCAGCCCATCTATATTGTCCTGTAATCTAAGGCTTTCCTCCTCACTATTTACAACACCACCAATTTTCGTGTCATCTGTGAACTTACTCATCATACCTCCTATATTCATGTCTAAATCATTAATGTACACTACAAACAGCAAGGGTCCTAGCAGCGATCCCTGCGGTACATCACTGGTCACAGGCTTCCACTCGCAAAAACAGCCTTTGACCATTACCCTCTGCCTCCTGCCACTAAGCCAATTTTGGATCCAAATTGCCCAAGATCCCATGGGCTCTTACCTTCTTGACCAATCTCCCATGCGGGACCTTATTGAAAGCCTTACTGAAATCCATGTATACTCCATCTACTGCTATACCCTCATCGACACATCTAGTTACCTCCTTGAAAAATTCAATCAAGTTAGTTAGACACGATCTCCCCCTGACAAAGCTATGCTGACTATCCCTGATTAATCTCTGCCTCTCCAAGTGGAGATTAATCCTGTCCCTTAGAATTTTTTCCAATATTTTCCCAACCACTGATGTTAGACTCATTGGCCTGTAATTACCTGGTTTATCCCTACTACCCTTCTTGAATATTGGTACCACATTCGCTGTCCTCCAGTTCTCTGGTACCTCTCCCATGGCCAGAGAGGATTTGAACATTTGTGTTAAAGCCCCTGCTATCTCCTCTCTTGCCTCACATAACAGCCTGGGATACACCTCATCTGGGTCTGAGGATTATTCCACTTTTAAGCCCGCTAAAACAGCTAGTATTTCCTCCCTTTCAATGCTAATTTGTTCAAGTTTATCACAATCCCCATCTCTGATCTCTACACCTACATCGTCCTTCTCCATAGCGAACACCGATGAAAAGTAATCATTTAAAACCTATGTCCTCCAGCTCCAAACAAAGATTGCCATGTTGGTCCCTAATGGGCCCTACTCTTTCCCTGGTTATCCTCTTGCCCTTAATATACTTATAAAATTCCTTGGGATTTTCCTTTATCTTGCCCGTCAGTGTTTTGTCATGTTCCCTCTTTGCTCTCCTAATTACATTTTTTAAGTGCCATCCTACACTTTCTATACTCCTCTAGTGCCTCCGCTGTTTTCAGCGCTTGGGATCTGTCGTAAGCCTTTTTTTTTCCTGATCCAATCCTCTATATCCCTTGACATCCAGGGTTCCCTGGGCATGTTAGTCCTACCTGTCACCTTAACGGGTACATGTTGGTTCTGAACGCTCACAATTTCCTCTTTGACTCCCACTGATGTGATGTAGACTTTCTAACAAGTAGCTACTCCCAGTCCACTTTGGCCAGATTCTGTTTTATCATATTGAAATCAGCCTTCCCCCAATTCAGTACCTTTATTTCTGGTCCATCTTTGTCCTTTTCCATAACTACCTTAAATCTTAGAGTTATGGTCACTATCCCTGAAATGCTCCCCCACTGACACTTCTACCATTTGACTGGCTTCATTCCCTAGGATTAGGTCCAGTACTGCCCTTTCTCTTGTAGGACTTTCTGCATATTGGCTCAAAAAGCTCTCCTGTATGCATTTTAAGAATTCCGCCCCTTTTAAGCCTTTTGCACGAAGACTATCCCAGTTAATATTGGCCTTGTAGATGGTGAACAGCTTTGGGGAGTCAGGAGATGAGTTACTTGCTGCAGAATTCCCAGCCTCTGACCTGCTCTTGTAGCTACAATAGTTATGTGACTACTGCTGTTAAGTTTCTGGTCAATGGTAACCCATCTAATTGATCTCAGTCTTGAAAATTTCCATTTATCCAAAATCTATGGCTTTTTGGGGGACCAGAGGACATGGTTTCTTTGTATCTACCCAGCTGAATCCCTTTGTCATTTTAAACACCTTGATTAAATCACCCTTCAATTATCTAAACTCAATGGAATGCAAAGCAATGTAACCTGTATTCAAAATTTAACCCTTTAAGCCCCGATAGTCTGGTGAATTTGCACTGAAACCCCTGCAAGGCCAACATTTCTTTGCTGAGGTTTGGGTCTGACCAAGGCTCTGACCAAGGCTCTGAACAACTGAAGTAAAACTTTCTTGCTTATGTATTTCAACCACCCTTAAGGTAAAGGTCAACATTGCAATCGTTTTTTTGATGACTTTTTGTACTTGTGCTCCAGCTTTTAGTAATCTGTGCATATGGATACCTAAATCAATTTGCTTCTCCACAGCTCCTAGTCTCTCATCATTACAAGTTACGCTGATTTGTCTTTCTTGGATCCAAAAATGTGGATGATCTCACACTTCCCCATATTAAGTGTCATCTACAGCCATATCTCTTTCCTAAGCAATTGTCTTCAGCTCTGACATATTCCACACAGATTCCAACTTAAATTCCACCTTCATGTATTGAATCCACCTCTTGATTTTGGATATTGCCAGGGTAGTCAGCATTCCTCGAACCAGTGTTCTTGGCACTTCCAGAGATCCACATTCAACACCATGCACATGCTCTAAACACCTCTCTTCAGCAGCACCAACTTACTAATTTAGAACTCTCCTGATCCACTGTTCCATTTCATCCTTCACCTCACTTGGCGCTTCAATAAATTTTCTTTCTTACTTTCAGGTGTCAAGGACAACAAGCTTCAACAACTCTTAGATACCAATGGCCTGCCAGATCCTTCTTCCTCTTTGCTCACTATGACCCCATCCCTCCAGCCAATAGTGCCAATGGTTGTGTTTTCACTATCCCCTCTGACCCCAAACAACCAGGCCTCAGCTTCATCCTCTTGTATTATCAATGTATTTTGAGCTCAGCATTGATGCTGAACCCGTCTTCTGTTGCCTTTGACTTCGTGCCTACTTCTTTAGCCAGGAATCTTCCCCTTGCACAGCAGACTGTTTGTCCCAACTTCAGAATTATTGTTTCACCAAGACCCCCTTTGTCTTGCCTGTTACCCTCTCCTGATCTTTTCATGGGAATTCTTGGCATGATATTGGCCATCTCAATTTCTCTATTGCCCTCACTCAGTCTAACCTACCTCCTTCTGAATTTGTGGATATTGGGAAGGATGCAAAAGTGGACTTTGCGGGGTTGGCAGCTGATGCCATTCTCTCAGGTCCAACCCTGTCATTGTCATTAAACCTGCCGACCAGAGAAGCTTTGTTGGGTGAACAAATCTCTACCTTGTGGAAACTCAACAACATCTGCCTGATACCTCCTCTTGTATCTCTCTGGATCACGACCTGACCACTCAACATTGTCACTGTTTCCCATTTACTGACCTAATTCTTTCTGGCAAACTTACCCCCAGGGCCTCCAACATCAGCTGCCAACCCCGCAAAGTCCACTTTTGCATCCTTCCCAATATCCACAAATAGGACTGGCCTGGTAGACCCATTGTTCCAGCCTGTTATTGTCCCATGGAACTTATTACTTCCTATTTCAGCTCTTTTAAATCCCCTTGTCCAGCATCTTCCAACCTACATCCACGAGTCTTCGGACCTTTGTGTCACTTTAACAGTTTCCTGTTTCCTGGCCCTAACCATTTCTTTACTGTGGCTGTCCAGTCCCTCTATACCTTTATCTCCCACCACGACAGCCTGTGGGCTCTCCACTTCTTCCTTGAACAGAGGCCCAACCAGCCCACATCCACCACCACCCTCTACCCCTGGTGGGACTTGTTCTTACATTAAACAACTTCTCCTTTGACTTCACTCGCTTCGTTGAAATAAAAGGCGTCGCTACAGGAAAGCGTATATGTCATAGCCAAGCCTGCATTTTCATGGGATATGTGGGACATTGTTTATTTTTTGAATTTTTTGATGGAGTAACAGAAAACATTGATGAAGAGAATGCAGTGATGTCTGTATGGATTTTAAGAAAGCAATTAATAAAACTTCACCTAAAAGACTGGTTAACAAAATTGAGGCTCATGAAATAGGAGGGTCAGTGTCCAACTGGATAAAGAAATTGGCTTGAGGACAGAAAACAGTGAGTCATGATTGTTTTTCAGACTGGAGGATGGTAGACAGTGGTGTTCGCAAGGGTCAGTGCTAGGACCATTGCTTTTTGTTTTGCTATATACAAATGACTTGGATCTTAGAATACAGAATGTTTGGGGTCCTGGATGGTGGGAAGGGAGGAGGTGTCCAAACATGGACATAAGAGCTGAACTCCAGAGGTGAGGTAAGAGTGACTGCCCTTGACAACAAGGCAGCATTGGACCAAGTTTGGCATCAAGGAGCCATAGCAAAACTGGAGTCAATGGGAATCAGGGAAAACTCTCCGCTGGTTGGAGTCATACCATCAAGATGTTTGGGCCTGGGACACTACCCTGAGGAACTCCAGCAGTGATATACTGGGACTGAGATGATTGACCTTCAACAACCACAAGCATCTTCCTTTGTGTTAGGTATAACTTGTGGAAGCTCAACAACATCTGCCTGATGCCTCCTCTTGTATCTCCCTGGATCACGACCTGACCAATCAACATTGTCACCGTTTCCCATTCACTGACCTCATTTACACTGTCGGGCTGCATCCACAACTCCCTAATCATGTGTGACGTGAAATCACTTCCTCCGGTGACCTTCACTTACAGCCTCTTAACGTGGTCCCCTCTTAAGGTGGTCTCACAACAGTAACTACTGTTATAAAATAGTTGATTAGCTATGAAATGCTTTGGGACATCCTGAGGTCATGAAAGGTAGAAAGTAAATGCAAGTTAATTTTTTAAAATTAAATATATTGATACTAATTTTATTTGTACATTTTAGGATCTTGAATACTTAAATAAGATCACCTCTGTGCTTTCTTTTAAAGGTAAGCAGGTAGATTGTGTACAAGTAAATTGCATTCACAGACTGAACCACTCCCGAAATTTAGCAGCAGTACGTTGGAAAGATGTGTTTAGCCGTGTTTTAAGTGAAAAGGTAATCCATCTAGTGGCCAGCATGAGAAATGTTGGAACCCATTCCAACAATTGAGTTTGTTGTTTGGAAACTGCCTTAACAAGTTACAAACCCCACATATTAGAGGAACTAATTTGCAGGCAAATTTCAGAAATATGTAAGAAATGTCGAGTAGTGAGAATGGGGATTTAAATTATACTAATAAAGACTGGAATAATAACAGTGTAAAGGGCAAAAAGGGGGAAAAATTAGTGAAATGTGCACAAGAGCCCAGCAAGGAAGGAAGCAGTGCTGGATCTGGTCCGAAGGAATGAAGTAGGACAAGTAGAGCATGTTTCAGTGGGGGAATATTTGGGAAACAATGATCACAACGTCATTAGGCTTAGAATAGTTATAGAAAAGGTCAGGGAACAATTAAATTTGAAAATACTGGAAAGTAAGTTGAAAGGGGATCTGGCCCAGAGGGATTGGAATCAAGACTGCAAATGAGCAATGTGAGGCTTTCAAAGAAGAACTATTTCAGGTACAGACTTGACACATACCCACAAGGGGGAAAGGAAAGGCTTTCAAAGCAACAGCTCGCTCCATGACTGAAGATAGAGATTAAAATGAAACAGGAAAAAAGAGGCTCATGGTAAATGCCAGGCTCATAATGCAGTAGAGAACCAAGCTAAATACAAAGAACTGTAAAAGGAAATAAGGGCAAAGAGATGGTATGAGAATAGATGTGGGTAACATAAAAGGGAACTAAATAATACAAACGTACGAATTAGGAGCAGGAGTTGGCCCCTCGAGCCTGCTCCACCATTCCACAAGATCATGGCTGATGTGATTGGAACCTCAACTCCCCATTCCCACCTACCCCGATAACCTTTCACCCCCTTGCTTATCAATAATCTACCTATCTCTGCCTTAAAAATATTTTGCTTCCAATGCCTTTTGAGGAAGATAGTTCCAAAGACCCATGACCCGCTGAGAAAAAAAAATTATCCTCATCTCTGTTTTAAATAGGTGACCCCTTATTTTTAAACAGTGACCCCTAGTTCTAGATTCTCCCAAGAGGAAATATCCTTTCCACATCCACCCTGTCAAGACCCCTCAGGATCTTGTATGTTTCAATCAAGTCGCCACTTACTCTTCTAAACTCCAGCGGATACAAGCCTAGCCTAGCCGACCTTTCCTCATAAGACAACCCGCCCATTCCAGGTATTAGTCCAGTAAATCTTCTCTGAACTGCTTCCATTGCATTTACGTCTTCCTTAAATAAAGAGACCAATACTGTACACCGTACTCCAGATATGGTCTCACCAATGGCTTATAACTGTAGCATAACCTCCCTACTTTTGTATTCAATTTCCCTCGCAATAAAAGATAACATTCTATTAGCTTTCCTATTACTTGCTGAAACTGCATACTAATCTTTTGCCATTCACGAACGTGGACACCCAGATCCCTCTGCATTTCAGAACTCTACAATCTCTCACCATTTAGATAATATGCTTCTTTTTTATTCTTCCTGCCAAAATGAACAATTTCACATTTTCCCACATTATACTCCATTTGCCAGATCTTTTCCCACTCAGTTAACCTATCTATATCCCGTTGAAACTTCCTGATGTCCTTTTCACAAGTTACTTTCCTACCTATCTTTGTCATCAGCTAATTTAGCAACCATACTTTCGGTCCCTTCATGCAAGTCATTTATTTAAATTGTAAAAAGTTGAGGCCCCAGCACAGATTCCTGCAGCACACCACTTGCCAACCAGAAAATGACCCATTTATGACTACTCTCTGTTTCCTGTTAGCTAGCCAATCTTCTATCCATGCCAATATTTTACTCTCTACACCATGAGCTTTTATTTTCTGCAATAACCTTTGATGTGGCACCTTATCCAATGCCTTCTGGAAATCTAAATACAGTATATCCACCGGTTCCCCTTTATCCACAGCACGTTACTTCTTCAAAGAACTCCAATTTCTCTTTCACAAAACCATGTTGATTCTGCCTGATTACCTTGAATTTTTATAGCTTCTAACATTTTCCCTATGACAGATGTTCAGCTAACTGGCCTGTGGTTTCCTGCTTTCTGTTTCCCTCCCTTTTTGAAAAGAGGAGTTACATTTGCTATTTTCCAATCTGATGGAACCTTCCCCGAATCTAGGGAATTTTAGAAAATTAAAAGCAAAGCATCAACTATCTCACTAGCCACTTCTTTTAAGACCCTAGGATGAAGTCCATCAGGACTCGGGGACTTGTCAGCCTGCAGCTCCAACAATGTGTTCAGTACCATTTCCCTGGTGATTGTAATTTTCTTGAGTTCCTCCCTCCCTTTTCCTGATTTAGAGCCATTTCTGGGATGTTACTTGTATCCTCTATAGTGAAGACCGATGCAAAATACCTGTTCAATTCATCTGCCATCTCCTTATTTTCCATTATTAATTTCCCAGACTCACTTTCTATTGGACCAATCCTCACTTTAACTCCTTTTTAAAATATCTATAGAAACTCTTCCTATCTGTTTTTATATTTCTAGCTAGCTTTCTCTCGTACTCTTCTTTTTCCCTCCTTATTGATCTTTTAGTCCTTCTTTGCTGTTTTTATATTCTGTCCAATCTTCTGTCCTGCCACCCATCTTTGCACAATGACATGCTTTTTCTTTAAGTTTGATACTATCTTTAACTTTTTTAGTTAAGCACGGATGATGGGTCCGCCCCTTGGAAATCTTTTATAAGCATATAAATTGGAAAAGGATAGTCAAAGGAAGGGTGGGACAATTTGGGACCAGAAAGGAACTCTTCTAGTGGAGACAGAGGGCATAGCTGAATTATTAGGTGAGTACTTTGCACCCGTCTTCACTAAAGAAGAGGATGCTGCCAATGTCACACAAAAGGAGGAGATGGCAGAAAAATTGGATAGGATAAAGATAGTGTACTCAGAAGGTTGGCAATACTCAAAGAAAAGTCACCCGGTCCAGATGGGATGCATTCTAGTTTACTGAGGGTATTAAGGATGGAGATAACGGAAACTCTGGACACAATCTTTCAATCCTCCTTAAATATGGGAGTGTTGCAAATGCTACACTTGTACAAAGAGGGGGAAGACGAATAAACCTAGCTTGACACTGATGGTGGGGAAACATTTGTGGACAACAATCTGAGACAAAATTAATTGTCACTTGGAAAATACATGTTGATTAATGACAGCTAGCATGGATTTATTAAAGGCAAATTGTGTTTGACGAACTTTTTTGAGTTTTTTAATGAAGTAACAGAGCGAGTTGACTGAGCGAGGTCACTGACCCGAAATGTTAACTCTGCTTCTCTCTTCACAGATGCTGCCGGACCTGCTGAGTATTTCCAGCATTTCTTGTTTTTATTTCAGATTTCCAGCATCCGCAGTATTTTGCTTTTAAAAATACAGGCATAGAGTACAAAAGCCAGGATATTATGCTAAACCTCTATAAAACACTAGTTCCCCTTAGAGCAGAGAAGGCTCAGTGAAGATTTGATCATGGCAAAAAAGGGAAGCTTATGTTAGATACTGAGAGCTCAATACTGCAGAAAGACTAGAGGAGTATAGAAAGTCAAAGAGTGAAATTAAAAAGGAAATGAGGAATGCAAAGAAGGGATATGAAAGTATATTGGCAAGTAAAATGCAGGAAAAACCAAAGAGATTTTATAAATACATAAAGAGCAAGAGGATAATTAAGGACAGAGCTGATTAGAGACCAAAAAAGGTAACTTGTGTGTGGAGGCAGAAGACGTTACAGTCACGCCACACAAGTGCCAGGCATTGATCATCTCCAACAAAAGACAAGCTAACCATTTTTTTTGACGTTCAACAGCATTACCATTGCTGAATCCCCATCATCAACATCATAGAAACATAGAAAATAGAAGCAGGAGAAGGCCATTCGGCCCTTTGGGCCTGCTCCACCATTCAAAAAAGATCATGGCTGATTGTCTAATTCAGTACCCTGTTCCCGCTTTCTCCCCATATCCCTTGATCCCTTTGGCATTAAGAAATATATCTATCTCCTTCTAGAATATATTTAATGACTTGGCCTCCACTGCCTTCTGCGGTAGAGAATTCCACAGGTTCACCACCTTCTGAATGATGAAATTTCTCCTCATCTTGGTTCTAAATGGCATACCCCATATACTGAGTCTGTGACCCCTGGACTTCCCAGCCATTGGGAACATCCTCCCTGCATCTCGCCTGTCTAGTCCTGTTAGAATTTTATAGTTTTCTATGAGATCCCCTCTCATTCTTCTAAACTCTAGTGAATAGAGGCCTAGTCAACCCAATCTCTCCTCATACGTCAATCCTGCCATCCCAGGAATCAGCCTAGTAAATCTTCTTTGCACTCCCTCCATGGCAAGAACATCCTTCCTCAGATAAGGAGACCAAAACTGCACACAATACTCCAGATGTGGTCTTACCAAGGCCCTGTATAACTGCAGTAAGACATCCTTGTTCCTATACTCAAATCCTCTTGCAATGAAGGCCAACATACCATTCGCCTTCCTAACTGCTTGCTGCATCTGAATGCTTGCTTTCAGCAACTAGTATACAAGGACACCCAGGTCTCATTGCACCTCCCCTTTCCCAATCTATCACCATTTGGATAATAATCTGCCTTTCTGTTTTACAACCAAAGTGGATAATCTCACATTAATCCACATTTATACTGCATCTGTCATGCATTTACCCACTCATCCAATTGGTCCAAATCACATTGGAGCCTCTTTGCATCCTTCTCGCAGCTCCTGAGAGTTACCATTGACCAGAGGCTAGGATTTCTGCGGCGAATAACTTAGACCAAACTCCCCAAAGCCTGTCCACCATCTACAAGGCACAAGTCAGGACAGTGATGGAATACTCTCCACAAGGTACAAGTTAGGAGTGTTATGGAATACTCTCCACTTGCTTGTATAAGTGCAGCTCCAACAACACTCAAGAAGCTCCTCACCATCCAGGACAAAGCAGCCTGCTTGATCAGCACCCTATCTACAACCTTAAACTTTCTCTCCCTCCACCACTGGCACAGTGTTACCAGCTACAAGATAGACTGCAGCAATTCGCCAAGGCTCCTTCGACAGCACCTTCCAAACCCGCAACGTCTATCACCTAACAGGGCTAGGTTAGTTGACACACGGGAACACCACAACCTGCAGGTTCCCCTCCAAGTCACACATCTTCCTGACTTGAACTATATTGCTGTACCTTCACTGTGGCTGGGTCAAAAACCTGGAACTCCCTTCTTAACGGCACTTTGGGTGTATCTACATTACATGGACTGCGGTGGTTCAAGAAGGCAGCTCACTGCCACCTTCTCCAGGGCAATTAGGGATGGGCAATAAATGCTGGCTTTGCTAGCGATGCTCACATCCGAGGAGCTAATAAAAAAAAAATGTGGCCCTGGTTCTTAATGAAACCTTTGCATCTGTCTTCACAAAAGAGGGGTCATAGAGTCAGAGTCATAGAGATGTACACCACAGAAACAGGCCCTTCGGCCCACCGCGTCCATGCCGACCATAATGCCTATCTATACTAATCCCACCTGCCTGCATTAATTCCATATCCCTCTATGCCTTGCTCATTCAAGCACCAGTCCAGATGCCTCTTAAATGTTGCTACTGTTCCTGCCTCCACCACCACCTCAGGCAGCTCATTCCAGATACCCACTATTCTTTGTGTGAAAAATTTACCCCTTTGATCCCCTTTTAACCTCCTCCCTCTCACCTTAAATCTATGCCCTCTGGTTTTAGTCACCCCTACCATGGGAAACAGACTCTGGCTATCTACCCTATCTATGCCTCTCATAATTTTATATACCTCTATCATGTCCCTTCTCAGCCTCCTTCGCTCCAGGGAAAACAGCCCCAGCCTATCCAATCTCTCTTTATAACTCAAGCCCTCCAAACCAGGCAACATCCTTGTGAATCTTTTCTGCACCCTCCCTAGCTTAATCACATCTTTCCTGTAGTGCGGCGACCAGAACTGCACACAGTACTCCAAATGCGGCCTGACCAACGTTATGTACAACTGTAACATGACGTCCCAACTCTTGTACTCAATGCCTCGGCCGATGAAGGCAAGCATGCCATACGCCTTCTTCACCACCCTGTCCACCTGTGTTGCCACTTTCAGGGAATTATGTACTTGCACCCCAAGGTCTCTCTGCTCAACAACACTCCCCAGGGCACTGCCATTCACTTTATATGTCCTGCCCTGGTTTAACTTCCCAAAATGCATCACTTCGCACTTGTCTGCGTTAAATTCCATTTGCCAATCCCTTGCCCACTTTCCCAGTTGATCTATATCCTGTTGTAACCTTAGACAACCTTCTTCACTGTC
Organism: Heterodontus francisci; assembly: GCF_036365525.1. Lineage (NCBI taxonomy): Eukaryota > Metazoa > Chordata > Chondrichthyes > Heterodontiformes > Heterodontidae > Heterodontus > Heterodontus francisci. The sequence continues at coordinate 37,451,055 of NC_090372.1, forward strand.
CACTATACCACCAATTTTGGTGTCATCTGCAAACTTACTAATCATGCCCCCTACGTTCACATCCAAGTCATTAATATATATGACAAACAACAGAGGGCCCAGCACCGATCCCTGCGGCACACCACTGGTCACTGGCCTCCAATCTGAAAAACAGCCCTCCACTGCCACCCTCTGCCTCCTATCGCCAAGCCAATAACTTTCCCACCACTGATGTAAGGCTCACCGGCCTGTAGTTCCCTGGCTTGTCCCTGCTGCCTTTCTTAAATAAAGGCACGACATTACCAATCCTCCAATCTTCCGGTACCTCACTCGTGGCTAACGGTGATACAAAAATCTCTGTCAGGGCCCCAACAATCTCCTCCCTTGCTTCCCATAGCATCCTAGGATACACCTGGTCAGGCCCTGGGGATTTATCCACCTTAATGCACTTCAAAACCTCCAACACCTCATACTTTGTAATGCTGATATGCTCCAGGACATCGCTGTTCCCTCTCTTGAACTCACTAGCTTCCATGACCACCTCCACGGTAAATACAGACGAGAAGTATTCATTTAAGACCTCGCCCATTTCCCGTGGCTCCACACATAGATTACCACACTGATCTTTAAGGGGACCTACTCTCTCCCTAGCTACCCTTTTACTCTTAATATACTTACAGAATCTTTTCGGATTCTCCTTTATCTTATCTGCCAGGGAAATCTCATGGCCCCTTCTCGCTCTCCTAATTTCCTTCTTAAGTGTAGTCCTACATCGCCTATACTCCTCGAGGGACTTGCTTGATCCCAGCTGCCTATACCTGACATATGCCTCCTTCTTTGTCCTGACCAGACCCTCAATATCCCTCGTCAACCAAGTTTCCTTAAACTTGCCAGCCTTGCCCTTCCATCTAACAGGAACATTGCGGCCCTGAACTCTTCCTATCTCCCTTTTAAAAGCTTCCCACTTGCCAGACGTCCCTTTACCTGTAAACAGGCCTCTCCCATTCAACTTTTGAGAGTTCTTGTCTGATGCCATTGAAATTAGCCTTCCCCCAATTTAGGACTTCAACCTGAGGACCAGTCCTATCCTTTTCCATAACTATCTTGAAGCTAATAGAGTTATGGTAAAGTGCTCCCCCACTGACACATCAACCACCTGCCCATCCTCATTTCCGAAGAGGAGGTCGAGTGTAGCCCCTTCTCTAGTAGGGCCATCCACATACTGCTTCAGAAAACTATCCTGGACACACTTAACAAATCCTTCCCCATCTGATCCCTTAGCACTAACCAGTCCCAGTCAATGTTAGGGAAGTTAAAATCACCTACTTTTACAACCTTATAATTCCTACACCTATCTGTGATTTCCCTACATATATGCTCCTCCACTTCCCTCTGACTATTGGGGGGCCTATAGTATAATCCCATCAAAGTGATCACACCTTTCTTATTTCTTAATTCTACCCATATGGCCTCGCTGGACATTGCCCCCGGGATATCCTCTCTAAGTACTGCCGTGATGTCCTCCCTAATAGGTGGATAGGTAAATTGGCCATTGTAAATTGCCCCTAGTGTAGGTAGGTGGTTGGACAATTGAGGAAAGGTGGGGATATGGTAGGGAATATGGGATTAATGTAGGATTGGTATAAATGGGTGGTTGATGGTCGACACAAACTCGGTGGGCCAAAAGGCCTGCTTCAATGCTGTATCTCTCAATGACTCTATTCAATAGTGCAACTCCCCCTCCTCTCTTACCTCCACCTCTGTCACACCAGAAGCATCGGTACCCCGGAACATTGAGCTGCCAAACCTGCCCATCCCTCAACCATGTTTCCGTAATAGCTATATTATCACAATCCCATGTCCCGATCCATGCTCTGAATTCATCTGCCTTACCTGTAAGGCTTCTTGCATTAAATTAAATGCCGTTTAGCCTACCAGTCCTTCCATGCTCCCTGTCCTGCCCCTGCCCGGCCTGCCTATTGGACTTGCTTGCTTTAACCTCTCCATTTGCCTTAACTATCTCATCGGAGAGACGACTACTTTGGGTCCCATCCCCCTGCAAGACTAGTTTAAACCCTCCCGAGTAGTACTAGCAAACCTCCCCGCAAGGATATTGGTCCCCTTCCAGTTCAGATATAACCCGTCCTCCTTGTACAGGTCACTTCTGCACCAGAAGAGATCCCAATGATCCAAGTAGCTGAAGCCCTCCCACCTACACCAGCTGTTCAGCCATGCATTCATTTGCCTTATCCTCATATTCCTACCCTCACTAGCACGTCGCACAGGGAGTAATCCTGAGATTACAACCCTAGAGGTCCTGCTTTTTAACCTTCTGCCTAACTCCCTGTATTCACTTTGCAGGACCTCATCTCTCTTCCTGCCTATGTCGTTAGTACCAATATGGACCACGACCTCTGGCTGCTCACCCTCCCCTTTCAGAATGTCCTGCAGCCGCTCCGAGACATCCTTGACCCTAGCACCAGGGAGGCAACATACCATCCTGAAGTCTCGTTTGCGGCCACAAACACCTATCTGCACCCCTTACGATAGAATCCCCTATCACTATAGCTCTTCCACCCCTTTTCCTCCCCTGCTGTGCAGCAGAGCCCTCCGTGGTGCCACAAACTTGGTTGTTGCTGCTTTCCCCTGGGAGGTCATCCCCCCCCCCCCCCCCCCCCCCCCGCCGAACAGTATCCAAAGCAGTATATTTGTTTGAGAGGGGGATGGCCACAGGGGACTCCTGCACTGCCTGCCTGCGCCTACTAGTCTGTCTGGTGGTCACCCATCCCTTTTCTGCCTGTGCAGCCATTACCCCGCGGTGTGACCATCTCACTGAACGTGCTATCCACGACGTCCTCAGCATCACGGATGCTCCACAGTGAATCCACCCTCAGCTCCAGCTCCGTAATGCGGGTAGCCAGTAGCTGCAGATGGATACACTTCCTGCACACATGGTCGTCAGGAACACTGGAAGCGCCCCTGATTTCCCACATAGCGCAGGAGGAGCATATCACGGGGCTGAGCTCTCCTGTCATGACTTAACTTTAGATTAATTCGTTACTCCCTTAATTAGAAAATACTAATTACACTAGGGGCCTTGTTCTACCCACTCCAATCTAAAGTCCTTAAAAAAAAACACTTTAGCAGTACTCACCTTATCAGAGGTTTTTTTTCAACAGAAAAAAACTTTCCCCTTATTTTTTTTTTAAAATATTTAAATGCATGAACACCTGCTGCTCACCAACCAATCACCTGATGTCACTGTTGGCTTTTTTTTTCAAAACTCCAGCGCGCTGGAAGAGGTTCGACTGCTCTGCTCTCCGCTCCCGGAAGGTAAGAGACTGGGCCTCGATCCTCGGGTTAGATTTATAGGCTCCACTCTCGGCGTTCGCCCCACAGGTCCGCTCCACTCTGCTCTGCTCCGGGAAGGTAAATGCCGACATTGTCACTAAAGAGGAGTGTGAAATATTGGTAAGATAAACTTAATGAGAGAGGAAATATTAAGGGGTTTAGTATTTTTGGAAGTGGATAAATCACCGGGCCAGATGAAATATATCCCAGGCTGCTAAGAGAAGCAAGAGAGGTAATATCAGAAGCTGTGACCATCATTTTTCAATTTCCTCTGGTTGCAGGTGGGGCGCTGGAGGACTGCCAATGTTGCACTGTTGTTTAAAAAGAGAGGAAGGATAGACTGAGTAATTACAGGCCAGTCAGCCTAATCTCAATGATGGGCGAATTATTGGAAAAGATTCTGGGGGACAGCATATCATAAATCATTTAGAAAGGGATAGATTAATTAAGGACAGTCAGCATAGATTTGTTAAGGGAAGGTTGTGTCTGACTAACGATTAAATTTTTTGAGGAGGTAACACGACGGGTCGATGAGGGTAGCGCATTTGATGTCATCTACATGGATTTTAGCAAGGCTTTTGACCAGGCCTCACATGGTCAGAAAAGTTAGAGTTCATTGGATTCAAGGGCACGTGGCAAGTTGGATCTAAAATTTACTCAGTGGTAGGAAGCAAAGGGTAATGGTCAACAGGTGTTGTTGTGACTAGGTTCCTGATATATACCACAAACAGCAAGGATGTGCAGGAATAGAGAAACTTGGGGATCAGAAGTTGAAGACAGTGAAATCATTAAAATATTTTTTTGAACCTGGACTATTCAAAGCGTAATAATTTTAAAAAAATTCTAAATTTAGTAAGTTTCTTGAAATCTACAATTCTGAAATATAAAACTATAAAATATAAATTAGCCCTGTATCTACACAAATCTGTGAAGGTGTCAGGACAAGTTGAGAAGGTTGTTTTAAAAAAAAAAAGCATACGGGATCCTTGGCTTTGTGAACAGAGGCACAGGCCCCGATCTCTCACAGGACAGGATTGCCAAGTGTTGGAGGGGGCAAAGTTCTGATAGGTCCCCCAATACTGTGGAGTTTTGACTCTACAACGTGTGTGGTTTTCCTTCCTGTCAGGTGGGGAATGCTCCAGGAGAGGCCACAGCTCAGGCAGAGGCAAGTCTCTGGGGTAAACATTGCAAGGGGTGGGTACAGAGTGGCTTGTAGGGTGGGGGAATGATTGTGGACAGCCAAGACAGATTGGGGCAGAGATGGGGGAGTCAGGGGCTTGTGATTGTGGGGGCAGTCTTATAGTGGAGGTGTGTGGGTAGTTGATGATGTTGGTGTGGGGTGGAGGGGGTGTGATCCAATTGCAAGGAGGGAAGCAGGTTAGCTTGAGAGGCCTGGGGGAAGTTTTCCTGCTCCTCCTGGCCCACAAGCAGTGCTGGAAAGGCAGCAGTCCTGGTCTCCCCTTAGCTGTTGGGAAACCAACCGGCCAGCCTTAAACCTGGAAAAGAGATAAAATAATCAACCCGCCTTCTAGGAGGGGGTTGGTTGCCTGGCCTTCGTCCTGCCTCCATTAAAACCAAAGTGGGCAGGGTCAAGGTGGGTACGGTTCAGTTTCGACATTTTTAAAGTTGTTACATCTCACCTGACCCAAACCTTCCTGTATTTGGGGGTTAAAATTCCCCTCTTGGAGTACAAAAGCTATGCTAAACCTTTATAAATCCCTGGTTAGGCCCCAGCTGGAGTATTTTGCCCAATTCTGGGCACCACACTTTGGGTTGGATGTCAAGACCTAAGAAAGGGTGCAGAGGAGATTTGCATGAAGGGTTTTGATTAAGTAAATAAGGTGAAACTGTTTCCAGTGGCAGAAGGGTTGGTTACCATAGGATACAGATTTAAAGTAACTGGTAAAAGAACCAGAGGTGAGATGAGGAGCAAATCTTTAACGCAGTCAGTTGTTGTGATCTGGAATGCACTGGCTGAAAGGGTGATGGAAGCAAATGCAATAACATAAAAAAAGAGAAGTAGATAAATTCATGAAGGGGAAAAACATGCAGGATTACGGAGCAAGGGCAGGGAGTGGGACCAATTGGTTCGCTGTTTCAAAAATCCAGCACAGGCACGCTGGTCTGAATTGCCTCCATCTGTGCTAAATCATTTTATAATTCTACAATGGGCCAAAGCTAAGTTCACAGCAGGCATATCATTATAAATGTGCAAATTGGCCAGCAAGTTCAGGGAAGAAGGGATACACTGAGTTATGAATCTCCTTAACTTGCTTGTTGATTTACACCGTTCTGCCATTTGCCTCACACAAATGGCAGCTCGCCTTCAACCTCCCCATTATTCTCAGTTGGTTGCTGGATTTGCATACTAATTGCCTATTAAATTTGCTGCAGAAAGTTGAGGCTCATAATTAACAGCATATGTATTATGCTTTCAAAGTTACCCTTTTAACGATGTGATCATTGTTAATTCAATGCTAATCAACCTCTCTGGCCCAAAAAGAGAATCATTTAAATTGTTGAGCCTCATTTCTACATATTGTGAATTCTTCCTAGAAATTGAAAAAAAATCACACTTTAAATTTAATTTTTTCCTTACCTTTCTCTTATTTTCTTTTTCTCTACCTGATTTGACTCTAATTTACTTATTTTAGTTCACCGACCTTCTCCTTTGGGCGGCACAGTGGTGCAGTGGTTAGCACTGCAGCCTCACAGCTCCAGCGACCCGGGTTCAATTCTGGGTCCTGCTTGTGTGGAGTTTGCAAGTTCTCCCTGTGTCTGCGTGGGTTTCCTCCGGGTGCTCCGGTTTCCTCCCACAAGCCAAAGACTTGCAAGTTGATAGGTAAATTGGCCATTAGCAATTGCCCCTAGTATAGCTTGGTGGTAGGGAAATATAGACAGGTGGGGATGTGGTAGGAATATGGAATTAGTGCAGGATTAGTATAAATGGGTGATTGATGGTCGGCACAGACTCGGTGGGCCGAAGGGCCTGTTTCAGTGCTGTATCTCTAATCTAATCTAATCTAATCTAATCCATCGTTCCTCTGTTTCTTTCTCAATCTTTGGATCTGCTTAACCAATGAGATTTAATGTTGGTCCCATCGCTCAAACAGTTCCCAGATGCCCCGTTGCCCTTGACGTACCATTATCATTTTCAGCACATGATGGTGTAAATTGTATTTGAGTTGAAGGGTGCAGGGAAAAGATCAAACGGCTTATTGTGCAAGATGTCCTGCTCCAGGAAGATTTGGCCCAGTATATTTTATAAATTATATATTTTTTAAAAATGTAAAATTATAATTTAATTTAATTACACTTTGAGTACTCCATGTTCAACAAAATATTTTATTGTTTCACATACTTCAATTTCTGGTCTAAGTTCCCCTGGATTTCTATAGAATTTAATGTAGTTCAGCGAAATTCACTCAAAAGATTCTAAACCCATTGAACCGAAGAGATGGGCTATCATTTATTTTACACTTAAACACCCGGCAGTTTAGTTTCAATTTTTTTTTAATGTGTTTTAGATTTTTTAGAATCATAGAAAGTTTATGGCTCAGAAAGAGGCCACTTGGCCCATCGTGTCTGCGCCAGCTGCAAAATGAGCTCCCCAGCTTAATCCCAAGAGAAGACTCGGAGAGCAGAGTTCCGGACCGGTAAGTATAAAAAACTTACCTCTGGTAAAAAAAACTGAAAGTGACGTCACAGGAAAGCTGTGACCTGATTGGCTGGTAGGGAATTTTTACTGAATTTGAAAATAAAACATTGATAAAAATTGATTAAAACCCTAATTATCTAATTAATAAGTAGAGTAACTAAACCAGAGGGAGGAGATTACTGTATTTAGTTAGCATTTAATATTTACAGTAGGAATCTAGCACTAGGGACCATATAGTTAATTATAACAATTTAGTAAGGATTTGATAAGTATTTATTTTAAATTAATTTATTAATTAGTGCTTGAAATGTCAGTTGGAGGGGTGAAGTGCTTCACCTGTGAGATGTGGGAGGTCCGTGACGCTTCCAGCGTTCTGGACGACTACATCTGCAGGAAGTGTACCCAGTTGCAGCTCCTCACAGACCGCATGGATCGGTTGGAGCGGCAACTGGATGCACTTAGGAGCATGCAGGTGGCAGAAAGCGTCATAGACAGGAGTTTTAGAGAAGTGGTTACACCCAAGGTGCAGGCAGATAGATGGGTGACCGCTAGAAGGGGTAGGCAGTCGGTGCAGGAATCCCCTGTGGCTATCCCCCTCTCTAACAAGTATACCGTTTTGGATACTGTTAAGGCCATCCCCCTCATAAGGGGAAAACAGCAGCAGCCAGAGCAGTGGCACCACGGCTGGCACTGTTGTTCAGCAGGAAGGGACAAAGCGCAGAAGAGCAATAGTTATAGGGGATGCTATAGTCAGGGGCACAGATAGGCGCTTCTGTGGACGCGAAAGAGACTCCAGGATGGTATGTTGCCTCCCTGGTGCCAGGGTCAAGGATGTCTCTGAACGGACAGGGGGCATTCTGAAGGGGGAGGGTGAACAGCCAGAGGTTGTGGTACACATCGGTACCAACGACATAAGCAGGAAGAGTGACGAGGTCCTGCAGGGGGAGTTTAGGGAGTTAGGTAGAAATTTAAAAGACAGGACCTCTAGGGTTGTAATCTCTGGATTACTCCCTGTGCCACGTGCCAGTGAGGCTAGAAATAGGAAGATAGTGCAGCTAAACATGTGGCTGAACAACTGGTGTAGAAGGGAGGGTTTCAGATATCTGGACCATTGGGATCTCTTCAGGGACAGATGGGACCTGTACAAGAAGGACGGGTTGCATCTAAACTGGAGGGGCACAAATATCCTGGCTGCGAGGTTTGCTAGCGTCACTCGGGAGGGTTTAAACTAGTGTGGCAGGGGGGTGGGAACCAGAGCAGTAGGAGAGCAAGTGAAATAAATGAGGGGAACTAGTAAATAAGGCCAGTAAGACTAAGAGGAAGAGCAGGCAGGGAGATGTTGCGGAGCACAGTGGGACTGGTGGTCTGAAGTGCATTTGTTTCAATGCGAGATGTATAACAGGTAAGGCAGATGAACTTAGAGCTTGGATTAGTACTTGGAACTATGATGTTGTTGCTATTACAGAGACTTGGTTGAGGGAAGGACAGGATTGGCAGCTAAATGTTCCAGGATTTCGAAGCTTCAGGCGGGATAGAGGGGGATGTAAAAGGGGTGGGGGAGTTGCATTACTGGTTAAGGAGAATATCACAGCTGTACTGCAGGAGGACACTTCAGAGGGATCATGCAGCGAGGCAATATGGGTGGAGCTCAGGAATAGGAAGGGTACAGTCACGATGTTGGGGGTTTTCTACAGGCCTCCCAACAGCCAGCAGGAGGTAGAGGAGCAGATATGTAGACAGATTTTGGAAAGATGTAAAGGTAACAGGGTTGTAGTGGTGGGTGATTTTAACTTCCCCTATATTGACTGGGTCTCACTTCGTGCTAGGGGCTTGGATGGGGCAGAATTGGTAAGGATCATCCAGGAGGGCTTCTTGAAACAATGTGTCGATAGTCCAACTAGGGATGGGGCCATACTGGATCTGGTATTGTGGAATGAGCCCGGCCAGGTGGTCGAAGTTTCAGTAGGGGAGCATTTCGGGAACAGTGACCATAATTCCATAAGTTTTAAGGTACTTGTGGATAAGGATACGAGCAGTCCTTGGGGGAAGGCTAATTATAACAATATTAGGCAGGAACTCAAGCATTTAGATTGGGGGCGGCTGTATGAGGGTAAATCAACATCTGACATGTGGGAGTCTTTCAAACGTCAGTTGATTAGAATCCAGGACCAGCATGTTCCAGTGAGGAAGAAGGATAAGTTTGGCAAGTTTCGGGAACCTTGGATAACGCGGGATATTGTGAGCCTAGTCAAAAAGAAAAAGGAAGCATTCATAAGGGCTGGAAGGCTAAGAACAGACGAATCCCTTGAGGAATATTAAGACAGTAGGAAGGAACTTAAGCAAGGAGTCAGGAGGGCTAAAAGGGGTCATGAAAAGTCATTGGCAAACAGGATTAAGGAAAATCCCAAGGCTTTTTATACGTATATAAAGAGCAAGAGGGTAACTAGGGAAAGGGCTGGCCCGCTCACGGACAGAGAAGGGAATCTATGTGTGGAGCCAGAGGAAATGGGGCGAGGTATTAAATGAGTACTTTGCATCAGTATTCACCAAAGAGAAGGACTTGGTGGATGATGAGCCTAGGGAAGGGAGTGTAGATAGTCTCAGTCATCTCATTATCAAAAAGGAGGAGGCGTTGGGTGTCTTGCAAAGCATTAAGGTAGATAAGTCCCCAGGGCCTAATGGGATCTACCCCAGAATACTGAGGGAGGCAAGGGAAGAAATTGCTGGGGCCTTGACAGAAATCTTTGCATCCTCATTGGCTACAGGTGAGGTCCCAGAGGACTGGAGAATAGCCAATGTTGTTCCTTTGTTTAAGAAGGGTAGCAAGGATAATCCAGGAAATTGTAGGCCGGTGAGCCTTACGTCAGTGGTCGGGAAATTATTAGAGAGGATTCTTCGGGACAGGATTTACTCCCATTTGGAAACAAACAAACTCATTAGCAAGAGGCAGCATGGTTTTGTGAAGGGGAGGTCGTGTCTCACTAATTTGATTGGGTTTTTTGAGGAAGTGACAAAGATGATTGATGAAGGATGTTATCTATATGGACTTCAGTAAAGCCTTTGACAAGGTCCTGCATGGCAGACTGGTACAAAAGGTGAAGTCATACGGGATCAGAGGTGAGCTGGCAAGATGGATACAGAACTGGCTCATCATAGAAGACAGAGGGTAGCAGTGGAAGGGTTCTTTTCTGAATGGAGGGATGTGACTAGTGGTGTTCCGCAGGGATCATTGCTGGGACCTTTGCTGTTTGTAGTATATATAAATGATTTGGAGGAAAATGTAGCTGGTCTGATTAGTAAGTCTGCGGACGACACAAAGGTTGGTGGAGTTGCGGATAATGATGAGGATTGTCAGAGGATACAGCAGGATATAGATCGGTTGGAGACTTGGGCGGAGAAATGGCAGATGGAGTTTAATCTGGACAAATGTGAGGTAATACATTTTGGAAGGTCTAATGCAGGTGGGAAGTATACAGTAAATGGCAGAACCCTTAGGAGTATTGACAGGCAGAGAGACCTGGGCGTACAGGTCCACAGGTCACTGAAAGTGGCAATGCAGGTGGATAAGGTAGTCAAGAAGGCATATGGCACGCTTGCCTTCATTGGTCGGGACATAGAGTATAAAAATTGGCAAGTTATGCTGCAGCTGTACAGAACTTTAGTTAGGCCACACTTAGAATATTACGTGCAATTCTGGTCGCCACACTACCAGAAGGACGTGAAGGCTTTGGAGAGGGTACAGAAGAGGTTTACCAGGATGTTGCCTGGTCTGGAGGGCATTAGCTATAAGAAGAGGTTGGATAAACCCGGATTGTTTTCACTGGAACGACGGAGATGGAGGGGCAGCATGATAGAGGTTTACAAAGTTATGAGCGGCATGGACAGAGTGGATAGTCAGAAGCTTTTTCCCAGGGTGGAAGAGTCAGTTACTAGGGGACACAGGTTTAAGGTGAGAGGGGCAAAGTTTAGAGGGGATGTGCGAGGCAAGTTCTTTACACAGAGGGTGGTGTGTGCCTGGAACTTGCTGCCGGGGGAGGTGGTGGAAGCAGGTGCGATAGCGATGTTTAAGAGGCATCTTGACAAATACATGAATAGGATGAGAATAGAGGGATACGGTGCCCGGAAGTGCAGAAGGTTTTAGTTTAGGCAGGCATCAAGATCGGCACAGGCTTGGAGGGCCGAAAGGCCTGTACCTGTGCTGTGCTGTACTGTTCTTTGTTCGTTCTTTCCAGCATTTGGTCCATAGCCCTGCAGGTTATGGCACTTCAGGTGAACGTCCAGGCACCTTTTAAATAAGCTGAAGGTTTCTGCCGCTACTACCCTTACAGGCAGTGAGTTCCAAATCCCTACCACTCTCTGGTTTAAAAACCTTTTCCTCATCTCCCCTATAATCTATTAGAGAAACTTACAACCCTGTTTATGAAGAATAAATGAAGACTAGGATGATTTGGTGGAGACTTTTTATTGCATGCAAGAGCTTACTATTCCACTCAACAATTTCCAGCAGTGCTGACTGGCTCTTTATATATACATCTGAGTACAATTAACTAATCAACACCAACACCTGTTTACCCTATTATCTTCAACTACTAGGTACTTATTTATTTTTTATTTTTTATTTAGAGATACAGCACTGAAACAGGCCCTTCGGCCCACCGAGTCTGTGCCGACCATCAACCACCCATTTATACTAATCCTCCACTAATCCCATATTCCTACCACATCCCCACCTGTCCCTATATTTCCCTACCACCTGCCTATACTAGGAGCAATTTACAATGGCCAATTTACCTATCAACCTGCAAGTCTTTGGCATGTGGGAGGAAACCGGAGCACCCGGAGGAAACCCACGCAGACACAGGGAGAACTTGCAAACTCCGCACAGGCAGTACCCAGAATTGAACCTAGGTCGCTGGAGCTGTGAGGCTGCGGTGCCTGCCACTGTGCCGCCCAACTTAACATCCATCAACAGAATTTATTAGACACAAACATAACCTTTCTACCTCGTCACTGACCTCTCTGCTAAGATAAATAGGCCCTTCACATCCACTCTCTCCAGGCCCCTCACAATTTTGTGCATCTGAATCAAATCTCCCCTCAGTCTCCTATGTTCCAAGGAGCACAACCCCAGCCTATCCAATATTTCCTCATAGCTGCATTTTTCCAGTCCTGGCAACATCCTCATAAACCTCCTCTGTACCCTCGCCAGTGCAATTACATTCTTTCTGTAATGAGGTGACCAGAACTGCACATAGTACTCAAGCTGTGGCCTAACTAATGATTTATCCAGTTCCAGCTTAACCTCCCTGCTCTTATATTCCATACCTCGGCTAATAAAGGAAAGCATGCCAAATGACTTCTTAGCCACCTTATCGACCTTTCCTGCCACCTTCAGGAATCTGTGGACATTCACTCCAAGATCCCTCACTTCCTCTGCATGTCTCGGTATTCTCCCATTAATTGTGTATTCCTTTGCCTCGTTTGACCTCCCCAAATGCATCACCTCACACTTCTTTGAGTTGAATGCCATTTGTCACTTTTCTGCCCACCTGACCAGTTCTTTGAAATCTTCATGCAGTCTACAGCTATCCTCTTCGCTATCAACCACATAGCCAATTTTCATGTTGTCTGCAAACTCTTTGATTATGCCTCCTACATTTACATCCAAATCATTAATATATATCACAAAAAGCAGGGGACCCAGTACTGAGCCCTGTGGAACGCCACTGGAAACAGCCTTCCAGTTGCAAAAACACCCGTCAACAATTATCCTTTGTTACCTGCCACTGAGCCAATTTTGTATCCAGTTTGCTACATTTCCCTGGATCCCATGGGCTTTTATTTTTTCAAACAGTCTGCCATGTGGGACCTTGTCAAAAGCCTTGCTAAAATCCTTGTAGACCACATCAACTGCACTACCCCTATCAATCCTCCTTGTTACTTCAAAAAATTCAGTCAAGTTAGTCAGACACGACCTTCCCTTAACAAATCCATGCTGACTATCCTTGACTAAAACATGCCTTTCTATGTGACAGTTTATCCTGTCTTGCAGAATTGATTCCAATAATTTGCAGGTTAGACTGACTAGCCTGTAATTATTCAGTCTACCCCTCGCTATCTTTTTAAACAAAGGTACAACGTTAGCAGTTTGCCAGTCCTCCGGCACCAAACCTGTATCCAGTGATGATTGGAAAATGATGGCTTTTAACAGCCTGGGGTACATTTCATCGGGCCCTGGTGGTTTATCCACTTTCAAGGATGCTAATCCTATTAACACTTCCTCTCTCCCTATGGTTATGCCATCCAATACTTCACACTCCTCCTCAACTACAATATCTGCATCGTCCCCCTCTTTTGTGAAGATAGACGCCAAGTATTCATTAGAACCATACCAACATTTTCTGCCCCTACACATAGGTTACCTTTTTGGTCTTTTATTGGCCCTACTCTTTCCTTGGTTATCCTCTTACTCTTAATGTATTGAGAAAACATCTTTGGGTTCACTTTGATTTTGCTTGCCAATATTCTTTCATGCCCTCTCTTTGCTTTCGTAATTTCCTTTTTGATTTCACCCCTTCACTTTCTATACTCCTCTCAGCTTTCTGTAGTATTGAGTTTGTGGTGTTGGACATAAGCTTTCCTTTTCTGCCTTATCTTACCCTGTAAACTCCTTGACAGCCAGGGGGCTGTAGATTTGGCCATCCCACCCTTTTTCATTGTGGGAACATGTTTACTCCGATCCCTTGGAACCTCCCCTTTGAATGCCTCCCACTGCTCTGACACTTGATGTTGTATGTATCTTTTTTGTATTTGTTCCTTCTGTCTCCTATGTTTTTTCACTTTAATTTTCGAAATCTAGGCAAACATTCTTGTGACTACTGCTTGTACCATGGGTGTCTATGGTGATGGCATGGCCTAGCAACAAGGCAATTAACACAAAGGTGACAATCAGCACTAATTATCACTTAGTGATCCACATTGCGTGTTTGTCATTAAGAGCTAATCCAGAGATTAAAAAGAATGCACCAGTGAATAACCATGCGCAAAACAATCACCACATTTCCCAATCTGTGGTGCAATTGAATATGTATAAATAATGTAAACAGGATTTTTAAAACTGTTCTGCAACACAATCCTTGCACTTTTATTTTGGGACACGACTGGTGACAATGGCATTGAATAACTCTAACCCCAACCCCTAACCACTATCCTTTACCTGCTGAGTCAGAAGTTCTTGTCATGTTGTTGATGCTACAGATCAGCTACGGTGCCAACAATCACTCCATTTCAGTATTTAGTTTGAGAGGAACAAAGAAGTTCTTTGCATTCTCCCCATGAAGATATGGTCTGGATACGATCTTTTAATCAGTGCTCCTCAATTCCTTGATGCATCTCGAGTGTTTGGTAAATCATATTGAGCGCAGCGGGAAGGAGGCATCAAACGTTTTTACACCTTGAGTATGTATTTCAGGGGAGAAACTCTTTAAAACAGATAAATGATGAATTTGTAGAGAAAGAAAGACATAGCAGGAGTGGCAACAACAGATCCCTTGAAGATGTAGATGAAAAAATACTGGCTTTGCTGATCAAGGAGTTTTAAAACACGAAGGTGGTGGAATGGAATCGATCTGATTCAACTGTAGTGTAAAAACATATAGGATAATCTATGGAATAATAGATGGAGGAGAGCACGTTAGAGAATCAAGACTTAAGTGACATTATAAACTGTTAGAATCTAATATAAACTGCATAAACATCACCTGAATCACTAAATGTAAGTCAGAGTCAGAAAGCTCAAGCCCCCACAAAATCTAGGCTGACATTCCAGTGCAGTACTGAAGGACTGCTATACAGTCAGGAGTACCATCATTTATATATTTAAATGGGTTTGCAATAAATCACATTCATGTTATTTAGAAACCTCATTCACTGATGTTAAAATGATAGAATTTTACAGCCAAAAAGGGCCATTCAGACAATCGCATCTGCCACAGCCATGGGAAGCTGTGGAATGAAAGATGGATTAAAAAGAAAGCCGGCAACTCTTTCCAGAATACAACTTGCAGGACTTCCCGGGAAGTAGGGAAAAAACATCAACATGGACTGCAGTCAAAGGGTCAATACCTATTTATCTTCCACCTTTTGCAATATCACTCTGATTGTGTCTCACTTAGGGAGGAACATTGAATTCTTTTTAAATATTAAATATCATGTTAAAAGGATTTAATGAATATAAAATAGATTAATCTTTCTTGGTGCAATAATGCAAACTTTAAATATAATTTAAATATAAATCTCACTAAGGCATTCAAAATCGTCTGCAACTCGGGGATCTACAGGATTTTAGGAAAAATTGGCTGTCCACTGAAACTCCTCAGTCTTATCTGCTCCTTCCATGACAACATGCGCTGCACTGTACAGTTTGATGGCTCCACTTCCAACAGTTTGGGAGTGAAGAATGAAGTGAAACGGGTGTATCCTAGCTCCCGCTCTGTTTGGTATCATCTTCTCCATGCTCCTGACCTTTGCCTTCCCTGCAGATATGGAAGGAGACTACTTGCACACTAGGTCAGATGGCAAGTTCTACAATCTATCAAGGCTGAAAGCGAAGACAAAAACACATTGGGCTGAATTTTCAAAACTTGTCGCCAATCCTGGCGGTGAGCTTCAAAAACGGCGTATCGCATGCGCAAGATGTGCGCTGCTGAGCCGCCGTGATATTTAGCATGGTGGCTCATTTACATGGAGGGGGTGGAACACCCGCCCTTATGATGTAGAGGGGGTGGGTGCTCAGTCCCTGGCAACGGCGTCCGGCGGCACCGCTCAGGTGCCGGTACCATTTTTAAAGGGCCCTTCAGACTCATTAAAATTTTGAAGTCACTGAATGTTGAAAAGTAAAGTTAGACATTTATTCTCATTTTCAATCCCCTCTCTCACACCCCCAATGACTAATCAATTCATTAATTTCCCTTCCCCTCCCCCCCCAAAATTTTTTTATTCCGATCCCGACCTTGCCCCCCCAAACTTTATTAACTTTAACCGTCAACTCCTTTCAACCATCCCCTCCACCAATCGGAAGAGTTTTCCCCGTTCCCCACCCCCCACCCTGAAAATTTTACTGCTCCCCCCTCCCCACCAGTGTTTCCGCCTCAGATCTCCAAATGGAGATCCGAAGGCATGGGAGTTCCAGCAGCTGGCTGGAATATCTGAGAAGGACGGCTGTCACTACAAGGTACGTCATTATTCATTAATTACCATTTATTTTAATATTTAAATTAAGTCTCTGTCGCCGTGCGGCAGGGGCGTGTTGGGGGCTGCCATGAGGCCTTGCCGCTGCCGGTAAAATGGAACGGGGCCTTCCCGGCGTCGAAGCCTGTGGCGGGCCCCTCCCAGAGGTATTTTCCAGGCAACCCCGACGTTGGGGGACTGGTAAAATCCAGCCCATTGTGTCTTGCTCAGATAACTACTAATGCTGATGATGCTGTGCTAGTTGCTCACACCGAAACTCAGCTACAAAGACTCATGGACTGTCTCTCCTGTGCCTGTAACTTATTCTCCTTGACTGCAGGTGTCAAGAAAACTGTGATCATGGGACAAAGTGTTGCATCTCTGCCCCTGATCACACTAAATAACACCCCACTGGAAGTGGTTCACAAATTCTGCTACCTTGGGTCCATGGTGACAGACAATCTGTCTTTTAATGCAGAGCTTGATACATGCATAAGGAAAGTAGCAACCACCTTTGGCTGACTTGCGAAGTGTGCATGGGATAACACCAAGCTGACCCTTAGGACCAAGCTATGGTTTATAAGGTCTGTGTTTTCAACACCTTGCTGTGTGGCTGTGAAACATGGGTGACTTGCAGCTACCAGGGAAAGAAAATCAATAATTTCCATCTTCACTGTCTGCAGTGCATTATGGGTATATCCTGACAGGTCAAAATCACAAAGGTGGCAGTCCTCTCAAAGGCACAGCTCCCAAGTGTGTTGGCACTAAACAAACAGAGGCGGGTTCGGCGGATTGGACACGTCCGCAGGATGGAAGGCGGTCGCATACTCAAGGACCTTTTGTATGGTGAGGTAGCCGGGGCCAGACGAGCAGTGGGGTGTCCAAAGCTCCACTTGAAGGATGCTTGTAAGCGTGACATGAAGGCCCTAAATGTCGACTATCGCACCTGGGAGTCACTAGCTGTGAAAGAGGGAAATGGCGACACATCCTGTGGATTGGTGTGCACTACCATGATGACCAGTTGCTACAGCAGCTTGGCAACAGGCACCAATGTCAAAAATAACAATTCACAGCGTCACTTGGCAGCTTCACATGCAGCACTTGTGGCAGAACCTGCCTCTCAAGGATTGGCCTTCACAGTCATCTGCAAAGGTGCACCAAGAGAAGACACTCCACCTAAATGTATTGTTTGCTGCATGTCCATCATCTTTCGTAGGTGGAAGGATTCCAACCAATCCAAATTAATGTCCCTTATTGCACGCTGATTAGTACAAAAAAGGCTTAAAAAAAGAAAGTGAAGGAGGGAGAGAAAAGCACCTGCGGGAAACATTCACCTCATTTTAACCTCAGCAATATACAGAATCATTCATGAGCAAGGAGAACATATCTAAAAAGCATCCTGCAGCATCAGCCATGGGGAAATTCCCTGTGCCTGCAGTCATTCCATAAATTCTAATGGAGAAACTCTCCTCATCTGAAGTGAGAGCTGGACCTGTTTCTGACTGGAGTGGAGATCCTCTTGTACAAGTGGTAAATATCGTATAACATTAATTTTCCAGCTAGGTATTTAATCTGGGTTTTCATCACTCCCAGGAAATTACATGGCTTTTGGGTGGGGTGGGAATGTCTGTATTGTGATGCACAGGACTGTGTGGGCTGGGCTGGATGGACCAGAAGATCCTAGCATAGGTATGTTATGAGGTTGTTAATTATTCATGTACTCATACAATAGTCCCAGGTATGTCATTCCTATTCAGGAAAGACTGAGCAGGCCATGTGTTTTTCTCTTAGGGTGACCTAATAGAAAAACGAAAAGGTTTGGTTGGGTAGATTTAGAGAAGTTGTTTCCACTTGTGGGGGAGTCCAAAATCGGGGCCATAAATACAAAATAGTCACTAATAAATCCAATAAGAAATTGAGGAGAAACTTCTTTACCCAGAGAGTAGTTAAAATATGCAATTCACTATCACATGAAATAGTTGAGGTGCATAGCATTGATGCACTGAAGGGAAAATTAGGTAAGCACACGAGGGACAAAGGAATAGAAGGATATGCTATAATAAAAACAAGAATTGCTGGAAATACTCAGCAGGTCTGGCAGCATCTGTGGAGAGAGAAGTCGAGTTAATGTTTCAGGTCAGTGACCCTTCTTCAGAACTCGCCAATTCCCTCTTTCGCAGCTAGTGACTCCCAGGTGCGATAGTCGACCTTTAGGGCCTTCATGTCACGCTTACAAGCATCCTTGAAGCGGAGCTTTGGACCCCCCATTGCTCGTCTGGCCCCGGCTACCTCACCATACAAAAGGTCCTTGAGTACGCGACCGCCTTCCATCCTGCGGACGTGTCCAGTCCACCGAACCGGCCTCTGTTTGTTTAGTGCCAACACACTTGGGAGCTCTGCCTTTGAGAGGACTATTGCATTTGTGATTTTGACCTGTCAGGACATACCCATAGTGCACAGCAGACAGTGAAGATGGAAATTATTGAGTTTCTTCCTGGTAGCTGTAAGTCGCCCATGTTTCACAGCCATACAGAAGGATATGCTAATTGGGTTAGATGAAGTAGGGTGGGACAAAGCTCATACGGAGCATAAACACCAGTATAAAGTAAATGGGCCAAATGGCTTGTTTCTGTGCTGTAAAGTCCGTGTTTGTAATTCTATGTAATGAGGTCATTTCCTGCCTGTCATTTTTCTGATGGATCTCCTGTCTAATCAGGCTGCAAAAGCTATAGCGTGGAAACACTTACCCCATTCAGAATAATTTATTGGACAAAGTTCAGAAATTCCAGTAATGCATGAGGGTTTTAAAAATGTCACATGACTGAGCGTCACTTGACTGGGTGTCATGTGACCAACATCCAGCAACACATCCAACTAGAGTTGGAAACCCTGCATCTGCCTGTTCAGGTAGACGTAAAAAAAGGTCTTTTCAAAGAGCAAGAAATTCTCTGAGTAAAATTCATCCCCCAACTAACACCACCAAACCAGTTTAACTAGTCTTTTACCTGATTGCTGATTGTGGAACCATTGATGTGTACAAATTGGCTACTGTGTTTGTCTACATAACAATAGTGATTGCACTTCAGAAGTAATTAAATGGCCATGAAGGATAACTTGAGGATGTTCTGAGGACACGAAAGATGCTAAATTAATAAAAAATCTATTGTTCTTAACATATCTATTTCTCTTGGATCATATCTTGCTCTATTTTCTTTTGTTGGTAATATTATCCACTGGTTCGATGAGGGTGATTTTAACTTTTCCCTCCCTGTGCAAAATGGGCCATGAAACATTTAAATTTGTCAAGGTCACTTACCTGTTCTGGAGCTACTGAGAGCTGACCTGCCATGATTTTAATCTGCTCAATTAAACAGGTGGCAAGGACACCCACCCAAAGCTGAAGTCCTTTTTAACATATGCATTGTTGGGCAGCAGTGCTCCGCCATACCTCACAAGGAAAGCGGAAGCCTTCCCTGCCATGATCATGCCCCTCCCCCAATTGCAGGATACAGTGGTGCTGCAATGCATTGTGTAACTGGTTCTCCAATGCATTCCTTCACAGTATGGTCAATGTGTGTGGTCTAGTGATGCTCTAATCTATTATCAGGGTGATGCTCCAGCTCCTTGTGGGGCTATTTGTTGTTCTGGTGATGGTCCAATCATTGTTGTGCCATGGTGATGCTTTAATGCTTTAACCCCTTCCCCTCCCTCCCAGAACCGCAACAGGGTTCCCCTTGTCCTCACTTTCCACCCCATCAGCCTCCATAACCAAAGGATCATCCTCCACCATTCCTGCCACCTCCAGCGTGATGCCACTACCAAAGTCATCTTCCCCTCCCTTCCCCTGTCAGCATTCCGAAGGGATCATTCCATCCGCGACACCCTGGTCCACTCCTCCATTACCCCCACCACCTCGTCCCCTTCCCACAGCACCTTCCCCTGCAATCACAGGAGGTATAATACCTGCCCATTTACCTCCTCTCTCCTCACTATCCCAGGCCCCAAACACTCCTTTCAGGTGAAGCAGTGATTTACTTGTCCTTCTTTCAATGTAGTATACTGTATTTGCTGCTCACAACGTGGTCTCCTCGACATTGGGGAGACCAAACGAAGACTGGGTGACCGCCTTGCAGAACACCTCCGCTCAGTCCGAAAGCTTGACCCTGAATTCCAGTTGCTGGCCATTTCAACACACCCCCCTGCTCTCATGCTCACACCTCTGTCCTGGGATTGCTGCAGTGTTCCAGAGAACATCAACGCAAGCTCAAAAAACAGCATCTCATTTACCAATTAGGCACGCTACAGCCTGCCGGACTGAACATTGAGTTCAATAATTTCAGAGCATGATGGGCCCTCCATTTTACTTTTATCTTTCATTATTTTTTCTTTTTTCTGTGTTTTATTTTATTTTAGTTTGTTCAGTTTGTTTCTACTGTACCTACTCACTGTTTTTTTCATGTTTGTGCTTGTGGCTGTTCAGTTTTCAGTCCATTAAGACTTGTCTTTCAGCACACCATTAAGATATTGTTTGCTCCATGACCTTCTGGTCAGCTATTCTGTGACCTTATCCTATCAACACCTCTTTTGTTATCTCTTGCCCCATCCCCGCTTTACTTGCTTAAAATCTTTTACATTTCTTATATCTACCAGTTCTGAAGAAGGGTCACTGACCTGAAACGTTAACTCTGCTTCTCTCTCCACAGATGCTGCCAGACTTGCTGAGTATTTCCAGCATTGCTTGTTTTTATTACAGGTTTCCAGTATCCGCAGTATTTTGCTTTTATTTTGATGCTTTAATTTACTGTGTTTCAGCAATGTTCCAATCCAAGGAGAGTTGTGGGACAGGTCGGACTTGAATAGAATAGAATAGAATCGAACCTCAACTGGCTTTTCCAAAACTAGGAGAGATGCCAATACCTTATCCCCAGATAAGTCATTTCCTAGCAACAGATCTAAACCCTTCAATATGCAAATCAGGGTAAGACTCCCACTGTTACTACAGGACCAATGACTAAATCACATTGTAAATTAACCTTATACAATGGAATTAGTAAAAAAAACCTCCCTCAATGCCCTGCACTAAAATTTACGCATTCATTGAACTATTAGGAAAATTCACATCCTGTGCTACCATTAATGACTGGGTTGCCCCTGTATCTCTTAACAGAACAAACAACTTGCCTGCCTCACCAGCCAGCTATTGGGGCCACCTTGCCCTAAACACAAAACTTCTATAACTCTCAGCGACCTGATTTAATTCATCAGCATATCGGGGAGAACCCCTCTGCTCATTATTTAAAATTGCCAAGTCCATTGGCTTGTCAGCAGCACCACCTATTGGGGTATTCTTTTCAGGACAGACTTTGGTAAACCTACCACAGCTAACAGTTTGCCTTTTAACTTGGAGCATTCCAATTTTCTATGCCCTCTTTTATTACAAAAATAACACATTGGTCCTTTTGACTCAGCCCTAGTCTCCTGATTATCTTTCTTACTTCTGAGGATTGCCTGTATTCTCTCCTTTACTCTTTCACTAAAACCAGAGGTATTTTCCTTATCAAGCCTCCTGACTTTCCAGTCTCTCTGGGGGTTTGCAAATAAAGGCTTACTGTTAATCAATCCTTATTGGACAACTTGTAATCATCCGCTATCATTCCCACTGTTCTTACCTCAGAAACTTTATGGTCTTCCAGATGGGACCTTATACTCAAAGGGACACTATTCTTAAATTCTCCCATTGGCATTACCTCCCTCAGATTTTCAAAATTTTGTTTTATTTTCAAAGACCAATACCACCTATCAAATACCTCTCCTTTTCTCTTGTAAATTCCGCAAAAAATTGATTCTGTCTTTTCCTTGTACTCCCAAACTTCTGCCTGTAAGCCTCCAGCACTCACTCATATGCATTAAGAACTGCAGTTTTAACCAATTCATAGTCACTTGACTGTTCTGCTGTAAGTGTTGAATATACTGTGAATGCTTTACCCACTAACACACTCTGCAATAAAATTGTCCAATTTTCTTTCAGCCATTGCAACTTTGTAGCAATTTTACAAAGGACACAAAGTATATTCCAACTCCTTCCTCACTGAATTTAGGCACCAAGCAAATGTACTTTGTCAAATCAAAAGTAGGAGTTAGATTGGATTCATGCTCAAGACTTCCTGCCACCCCTGTTTGTGTAATCTAAGGTTTTCTTTGTTCAGTACAAATTTCCCGGCTTCTTTTTCTGTTTGTAAGTCTATTTCATTTTCCTTTTCTTCCCTTTGATATTCATATTCAAGTCTTTGCAGTGTGATTTGTCTTTCCTCCTTTTCTAATTTCATCTCGTTGATATTGGTATTCAATCACCGGGGGCACAGATTTAAGGTGATTGGTAGAAGGATTAGAGGGACATGAGGAAAAACTTTTTGACCCAGAGGGTGGTGGGTGTCTGGAATTCACTGCCAGGATCGGTGGTGGAGGCAGAAACCTTCAATTCTTTTACAAGGTACCTGGACCTGCACCTGAAGTGCTGTAACCGGCAAGGCTATGGACCTGGTGCTGGAAGGTGGGATTAGATTAATTTTTTCAGACGGCGCAGACATGACGAGCTGAATGGCCTCTTTTCTCTGGTTCTATCTTCTCTTTCATGGTACAGCTCTAGCAACCAGGACATTCCAGGCAACGCCTGTCTCTTTTTTCAAGTTCCAGTTGCTTCATTTGTAACTGAATTCCAGCACAGTTTTCAAAACATAACCATACTACAAAGTCCAGAGTTCATAACAGAAGTAAAGAGTATCAATCTTTCAAATTATCACCCAGATATTATAATAATGTCCTTTTCCTTATTTATTTTTATCCTTTTTAATCTGGCAATATTATATCTTAAAACCAGACTTCATAATTGCACCAAGTAATCAGGTCCAGAGAACATAAACGTAAATGAGTGAAAAGTAATTTTATTACAGGTATTGGAGATAACCCCTTTCTCCCAAGAGTGCCAAATGTTTGAAATAATCTACCAAGCAGAGTAATGGAGACAAAATTATTGAAGTTGTTCAACATACAATGTGGGAGTTGAGAGAGTTGAGGTAGTCGAACTTCAATGGACTGAACAACCTAGTCTTATTTCTGTTTTTTATGTTCTCGTATTCAAGCCCATTCTGGAAATTTCTAGATGCAGTCTGGATGAATTACAGTAGGTGGAGCTCAATGATCAGTCAATGTGAGAAACAGGTTGGTGAGCTCTGACGTGAGGATATGTGGAGGTTGTTTTAATTAAACCTCTCGAGCTCCATTTAGCAAAATGAGATTGGGTCGCTGTGCAGTGCTTGTTATCACTCATTTTGATAAAATGTAGTCACTATACCTTCAATGACCTTTTCATTAATGATTTTGAGGTTTTAATGCAAACCTGGAGTGCAGGAAACTATTTATTATGAATGTAACACTTTTAGCTATGGACATTTTGGTTTTCTTCCACTATTTTATTCTAAACAATACACTGGGGAAACAGAGTGCTAGAAAACTGAAACAAAATGTGAACTTGAGGAATGTGCCTCCTTTTCATTACAAGTGATTCATGGTACAGCACTAGCAACCTGGAGATTCCAGGCAATGACCATCTCCAACAAGAGACAGTCTAACCACCTCCCCTTGACATTCAACGACATTAGCATTGTCGATCGAATCCACCACCATCAACTTCCTGGGCATCACCATTGACCAGAAACTTAACTGGACCAGCCACATGAACACTGTAGCGACAAGAGCAGGTCAGAGATTGGGTATTCTGCAGCATATGAATTACCTGCTGACTTCCCAAAGCCTGTCCACCATCTACAAGGCACAAGTCAGGACTGTGATGGAATACTCTCCACTTGCCTGGATGAGTGCAGCTCCAACACTCAGGAAGCTCAACACCATTCAGGACAAATCAGCCTGTTTGATTCATGTAATATATTGTATGATATGCTAATGATGTAATGACGTGATGATATCATGACATAAATAAACACTTCCTTGAACTGGCCGTGCTTGGTGTCCATCGTGTCTGTCAGTCCCTCCCAAATATATCACAATAATGGCGATGAGGATGGGATAAAATTCCTTCGATGTAGGCAGAAAACGGCAGCTTCTGATGACCTACCTGCTCGGATGGCAGAGATTGTGGTTGATTTGTGTGAAGCCTGATCCTCAAGCTCTCTCCTCAGTTCACTGGGATGCTGTCGGGTCCTAGTATGCATCGGATTCAAAGTGGGGTAAGAGAATATTTTCAACCACCAACGAGACTGGTTTTTGGTATCTGTTACGGACAGCCGCTGTTAAGTGTTTACTGAGTTACTGTGATTTTGCAAGTAGGACAATAAGGCTGCACCCATGGGCTACATTGGAAGGCAAGGAACATATGAGAGTGCTCAAGAACCATTCAGTTTGTATGTTGAAAGAATGGACATGTTTTTCAGAGCTAATAACATTTTTGAACTCGAATGTGAGAGCAAAGAGGTTAAGACTCAGAATAAGGCTATTTCTGAGCGCAAGAAAGCAATTTTGCTAATGGAAATTGGCCTGGAAGTGTATGGCATGCTAGCAAACCTTCTTGCCCCAACAGGGCAAAAGATGTGGCAATCAAAACGGTCATTACCAATTTGGTGGAACATATCAACCTAAGCCACTAGAGATAGCAGAAAGCTACAAATTTGGAACCAGAAATCAGAAAAGTAGTGAAACTGTTGGTGAGTATATAGTGGCACTGGGGAGTTTATCACTACATTGCAACTTTGGCACATTCTTTAACCGTGCATTATGAGACAGATTTGAGTGTGGATTGGCGAATGAAAGAATCCAATCAAAGTTACAAAACACGCAAAATCTTACATTTGAGAAAGCATCTAAGATTGCTCTTTCTATAGAGATGGCATCAAAGAATGCTCAGGAATTTCTATGCCAATGACTAGTACAGTTTCTGTCCACTGTCAGAAGGCTTTCACCAAGCCTAAAGTAGAGAGACCTAGTTAAAAGAGCACTGGTGATAGCGGTTTATTGTCTTGTTATCACTGTAAGGGGTAACCACACGGCACAAGAATATCAGTACAGAAATGCCAAATGCTTTAATTGCTAAAAGAAAGGCCATATTGTAACTGCTTGCTGAATGAAGGCCAAACCAGGAAAGGAAATTCATTCCAATAGTAATGGAAAACAGTGGCATCACAAGGGTGGTGTTCGCAATCTTGAAGTGAATCTAGAGTGCCTAAGTGGAGAGGAACTAAGGCTGTACAGCATTGATGCCACTAGCAATCACTCAAATGACAGAGACTTCTTTGCAAAGGTGTTGGTAAATCAACAATAAATCAACATGTGCATCAATTTATGGGTAGAGATACATACAAGAGCAACTTCAGTGAAGTACCTCGAACTGAGGGCAAAGTTCAGTTGAAAATCTACTCTGGTGACGTGTTCGTCTTCTCCAAAAATCTTCCAAGCTACAATGGATAAGATTTTGCAGGTAGTGCCGCATTACTTGTGTAATCAGTGTAATTGTGTTGATTGTGACAGCAACAGAGGAAGAGAATCTTCAAGTGTTGGATGAAGTGTTAAAAAGGCTCATGATAACGTAAAGTTGGAGCACAGTGGTTAGCACCGCAGCCTCACAGCTCCAGCGACCCGGGTTCAATTCTGGGTACTGCCTGTGTGGAGTTTGCAAGTTCTCCCTGTGTCTGCATGGGTTTCCTCCGGGTGCTCCGGTTTCCTCCCACATGCCAAAAGACTTGCAGGTTGATAGGTAAATTGGCCATTAGCAATTGCCCCTAGTATAGGTAGGTGGTAGGGAAATATAGGACAGGTGGGGATGTGGTAGGAATATGGAATTAGTGTAGGATTAGAATAAATGGGTGGTTGTTGGTCGGCACAGACTCGGTGGGCCGAAGGGCCTGTTTCAGTGCTGTATCTCTAAACTAAACTAAAACTAAACAAAAGTTGAAAAAGAGTAAGTGTGCTTTCATGTAATCTGAGTTAGTGTACCTTGGATTGAAGATCAATGAAAGGGAAGATGTAGGCTGTAGCCAAAGTCCCAAAGCCAAAAGATGTGTCTGAGCTTAGATCTTCTCTAGGCATAGTCCCAATACTACTTAATATTTCTGCCTGAGCTTGCAATGGTATTGGTTCCACTACATGAGTTGTTGAAGAAAGATGTGAAATGGGAATGGTCTAAAGCATAATAACATGCTTCTGATGCATGTAAGAGAAGCTTGACCAGTGATGCACTACTCGTTCATTACGACACAGCGTTACCTAAAACTAGCATGTGACGCTTCAAAGTATGGAGTTGGAGCAGTGATCAGTCATGTCATGAATGATGGTCAAGAGAAGCTCATAGCATTTGAATCGTGTACTCTGATCAAGAGTGAACGCAACTATGTGCAGATAGAAAATGAAGTGCTTGGAATCCTCTTTGGAATCAAAAAATTTCACCAGTTTTTGTTGGGTAGAAACTTCATGACAGTAACAGATCAAACCCCTTAATAGCTATTCTGGGCCCAAAATCTACATTACTGACAATGCCAAGGATGCCGCAGTGGGCTGTACTTCTGTCACAGTATGACTACAAAATTGAAGGAGAATGCTATCACTGTCACACTGTCACATTTGTCAAATGAGGACTCAAAAGTAGGCTGTGAAGGTGCAATCTTCACAATAAGAATAATAGATGATGACTTTCCAATTACTACAATTGAAATTGTAGCTGAAACTCAGAGAGACTCATTGTTGAAAAGGGTCTATGAACAGATATTGTATGGATGGACAGAATTTGACAGGTTTACAGATAAGGAACTGAAACTGTTTCACAATGGTCGCAATGAGTTGTCATGTGAACAGGACTTCATTAAGTGGGGTCATAGGTTAGTTGTACCAAGTTCTTTAGGAAATAGGATTATGGCAGAACTCCATATTGAACACACAGGAATAGTCAGTATGAAATCCATAGCAAGCCGCTTTGTTTATTGGCCTGGTCTAGACAGTGACCTAGAATCATTGGTTAGTAAATGTACCATCTGCCAAAACTCCTTTACAATTGTGGTCATAGTCGACCAGACCATTTCAAAGAGCTCATAAAGACTTTTGTGAGAAGGAAAATGATAATTTCTTAATACTCATCGATAGCCACTCGAAGTGGATCGAAGTAAAGCATGAGGCAAAACACCAATACTGAATGGAGAATGGACAAGTTAAGGTCTGTTTTTACTTGTCATGGATTACCAGAGGAGCTGTCTCAGATAATGGTCTTCAATTTCGTTCCGCTTTGTTCCAAAATTTCATCAAGCGAAACAGTATCAAACATAATCTCACTCCTCCTTATCATGAAATAGCTGAAAGTTTCATGAGGATTGTTATAGACATAGTCAATGAGCAAGTGCTGCATGAATGTTCAAATTTCAGTATGAAACAGTGGTTAGCTAATTTCCTGTTGAAGTATAGAACAACCCCACACTCCACTACAGCGTATACACCTGCTAAGCTTTTGATGAAGAGAAGGCTAAGAACGCATTTTGAGTCTGGTCCTACCTAACTTTACTGCTAAAGTTGGACGCAAACAGTTTAGTCAGAAACATCAGTTGATGCTAACAAAAGAAAGCACAGTTTCAAGCAGCATGAGCATGTTCATGTTTTGAGTCCCACTGACAAGTCACATAAAGTGGGATGTGGGCAGTGTAATAGAAATATGTGGAACCAAAAGACACTTGACTGAGATTGTTGGTAAAGTGAGGAATGTCCATGTCAATCATATGCTGGCAAGAGTTGAACCAAAACATAAGCATCATCTGCTTGATTGAGTTCATGCAAGAATTTGAACCAGTTCAGACTTCAGTGTCTGAAGAACCAATTTCTGAGAAAGAAACAAGATCTTCTCCAAGTACTGAACCTAAACCAAGTAGTCCAAAACCTGACGCTACACCAAAACCTGTAAAGAGATCAGAGAGACTTTGTAAACCTGTTATTAAACTTGATTTGTAAATTTAGATCATTGTAGAGAAAAATATTTTCTTTTGAAAGAGGAAGCAGTGTAATGTATTTGTATAATATGCTAATGACTTGATAATGTAATGATGTGATAATGCCATGATGCAAATAAATACTTCCTTGAATTGCCCATGCTTGGTGTCCATCTTGTCTGTTAGTGCCACCCAAATATATCACAATTGACATCCCATCTACCACCTTGCCAGCGATGCTCATATCCTAAGAATGAATAAAGAAAGTGAAAAAAATTCCTAAAGTTGTAGTACTACAATACCAATAGTAATGTTGAATGAGGCCCAAAAGCACAAGGTACCACTAGTATCCGGACAGCAAAGTTGAGGCATTCCAGAGAACAGCCTGTAAATAATAAGTAAAAAGCAAAACAGATACAGGTGCTAGAAACCTGAAACTAACAGAAAAGACTGGAAACAAACAACATGTCAGTCAGCATCTGTGGAGAGATCAGATGATCTACATTTTGCAAGAACAAAAGGTACACCTGAAACAAATAGTTTTCTGCAGAGTTGCTGCCTTATTTGTGTGTTTCCAGCTTTTTCCGCTTTTGGAAATACTAATTGTTGCTTTTGGTGCCTTTTCCACATGTGGGACACCAACCTGAATGAACTAGGTGGTCCCTGATGACTGTAAGAGATTCCGTTCCCGTTCCCCCTTACATCAGTTGGACCCCAGGAATTACGAGAACAAAATGCACGTGACAGGGTTACATAGAACATAGAACATAGAACATACAGCACAGAACAGGCCCTTCGGCCCACAATGTTGTGCCGATCCTTTGTCCTCTGTCAAGGACAATTTAATCTATACCCCATCATTCTCCTTTATCCATATACCTATCCAAAAGCCTTTTGAAAGTCCCTAAAGTTTCTGACTCAACAACTTCCCCGGGCAAGGCATTCCATGCCTCGACCACTCTCTGGGTAAAGAACCTTCCCCTGACATCCCCCTTATATCTCCCACCCTTCACCTTAAATTTATGACCCCTTGTAACGCTTTGCTCCACCCGGGGAAAAAGTTTCTGACTGTCTACCCTATCTATTCCCCTGATCATCTTATAAACCTCTATCATGTCACCCCTCATCCTTCTCCTTTCTAATGAGAAGAGGCCTAGAATGTTCAGCCTTTCCTCGTAAGACTTATTCTCCATTCCAGGCAACATCCTGGTAAATCTCCTCTGCACCCTCTCCAAGGCTTCCACATCCTTCCTAAAATGAGGCGACCAGAACTGCACACAGTACTCCAAATGAGGCCTTACCAAGGTCCTGTACAGCTGCATCATCACCTCACGGCTCTTAAATTCAATCCCTCTGCTAATGAACGCTAACACCCCATATGCCTTCTTCACAGCCCTATCCACTTGAGTTGCAACTTTCAATGATCTATGCACATAGACCCCAAGGTCTCTCTGCTCCTCCACATGCCCAAGAACCCTACCGTTAACCCAGTATTTTGCATTCATGTTTGTCCTTCCAAAATGGACGACCTCACACTTTTCAGGGTTAAACTCCATCTGCCACTTTTCAGCCCAGCACTGCAACCTATCCAAGTCCCTTTGCAGACGACAATAGCCCTCCTCGGTATCCACAACTCCACCAACCTTTGTATCATCTGCAAATTTACTGACCCACCCTTCGACTTCCTCATCCAAGTCGTTAATAAAAATCACAAACAGGAGAGGACCCAGAACTGATCCCTGCGGCACGCCACTGGTAACTGGGCTCCAGGCTGAGTATTTACCATCTAAGACCACTCTCTGCCTTCTATCAGTTAGCCAATTCTTAATCCAACTGGCCACATTCCCCACTATCCCATGCCTCCTGACTTTCTCCATAAGTCTACCATGGGGGACCTTATCAAATGCCTTACTAAAATCCATGTACACCACATCCACTGGTTTACCCTCATCCACTTGCTTGGTCACCTGCTCAAAGAATTCAATCAGGCTTGTGAGGCAAGACCTACCCCTCACAAAACCGTGCTGACTGTCCCGAATCAAGCAGTGTCTTTCCAGATGCTCAGAAATCCTATCCCTCAGCACCTTTTCCATCAACTTGCCTACCACCGAAGTAAGACTAACTGGCCTGTAATTCCCAGGGTTGTTCCTATTCCCTTTCTTGAACAGGGGCACAACATTTGCCACCCTCCAATCACCTGGTACCACCCCTGTCAGCAGAGAAGATGAAAAGATCATTGCCAGCGGCTCTGCAATTTCATCCCTTGCTTCCCATAACATCCTTGGATATACCCCGTCAGGCCCGGGAGACTTGTCTATCTTCAAGTTATTCAAAAACCCCAACACATCTTCCCTCCTAACGAGCACTTCCTCGAGCTTACCAGTCTGTTTCACACCGTCCTCTTCAGTAATACACCCCTTCTCATTCGTAAATACCGAAGAGAAGTACTCATTCAAAACCTCACTTATCTCTTCCGGCTCAACACACAGTCTCCCGCTATTGTCCTTGACCGGACCTATGGTCCCCCTGGTCATCCTCATATTTGGCTCAACCTCAGATTTGTTTGGTTATTGAACTCTCAAAATTCCCCTCCCCTAGTACAAACCGCTCTGTGATTTGACCGGAATTAACAACAATATCTCACAGTACAAACCCCATACAAGATTGACTGAAATTTACAAAATACTCATAACACAAACCTCTCTACGATTCGGCTGAAACTTACAATTACTCACACAACTGGTTGTTACTGGTGTTGATTGTAGGCCTGGATCTGGAGATGACCGGTCTCCATCCTCCTTCTCCTGATTGCAGTGTCCATGCTCCGACGTTGTCCTGTTTTACAATGATTCATATCACAGGCACAGATCCTGTTACTATTCTGCTGAGTCGCCCGGTGTTTACCACCTTTGTTTCTTCCATATCCTGCTGTAGGACAGGACTGTATGAACATAGTCAATTCTTCTGCTGTTTACACAAGAGAAAACAATGTGATCCCCTCCCCATGGTGAGGGATACCTGACTCCAAGGTTGACTGGGGTGTGAATGCTCCTTTCATTCCTGGCAGGAACTAATTGTGCTGTGTATTGGCAGTTGCCTTGTGTCATTGTCCACGATAAATGCTCTGTCAGTCTCTTGATGAGCCAGAGTTTCAGTTAGCTCACACCTCTGTGTGTTGCAGTTAACCCCTTAGTGTCGGTACAGCTCACCTCTGCGTGTGGTTTTGAGCTATTTTCTATTCTTCCAGCTCAGGGGTCATGTCCTTCAGGACCAAACACAGTTACAATACAAGTCATTCAATGGAGATTGAAAACAATCTCAGTCTGTCTGTAAACAAACTGTAGGGATCAATCCCACTGTGGCCTGCTCTGATGCAATGCTTAAGCACATTAAATGAGGATTTTAAGTGTTTTCAGCTTCCGGGTTTGCTATCTCTGAATACTTCAATGTAATTGGCTGCTTACTTGCTTGCTGATATTACTGCTGCCGCATGACAAGACATCCACTTGATTTGGGGCCAGATTTAAATTGCCATTGGGAATGGGGAAAACCATG
Organism: Heterodontus francisci; assembly: GCF_036365525.1. Lineage (NCBI taxonomy): Eukaryota > Metazoa > Chordata > Chondrichthyes > Heterodontiformes > Heterodontidae > Heterodontus > Heterodontus francisci. The sequence continues at coordinate 37,482,798 of NC_090372.1, forward strand.
TTACAGAGGTTGTTGGATTTACGTGGGCAGCTGTCTTTGAGGTCAGCAGCGAGCACCTTTGTTTCACCACTGACCGCAAAATCCGGGTCATTAAATCTGGTAAATCGTGGGTTGTCACAAGAACAAAATGTTACAGTTTAACATATAACGGATTTGCAATTCAAGCTCCATAATGACCTTCAGTATTCCAGAGACCTGAGGACTTAATCCAGGCTGCCACTTGAGTACAACACTGAGGGAATGCTGCACTGTTGGAGATGCTATCTTGCAATGAGACATTAAGCAGATGCTCTGTCTGGTCTCTCAGGTAAAAGATCCCATGGCACTGATTGAAGAAGAGCACAGGGGTTTCTGAGGATCCCTGGTCAATATTTATCCCTCAATCAACATCACAAAATTGGATTATCTGGTCATTATCTCAGTGCTGTTTGTGGGAGCTTCCTGTGCACATTGTTAAGATCCCGTTAAGGTCCGTTAACTTTTAAAAAGAGGATGTTGAATTCCCAGTTATTAGTGAAAGAATTATACCACAAGACTTCACGTTTTACAGAAAAAACCTTACTGTACAAGAGTTAAACAAAGCAAAGCATTACTAACTTAACACTACAATTTGGAAACATTTGTATTTTAAACTTAAAGTCTTAACAGAACATGAAGTCGTATGCTTTACAGTCTAAATCTCAACTGAACACTCCTATTCAAAACTGTTACTTCCTCCCCAAGAATTTCTCTATACGTTACAGGATCTTGGCAGTTTGTTCACTTCTCCTGGGACCAATGCAAATCGTACCAAAGTTCTTAGGAATTCACTTTGATTTCCTTAGTTTCTCAGCTATCTTCTGAAGCATGAGGTCACCTCCTGAATCTGGACTTCACAGCTTAAGCACAGGCCTGCCTCAAAACAGAAACACCCCTGGGTTCTCATTGGCTTCTTTGCTCCTGAGTCCTACTGACTTCCAAAAGCCAACAGCTTTTCAAAAGCCAACATGCGTCATCTATCTCCATAACAGGTGGTACATGTGGGATGTTCCAGATAACAATTTAAACTAATTATTTCCAACTCCAAATCTTCTCTGTGATTCTTGATACTCACATGAATAATTGATACTGCTAACAATGACAGAACAAATTCTCCTAAACTTCCTGGTTCCAATTACCCAATTAAACAAGGCCACCTGCAGTGTTATGGCTCTCACCTCTTTAACAATGTCTCTGTAAGCATTCATGGAGAGATTTTTGAACTTTAAATCTTCTCTTTGATCTGGGAAATCATATGAATAATTTAAATCTATGACTGTGGTAGCTGCAGACATACAGTCTCCATCAACAAGTTAAGAGAAGTTCCCATTGTGTAGAGTCTTTACACTTCCCAATATGACCTTACTAAAGAAACATGGGCCACCCTTGGATTTGTAACCATCCTAGGCTTGTTTTCCAGCTTCTCAAACCATTTTTCATTTGCCTTGTATTAAAAAAACTCAATTCCCAAATTAAAAGTTACCTCTAGACAATCAATATAAACCATGAACTAGATGATCATAACAGCATATTGGCTGCCATGTTGCCTACAAAATAAGTAAAGACACCAGTGAATAAGGCCATAAAAAAAGCCAACAAAGCACTGGGGTTCATTTCTTGAGGGATCGAATTGAAAAGCAGGGAAGTTCTGCTAAACTTGTATAGAACATTGGTTAGATCACACTTGGAGTACTGTGAACAGTTCTGGCCTTCATATTATATAAAAGGCTATATAGGCTCTGAAGAAGGTACAAAAATGATTTACTAGAATGATACCTGAACCAAGAGGTTATGCGTATCAGCAAAGATTGAACAGGCTTGGCCTGCTTTCTCTAGAAAAGGGAAGACTGAGGGGTGACCTAATAGAGGTCATTAAGATCATAAGGGTTTAATAGAATAGGCATAGAGAAGATGGTTCCAACTGCAGGTGAGACCGGAACTAACGGCCATAAATATAAGATAGTCATGCATCGATCCAATAGGGAATTCAGGAGAAACTTCTTTACTCAGAGAGTGATTAGAATGTGGAACTCCCTTCCACAAGGAGTAGTTGAGGTGACTAACATAGATGTATTTAAGAGGAAACTAGATAAACACATAAGAGAGAAAGGAATAGAACGATCTGTTGATGGAGTTAGTTGAAGGATGGGAGGAGGCCTGTGTGGAGCATAAACACTGGCATGGACCTGCTGTTTTCTTCAATAATATGAACATGACCATTGGTTTTACATCAACCATATTGTAAAAGTCTTGAATCCTTATCACAATATAAAACTAGCAACCACTAGAATGCAGTGTTGCTTCCTAGCTATATTGTGAGTGCAATCGAACTATCTTGCTGATAGCCCATTTAATAACACAGTTTACACAGGGGTTATTTAACTGGGCAATTAATTCCATGGATCTGTTTGCAACACAGCTCAAATAATCCTCTGTACACAGCCTTATAAAAACTGTCTGCTGATTAATTAGCCATAATTTCCCTCATCCTATAGAACCAGCTGCTGCAGAAACCAAACCTACACAATCAGCAGATGGTGAAATAAACCCAGCCTTTTATTGTTTAACCGAGCCAGGCAATTTACAGGGAAAGCGACTGTCATACACACACGAGCAATATGTTGTAGTCATATTTTTTATGAAAGATTTATAACCCTGGCCCTGTGTTTCCAGATACAATACCCAAATTATCCTATAATTAACACATCTGCGATGTCAAATTTTTTATTGCCCTCTTCAGCAGCAATTGCAAATTAATCCAATTAATCTATTATGCTTCTCTTTGGAGACAGGCAATTTTATTTATTTCCAAACCTTCGAGAACTCTGGGTCTTTCAATATTTTGTGAACTGATGGATTTTCCCAACACATTTACTTCCACCCCTGCATTGACATCTGCTTTAGGCACAATAGACACAAAGACCAGCAAAGGTACACTATGGTCACTGCTTGACATTGTGAGGGGGAAACAGAGAGCGGGAGGGAGAGCTGTATTGACCCCTTTAGTGCTCCACCTTGAGTTTTCAGTCACAAGTAGTAAAGGCTCACAATCCATAAAATATGGTTAAAGGGGAAAGCGTCGTGAGGGTAAGATGTTCCCAACGCATCTTGGGCAAGATTTTCCTCATTTGCGCTTGGGGCATAAAGTATCACCTGGGTAGTGTACAAATCCAACTGAATTGCCTGGGAGTTTTCCAGAATGAGGTGTGGATATCCCGCTCTTTGCTTTTAGGTGGGTGAGGAATGAGGAGTGGTGACAGAAGCCTGAGGGATTTGGCTGAGGACAGGGGGAAGAGAGTGGACAGCAATCCAAGGAAAGAGTGACACGGGACTGGGAGTCAGGAGACGGGGGCTCATGCAGGGACGGAGACTGGGGAATGGGGATCAGGGTGTGTGAATTAGTGAGACTGGGGAATGGGGGTCGAGACATGGAGACTAGGGTGAGAAGGATGAGAGGAAGACTGGGTAATGGGTTGGGTAGGTATGGGGCCCAGGATCAGCAGCAATGTGCTGAGTGTGAGTGGCACGGAAAGAAGAGCAGCCAATAAAAGGGTGAGTGAAACCTGGTGTCTGCACTGTGGGTAAATAGTGAATGATTGTTTTCACTGGTGAGCGAATGAGAAACAAAGAGACAGAGCTTGAGGATTCTCACTTGAAGAACCGAGGTGGAAGGGAGAAGGAAGCTTTTGAACTGGGTGCTATGGACAATGGCTTGCTTCACAAGTAGCTATTGAGATAGAGACTAGAAAATCATTTAAAATGGAATGGGATAAATATTTGTAGCGGACGAATAAAAGAATGATCTGGGGCAAATGGGGTTATAGGAGAGAGCACCATGAGCTGAATGGCCTCCTCCTTTCTATGAAAACTCTCCTTTGTTAAGTCCGACTTCAGGGCGTGATTTGGAAATGTTGGTGCTGAGCTGAATTAAGGCTGATGTACCTGTGAGAAGAGCCCCAAACACTGAATCTGCTGTCCTTTGTGCGATCTCTTGGTATGGTTCAGGTCAGTCTGTGCCAATAAGGTTTGACGTATGAAGTCCAAGTACAAATGAGCTCTGCCTGAGTCTCCCAGTTCAGTGTTGTCACCTTCATGCAGAACCTGAGTCCAAATCAAATTCCAAGAAAATAAAGAGAGATGTGGTCTGTTAAGAATCATCAGCTAGGGAGCCAGACAGCACCTTGTACAGTGCAGGGAGATTCTGGTTGTAGTTACCGGGTGAATATCAATGGTTTACAGGATTACTGCTAGTTACAGGTAGGATATCAGGCTGTTATACCAGTGAGTTTTTTAAATTTATTTTTGAAATATGGGTGTTGCTAGCATTTATTGCCCATGCCTAATTGCCCTAGAGAAGGTGGTGATGAGTCGCCTTTTTGAACCACCACAGTCTTGTGGTGAAGGTGCTCCCAAGTGCTATTAGTTAGGGGGGTTGGGGGGCGGGTGGGTTTCAAGAATTTTGACCCAGCAATGATGAAGGAATAGCAATATATTTCCAAGTCAGGATGGTGTGTGACTTGAAGGAGAATGTGGAGTTGGTGGTGTTCCCATGCTCCTGCTGTGCTTGTCTTTCTAGGTGGCAGAGTCGCAAGTTTGGAAGGTGCTGCCAAAGAAGCCCTGGCGAATTGCTGCAGTGCGTCTTGTAGGTGGCACACATTACAGCTACATTGTGTCAGTGGTGGAGGGAATGAATGTTTAACGTGGTAGATGGGGTGCGAATTGTGCCCTTGAGAAAGCAGTAGTGAGCCTTCTTCTTGAACCGCTGGAGTCCATGTGGTGAAAGAACTCCTACAGTGCCGTTAGGTACTGAGCTCCAGTGGATGATTCAAGAGTTGGATGGGGTGTTGATCAGGTAGACTGCTTGAGTGTTGTGGAGCTGCACTCATCTAGACAAGTGGAGAATATTCCATCACACTCCTGACTTGCACCTCGTAGATGGTGGACAGGCTTTGGGGAGTCAGAAGCAATCATCCCTCCAAGCTGTGTAGGTGCACGGCCATGCAGCAATCATGAAGGTATCACACAGGCTGCTCACAAGCTGTCCCCTTGAAGATACTGTGTGTGCTTGGTCATGCAGAAGAATTTAAAGGTACTGTGCATTGAAATAAACAAGCCACAGACAAAAAGAACATTTAGAGGAATCATTGGTTGGGCTGAGCCACTTGCCATAAAATACCCAGCCTCTGACCTGGTCTTGTAGTCATGGCATTTATGTAGCTGGTCAATTTGAGTTTCAGGCCAAAGGTATTGTCTGTCATTTGCTTGGTGCAATAGTTACTTGCCACTTATCAGCCCAAGCGGGTTGTTGTCTAGGTCTTGCTGTATACGAGAATAGAGTCATAGAGTCGTACAGCATAGAAACAGGCCCTTCGACCCACCGCGTCCATGCCGACCATAATGCCTATCTATACTAATCCCACCTGCCTGCATTAATTCCATATCCCTCAATGCCTTGCTCATTCAAGTACCTATCCAGATGCCTCTTAAGTGTTGCTACTGTTCCTGCCTCCACCACCTCCTCAGACAGCTCATTCCAGGTACCCACTATTCTTTGTGTGAAAAATTTACCCCTTTGATCCCTTTTAAACCTCCTCCCTCTCACCTTAAATCTATGCCCTCTAGTTTTAGTCACCCCTACCATGGGAAATAGACTCTGGTTATCTACCCTATCTATGTCTCTCATAATTTTATATACCTCTATCATGTCCCCTCTCAGCCTCCTTCGCTCCAGGGAAAACAGACCCAGCCTATCCAATCTCTCTTTATAACTCAAGCCCTCCAAACCAGGCAACATCCTTCTGAATCTTTTCTGCACCCTCTCTAGCTTAATCACATCTTTCCTGTAGTGCGGCGACCAGAGCTGCACACAGTATTCCAAATGCGGCCTAACCAACATTATGTACAACTGTAACATGACATCCCAACTCTTGTGCTCAATGCCTTGGCCGATGAAGGCAAGCATGCCATATGCCTTCTTCACCACCCTGTCTACGTGTGTTGCCACTTTCAGGGAGCTCTGTACATGCACCCCAAGGTCTCTCTGCTCAACAACACTCCCCAGGGCCCTGCCATTCACTGTATATGTCCTGCCCTGGTTTAACTTCCCAAAATGCATCACTTCGCACTTGTCAGCATTAAATTCCATTTGCCACTCCCTTGCCCACTTTCCCAGTTGATCTATATCCTGTTGTAACCTTAGACAACCTTCTTCAATATCCACTATAACACCAATTTTGGTGTCATCTGCAAACTTACTAATCATGCCCCCTACATTCACATCCAAATCATTAATATATATGACAAACAACAGAGGGCCCAGCACCGATCCCTGCGGCACACTACTGGTCACCGGCCTCCAATCTGAAAAACAATCCTCCACTGCCTCCTATCACCAAGCCAATTTTGTATCCAATTTGCTAGCTCACCCTGGATCCCATGTGTTCGAACCTTTTGGACCTGCCTACCATGTGGGACCTTGTCAAAGGCCTTGCTAAAGTCCATGTAGACAACGTCCACCATCCTGCCCTCATCAATCCTCTTGGTCACCTCCTCAAAAACATGGTCTGCTTCATTATCTGAGGAATGGTGAATGGAGACCATCTATGGCTCCAGTGTTTTCCCCTGAACCCCATCCTTGGTGCCACATTCTGTCGAGCACAGCGTCGCTGTCATATTTGGACCAAAGCTGCAATGAGGTCTGGAGCCCGGTGGTCCTGACAGAACCCAAACTGAGCATTGGTGCGCAGTTTTGCACTGCTGTTGGTTATCTGGAAATCTGAGTGTTACCAGTATTGCTATCAATTATCGGTGCAATTTCAGTGATTTTTTATTAATTACCAGGGAATCAGAGTTCGTCCCAATTCTGGTTTCCCTCCTGTGGATACTTCCCCATCCCTGTTTTTCCTTCTTTACCTGCTCGCAGGTGATCACTGGGTTCTCTGAACTTCTCACACAACAGCTGCTGCATGAAACCATGAATAAAGACAATTGACCACAGGGGATCCAACCTTGATAAGGTACATGCAAAAACATTTGCAGATGTCAGTGACCAAACGCCCATGTAGCCAAAGGTTACATGATCAAACCTCTCACAATACCTTGAACCAGAGTTGGCAGCCCTGGGGATGACTTTCCCTGCCTCCTCCATGGAACTGCCAGGCCTTCATACACTGATGCAACCAGAACAGGCACTATGAGGGGCAAGGGCATTGAATGTCAAATGACACATTTTGCATTCAGCTTCAATTCCCTGATTTCTCTTAAAAAAATAGAAGCATAGCAAGTTAGAGATCACATAGGGAGCACATTCTCATAAACTCTGGTGTGTACAGTATTACAGTCTAAAAAAAACTTTCGAGTGGGATAGAATTTACTGCCTGTTAAGAACCAGAAATGGGGGAATGACCAAAGCTGTAAGTGATCCTCTTGAGTTCGATCTTATGGTTATTTTTATTTTTTGTTCCTTCATACCAATTATTCCTATACCAGCCCATACTTCAAGGAGCTGCTGTTGTTTGGTTTATCAGAAAACAACCAACACACAACTGGGACACTGGGTTAAGTTTAGTTTAGAGATACAGCACTGAAACAGGCCCTTCGGCCCACCGAGTCTGTGCCGACCATCAACCACCCATTTATACTAATGCTACACTAATCCCACATTCCTACCACATCCCCACCTGTCCCTATATTTCCCTACCACCTACCTATACTAGGGGCAATTTATAACGGCCAATTTACCTACCAACCTGCAAGTCTTTTGGCTTGTGGGAGGAAACCGGAGCACCCGGAGAAAACCCACGCAGACACAGGGAGAACTTGCAAACTCCACACAGGCAGTACCCAGAATTGAACCCGGGTCGCTGGAGCTGTGAGGCTGCGGTGCTAACCACTGCGCCACTGTGCCGCCCCAACTTATGATATTTCATGCACATACACCAACACACACAAACATTTTTTTAAACACTGCCACTTGGTCAAAATACGGTCAGTGACTCCGTTCACCTTTTTGTTTGGTAGAATATTTTCCCTAATTATAGATCTCATGGTAAATGTTCTATCACGAGGACAATAATAGCAACTCATTGTGGGCCGAACATAACAAGAGTTTGTTTTATTTTCTGTTTCTTAGAGAAGGCCTATTACAAAAAAAACATGTTGTGTTCCTTTGATTGTGTCAGCTGTGCTGACGGCATCTCTAATATACACCGTTCATTGTCACAATGCCTGCACCTGTGTACCATACACAGGATCCACAGCAGCTGTGGATCGCAATTGGGAAACATCATTTCCTGGGTCTCGCTGAAAGCTCTTGTCGACTTGTGGAATATAATGGCTTGTGCCTGCAAAACCATTTGTTCATACACGGTGAAAACAGTGCAGTGACTCTCTCCAAAGAGCACATAATGTAATGACATAGGGTTACTGTAGTAACCCCCTACGGCCAGTCCTGGATTAAATGAGTTAAGATTGCATTTGCCATTATACAGCCTTGAAATGTTTTGCTGCACCTGTCACTTGTATAGATGCCAACAGCTTATTGGTAATGCTCATCCTTGATGTTCCAGTTAAACAGAAAGTTCCCTTTTCTTCAGTAGATGGCACTTTTCTAATTATCTCTCCATATGTACTCTCTTACACTTTTTTTTAACTCTCTCACACACAAGGCTGGATTTTCAATCAGGGGCTGGGAACCGGAGATGGGTGCTGGTTCTGGTTCCCAACCCCACACGGCATGCTTTAAGCATGCCCACGGAGATTTTCAAATCCTCAGCCAATTAAAGGCCAGGGAGCAGGCTTGCCATGTAATCAGGGAGGGAAGGTGGGCTCCCTATGATGGAGGGCCAATGGGAGGCCCACCAGCACTCAGTAATGGGCAGCCCCACTGCTGAGGGCTGCAAGTACGAAGAACTGAAGTCTGAATTGATCAGGGACCGTATAGCAGTTGTATTAGCTGACAAGTACTTATCCGACCTCTTGCAGTCCAAAGATGACCACACACTCAAGAAAACATTTCAGATGGTGCATCAGGTCGAAGTTTGAAGACAAAACAGAGCCATTCTGTGGCCCGAAGAGAGGCCTTGGATCAGAAAAAATCTGATGACAGTCCAGTTCCTGAAGCCCAGGATGGAAAAGAAATCTCCGGATGAGAAGATTCACACCGATGAGAGGGTGCAAGACACTGGGAAACCATGCCAGCGCTGTGGAGCCAGAAAGACCCACAGACATGATCGATGTCCTGTTAATAAAGCGAATGCTTTAATTGCAAAAGACAGGCCACTTCGGAAAGACGTGCCAAAGCAAGACCTCTTTTCTCAAATTTACAAAACAAAAAGTCTTCACACACAGAGCGGTGAATGAGGTGGAACAACTTCTAGTGGACGATAAACCAGGAGACATCCTCGGGGAGATGAACGACCCCAATCAAAAATTTTGGACGGCAGACATCTATCTCAATGGACATTAAGGAATTTCAAATTGGACACAGGTGCAAGTGCCACAGTTCTGTCAGACCAAGAACCATGGTGATGAGACATTGCTTACAACCAGCGGATACACAGTTGCATGGTCCGGGAGGGATCCAACTGAAGGTGAAGGGTAAGCTTCCAACAACCAGTTGTATCCTAGGATGCTATGGGAAGCAAGGGAGGAGATTGCTGGGGCCCTGGCAGAGATTTTTGTAACATCATTAGCCACGGGTGAGGTACCGGAAGACTGGAGGATAGCTAATGTTGTGCCTTTATTTAAGAAGGGCAGAAGGGTTAAACCAGGGAACTACAAGCCGGTGAGCCTTACATCAGTGGTGGGAAAGTTATTGGAAGGGATTCTAAGAGTCAGGATTTATATGCATTCGGAATGGCAAGGTCTGAATAGGGATAGTCAGCATGGCTTTGTGCGTGGGAAATCATGTCTCACGAATTTGATTGAGTTTTTTGAGGAGGTGACCAAGAGGATTGACGAGGGCAGGGCGATGGACGTTGTCTACATGGATTTTAGCAAGGCCTTTGACAAGGTCCCGCATGGTAGGCTGGTCCAGAAAGTTCAAACACATGGGATCCAGGGTGAGCTAGCAAATTGAATACAAAATTGGCTTGATGATAGGAAGCAGAGGGTGGTAGTGGAGGATTGTTTTTCAGATTGGAGGCCGGTGACCAGTGGTGTGCCGCAGGGATTGGTGCTGGGCTCTCTGTTGTTTGTCATATATATTAATGACTTGGATGTGAATGTAACGGGCATGATTCGTAAGTTTGCAGATGACACCAAAATTGGTGGTATAGTGGACAGTGAAGAAGGTTGTCTAAGGTTACAACAGGATATAGATCAACTGGGAAAGTGGGCAAGGGAGTGGCAAATGGAATTTAATGCAGACAAATGTGAAGTGATGCCTTTTGGGAAGTTAAACCAGGGCAGGACATATACATGAATGGCAGGGCCCTGGGGAGTGTTGTTGAGCAGAGAGACCTTGGGGTGCATGTACATAGTTCCCTGAAAGTGGCAACACACGTAGACAGGGTTGTGAAGAAGGCGTATGGCATGCTTGCCTTCATCAGCCGAGGCATTGAGTACAAGAGTTGGGACGTCATGTTACAGTTGTACATAACGTTGGTTAGGCCACACTTGGAGTACTGTGTGCTGTTCTGGTCGCCGCACTACATGAAAGATGTGATGAAGCTAGAGAGGGTGCAGAAAAGATTCAGAAGGATGTTGCCTGGTTTGGAGGGCTTGAGTTATAAAGAGAGATTGGATAGGCTGGGTCTGTTTTCCCTGGAGTGAAGGAGGCTGAGAGGGGACATGATAGAAGTATATAAAATTATGAGAGGCATTGATAGGGTAGATAGCCAGAGTCTGTTTCCCATGGTAGGGGTGACTAAAACTAGAGGGCATAGATTTAAGGTGAGAGGGAGGAGGTTTAAAGGGGATCAAAGGGGTAAAATTTTCACACAAAGAATAGTGGGTATCTGGAATGAGCTGCCAGAGGAGGTGGTGGAGGCAGGAACAGTAACAACATTTAAGAGGCATCTGGACAGGTACTTGAATGAGCAAGGCATAGAGGGATATGGAATTAATGCAGGCAGGTGGGATTAGTATAGATAGGCATTATGGTCGGCATGGACGTTGTGGGCCGAAGGGCCTGTTTCTATGCTGTACGACCCTATGACTCTCTAATATAAAGGAAGACAGATTATGGAAAGTCTATACGTTTTGAAAAACCAAGAATTTTCCCTGTTAAGCAGAAAAACTGTGCTTAGATCTACATCTACCCAAAAAGGTGGATGAAGTCAAACAGTCACTTTCAAGTAGACTAACCCAAACTGTTTCTGGGTCTAGTAAAGCTAGGAAGGGTATAGAATTACAGTAAAAGATTCCAGACCGGTATGTATCTTTTCACCCAGAAAGATACCACTGACTCGTTGATGAACCAAGTACAAAATCAGCTGGAAGAGATGACCAGAATGGGAGTCATTAGTCCTGTCACAAAACCAAAAGAGTTGATGTTCAGCCATCCAAAGACTCCAAGACCTTTGTGAAGAACACTATAACTACGCTACCAACAATATACAACATAGTGACAGTGATATACAATATGATGAACAGCGGTGGGTGCTGAACATCATAGTAAATGGTGGCAGCCATACATCACAACAGTGACCACACTCAGATGATTTGAGACGCCTAACCTGGTACAGTAGCGCCAAAAGACTGCAGATCTTGTTAAGAGGCTGCGAAGAGCTCCAGAACTGCTCCATAGATGCCATAAAGACACAGAGAGTTGCTGAGTCAGCCACGCAAGCATTCAGGCTGTACCACAGAAGCATGGTGGTCTGTGAGAGCAAATTGGGTCCAGCAATCAGGCTGCGAGTCACAGTACTGGGTGATGGTCAGGGATTGGGGCAGAATCCTTTTGGAAAAGGTGCATGTTATTTAACAGTGCACTGGGCTGGTGAGCAGGGAAACCAGAGAAAAAAAAGAGTTGATCCCTTGTGAGGGCCATTACTCCAGAGTACCGCAGAGGGAAAGCGCGGGAACTGACAAAAAGAGTGGGAAACCTCCTAGAAGAATGGGAACATCTTCATTAAGGCAACTAACCCTAAAGAGTTTAGCACAGGATGGATTCAAAATATACAATGCCTGAAAGCTTCCTGAGTTTGGAAGGGCCCAATCAGATGCAGAATTGGTCAATCTGGAGAAAAAGATTTTTAAGATTTCGAATAGTTTCACAGTTACAAACTAAATCTGAAGCAGAGCAAGTAAATACTTTACTATACTCCATGGGTGAAATAGCAGATGATGTGATCATGAGACAAGGCATCAATGAAGCTTCAGATAAATTTGATGAGGTGTTACAAGCTTTTGATAAATATTTTCAGTTAAGAAGCAATAGGATCCTAGAAGGGGTGAAGTTTAATAAAAGATAGGCGAATCTGTGGATGCTTTCGTTAATGATTTGTACCGATTGGCTGAGGGCTGTCAAGTACACAGAAACGTCAAGAAATTCGTCACGCTCGAAAGTGGGATGACGAAGGTATTCAGATACACCAGTATTGTACAAAAGGTTGGCCGCAGGAACGTCCTAGTGGGAAAGTTATGAAAATTTTCTTTGAATTCAGGAGACACTTCACCATCGTAAACATTCTTCTGGTGGATAATAACAGACCTGATTTCTCTTTATTCAGATTTCTTGGCAAGAATTTATCAAGGCTATTACAAGGAATTACAACATGCAGAGCATGAGCTCAAACATCTTTTTGGTGGCCAGGAGTATCGAAAGACATTGAGAATATGATCTTGAATTGCCAGAGATTTGCAGTACCCAGACCAGACCAGAAGTAACCTCTGATAAGTGCATAATTTCCAACCAGACCATGGGAACAGCTAGGAATGGATTTATTTATGTACAATAGAAAATCTTATATTATAGCTGATTATTTTTCATGATGGATTGAAGTGAAAAGATTGTACTTCACAACAACAGAATCTGCTATTCGAGCTTCACAGGAGATTTTTGTAATGCCTGATATTCCTGGCAAGGTTGTGTCAGATAACGGACCACAGCTTGGAAATGAATACTTCACACAATTTGCAAGGAAGTGGGGATTTGAATATCTCACAAGTTCCCCTTGTTATCTTAAATCGAAAGGTGAAGCAGAGAAAGGAGTACGAACTAATAAATTGTTGTTGAAGAAGAATGATAATCTTCCAACTGCTCTATTGAATTATCGATCTACTCCATTGTTATGCGGACTCTCACCTTCAGAGCTGTTGATGGGCAGGTAGCAAAAGACTCAATTTCCTATTCTACCCAGGAAACAACTTCCAGGAAAAGATGTACTAGATTACAAAAAAGTTCAAGACAAAAAGAAGAAAGAGGTCTTAAATGAATATTTCGCATCCGTGTTTACCGTGGAGAAGGTCAAAGAACAAAGAAAAAAAAGAACAAAGAAAATTACAGCACAGGAACAGGCCCTTCGGCCCTCCAAGCCTGCGCCGATCCAGATCCTCTATCTAAACATGTCGCCTATTTTCTAAGGGTCTGTATCTCTTTTCTTCCTGCCCATTCATGTATCTGTCTAGATACATCTTAAAAGACGCCATCGTGCCCGCATCTACCACCTCCGCTGGCAACGCGTTCCAGGCACCCACCACCCTCTGCGTAAAGAAATTTCCACGCATATCCCCCCTAAACTTTTCCCCTTTCACTTTGAACTCGTGTCCTCTAGTAATTGAATCCCCCACTCTGGGAAAAATCTTCTTGCTATCCACCCTGTCTATACCTCTCATGATTTTGTACACCTCAATCAGGTCCCCCCTCAACCTCCGTCTTTCTAATGAAAATAATCCTAATCTACTCAACCTCTCTTCATAGCTAGCGCCCTCCATACCAGGCAACATCCTGGTGAACCTCCTCTGCACCCTCTCCAAAGCATCCACATCCTTTTGGTAATGTGGCGACCAGAACTGCACGCAGTATTCCAAATGTGGCCGAACCAAAGTCCTATACAACTGTAACATGACCTGCCAACTCTTGTACTCAATACCCCGTCCGATGAAGGAAAGCATGCCGTATGCCTTCTTGACCACTCTATTTACTTGCGTTGCCACCTTCAGGGAACAGTGGACCTGAACACCCAAATCTCTCTGGACATCAATTTTCCCCAGGACTTTTCCATTAACTGTATAGTTCACTCTTGAATTGGATCTTCCAAAATGCATCACCTCGCATTTGCCCTGATTGAACTCCATCTGCCATTTCTCTGCCCAACTCTCCAATCTATCTATATTCTGCTGTATTCTCTGACAGTCCCCTTCACTATCTGCTACTCCACCAATCTTAGTGTCGTCTGCAAACTTGCTAATCAGTCCACCTATACTTTCCTCCAAATCATTAATGTATATTACAAACAACAGTGGTCCTAGCACGGATCCCTGTGGAACACCACTGGTCACACGTCTCCATTTTGAGAAACTCCCTCCTACTGCTACTCTCTGTTTCCTGTTGCCCAGCCAGTTCTTTATCCATCTAGCTAGTACACCTTGGACCCCATGCGCCTTCACTTTCTCCATCAGCCTGCCATGGGGAACCTTATCAAACGCCTTACTGAAGTCCATGTATATGACATCGACAGCCCTTCCCTCATCAATCAACTTTACTTCCTCAAAGAATTCTATTAAATTGGTAAGACATGACCTTCCCTGCACAAAACCATGTTGCCTATCACTGATAAGCCCATTTTCTTCCAAATGGGAATAGATCCTATCCCTCAGTATCTTCTCCAGCAGCTTCCCTACCACTGATGTCAGGCTCACTGGTCTATAATTACCTGGATTATCCCTGCTACCCTTCTTAAACAAGGGGACAACATTAGCAATTCTCCAGTCCTCCGGGACCTCACCCGTGTTTAAGGATGCTGCAAAGATATCTGTTAAGGCCCCAGCTATTTCCTCTCTCGCTTCACTCAGTAACCTGGGATAGATCCCATCCGGACCTGGGGACTTGTCCACCTTAATGCCCTTTAGAATACCCAACACTTCCTCCCTCCTTATGCCGACTTGACCTAGAGTAATCAAACATCTGTTCCTAACCTCAACATCCGTCATGTCCCTCTCCTCGGTGAATACCGATGCAAAGTACTCGTTTAGAATCTCACCCATTTTCTCTGAGTCCAAGCATAACATTCCTCCTTTGTCCTTTAGTGGGCCAATCCTTTCTCTAGTTACCCTCTTTCTCCTTATATATGAATAAAAGGCTTTGGGATTTTCTTTAACCCTATTTGCTAAAGATATTTCATGACCCCTTTTAGCCCTCTTAATTCCTCGTTTCAGATTGGTCCTACATTCCCGATATTCTTTCAAAGCTTCGTCTTTCATCAGCCTCCTCGACCTTATGTATGCTTCCTTTTTCCTCTTAGCTAGTCTCACAATTTCACCTGTCATCCATGGTTCCCTAATCTTGCCATTTCTACCCCTCATTTTCACAGGAACATGTCTCTCCTGCACGCTAATCAACCTCTCTTTAAAAGCCTCCCACATATCAAATGTGGATTTACCTTCAAACAGCTGCTCCCAATCTACATTCCCCAGCTCCTGCCGCATTTTGGTATAGTTGGCCTTCCCCCAATTTAGCACTCTTCCTTTAGGACCACTCTCGTCTTTGTCCATGAGTATTTTAAAGCTTACAGAATTGTGATCACTATTCCCAAAGTAGTCCCCTACTGAAACTTCAAACACCTGGCCGGGCTCATTCCCCAACACCAGGTCCAGTATGGCCCCTTCCCGAGTTGGACTATTTACATACTGCTCGAGAAAACCCTCCTGGATGCTCCTTACAAATTCTGCTCCATCTAGACCTCTAACACTAAGTGAATCCCAGTCAATGTTGGGAAAATTAAAATCTCCTATCACCACCACCCTGTTGCTCCTACATCTTTCCATAATCTGTTTACATATTTGTACCTCTATCTCACGCTCGCTGTTGGGAGGCCTGTAGTACAGCCCCAACATTGTTACCGCACCCTTCCTATTTCTGAGTTCTGTCCATATTGCCTCACTGCTCGAGTCCTCCATAGTGCCCTCCTTCAGCACAGCTGTGATATCCTCTTTGACCAGTAATGCAACTCCTCCACCCCTTTTACCTCCCTCTCTATCCCGCCTGAAGCATCGATATCCTGGGATATTTAGTTGCCAATCATGCCCTTCCCTCATCCAAGTCTCAGTAATAGCAATAACATCATACTCCCAGGTACTAATCCAAGCCCTAAGTTCATCTGCCTTACCTACTACACTTCTTGCATTAAAACAAATGCACCTCAGACCACCAGTCCCTTTACATTCATCATCTGCTCCCTGCCTGCTCTTCCCCTTAGTCACACTGACTTCATTATCTAGTTCCTTACAGGTTTTTGTTACTACCTCCTTACTGTCAACTGACCTCCTCAATTGGTTCCCATCCCCTTGCCACATTAGTTTAAACCCTCCCCAACAGCGTTAGCAAAAGCACCCCCAAGGGCATTGGTTCCAGTCCGGCCCAGGTGTAGACCGTCTAATTTGTAATAGTCCCACCTCCCCCAGAACTGGTCCCAATGTCCCAAAAATCGGAACCCCTCCTTCCTGCACCATCTCTCAAGCCACGCATTCATCCTGACTATTCTTTCATTTTTACTCTGACTATCACGTGGCACTGGTAGCAATCCTGAGATTACTACCTCTGAGGTCCTATTTTTTAACTTGGCTCCTAACTCCCTAAACTCTGCTTGTAGGACCTCATCCTGTTTTTTACCTATATCATTGGTGCCTATGTGCACAACGACAACTGGCTGTTCACCCTCCCCCTTTAGAATGTTCTGCAGCCGATCTGAGACATCCCTGACCCGTGCACCTGGGAGGCAACATACCATTCGGGAGCCTCGTTTTCGACCACAGAACCGCCTATCTACTCCCCTTACAATCGAATCCCCTACGACTATAGCCCTTCCACTCTTTTTCCCGCCCTTCTGAACAGCAGAGCCAGCCACGGTGCCATGAACCTGGCTACTGCTGCCTTTCCCTGGTGAGCCATCTCCCTCAACAGTATCCAAAACGGTATACTTGTTTTGGAGGGAGATGACCGCAGGGGACTCCTGCGCTGCCTTCCTGCTCTTTCTCTGCCTTTTGGTCACCCATTCCCTTTCTCCCTCAGCAATCCTAATCTGCGGTGTGACCAATTCACTAAACGTGCTATCCATGGAAGCTAGTGAGTTCAGGTCATGGAAGCTAGTGAGTTCAAGGGAGGGAACACCGATATCCTGGAGCATATCAACATTACAAAGGAGAAGGTGTTGGAGGTTTTGAAGCGCATTAAGGTGGATAAATCCCCAGGGCCTGACCAGGTGTATCCTAGGATGTTATGGGAAGCAAGGGAGGAGATTGCTGGGGCCCTGGCAGAGATTTTTGTACCATCGTTAGCCACGGGTGAGGTACCGGAAGATTGGAGGATAGCTAATGTTGTGCCTTTATTTAAGAAGGGCAGAAGGGATAAACCAGGGAACTACAAGCCGGTGAGCCTGACATCAGTGGTGGGAAAGTTATTGGACGGGATTCTGAGAGACAGGATTTATATGCATCTGGAAAGGCATGGTCTGATTAGGGATAGTCTGCATGGCTTTGTGCGTGGGAAATCATGTCTCACGAATTTGATTGAGATTTTTGAGAAGGTGACCAAGAGGATTGACGAGGGCAGGGCAATGGACATTGTCTACATGGATTTTAGCAAGGCCTTTGACAAGGTCCCGCATGGTAGGCTGGTCCAGAAAGTTCAAACACATGGGATCCAGGGTGAGCTAGCAAATTGAATACAAAATTGGCTTGATGATAGGAAGCAGAGGGTGGTAGTGGAGGATTGTTTTTCAGATTGGAGGCCGGTGACCAGTGGTGTGCCGCAGGGATTGGTGCTGGGCCCTCTGTTGTTTGTCATATATATTAATGAGTTGGATGTGAATGTAACGGGCATGATTCGTAAGTTTGCAGATGACACCAAAATTGGTGGTATAGTGGACAGTGAAGAAGGTTGTCTAAGGTTACAACAGGATATAGATCAACTGGGAAAGTGGGCAAGGGAGTGGCAAATGGAATTTAATGCAGACAAATGTGAAGTGATGCCTTTTGGGAAGTTCAACCAGGGCAGGACATATACAGTGAATGGCAGGGCTTTGGGGAGTGTTGTTGAGCAGAGAGACCTTGGGGTGCAAGTACGTAGTTCCCTGAAAGTGCAACACACGTAGACAGGGTGGTGAAGAAGGCGTATGGCATGCTTGCCTTCATCGGCCGAGGCATTGAGTACAAGAGTTGGGACGTCATGTTACATTTGTACATAACATTGGTTAGGCCGCATTTGGAGTACTGTGTGCTGTTCTGGTCACCGCACTACAGGAAAGATGTGGTGAAGCTAGAGAGGGTGCAGAAAAGATTCAGAAGGATGTTGCCTGGTTTGGAGGGCTTGAGTTATAAAGAGAGATTGGATAGGCTGGGTCTGTTTTCCCTGGAGCGAAGGAGGCTGAGAGGGGACATGATAGAGGTATATAAAATTATGAGAGGCATTGATAGGGTAGATAGCCAGAGCCTGTTTCCCATGGTAGGGGTGACTAAAACTAGAGGGCATAGATTTAAGGTGAGAGGGAGGAGGTTAAAAGGGGATCAAAGGGGTAAATTTTTCACACAAAGAATAGTGGGTATCTGGAATGAGCTGCCTGAGGAGGTAGTGGAGGCAGGAACAGTAGCAACATTTAAGAGGCATCTGGACAGGTACTTGAATGAGCAAGGCATAGAAGGATACGGAATTAATGCAGGTAGGTGGGATTAGTATAGATAGGCATTATGGTCGGAATGGGCGCGGTGGGCCGAAGGGCCTGTTTCTATGCTGTATGAGTCTATGACTCTAAGTTTTATAGGAACCAACAAGCTCGCAATTACAATAAGAGATTTTGTACCAGAAACTTTCCAAGGTTAAAGGATAGAGAGAAGGTATGGATACGAGATTTACGACGTAAAAGTAGAGTCATCCAGAGAGATTAAATTCATCTGAGATCTTATGTATTACACACTTCTGAAGGTACTATACACCAAAATAGGAGAAACCTTTACCGTATTCCACAAGCACAACCAGTCATATAACTCGGGGAACCAGATGATGATCAAGAAACCCAGACACAACAGGATACTACAAACATTGGCAAAGGCCGTCCAAGTCATCAAACAAGACTGTCAAGAAAGACTATTGATCTTCCGAGTCCGATAAGAACACGATCAGGGAGGGTTGTGAAGCCTCCTGACTAATTGAATCTGTGATATCAGAGACTTGGGGGTAGATGGCACAGTATGTAAAGTCAAAATGAATGTACATACATAAAAATACATAATGACAAAGACTTGGGGGGAGATGCAGTATAAGGGTCTGAAAGAGTTAATGTTTGAGACAATGAGAGTAATCCCTCTGACTGTAGTGATGATATGGTACGTCGGCAGTAGGCTTGGAAGGAGCCAGAAGCACCATGAGAAGTGCTAGCTAGAGATCCTAATGGAGAGTGTAAATAGAATGTAAATATAAATAAAGAGTTGATGTTAAGCCATCCAAAGACTCTGAGACCTTTGTGAAGAACACTATAACTATGCCACCAACAACATACAACATAGTGACAGCGATATACAACAGGAAGGTGGGCTCCTGACGAAGGAGGGCCAATGGGAGGCCCTCCAGCACAGTGATTGGCAGCCCCACCGGTCGAGGTGGGAGATGCTGATCTGAAGATGGAGAGGGAGAGGGACAAGGCCAGGTAAGTTTTTTTGATTTTTAAAACTGCCACAGCTGCCTGGCCATGAAGGGGCAATACCTCCAGGGGACAGCCCAACGACTGCAGTTGTGACTCGGCAGCCATTATGGATTGGCGGGTAGTGGCTCCCTCACATGATTCATCGCCCTGCCACCCACCCCCCCCACACCACTTCCCACTCTGAACCCACCATGCTGGCCTGGACAGTGGGCTGCCCGCATTGCTGATTGGAAATTCCAATTGGCGTGGGAATGGGGACTTAATAGGCCCTGTAATTGTCAATAATTGGCATCAATTGGCTGTCCACCAGGAAGCAGTGGGCAGCCGATCCAGCTGCCCTCATTCAAAATGGCTCGGGGTCGGGATCGTGGCGGCAAACCAGTACGGAGGTCGGCGGCACCAAATTGCAAGCCTGCCTGTCTGCAATTTGGACCTGACCACATTTAAAAATCCAGCCCACTGTCTCTTACCCCTGGGTCACCAAGTTTGATTGTAGCAGTCTTCAAGCTGTCCCAGCTGAGATGAAGTTGTCCATTAAATCCATATTCCTAATACACATGATTCATCTACTCACCAGTATATAGATAATGGGTATATTGGTGGTCTACTTGAGCACTTTTAGGGCTGAATTTTATGCCCCCTCCCCACCCAGAGACAGGCTAGGAGGTGGGTGGGGGGCCCATGCAATTACGATGGGAGGCAGGGGCAGAGGACCTGTCACCTTCCTGTTGCACCGCAATTTTGTCGGGGATAGGATAGACTGAAGGTGGCCTTCCCATCCAGAGGCCAATAGAGGTCCTTAAGAGGCCGATTAACAAGCACTTAAGGGTCTCTTCCCCCTGCTCCTGGCATTAAGCGGGCGGGTGGGGGGCGGGGTGGGGGTTGCGGGAGGCCTCCGCCGTGCAAGGAGGTCACCCAGTAAAACAAGGTGACCTTCCTGCTAGCTTGGGGGGGTGGGTGTTCTCCTCTGTGGGCAATCTGTGGCTCATGGGGGCCCCCCCACCAGCAAACAACCCACCTCATTAGAGCCTCCCCCCCCACCCCCCCCGTAAACGCCCACCCTCCCATTGCTGAGGCCTGCCTGAAGTTTGGGTCTCCAGCACTGGGTCTGGGTCCAAGGCCTGGTGCAGTACCAACAGTGGCCACCACTCACGGTAGTTCTACTGATATTACTGAGCTGCAGACCCTCTGATTGGCTGGCATCTCTGGGATGCAGGATCCCTGTCTTTAAAGGGATGGTGATTCTAACGCTGGGCTGTTAATTGCCCAGGAGCCGTAGAATTGCACTGGGGGGCTCCAGATGGCCGAGGTAGCTGGATACTGAAGGCTGCGTATTATTACCCGAATCAAAGGTCTTCATGTTTTTAGGTATGTGTTGACCTTTTTTGGGGGGTGAATGAGTTTTATGCTCTTCAGTATGAAGGTGATCGGTACTGGGGAATGGAATCATTTCCCAAATTTTGCACTAAATTAACATCAAACACAGGCTAGATGCAGAATATTGAAATTAGAGTAAAATCAGGAAGGACGTTTTCTTGTATGGGATAGTGGAACTGTGGAATTCTCTTCCCCAAAAGGTTGTGGATGCTGGAACAATTGAAGTTTTCAAGACTGAAATCGATAGGTTTTTGTTAGATAAGAGTATCAAGGAATATGGAGCAAAGACAAATAGTTGGAGTTGAGGTACAGATTAGCCATGATCTAATTGGATGGTGAAACAGGCTTGAGGGGCTGAAGGGGCCAGTCCTGTTCTTATGTTGAATTAAGCTCTCATTGCACTGTGTCAGTGTGATATTTCCATATCCTCAAACCAACCTCCATTTGGTCCTTCTGAGTGTGGTTGCCAGTTCAGTGTACATTAGTAGCAAATTACATGCAGTGTAGTGATATAAGCAGAGCCTGTAATTATCCATTTTTATTTACGAGCTCTACAAACTTAGTCCACAAGGCAGAAACGTAGAAGCAGACAGCACATTGTTTTTAATAACCTTCTGTTGTCCAACATCTACTTCAGAGTCGTGAGGAGTGCAGGGAACAGCATAATGTTCAATAGTGGCACAATAAAAAAAAATCTATAAACAGCTTTTTAATATTACCCAGTATTTCAAATACATTGCAGCACCTTTAAATTTATATATAATGGAAGAGATAGTTGAAATAGAGGAACAGTACAGAGAGAATTCCTTGTCTGGATGCTTAGATCCTAGGGTCTGGAATTCCTTCCCTAAACCTTTCTGCATTTCTCCCTCTCTCTCCTCCTTTAAGATGCTCCTTAAAAACTACCTCATTGACCAAGACTTTGGTCACCTATCCTTATATGTCCTTACATGGCTCAGCGTCAAATTATGTTTGATTATGCTTCTGTGAAGCTGCTTGGAACATTTTAAGCAGTTATTAAATAGGAACATAGGATTGTTGTTGTACAGCACACCTTGGGTCAGTTAAGCCATGACGAGAGCCTGCTTTACAGTTTGCACTGACCAGGCTTCTCAGTGCCACATTCGAGGGTTGATTTTAGCTGCGCAGGAAGATTCACTTTGAAAGCAAAAACCCATTTCACTGAGGACATTTAGCGCTCATCACACAGAGAGAGGAGACTCTAATCCCATTTGTCTGGGCTGGAATTAGATCAGTATCCCAGAGGTGAAGCAGAGCATATTCTCTCACCTGACCTCAGTGTACTATGTTATAACAGGCCATACAAAAAAAATGCAACTGGATAGATTTTTTTGAGGGAGGAGGATTTCAAATATTTTTATATGCAGACCACAATACGTAATACAAATTTGAATATACTGTGAAATTGTATATCCAGTACATGTTGCAAACTAGTATTTGCCATTGAACAAAGCTATAACATCCCAAGTAAAGCAAGAGAACAGTTGTTTCATAACATGGTAATAACAATGCTGTAAATAATTAACATGTGTTTAATATTAAAACAGCTGCTGGGGAACTAGACTGATGAATTAGTAATATTTCAGTAATCCTGCAAGTACAGAACTAGAACCAGTTCATAAATATTTATAACATCACGCACCCTGCTTTATTAATGCACAGTAAATGCTGATTGAGAAATATTTTTAAATGTCTTCCTGTCACATTCAGCATTGGGTTCTGAAGCTTTGCTTCTTCCTGCACCATGTGTAATACTCACTGAGGTTATTATCTTGGAAATGGAAAACAGCATCTAGTAATGAGCAAGTGCTCCACTTACCTGGCATCAGATTACTACGATCGGTAATTATGTGAGTTATTGATATATTTTAAGTGTATTATTATAATTGCTCTATTAACATGTCATTGAGCTGTTTCTAGCAACCTCTTCATTCATTCATGGTGTCAGAACGCAGTAATTTAAAATAAGTGAAAATCGGGTAATACTGCCAATAGTTTTCTTCAAATCTACATAAGTGACTATAGTAAGGGCTTTGAACAAAAATTTTTGACTGGATATTTTGAGTGCTCAGCTTAGCTGATCGGGTAGCTTGCCATCATCATATTGTAATATTACAAGAAAAACTCTCCTTCAAATAATTTATAAATAATGTATACAGCAGGGGCCTCGGGAAAGACTTTTGTGAAACTGCTACAGTAATTACTTTTTCCATTTGTCATCACCTTTTTTCTTCTATTACCAATTTTTTAAGCAGCTAGTTAATTTGTGATTAATTTCATGCCCTCAATCTTTTTAAAAATCTCACATGTGGAACTTTATCAAGTGCCCTCTGAAAATCCAAATAAATTATCTATCACATATAGTCTGCCTCCAATATGCACTGCAGCAACGCACTAAGGCTCCTTCGACAGCATCTTCCAAATCCGCGACCTCTACCACCTAGAAGGACAAGGGCAGCAGATGCATGGGAACACCACCACCTACAAGTTCCCCTCCAAGCCACACGCACCATCCTGACTTGGAATTATATCGCCTTTCCTTCACTGTCGCTGGGTCAAAATCCTGGAACTCCTTCCTAACAGCACTGTGGGTATACCTACACCACTTGGACTGCAGCAGTTCAAGAGAGCAGCTCACCACCACCTTCTGACAGGCAATTAGGGATGGGTAATAAATGCTGTCCTAGCCAGTGATGCCCACAGCCCATGAACAGATAAAAAAAATTAGCTACATCTAAAATAATGCCTATTGTTTCTAGTCCATGCTGGACATTCCTTATGGCCTCTGTCTTTTAAATGAGCATTGATACCATCCCACATTAATGCTCTTTTCCTACAAAAAAACAAATTGGCCTGCAATTCTTAGGATTGTTTATGTATCACTCCTTTGCTTTTAATGTTGAGAAACAGTTCTACCCTCATGTTTTCTTGCATATCTCATGTATATATAGACATTGTTAAAAAATTAAACATAACTATATTATCTCCTTCAGATTTTTCAGATGTTGTCCAAAAGTCCTCTTTATTCATTTCTGACACTATTTTTAAACTGTTGGCAATCTTAATGCCATAGCCAAATGGAAATGGACACTTTTTATTAGATTAATTTTGTCGATTTTAATGATGTTATTTTCTGTTGTGAATTCAATGCTGTGGCGAGTATTTACTGCTAGTAGGCTGAAACAATCCTTCAGTCAATTTTTAAGGAATAATAAAATCCAGTTGAATAAGAGTGCCATTTTCGTTTATTTAAAAAACTGTAGAATGACACTTGCATTCTAGATAAATCCACACAAGCTTAATAATTGAGCAACTAGAAAGAAACCACTGAACTTTGACATCAGTATGTTATAAACCTTAAGTCACTGACGAGCTATGCTTCAGGAAAAAAGAATCTATATGCTTATAAAATAATTCATAAAATGGCAAGACTACTTCTGTGTGTAGTGTCTGCCAAAATCATAAACATGCCTTTGAGGAATGTATTTTTGATTTTTAATCCTAATGCACATAGGAAATTTCCCACCATTATTATGTCATCTAGCAAAATACCAGCAACATTTGCGTGAGAAAGTACCTTGGCCAAATAGCTCAGAAGGTTCATAAAGTGTTCTGTAATAGCAGTGATGCTGAAGAGTGCAAGATTTGTTTCATTGAGGGACCAGGATGAAGGACTAAGGCCCACAGCACTAAGAGAATAAGAAAAGGTGAGGCAAATCTGAAAATAATGAATAGGGCGGTGCCAAGCTTGGGTTTTAAAAGCCTCACAATGGAGGAAATTGAAGACTGTGCAATAAGTCTCGGGGCTGAATTTTACAGACTCCCGATGTCGGGGGTCATGGCAGGGTGGGGGGGCTGGAAAATGCCTCCGGGAGAGAGCCGCCATGCATCCCACGCTGGGAGGGCCCAGCCTGATATTGCTGGCTGCGGCGAGGCCTCGTAACATCCAGCCCGCCGCTAGGTGACGGGGCCTCCATTAACATATTGAAATAAATATAAATTAATATATTAATTACCTTTACGTTCCCGCTGCCTGTCCTGGTGCGATAGTCGCGCCACTGGCCGGCACTCCCGCGCCTTTGGTTCCCGTCCGGGGAACCAAGGTGGAACACTGGTGGGGAGGGGGAGGAGGTATGTTTCTCAGTGTGGCGGTGGGGGGGTGGGGGCGGAAACCTGGGTTAAAGTCATAACCTTGGTGTAGGGGATGGTGGGAAGGGTTATAGTGTAAAGTGCATGCACTTTGTGGGGGAGGGGGG
Source organism: Heterodontus francisci (assembly GCF_036365525.1). Lineage (NCBI taxonomy): Eukaryota > Metazoa > Chordata > Chondrichthyes > Heterodontiformes > Heterodontidae > Heterodontus > Heterodontus francisci. The sequence goes on from NC_090372.1 coordinate 37,508,269, forward strand.
GGAAGGTCAGGTGGACAAGGTAAGTGGGTGGGGGAGAGGGCAAGTAATTAATTCTATGGCTATTGGGGGGCTGGTGGGAGAGGTATTAATGGTTTGGGTAGCTGGATTTTAGCTTAACTTGACCATTTTCGCACTGTATCCTCTGTAATAACTTAACAAGGTCATGTAAGCCTTCTTAATACTTACACATGACTAAAGAAGTCATTTTTGTGTCTTGTATCAGCAACTGTATTAATCAAATTAATGTATTAAGTAGTAACCCGTCAAGAAACAATGATTACAAAGCAATGGACCTTGATTGAGTTGTAATTAATGAATTAAGAATCATGCTAGAAAGAATGGGCTTTCATTTAAAAGTATTAAGTTTAAAAACGAAGTCTTAAGCTTGTAAGAAATTCAATATCGGTAGGACTTTGAAAGTCACTGTGACACAAAGTCAGCAGAAAAAATACTGTGACCCTGATAACATTCTTAACTTTGCTAGAAGAGAATCCATTTCTGTACAAATTCATATTGTTCAAGGAGCTAACAACTGTAATGAATAGAACTCTTTATAGGTTTTTATCTCAATTATTGGCAAAGTGGCTTATCGATTAAGCCCCGATTAGAGTAGGGTAGTAACTGACATCATAGAACCTGGACCAACCATTGGGCAAACTACAAAGGTGGTCTGATGTCCAAAAGGGTATAATAGAACAGCTATTGAACGTAAGAAGCAGCACGAAAAATCTAGAGAAGAGAATCTTCAGTCAACAGAACACAGCAAGAGAAAGTCTGCGCCACAGTCACTCAGAAGGTCACTGCCAAGGTTCTGAGGAACAGACTATGACTATTGTCTTTATTAAGTATTACTTCTTTGCACTCAATATTGTTACGACCAGGTGAGAAAGGGGTCTAGGGGTTCCCTCTCAGTAACTGGTGTAACAGTAACAGGGTTTAATTTTAAAAACACTGTGCTTTTAGCTCCTCCTCAGTGAATCCTTGTTCACTGCTTTCCAATTGTAAGGCAAAGAAATCAATCAGACAGGTTTTCTTAGATTTAAACAATAAAGGTGGAATTTATTCATCTTAAACTCTAATTCGGTTAATGACTACAAATATGCAGGTACAGACAGAAAAAGTAGAAAGAATAAAGCGGAAAAATTTGAGGCAATAGCTGGGTTTCTATTTATGGTCCTATTAGTTTGATGTAGAGTCTTTGGTTGCCGATAAGTCTTGCCGTTTCGTTGGGGCCCAGTGCACGCTTTAAGACTTGTTTCGATGTCGGAGTCTTTTCTCTCTTGAGGTTTAAGCGACCTCAGTGGATCTGGAGATTAGTGAAAGAGAGAGAAAAAGACAGACAGGAGAGAGGCTCTCTTCCAAGTTCAGTTACAATCTGCACTCTCTATCTTCAAACTGTCCTGTGAGCACAATTCAAATCTCCAAGATGGCCAGCAGGTTAGTCATGCGACTAACGCCTTATTTGGGAACAAATGCTCCTGCGGTTTGTGGATTTCAAAGCTCTCGTAGGGGATGGAGGGTGTAGTGCTTTCTCTTACACCGACAAGATGTGAATCACCATTGCCCAGACCAATCTCTGTTAATTGAATCAGTTAGCCATTCCCATTGTCTCTCCAAGCACTGTCTCTTAGTATGTAAATGCTTTCCAGCCACTGCTAATCTCTTTAAACGAGTCATCACTCCACTCCAGCAACAGTTTAAAATTAATGTTCATTTGATGAAATTAATATGCCTCATTCTTAGCAGCTGGGGGTCTTCGTGACAATATAAATTACTTAATAAATCTGCTACATTTATAACCAACCTGTACCCTTAGTGGTTTGTTGTAGTCACGGACAAGTCATCCTGGTTGAATTAAATTGAATCCTGAAAATAGCAGGAAACCTATAAGGGGCAAGATAAATTTATTTAATTGTTTTAAATCAATATATCTTTAAATATTGATATTGAATGACAGGGTTCGAAGCCCTTTAAAAATGGCATCAGCGCCTGCACATAGGCAGCTGACGCCCTTGCCGGGGACAGACATTCCGCCCCCTCCATGTGATTGGGGTGGGGAGAGTGGTGGTCCGCCCCGGCTATTTAAATGAGCTGCAACGCTTAATATCGTTGCGGCTCCGTGACGTGCGGCCCGCCTTCTTTTCACCCGGCGGAAGTATTTTCAGCCCTTGATTTCAATGTAATGAGGATGCCAGGAAGAGGAAGTGTGCGTAGGGTGCTGTATTTGCAGCTATAGAGGAACAAGTAAGGAAAGTTGAGTGAACAACTGACCACAACAATGTCAATGATATTAAGAGGGATAAGAAAGGTTGCAACAAAGAGAGGTTTGAGGTTAGAAGTGAGAAAGGAATTGCAGCAGACTTTTGCTTGTCTCCTGTCAGTGGTGTGAGAGGTGTTAGAAGAGTGTTCCCAATATAAGCTGTTACTAGTTGGTTAGATGAAGATAAATGTTTGGTTTAAAGGGGAGGCAGCTTTAACAGTGGAGATGTGGCTGTCCCATTTGAAGTCAGAAGAAACGGTGAGGCCAAAAATGTTGATTTGTGAGGAAACTTTAATGGTGGAGCTATGAAACAGAAGAGGTGATAATGGTTGGTTAGACTGGTGAGATACATGAACAAACTGGGACTGAAAATCTACAGTTCTTCTGTTGCACTCCCATTGTGACTCCAGCAGTTCGATCAGGTCCTGCCTTTACATCAGGGCTAGTAAAGGGCCACCCTCTATAAGAACAAGGGTGACCGCGGTGACTGCAACAACTACCACAGAATCTCCCTGCTCAGCATAGTGGGGAAAGTCTTTGCTCGAGTCATTTTAAACACACTCCAGAAGCTGGCTGAGCGTGTCTACCCTGAGGCACAGTGCGGCTTTCGAGCAGGGAGATCCACCATTGACATGCTGTTCTCCCTTTGCCAGCTACAGGAGAAATGCCGCGAGCAACAGATGCCCCTCTACGTTGCTTTCATAGATCTCACCAAAGCATTTGACCTCGTCAGCAGACGTGGTCTCTTCAGACTCCAAGCAAAGATCGGATGTCCACCAAAAGCTACTAAGTATCATCACTTCATTCCATGACAATATGAAAGGCACAATTCAGCATAGCGGTGCCTCATCAGACCCCTTTCCTATCCTGAGTGGCGTGAAACAGGGCTGTGTTCTCGCACCTACACTGTTTGGAATCTTCTTCTCACTGCTGCTCTCACATGCGTTCAAGTCTTCAGAAGAAGGAATTTTCATCCACACAAGATCAGATGGCAGGTTGTTCAACCTTGCCTGTCTTAGAGCGAAGACCAAAGTACGGAAGGTCCTCATCAGGGAACTCCTCTTTGCTGACGATGCTGCAGTAACATCCCACACAGAAGAGTGTCTGCAGAGACTCATCGACAGGATTGCGGCTGCCTGCAATGAATTTGGCCTAACCATCGGCCTCAAGAAAATGAACATCATGGGACAGGACCTCAGAAATGCTCTATTCATCAATATTGGCGACCACGCTCTGGAAGTGGTTCAAGAGTTCACCTACCTAGGCTCAACTATCACCAGTAACCTGTCCCTCGATGCAGAAATCAACAAGCGCATGGGAAAGGCGTCTGCTGCTATGTCCAGACTGGTCAAGAGGGTGTGGGAAAATGGCGCACTGACATGGAACACAAAAGTCAGAGTATTTCAAGTCTGTGTCCTCAGTACCTTGCTCTACAGCAGCGAGGCCTGGACAACGTACGTCAGCCAAGAGCGACGTCTCAACTCATTCCATCTTCGCTGTCTCCGGAAAATCCTTGGCATCAGGTGGCAGGACTGTATCTTCAACGCAGAAGTCCTCAATGCGGCCAACATCTCAAGCATATACACCCTACTGAATCAACAGCGCTTGAGATGGCTTGGCCATGTGAGCCGCATGGAAGATGGCAGGATCCCCAAGGACACATTGTACAGCGAGCTCGTCACTGGTATCAGACCCACCGGCCGTCCATGTCTCCGCTTTAAAGACGTCTGAAAATGCGACATGAAGTCCTGTGACATTGACCACAAATCGTGGGAGTCAATTGCCAGTGATCGCTAGAGCTGGCGGACAGCCATAAAGGCGGGGATGAAGATTGACGAGCCAAAGAGACTTAGCAGTAACAGCCCGACAACCAATTTTATCTACAGCGCCTGTGGAAGAGTCTGTCACTCTAGTATTGGCCTTTATAGCCACTCCAGGCGCTGCTCCACAAACCACTGACCACTTCTAGGCGCTTACCCATTGTCTCGCGAGACAAGGAGGTCAAAGAAGTAAAAGGCAGATGTTCCATCCACAAATCAAAAGATGCTGGGCTGAAGTTTACAGACCCTCTGACGTCAGGGGTTGTGGCGGCGGGGGAGGGGGTGCGTGGAAAATGCCTCCGGGAGAGAGCCGGCACACAACCTGACGCCAAGAGGGCCCGGTCTGATATTGCTGGCGGCGGTGATGCCTCGTGGCGGCCCCCTGCTGCTCGGCGACAGGACCCCTATTAATATATTGAAATAAAATTTAATTAACAAATTAATGATACTTATAATCCTGCCGTCTGTCCTGGACCGATCTTCTGGCCACTGGCTGGCACTCCCATGCCTTCGGATCCCCACCCTGGGAACCGAGGCGTAACACACGTGGGGCGGGGGAGCAGCTAAGTTTCTTAGTGCGGGGCTGGGGAGTGGGGTCAAAGTAATATCATTGGTATAGGAGATGGTGGAAAGGGTTATAGTTTAAAATTTATGCACTTTGTGGGGGTGGGGGGTGGTGGTGTAGGAAGGTCAGCTGGACAAGGTAAGTGTTTTGGGGGGAGAGGGCATGTAATTAATTTAATTGTTATGGGGGGTGGGAGAGGGACAGAATAAAGGTTTTTAATTTTTTAAATTCAATGTTCCTTTAAAAATGTTAATTGAACGACAGGGCTCGAAGCCCTTTAAGAATGTTAACAGCGTCTGTGCATGGGCAGCTGACACCATTGCCGGGGACGGACAGCCTGCCCCCTGCAGGGGGTGTGTGGCCTGCACCGGCTATTTAAATGAGCCGCCGCGTGCAATATTACGTTGGCTCCGTGACGTGTGGCCAGCCCATTGTTTAATTTCAGCCCACTGTATTCCTGTATAACGAGAATATAGATGATGTGCAAGTTGAGCCATTTAACCACAGGGAAACAAATATTGCCATTGAGAGAAAATAAACAGAAAATGTTATTCCCACCTGAATGTGCAGATAGGGCTCAATCTAACACTTCTTCTGAAAGATAGTATGTCGAACAGCTCAGCACTCCCTCAGAAGTGTCAGTTTAGATTACAAGCTCAGGTCATGGAGTGTGGCTTGAATAGACAACCTGAATTAGAGAGGAAAGTACTACCAAGAAGTTAGAAACAAAAAAGCAGAACAAGCAACATTTTTCCATTTCTGGGTCATAATTTGCTGTAGCAAGTCCTTGTCTGCTGTTTATGGACTTGTCCTTTCACACTTAAGTTACTACATTCTTTGCATGGCATATTGCTGAAAGTGTGAACGAGGGAAACAGGGTATCTGGGACCTGAGTAAACAGGGCAAACAACTGTTTATTTCCATAACCAATCAGATTGAAGGATAGTGAAACTATCAGTGCAAGGACTGTGAAGGAAGTGCCAATTAGAGTGGGTGAATTTAATTTAGCAGTAGGACAGCATGCGCCCAATCTGTGTAGGTATTAATACAACTGTCAAATTCATGGGGCCCATTTTGTAAGCGCCAGGGCCTTCAATATGTGAATTAAGGGAAGACAGTGGCATTGTGGTAATGTCACTGAACTAGTAATCCAGAGGCCCAGGCCAATGCCCGGGGACAAGGGTTCAAATCCCACCACGGCAGCTGGTGGAGCCTAAATTCAATTAATAAATAAATTCAATTAATAAATAAGTTCAATTAATTAATTAAAAAACCTGGAATTCAAAGCTAGTCTCAATAATAGTGCCATGAAACTATCATTGATTATCATAAAAACCCATCTCGTTCACGAATGACCTTAAGGGAAGGAAATCTGCCGTTCTTACCTGGTCTGGCCTACATGTGACTACAGACCCACAGCAATGTGGTTGACTCTTAACTGCCTTCTGAAACAGCCTAGCAAGCCACTCAGTTGTCAAGGGCAATTAGGATGAGCAACAACTTCTGGCCTTGCCAGCAAGGCCTACATACCATGAAAAAATAAGAAAAAAAGTCACACGGTAATGGGTTTAGGAAGGAGAGAGTAGCAGCGTGAAGGATGCTAATAAGAAGGCTTGAGGAGAGTGTAAATAGAAATGTATATATAATAAAGTTGTTAGTTGTCCTAATCTAGACTCTTAGACTTTATCTTCAAGGCCCTAGCTATGCTACAACCACTACTAGAACAACAACACGCAATATGATGGCACTGGTTAAAACTACCAGAAAATATTGAAAATTGCCTCACCATGTTCAGTAGCACCAGGAGAACAGCAGATCTAATCAGGGGACTGCTTTGAGCTCTAGAGTTTCTCTGCAGCCAAAGAAGAGAGGGACAGTCGGTGAGTCAGCCATGCAGGCATTCATACTGCACAACAGAACCATGGCGGTCTGCAAGGAATCATCCAGGTCTACTTAGCGCCATGACAGTCCAGGATCGGATAAGAGAATTTCAAAGAGGCCAACCTTGGCTAACGGGTCAAAAAAAGTAGGGAGATCAATTGGCTGAAAAGGCGATTTGGGAGTCGGGTGGAGACGGCAGCCATTACTCAACCAGTCTGCGGAGAGAAAGCACGGGAATGGTCGGAAGGCGTGAGAAAACGCCAGAAAAAGCGTGAACACCTCCATTAAAGCCATTACAATTTAAAAAGAAAGGGGAACACCTAAAGAGCTTAACAAAGCAAAAGAAACAGAATGGATTCAAAATTCAGAACATGTGAAAGCTTCAACGATCTGAAAGGATTCAATCAGATACAAAATTGGGCCTTATAGAGAAAAAAGATCCATACAAGTTAGGATTGCTTCCCAACTCGATACTAAATTAGAAACAGAACAAGTAAATTCCCTTTTATATTCTATGGGTTCAATCGCAGATGACATGATTGTGAGGCAAGGGATAAATTCTGATAAATTTGAAGATGTGCTACAAGCCTTCGACAAATATTTCAATTTACACAGTAACAAAATTCTGCAAAGAGCAAAATTTAACAAGCGAGTCCAGAGTCCAATAATCTTTACAGATTGGCAAAGGGATGTGAATATGCAGAATTAAAGGCGGAACTGATAAGGGACCAAATAGTTGTCGGCATAGCTGATGAATCGCTATCAGACCTCTTGCAGTCCAAAGGCGACCTTACACTCCAGAAGGCAATTCAGATTGTATGACAGGCGAAACTACGAAGACAAAACATTGCCATTCTGTAGGCAGAAGAGCAGCCTTGGATTAAAAGAAATCCAATGACTGAACGGTTCTTGAAGCCAAAGATGGAGAGACAATCTGTAGAGATGTAGACACACACAGGTGAGAAGGTGCATGATACCAGGAAACTGTGCCAGTGTTGTGGAGCCAGGAAGATACACAGACAGGAGCAGTGGCCTGCTAGTAAAGCGGAATGTTTTGACTATAAAAAGACAGGCCTTTATGGAAACATGTGCCAGAGCAAGGCCTCTTTGCCTTAAAGTTGTAAATCAGAAGATGTTCACACAGAGCGCGGTGAACAAAGAACAAAGAACAGTACAGCACAGGAACAGGCCATTCGGCCCTCCAAGCCTGCCGAAACTAACACCTTCTGCACTTCCGGGGCCCATATCCCTCTATTCTCTTCCTATTCATATATTTGTCAAGATGTCTCTTAAACGTCGCTATCGTATCTGCTTCTACCACCTCCCCTGGCAGCAAGTTCCAGGCACTCACCACCCTCTGTGTAAAAAACTTGCCTCGCACATCCCCTCTAAACTTTGCCCCTCGCACCTTAAACCTATGTCCCCTAGTAACTGACTCTTCCACCCTGGGAAAAAGCTTCTGACTATCCACTCTGTCCATGCCGCTCATAACTTTGTAAACCTCTATCATGTCGCCCCTCCACCTCCGTCGTTCCTGTGAAAACAATCCGAGTTTTTCCAACCTCTCCTCATAGCTAATGCCCTCCAGACCAGGCAACATCCTGGTAAACCTCCTCTGTACCCTCTCCAAATTCTCCACGTCCTTCTGGTAGCGTGGCAACCAGAATTGCTCGCAATATTCTGCAAAGAGCAAAATTTAACAAGCGAGTCCAGAGAATAGGCGAATCCGTAAATTCTTTTATAAATAATCTTTACAGATTGGCAAAGGGATGTGAATATGCAGAATTAAAGGCGGAACTGATAAGGGACCAAATGAATGAAGTGCATCAACTTCCAGCAGAAAAGGGACCAGGAGATTTCTTAGGAGAAGTTAATGACCCAAATCAAGGAGTTTGGATGGCGGACATCAACATAAACTAACGAATTTTAAACTGGACACATGTGCTAGTGTCACAGTTCTGTCAGACCAACAGCCGTGGTTGATGAGACATTGCCTACAACTGGCGGACACACAGTTGTATGGTCCAGCTGGGAACCTACACCACCAATGATGATAGCGGTAGATGCCTCCTCTACTGGGCTAGGGGCAGTCCTTTTCCAGGAGCAACCTGATGGTTCTTGTAGACCAATATACTACGCACCTGGAGCTTTGTCCGACACAGAAACATGAGGCTGAATTTTAAGAGCCCGCCGCCGATCTCGGCAATGAGCTCAAAAAATGGCGGCCCGCCCATGCGGGCCACATGCCAAAGAGCCACCTCAAATCTTAAGCACAGCGGCTTATTTAAATAACTAGGACGGCCTGCCCCCACCAATCACGTGGAGGGGGCGGGCTGTCCGTCGCCGGCAAATGGCACAGCTGCCTGTGTGTAGGTGCTTTGGCCATTTTTCAAGGGCAGCCAGCCCCCTGCCAGCAAATTTAAATTTTTAAAGAAAGTTCCCCCACAAAACTAAATAAATAAATTTCTTATGCCCCTTTCCCACCTGCCCATACCAATGCAGTAACTATTTTCCCTTTCACCCCAAAACACTTACTTTTTACATCTGACCTTCCCCCCTCAAACTGCACAAAGGTTAAGGTTCAACCCTTCCCACCATTCCCTACACCCATTGTGTGTATTTGACCCCATCCACCCGCCACCACCCCCCCCACACTGATAAACTTACCTCCTACCCCCTCCCCACCAGTGTGGCGCCTCATTTCCTTGTCGAGATCTGAAGGCCTGAGAATGCTGGTCACCACGCCAAAGATCGCAATGGGCTCTCAAGATCTCAGGTAAATGTATTTACATTTAACAATTTTATTGATTTGCGTATTTAAATTGTGGTCCTGTCACCCAGCGGCGGGGGGAGGTGCTGCCACGGCGCCTCGCTGTCGCAGGGAGGATCGGGTCATGCCTTGCCAGCTTCAAGGTCCGTGGCAGGCCTCATCCGGAGCCATCTTCAGGCCCCCACTGCCACGGATCACCATGTTGAGGGCTTGTTAAAATCCAGCCTATGGTATGCGGTAATTGAAAAAGAAGCACTTGCTGTTACATGGGCATGTGAGAAATGTTCTGATTATATTGTCAAATTTAGATAGATCATAAACCTTTGGTATCAGATGCCAGTCTTCAGCCTATTGGATTCATTCCATTTTATGCCAAGAAACGGCTGAAGGCATTGGATACAGCAAAGGCTATGGGCCCCGACAACATGCTGGCAGAACTATCTGCATCCCTAGCCAAGCTGTTCCAGTACAGCTACAACACTGGCATCTACCTAGCTATGTGAAAAATTGCCCAGGTATGTCCTGTTTACAAAAAGCATGACAAATCCAATCTGGCCAATTATCACCGCATCGGTCTATTCTTGATCATCAGCAAAGAGCTGGATGGTGTCGTTGACAATGCTATCAAGTGGCACTAACACAGCAACAACTTCCTCACCGATGCTCAGTTTGGGTTCTGCTAGGGCCACTCAGCTCCAGACTTCATTACAGCCTTGGTCCAAGCATGGACAAAAGAGCTGAATTCCAGAGGTGTGGTGAGAGTGACTGCCCTTGACATCAAGGCAGCATTTGACCGAGTGTGGCATCAAGAAGCCCTAGCAAAACTGGAGTCAATGGGAATCAGGGGGAAAACTCTCCACTGGTTGGAGTCATACCCAGCATAAAGGAAGATTGTGGTGGTTGTTAGAGGCCAATCATCTCTGTTCCAGGACATCGCTGCAGCATTGATGTGCTGGGCTTCCCCCATCATTGAGGATGGGGATGTCTGTGGAGCCTCTTCCTCCAGTTAGTTGTTTAGTTGTCTACTGCCATTCACGACTGAATGTGACAGCACTGCAGATCCGTTGATTGTGGGATTGCTTATCTGCCTATCGCATGTTGCTCCTGCTGTTTTCCGCACGTAGTCCTATGTTGTAGCTTCACCAGGTTGGCACCTCATATTTAGGTATGCCTGGTGCTGCTTCTGGCATGCTCTCCTGCACTCCTCATTAAACCAGGTTGTGTTCTGGACCCAAGCATCTTCAGCTGCTTCATCAATGACCTTCCCTCCATCATAAGGTCAGAATTGGGGATGTTCAGTACCATTCGCGTCTCCTCAGATACTGAAGCAGTCCGTGCCTGCATGCAGAAAGACCTAGAAAACATTCAGGCTTGTGTTGATAGGTGGCAAGTAATATTTTGCCACACAAATGCCAGGCAATGACCATCTCCAACAAGACAGAATCTAACCATCTCCTCTTAATATTCAACAGTATTACCATTGCTGAATCTGTCACAATCAACATCCTGGGGGTTACCATTGACCAGAAACATAACTGGACCAGCCTTATAAATACAGTAGCTGCAAGAGCAGGTCAGAGGCTGGGAATTCTGTTGCAAGTAACTCACCTCCTGATCCTCCAAAGCCTTTTCACAAGACACAAGTCAGGAGTGTTATGGAATACTCTCCATTTGCTTGGATGAGTGCAGCTCCAACAACACTCAAGAAGCTCAACACCATCCAGGACAAAGCAGCCCGCTTGATCTGCACCCCATTCACCACCTTAAACATTTGTTCCATCCACCACTAGCGTACCATGGCTGCAATGTGTACCATCTACACATGCACTGCAGCAAGTTACCAAACCTCCTTCGACAGCACCTTCCAAACCCGGGATCTCTACTACCGAGAAAAACAAGTGCAGAAGATGCATGGGAATGCTACTACCTGCAAGTTTCCCTCCAAGTTACATGACATCCTGATCTGGAACAATATTTCTGTTCCTTCATTGTTGCTGGTTCAAAGGCCTGGATCTTCCTCTCTAACACGACTGTGGGTGTACCTACACCACCTGGACTCTGGTGGTTCAAGAAGGCAGCTCACCACCACATTCTCAAGGGCAAGTAGGGATGGACAACAAATGCTGGCTTTGTTAGTGACACTCACATCCCTTGAACAAGTAAAAAAAAAAGTCCCCAGATGTTAGGAAGAGTTTGCAGGATTGACTGGGCAGGGTGTGCCCTTGTTGTCCTGTTTTATTCTTAATGTTTTTGTAGCATTTTAAAACAACAGTGTGGCTTGCTAGGACACTTCAGAGGGATTGAAGAGTCAACCAAATTGCTGTGGGTCTGGAGTTGCATATGGGCCAGATTCAGTAAGGATGGCAGATTTCCTTCCCTAAAGGGCATTAGTGAATCAAATGGCTTTTTATGATAACACCATTGCTGTAATTGGGGGACACACGGTTGCCTAATATGATGGAACATGTCTAAGCCACTAATCAACGTGCGACCCAAAAGATCAGAATTAGAAGTATTTTGATAAATAGTTTCGACTGTTTAAATATGAAGTCCGTGACACCGCTGTCGTATTAGACTATGGCGAAAAAAAATCATGTTTGTATCTAATAATGAGGACCTGTTCCAATTGTGGTTTAGGAAAGGCCAGCTGTGTACCTTTTACAATACATGGGAAAAAGAAACATAAAGGTACCAGCTGGAATTCCAGAAATCAGTTAGGATGGTTGAGAGTGGTCAGAAATTGTCTGATGAGTAACCTAGATACACTGCTTGATTTACAGATATAAAGACATGATGATGATGCTACAAGGATTATTAATTGCATGTGCAACATTTAGACTTATATATGGATACTATGATAATGAGTGAATTTGAGCAATGTATCACATCACTACTGATGGAGCCCTAAACCAATGTTCATCATTGATCCTAGAATGCAGAATACAACTGGCAGTCAGCATTACATTGTCACCAAGGAAATTCCTAGTCCTACTATGGGCTGGGGTGTTGGTAGACAATGGTTAAAGATAATGGCTACTTTCCATCAGAAGCTTCAATAAATATTATCAACTTAGGAGTGAAGAAGAATGGACAAATCACACACAGGGCTACCTCCAAAGGGGTACTGTGATAATCATTATGTAGATTTGGCTCAAGTAGTGCTTAAAGAAGGATGGGATTGGTTCCATAAATGCATTCCCAGAAGATATTGGGAGGCTGAAAGAGACTGTAATGTTTCAGCACACCCTCACCAGAGAAGGTCCATTATGGATTTGGATGGTAGGTGGAGCTGCTGCTGGGGCTGACTGGAACAGATCAGATATAGAAAATCAATGTTATGATCCAGGGAAATTAACTGATCAGTTGAAAGGATCAGTTGAGAAGTTTAAAATGTATGAACGATTAAAAACAGTGGGATTGCTGAATGGTAAGTGAGGAATCAGAAAGTGATTTCTTCTTCCTCAAGCATGGGTAAGATACCCTAGTTGTGCATACACATAACTGTAGGATTAGGCTTTGGTTTACTCTCAAATGATTAGTTTTTAGTTTCCTTTTACTTAATGAAATGGTTAAAAGTTGTTCATTCACAGGATCCATTAAGGTTCAATGTATTGGGGTACAATTTAGCTGACATTGTGGGGGGGTTTCAGTGTTTGCTGGAACACCAGGATGTATAAAATTCTTGTCTCTTGACTTGTTTTCATGGCCACATTGTGAAGCAGTTAGTCAGGCAGTTTTGAGGTAAGAAATAGAACAATGGAACAGGATGCAAAGCAGTTGTTTTGAAGGATTTACGTCATTTCTGGGGGGGCTCTTGTTTGCAATAACACTTTTCTTGCCGTAATTGATTATTGTGATCAGTATTTGTGAAAAACAGTACAATAAAGATCCTAAACATCTCTTAAGTTGGAGAGAGTTGATTTGGAAAGGAGCAATGAAGGTTATGTGTCTACCAGGGGAAACCAAATGGGTAATATTGTTTATTTCTCTGTATGTGTACTGCTCAAAGATATTGGGGGAAATGTTATGCTCTTACCTGTGCCAGGTTTGGAGGCCTGTGAATGGCCTTCCCACCCTGCCACCTATTATTGCCCAATTAAGGGCCTCATCCAGCCACCGCCAGAATTAGCACAGCCTGTTGCCACACAGAAGCACACCAAGCAAACCCGTGTGGGTTGCTTGCCAGCTGTAGGGGTTGGGGGTTCCTTCAATAAAAGGCACTTAGTGCCTGAATGAGGGACCCGGCATTGGGAAGGTGGGGGCGGGGGCCCGCTGAGAACCATGTGCCTGTACACTGTTATCTTCATGTTTGTGCTTTTGGCCAGGGCTGTTCATTATTCAGTCATTTAACACCCTCTCTGCACAAACCCTTTGTCTTTCACCAGACCATTTACTCACCCTTTTCCTTTGCTCCATGACCTTCTGGTCAGTTATTCTCTGTGACCCTCTGTTCTATCAACACCTTCCCTTTTGTTATCTTTTGCCCCATTCCCATTTTATTTGCTTAAAACCTTTGCCAGTTCTGATGAAAGGTCATTGACCTGAAACGTTAACTCTGCTTCTCTCTCCACAGATGCTGCCAGACCTGCTATTTCCAGCACTTTTTGTTTTTATTTCAGATTTCCAGCATCTGAAGTATTTTGTTTTTATAATACATAGAGTCAGTTCAGTTATATGTGTCATTTCGTGTGTGCATAAAAGCTGAATTAGGTTGACATGCATATACTCAATGGATTCATTAGAGCATTGGGATATATTCCATTAGTGTCAACTGTGGCTCAGTGGTAGTCCTTTTGCCTCTGAGGAGGAAAGTAGTGTATTCAAGTCCTCTTCCAGAGACTTGAGAACAAAATCTAAGCCAATACTCTGACTCTGAGGGAGTGCTGCACTGTCAGAGGTTGTGTTCTTTTGATAAGTTGGTTAAACCTCTTGGATGGACATAAAAGATACCATGGCATGATTCGAAGTAGAGCAGGGGAGGTCTTCCCAGTGTTCTGGCCAATATTTATTCCTCCATCAACATCCAATAAAAAAAAATTATCTCGTCATTATCACATTACTGTTTGTGGGACCTTGCTGTCCGCAGCATTTCCTAAATTACTCCAGTGACTGCACCTACAACAACAACAACTTGTATTTATATAGTGCTTTAATGTAATGAAATGTCCCAACGTTCTTCACAAAACAGAACACGGAGCCATATAAGGAGGTATTAGGGCAATAGTGCATCTTGAGGTCATGAAACGCACTATATAAATGCAAGTCCTTTCTTTCTGACGAAAGTATACAAATCTTCCAGACTAGCTTTATTGGTATTCAGCATTCACACCTGGAAACCCAATAAACTTAATAGTTTTATTATCTGTGAGTTGGATTCTGTACTTTTAGTCACAGATTAATGCTGCACAGATTTAGCTGATTTGCTGTTAACAGGCATTAGGGTCACCCTCAATGCTTGCTTTGGGTCTCTCCCCATGCTTATTAGCTGAGTGCTTGCTGATCAGAATGAGGTGAGTCAAGTAATGTTGAATCTCCACGCTCCCAGCTTCAGCCTTTGTTATACGCTGATATGTTAAAATCAGATAATTCATTCAGTTTCATAAATGTATAAATGGCAGATTTTGATACCGTTTTGAAGGCTTGTGCATCAACAGAAAAAACATTTTTGTAGATATAGAAAAAATAAAAGAACTTGCATTTATATTGCACCTTGCCCTCAGGGCATCCTAAAGCACTTTGCAGTCTTCCAGTGCCTTTGAATTGCAGTTGTTTGTCTAATGTAGGGACACATGGTGCCCACTCCTGGAACTCCCTACCTAACAGCCCTGTGGAAGCACCTTCACCAGACAGATGGCAGGAGTTCAAGAAGAAGGCTACGACCACCTTCTCAAGGACAGCTAGAGATGGGCAACAAATGTCAGCCTTGCCAGCGACACCCAGATACCGAGAATGAAGGAAACAAAAAATTGTTGCTAGCAAGATCCCACAAACAGCAATGGATGAATTGCCAGATAATCTGTTTCAACGGTATTTGTTGAAGGATAAATGTTGGACAGGTAACCTGCTTTATAAATTGGCCATCAAAGGACCTACATTAGAATCATGTCAGATTGGAAGTTAAATGGTGGAGAAGTTACACCAGAGAGTGGATCATTGATATAAGAATTTACTGCGCTTGGCTCTCCTGTCATATAATCACAGAATCTTACAGCACAGAAAGAGGCCATTCAGCCCATGATACCTGTGCTAGTTCTTAGAAAGAGCTATCCAATTAGTCCTACACCCCTCTGTTTCCCCATAGTCCTGCAAAATTTTCCTTTTCAATTTTATATGCAATTTCCTTCTGAAAGTTATTATTGAATCTGTTTCAAACACCCTTTCAGGCAGTGCATTCAAGATCAAATCAACTCGCTCAGTGCCTTAAAAACGACATCTTGGTTAATAGTATTTTTCTATCCTGTCCTGTTTGATTTCTCCAGTTGGGTAAGTAATTTAAGAGACCAATTCCTTTTTAAGTTGCTTGTAGCAGTTTATTGGTTAGGTTATTAAGGTCATGTTTGTAAGAGGATTGTCTCCTGTTGGAAAAACAGTCATTGTGGTGTTACTTTTTCCCTAAGTCTGTAGAACTATGCCTTCAACTTCAAGCTGGAGTCAAAACCAACACATTAATTTGTTTCATAACTGGATCCAAATCTTGCCCCATTTTCAACAGAGTACTGACTCTGAGAAGGAAAGAAAATGAATTAAAACAGAATTCAAAAACAGAGATGAGCATTTCCCAGTGGTCCTGGTGCAATTATTCTTGATGTAGGGGGTTTCTTTTTCCAATTCTGGCCTCTTGTGCACCACACTCCATCATTACCGACTGTACCTTCAGCTGCCAAGACACGAAGCTTTGGAATTTTCTCTTTATACCTCTCCACTTCGCTACCTCTCTCTCCTCCTTTAAGATGATCAAGAAAACTCTTCGACCAAGCTTTTGGTCACCTGGCCTAATATCTCTTTATGAAGCTTAGTGTTAAATTTTGTTTGATAACGCTCCTGTGAAGTGCTTTGGAACTAAAGGCTTGCTTGGGTCTGCAAAAAAAAAAGAACCCAACCCAAGCCTGACAGAACCACATCCGACCCGAGCCCGACCCGACCTGAGCCCCTCCATTTTTTCCCGTGCCCGACCTGACCCGACCATAAGTTAACTTACCTTCCGTTTTTCACTTTCTTGCTGATCTGCACAAGCTTAAAACAACTGTAACAAAACCACCTTTCTAGTTCAAAAATTAAATTAACAAGTGCAGCCACTGACCTGTGATACAGCATGTCCGACCCGGCCTGACCTGAGCCCGAATGCCGGACCTGGAAGTGCAACCCGACCCGACCCAAACCTAACACGTCGTCGAGTCCCAGTCGGGTAGCAGGCCTTTATTTGGAACTACATTAGAGGTGTTTTGTAAATACAAGTTGTTGTTGTTATTGTGGCGTTGAAATTCTGTTATTTGTTCATTGGCAGACTAGCACATCTGCCCCAGTTTGGCCTGCAGGGCAGGCTTCCGGAAGGTAATGTGCCACCAAGAGCATGCCTGGCAGCACTGAACAGGAGGATGAAGCAGTTATAGGGTCTGAAACAGAAGAAAGCTCCCAGCTTTATAGGCATTGGTCTTGGCCAAGGCCTGAAGAGGTAAATTTTGTGGCCCAAATTTATTAGGCCTCTCTCTCTCCATTTGGGGCCATTACCCCCACTGCCATTTTGCCATGTGCTAATCATCATCTCTTACTAACTGCTCCTGGAGAACAGCAGCAAGATGGGGGATGGGAGGGAAATGGGCCTACGAGCCAGTCGTTGTCTTATCGCTGGCATCTACATGCACAGTGGCGCAGTGGTTAGCACCGCAGCCTCACAGCTCCAGCGACCCGGGTTCAATTCTGGGTGCTGCCTGTGCGGAGTTTGCAAGTTCTCCCTGTGTCTGTGTGGGTTTTCGTCGGGTGCTCCGGTTTCCTCCCACCACCAAAGACTTGCAGGTTGATAGGTAAATTGGCCATTATAAATTGCCCCTAGTGTAGGGACAGGTGGGAATATGGGATTAGTGTAGGATTAGTATAGATGGGTGGATGATGGTCAGCCAAAAAAGAAGGTGCTTTAAGTAGGAGTAACACCATTGTAATAAAGCAAATCATTTGAGAGCTGACTGTTGGAAACTATGGGGAAAGCCCGTAGTGTTAATCAGGGCACACCCGCTCAGTGAAGGAGAAAAGACCCTGATGGAAAGCACAGCTGAATAAGCTGTGGCTTTAACTGCAGCAGTGGTAAGACCCAGAAAACATACTGCTGCGGTGCAGGAAAATTTAATAGGATTCTTGAAGGTTATCAGGATTTTGTGTGTGAAGGGAGAGTAATCCCATACCCCTCGAGTGGGACAAGCAAGCCCATAGTAATCCTCAGGGACACAGGGGCCACTAGATCCCTTTTACTGGGAAAAGGCCTGACCTTACCCCCAGAGATTGCAGTAAATACCAGAATGATAGTAAATGGTATTGGAGGCAGTGTACCCCCGTACCTTTACACCGGGTGCACTTGGAGTGTGACCTAGTTTCGGGACCAGTGACTGTAGCGATTGTCCCTAGTTTGCCTGTGGACAGGGTTGACCTGCTCTGAGGTAATGATCTGGTGGGGGCGAAGGTGGTAGCTTCCTCAGGAGTGAAATAGAGACTGCAGGAAGTCAGAGAGACAGGGCAGTGGCAGGACCCCTGCAGTTCCCCTGAATGTGTAGTGAGTCGGGCCATGGCCAAACCAGCTCCCCCAGGGGAGACTGAATTGGCACTGCAGACAGATGACCATGACGTCTGTCTGTCTGAAACTTTCTTTGGAAAGTTAGAAGACCCAGGGAATGGATTAAATAGATCTTCCCTAGCTGAGGCTCAGCGAGCTGACCCAGTATTGAGAGAGTTAGCACAGGCTGCCCAGACTGAAATTGAAGCAGAGGGAGTCCCTGATTGCTACTATTTAAAGAATGAGGTACTGATGAAGAAATGGAGTTCTCCTCACAGACCTGAGGACAAAGAGTGCACAGTGGTTTACCAGTTAGTGGTGCAGCAGAGGTATCGGAGAGAAATAATAAGAATGGCCCATGAGATTACAGTGGCTGTACATGTTGGTACACGAAAACCAAAGCCCACATAAGACAACAGTTTGACTGGCCAAAACTCCACAAAGATGTGGTGGAGTACTGTAGGAGTTGCCCCATGTGCCAGGTTGAGGGGAAACCCCAACATGCAGTGAAATCTGCACCCCTAAGTCCTGTACCGGCATTTGGAGGACCCTCCAGCAGAGGGCTGGTGAATTGTAAGGGACCCTTGCCGAGAACAAAAGGGGACAGACAGACACAGGACTGACAAAAAGTTAGAGAGGAAAGGGGAAAAGGGGACAAAGAGGACAGGTTAAAGGAAGTCCGGGAGAATTCCCAAATGAAAACCCCTACTGTCCAGTCAGCCAGTCCTGAAATGTTGAAAAAATTAGACCTCACATCCTCCTATGTAAATGCAGAAACCAAAAGCACTCCACTAGAGTTGCTAACAGCATTTACAGAAACCTGCAGGGACAAAGAATGTCCTCAAGAGGGCAGAGAAATTGTGAGGATGATGCCTCACCTGGTCGAAGAGCCGTGGGGGAGTCCCATAGAATCTGGACAAATACCTGCAAGCAGGAATCTCCCAGAGGACAAAGGGAAGATTATCAAAGAATCCGCCCCACAGTCAGGAGAAAAGGGATCCAACCATAACTGAAAGTGAAAAGCCCTTGCATGACTCATCAGATCACTGAAAGAGATATCAGAGTGGATCCATCCACTGCCGACATCCATGATCAGATCTCCAAACCGGGGCTAATTACAATCTAACCGTCCCCCTGCAGACCTCAACAGGAACAAAGGCACCCTAGACAATCATGGAAATGTGCAAACTGAAAACGTCCCCAAAAATCACATGTTTATTGGGATGCCCATTCCCAAGGTATTGCAGCCTGATAGTGAAGAAACTTTAAACCCCTTTGGGCAACACATAACTATCTCAGACCCAACTCAAGAGAAAAAGGGCAGTTTAAAACAGAACTGCTACAAAGAAAAGACAGGCTGTTACAATTTTAAGATTTCTGAATGAATGAGAATGAATGACAGAAATGCATGTGTGTTTTCCTGTACTTTCTCTTCCTTCTAATTTATAATGAAATGCACCCCCTAATGTCGCATTTCATTCGGCCAGAGGTGGAGGTGTAACAGAAACCACACTTGCCAAATGGAAATATATTAATTTTGTCATGTAGAACTATTTTGAACACTTACTGGACATTGAAAATAACTTGTATAAAAAGACCACAGAGCAGTGGCTGAAAACATGGTTGCACATTTGCATTCTGGGAGACAGTTGCACAGAGAGACAATGGAAGTGCCTGATTCAATTAGCCAGATAGGTTTTGTCAATAGTGATGATCAAAGGACATTGAGACTCATTGTCTGTGTAAGAGCACTCCTCCCCTCCACCCCACTGAGTGTGTCTGATAAGCTTTGAAGAATCAACAAACCTCGCAGGCAATGCTGTGTCAAACAAAGCATGACTAGCCTGCTTGCCAATCTGGGAATTGAGTGAAATGTGCTCACAGTAAAGTTTTGACACAGATTGCTTTTGAAGACCAAAGAGAAGCAAGGTCTCTCTCTCTGTCTCTCTCTCTCATGCAAATTTCCAGGGACCCACGGAAGTTACTTAAGCCTCAAGACAGAAGACCACTGCAACCTTCTGGTACCAGCGAAACAAGTTTCAAAGTGTGCACTGGGCCTCAACGAGAACTGCAAGACTTAACTCCAATCAAAGACTTTACATCCAACCCAAAACCAGTAACTGAATTACATCTACTAATTCAAACCTTCCCCCCTTTAATTCTTTCCCCTCCTCTGTATCTATTTGTGCATGTGTTTATCGCGTATGCATGCTCGCGTGGTTGCGTTGCACATTCTTAGTAGTTTGAACTGAGTTAAGGTTTTAAGGTTAATAAACTTTCTTGTTTAAATGTGAGAAAACCTGTCTGGTTGATTCCTTTACATTTACAATTAGAGAGCAGTGAGCAACGACTCACTGAGGGGAAGCTAAAAACACTGTGTTTTAAAAGATAAACCCTGTAATGGCCAAACCAGGAAAAGGCCAAGAGGGGAACCCTAGACCCCTTTCTCACCTGGTCGTAACACCAGTCATTGAAAAATTGCATTGTGTTGGCCTGTAGCAATGAGTTGGAAACTCAGCCTACCATGTTCGGGACAAAATGGCACAATATCCAGCAGCGCCACCCTGCGGCAAACTGTCCCTACTCCCTGTGGCTCCTCCTGAGGTTGATTCTCTTGCATTATCCTTTCTATATAACAAAGTCACCATCAGGGTCATGCAACGACATTCTAACAGAAAAGTAGCAAACCTGTTAGCCATCAAAATAAACCCTCCCGCCCTTAAGGTGAGGAAAGTCTTCTTGCTTTGCAGGGTGTTTTAATAATGGTTGCTCACAGAGTCCTCCCCGGTGCTGGCTGCAGATATGCAAATTGTGAGCACATGCTTCATTCATGGCATTATCTTGTCATTTACATATTAATATGGCACAAGTCTGCACTGGCTTGGGAGTCAATGGAGTTCAAAGAAATTAAGCCGCTGAATCACATTGCCATTTTGAGAACTCAGATCCTGGAATTGTAGAGCTTTTATTGCACAGCCATTTGTAAATTTGGGTCTTCAGGCTGCTGCTGAAATATATCAGCCAATACTGGATACTGTCAGTACAGGAAGAAAATCAGTGCACAAGCAAATTGCTTTGTCTCATTTTTAACTTTGTGCAAAAATGACTTTTCTGCACGTTTTTGTTCCCAGTATTTCTTTTCAATCATTTCCTTTCCTTTTAAATGAGCTTAATTTGGATCATTTGAATTGCAACAGGCTTTTAAAACAAAATCTACTGAGGATGTAGAATTGTGGAATGATACAACACAGAGGAAGGCCATTCGGCCCAATGTGTCTGTGCCAGCTCTTTGAAAGGGCTATCCAATTAGTCCCACTCCCCTGCTGTTTCCCCATAGCCCTGTAAATTGTTATTTTCAAGTATATATCTAATTTGCTTTTGAAAGTCATTGCTGAATTTGCTTCCACCACCCTCTGAGGCAGTGCATTCCAGATCGTAACAACTCACTGCATAAAAAACATTCTCCTCGTCTCCTATTTGATTCATTTGCCAATTATTTCAATCTGTGAGCTCAGGTTACCGACCCTCCTGCCAGAGGAAACAGAGTGGATAGCGAGAACTCCTCATAATTCTGAACCCCTCTGCTCAAAGGAGAACAATCCCAGCTTCTATTCTCTGTAGTCCCTTATCCCTGGTACCATTCTAGTCAATCTCCTCTTCACATGACAAGGTGTCGGTTTCAAGTCCCACTCGAGAGACCTGAGCACAAAATCTAGGCTGACACTTCAGTGCAGTATAGAGGGAGTGCTGAGGGTGTTCTGGCCAATATTTATCTCTCAACCAATATCATTTAAAAATAAATGATTATCTGGTCATTAGCACATTGCTATTTGTGCGACAGTACTGGCCTGTGTGCAAATTGGCTGCCTTGTTTCTCTACATTACAGTAGTGACGACACTTCAAAAAGGCACTTAACCGGTTGTAAAGTGCTATGTGATGTCCTGAGGATGTGGAAGGTACTATGTAAATGTCTCTATGACCTTGCAGACAAACTTGTTCCTGGAAAAAAGGCAAATAAATGAATTAATAGTTTGACAGTGGTCACAAGTATCATCATTATATTATTCTTTAGTCAAATCACCTGTGAAAAACAGACAAATTCGGAGGAAATGACTGATTACTTCCATGGATATAAAATGTTGACTCCACCAACTATTATAGTTGATAGTTATCTCCACAATCCTACTGCACTTGCTGGGCGAAGACCAATTGGTATTTGGTTTAGCTACTGCCAGTGATTCACACTGCAGTGGCACTTTCTGCATGCAGTGGTAATGGAGCTCATTGCTGACCTCTGCTGGCTGGATCTTATCTTTGCAGCATTCCAATTGTTCCAATGGTATTAAAAAAGGCAATTATTTATTTTGGGTGTCTGCTTCAAGATTTATTGGACTGCAAAGAGCTGGATCTATTCCCGGCATCGGTGGTAGTAGTAGCAGAAACCGAAATAGTACAATACAGCTCTATAGGAAACATGCATCACTTACTACAGAAAGTGAACTTGTCCATAAGAGCAAATAAAGTAGAAAACAAAGGACTTACATTTACATAGCACCTTTTATGACCCCAGGATGTTCCAAAGTGCTTTACAGCCAATGAAGTACTTTTGAAGTGTCGTCACTTTTGAAATGTGGGGAAACACGACAACCAATTTGCACACAGCAAGGTTCTACAAAGAGCAATGAGGATAAATGACCTGACAATCTGTTTAATGATGTTGGTTGAGGGATAAGCTCCATAAACTTGAGCTCATCCAAAGTTCTGCTGTCCATATGCTAAATTGCATCGAGTCCCGTTCACCCATCACCCCTGTGCTCGTTGACCTACCTTGGCTCCCTGTGAGCAACGCCTTGATTATAAAGTTCTCTCCCTGATTTTCAAATCCCTCCGTGGCCTCTCCCCTTCCTTTCTCTGTAATCCCTTACAGCCTTACAACCCTCTGAGATATTTGTGCCATCTAATTCTGGCCTCTTGAGCATCCCCTATTTTAATCATTCCATAACTTGGGGCTGTACTTTCTGCTGCCAAGGTCCTAAGCTCCGGAATTCCATCCTGAAACCTCTCGAAATCGCTCTCCTCCTTTAAGACACTCTTTAAAATCTACCTCTTGGACCAAGCTTTTGGACATCTGCCTAATGTTTCCATAAATGGCTCAGTGTCAAATTTTGTTTGATAACACTCCTGTGAAGCACCTTGTGATGCTTTACTATGTTAAAGGCACCATATAAATGCAAGTTGTTATTGTTGATAAACATAGGCAAGGACATCGGGGAGAACTCCCCTGCCCTTCTTCAAAAGTGCTGTGGAATCATTTATATCCACCTGACTTATAATGGGTAATCATTTCACACAATCTATAAGAATATCGAGCTGCAGGGTTGTTTGATTGTAGAAAGTCCAAAAATCTGGCTATTGTTTCATGTTAATTAATAGATATTATTCACTCTTATGGTCAGCACTAACCAATCAGATCTTGAAATTCCATTGCACAAATAGATGAGGCTGCTTTGTTGAATTTTGCATCAATCATTTCTGCCCACTTCACATTAGTTTAATGTTATTATTCAGCCTCTTTGCCCAATCTCCTGCACTGCATCTGCTATCACTCTTCTCACCACCCATTCCCATGACCCTACTTACATCTCAGATGGCCTTCTCATCCTGCTGACTGGTCTCTCACAGTCACAAAACAGTTCTATCATCTGCAAACGAGAGCAATGCACAGTGAAACCATGAAAGAAAAAGAACCGGTAGAGCCCCAAAACTGAAGTGAATAACAAAATCAAAATTAAAGCAAGATAACAGGGTAAAAAAAATGAAGTAATGGTAATAAAGAACAAATAGATAGGTGGACAGACAGAGTGCTAAAACTATGCATTAATTTATGATATAACCAAGAAATCATATATATATGTAATAATATGTTCTTTTTAAGCAGATGTTAAATATGGAATAAATCATTATATGCCTTGGCAGATTTTAAAAGTCGAGTTATTTGATAGGTAACTGTGGCAGACTGTAAAAATGCAATAGTTCATTATACAGAATGGAAATATGGAATAATTCATATTTGTGAGTGGACTGTAAATTTGGAATTATTCATTTTTTATTTGTTGTAGATTGTTTGTGAGGCATAAGGAGTGGAAGACATACAGAAAGACAGGAGACAGATGAGGTGAATGATGTCTGCAGTGGGGATCAAAACACTTTCCACTTTAGACACACAGGGTGGAAACTTACTGGTCCTGCCAAGGTGGCTTTGAAGGTAGGATGGGAGGAAGGTAGGATGGGAGGGCATCTGGTTGATAGGCCGATGAGTTCCTGCCTCAGGCCGATCTTGCCAGAGTCTGGGTGAAAGTGGCAAGAGCTACCCACCCAGCAGCGATGGGTAACCAATTTGCATATGTAAATGATCAATTGTGGGCAGATTGGGGACGCTGCCAAGATCTTCCCAGCGGCAGCAGGACCCCACTGAGGCCGAATCCTGGCGAGCGCCTGGAGGCGGCTTGCTGGTGGCTGGCTGGGAGCACTCAAGGTCTCCTACACTTACCCCACTCCGCTATCGGAGCTGCAGGGATCAGCAGGTCACAGCTGTGGCTACAGGCCATCCCTCCACAGTGGTGACCAGGCAGCTGTGACCACACTTCATTTTAGCAAGAATAAAATCAAGAAATGCTGGAAATACTCATCAGGCAACATCTGTGGAGTCTGTAGAAAAGAAAAACCTGCAAGTCACCAACCCTGTGTGAAGGATGATTTTGTTTGAGGAATGATGAAGGTGTTACAAGGTAGATAACCTTACTATTTGCAATTCATGCAGCCCCAACACAGAAGCTGAACTTGTGTGTTAAAGGAAGCTGTCTCAACCAGGTTAACCACCATATTTCTATACTCTTCACCAAATGATCAATTGTTTCCAGACTTTTCCGTGTGCGTACTAAAACACTTAAGGAGAAAAGGAAAAGGAGAAGGAAAAATAGTCTTGATTGGGACAACCCCTGAGCAACTTAATAACATAAGAGTTTGTGCCTGAATAAACAATAAAATACTGATTTGTAACAGTAATGTTTCCTTCCTTGAACTTCTCTACTAAATGATATTTCCAATGACCAACAAATGGAAATTAGCCTGCCCCATCACACCACAAGATCAGAAGATACTTATGAATGAGGCAGGCCGTTTAACCATCTTAGAAAGTCATCCATTCAGAAATAATCTACAGATCCCCCATTGTGACATCTGTTCCTTAAATAGTTCCCTGGTTTTCACCACTATTGCTCTATTTGGAAGTCTATTCCATGGGCTGATCACTCCTTGGGCTGAATTTTATTGGGGCGGCGCCCTTTGAACTCAGCGCTGCGCCCGCATGTAGCGGCTGCCGCAGAGACCCGATATTACACGCGGGGCCTCATTAGCATCACTGCGCCAGGTCTCCCCCCGATATTATCTGGGGAGAGACGGGACATTCGGTGCAGTGAGGACCCCTTTGACAGTTGTACGGCATGTGCTGGGGCCCTATTTTAAGCGCCCCAGCACCTGCTTCCTGACAGCTGTCAAAGAAATACTTACCTGACTGTTGAAGAGTGGGGCTGCTGTTAATCTGGCAGCAAAGCAGAAAGTGCTGCAGAAATCCAGCAGGTCAGGCAGCATCTGTGGAGAGAGAAGCAGAGTTAACTTGTCCAAGTTCACAGATCTAAAAGTTAACTCTGCTTCTGTCGCCACTGATACTGCCTGACCTGCTGAGTGACCCCAGCACTTTCCGCTTTACTGCCACATACTTACCCTGCTGTGTCCCAGTGTCCTGTGAGGTTGTGATCCTCTTCTCCCACTCAAGGGTAACATTCCTTCTTGTAGGCATGTTGCACCTGGGTGAATAATCTTAAATTTTCACATTCCAGGACGTGAGACTTAAAAACACCATAAAAGGTATTACAGAGGTTTACAGAGAATACACTGACACAAATGGGAACGCACGGGTGTCACAGCAATGTAAATACGTCTTTCACTAAATTTTCATCACCAACATGTGTGTCCTTTTCTCTGTGTGAATGATGTGTGCCAGCATGTAGCACCACTGTCACATCCCTCTGCACCATTCGCCCTTCAGAAGAGCCAACATATGCAATAACATCATTGCCATGCCACCATTACACATGAGCCTCTCCATGGATGCAGCGACATGGACATTGGCTCAGTCAGCTGCTGCCTCTAATGGTTTACACAGGGATGCTGCAGATGTGGACTGGTGCACAGCAGGTGAGCGAGGGTGATGTAAGGCTTTCAGAACTCATGTCGGTTCCTATGGAGCAGACAGCCTTTGTTTGATAAGCCACTTCCATACATCCCTAGCTCACTACTAGTCCTGCTTGCAGAGCCTGGGTTCCACCTTCCCTCCCATGCATCTTTCATATTGTAGGTCCTCAGCGTCCTCATAGTCCGAGGAGGAATCCTGTTGACGTCTCTCCTCATCATGCCAGGCCTATTGGGTGTGTAGCTGTGTAGAGCAGCAAAGAAAGGAGCTGGCCTTTTTGGCCCATAGTACAGGGCATCAGCCTATCCATACGGACATTGGAGGTGCTCTTTCTGCATGCTGATCTCCTGCTCAATGGTGGCTCATGTAGCTCAGTGGCTGGAGTTGTATCTCTCATCTGCAGCAGTGGTGGAGTCTCTCACTGGTATCAGGAGCCATGTCTGCAAAGGATAGCACTTATTTCCAAGAAGCCACCCCTCCATCTGAGCCAGTTCAGTGAACAGCGGTGGCAGGAGGGACTGGTGCAAGACCCAGGTATCATGGCAGCTGCCTGAGAAGTGGTCACACATTTGCTGCAAGCACCTGCGGTGTTCACATACCAGCTTCACCTAGATTGAGAGGGCTCCTTTAATGGTGATGTCTGCAGGTGGTAGCCTGGCGGTAAGCCTGATGGCCACATGAGTGTAGTTTTATGAACATTATAACCTAAGGTTCTCTGGCAATGGTACCAGAACCAATGGCCCTCTGGGCCTCGCTGTGAGAGTCCGTCCTGAAGTGGACATCCTCACTGGCCCTCAGGTACAGGTCACCCTCAGGTGACCTCCCTGATGCAGCGGTGCACTGCTGACTGTGTGACCCCCCAAAGGTCTCTGGTGGGCCCCTAAAAGGCTGCAGAGGCGTCAGGCTTGAGAACCGCTGCCACTATGAGGAACAAAGGTATGGGATGCCCACCGGAGCCCATGGGCTGCAGGTCATCCTTGTGCAGGGCACTGAGATGTGTCACCACCCTCTCTATATGCTCAATCTCCTCTGACACTGGTGCTCTGACATCCAATGACATGTCATGTGGGGCTTATACATGCATGGCAACCATAATGGCGGGCTCTCCTTGGGGGCTGCTGCTCACAACTGGGGGCCTCTATGTGGATCACACCTGCCTGTTGACTTTCCCTCTGGTGCGTACAGATCCTCATATGCAGAGGATCACACAATGTAGTATGAGCCATACCTATTTCCATGTGATAAATAAAGTTGAACCCTGCATGTATTCGAAGGTTCCGATCAGGACATGGATTGGTGTTGACGGGTACATCAGCTGCTTTCCTGGATCAACTATGTGGTGTGCCATGGCAATGCTCATCTTGGCCAACACTCAGTGTGGCACAGCATGAGCATATCAAGATCCTATCAGCTGAATCGATTGCCTCCATCATCCATATAACCTTAATGCTCCTGCCCTTCTGGCGCCCTTCCCACACACAGGGTGCCTAGTGTGCCATTGCCCCCTCACAAACACAGAGCGTACACTGTTAACAGAGGGATGGTACACGGTACCTCCCTTCATGCAAGCACAGCTTTCCCTCCAGTCATCCCAGACCCCCTCCCTTTCAGAATGAAGAGTGCGACCCCTGTGTATCCCCCCTCCCTCCTCCCTTTAGGAATGCAGAGTTAGACCCCTGCATATCCCCCCTCCCTCCTCCCTTCCAGAATGCAGAGTTAGACCCCTGCATATTCGCCCCTCCTTCCAGAATGCAGAGTTAGACCCCTGCATATCCCCCCTCCCTCCTCCCTTCCAGAATGCAGAGTTAGACCCCTGCATATCCCCCCTCCCTCCTCCCTTCCAGAATGCAGAGTTAGACCCCTGCATATCCTACCCTTCCCTTCCAGAATGCAGTTAGACCCTGCATATTTGCCCCTCCTTCCAGAATGCAGAGTTAGACCCCTGCATATCCCCCCTCCCTCCTCCCTTCCAGAATGCAGAGTTAGAGCCCTGTGTATTCCCCTCCCTCCTCCCTTCCATAATGCAGAGCGAGGGCTTTTCAGATCGTGAAATGGACGGAATGTGACGGCCGCCCGTTCAACGAAAAATCCAGCAGTGTCGGTGGAGAGGCGGGCTGCATAATCAGCATTACCATAGGCTAATTGTGGTGCCACCATTGTGCGGTGGGGGCTCTGCACCGAGGTCCTGCTGCCGCTGGTAAAATGCGGCAGGCTCATCTCGACATCGCGGGTCAAGGCGGGCCTCTACCCATAGCGATTTACCGGCCCACACGCCACGATCCGTGGTGTCGAGGGGCCGGTAAAATTCAGCCCCTTGTAGGAAGGAGGACTTCCTGACATCAGTTTTACATTTGACTTTTGCTTGTTTGAACCTGGGTCACTTTGTTCTACCAGGACAGTTCCATTTACAGGGTTGTCTGATGAATGTTTAACAACAAGTCTGTAGCCAATTTAACAGTGGCAAAGGATATTTGAATTGCAGCTGGGTACATTGGGTTCTATAAATGGCTAATCAAAGTGTAAGCTATCACTGTGTCAGCCAAAGAGTTGGAGGTGTGGCAGGACTAGAACATAAGAAATAGGAGCAGTGTGATGGAATATAGGTACAACAGGATTAATTAAGTAGAATTTGGCAATAGTTAGTGTATTATGCCTTTTAGAGTTAGGGATTGAACGGATGGTCAGTTTTTAGAACTCACTAACATTCCCATTTAAGAAGGCAGAGTTAGAAAATTTCAAGATCCCTGTTCTGAAGCAGAAACAAGTTGGGAAATCCATTTGTGTCTCTGCTGTCAGGGGCTTGGACGATAAACACATACGTTGAAATATCCTGTCAGTAAGAAGTAGCAATAAACTTATATGGTTTGTACAGACTGGTTGGTTCTGGAGGTTGCTTTGGGGTGCCATAGAAAGGGCAATTATAGATAATGAAACAATAAATGGAATGGACTAACAGAAAAGAGAGGTTAAGTAAACACAATTATCAATATTTTGACCGGATAAATGCTCACAACTTCAACAGCAAAGGAAGTTCAGTAAAACATGAAGTGGAAATGGTAATTAAAGATATGGATTTTAAACACACACAGGAAGGTCACATTTAAATGCTCGAAGTCAGATGACACTTCAGAAACAGTATAAACATGAGAGGTTTTTGAAGCAAAGTTTAGAAGCTTTGAATCCTCAAACAATGCTTCTCAACAAGGGGAATTTAAGGTAAAAAGTTTACTTTAAATTTTGATGGATATTCTCAGACTTTTGCTGCAATACTAGCAAGGTTAAACTTTTGGATTCTATGTTAGAAATAAGATTAGGTGTTACATCTTTTAGTAATATTTGATATTGTGATGTACTTATCCACTTATAAGTGTATTGCATGTTAAATTCATTAATAAATCTATAAAAGTTAATAAATCGTTTCATGCAGCATTCTTTATACAACTACAAAGAACCCCCTCTCTGTGTCTCTTTAGGTGGAGTGAAATGGATTGAAGAGGGTTCCCAGACCCTTATAATATCTGGGATATTTATGACTTAGCCATAATTATTAAAAATAGACTATCCAAAAGATGATAATATTCTGTTGTTTTTTCTTTGAGGGAAAGCAAGTATAATTCTTTGGACCCAAATAAGTATCTATGAGAATTTGTCTGGTTTGAACTTGATTAAAGGAGATTCATAGGGAGGTACTCCTGATTTGGTTTAGTCCCTATGAGGGGTTAAAGTCATAAATCACTGCAGCAGGAGTAGACCATATGGCCCATCGAGCCTTCTCCGCCATTCAATATGATCACGGCTGATTTTGGGCTTCAGCTCACTTTCCCAACCGCTCTCCATATCCCTTGATTCCCTGCAAGACCAAAAATCTGTCTCTCTCAGCCTTAAATATATTCAATGATGGAGCATCCACTACCCTCTGGGATCGAGAATTCCAAAGACTGACAACCATTTGAGTGAAGAAATTTCTCCTCATCTCAGTCCAGTATAATTGTCCCTTTATCCTGAGATTTTTCATCGTGTTTTAGAATCGCCAGCCAGTGGGAACAACCTTTCAGTGTCTATCCTGTCAAGACCCTTCAGAATCTTGTATGTTTCAATGATATCCCCCCTTATTCTTCTAATCTCCAGAGAATATAGACTCAATTTATACATCCTCTCTTCATAGGACAACCTACTCAGCCTAGGGACCAGTCTAGTGAACCTATACTGTACTGCCTCCAATGCAAGTATATCCTTCC
The DNA here is from genome assembly GCF_036365525.1 of Heterodontus francisci. NCBI lineage: Eukaryota > Metazoa > Chordata > Chondrichthyes > Heterodontiformes > Heterodontidae > Heterodontus > Heterodontus francisci. The sequence goes on from NC_090372.1 coordinate 37,538,816, forward strand.
TTATATATGGACACAAAAGCCCTGCACAATTGTAGCAAAACGTTTTTATTCTTGTACTCCAATCCCTTTGCAATAAAGGCTAACAGGCCATTTGCCTTCTTAATTGCTTGCTGTACCTGCATGCTAACTTTCTGTGTTCCTTGTACTAGTATACTCAAGTCTTTCTGAACATCAAAATTTACAAGTTTCATATCTTTTAAAAAATATTCTATTCTTCTATTCTTATGACCAAAGTGAATAACTTCACACTTACCCGCATTATACTCCATCTGCCACCTTGTTGCCCACTCACTTAACTTGTCTATATCTCTTTGCAGCCTCTCTGTGTCCTCCTCACATTTTGCATTTCCACTTACCTTTATATCATCAGAAAACTTAAATACATTACTCACAGTCTCTTCATCCAAGTCATTAATATAGATTGTAAATAGCTAAGACTCCAGCACTGATCCTTGCAGCATTCCACTAGTCACAGCCTGCTAACTTGAAAATGCTCCATTTAGGCCTATTCTTTGCTTCCTGTCTGTTAAGCAATCCTCTATCCATGCTGATATATTACCCCCAACTCCATGAGCCTTTATCTTGCCTATTAACTTTTTGTCTGGCACCTTATCAAATGCATTTTGAAAATCCAGGTAGACTACATCTAATGTTTCCCTTTATCTACTGTACTAGTTACATCCTTAAAAAACTCTAATAAATTTGTCAAACACGATTTATCGTCTGTAAAACCATGTTGACTTTGCCTGATCACACTATTGTATTGTTAAGACTTCCCTAATAATAGATTCTAGCACTTTCGCAACAACTGATGTCAGACTAACTGGCCTATCGGTCCCAATTTTCTCCCCCCCACCCCACCACCAGCCACCCCCCCCCCCCAGCTTTCTTGAATAGCGGTGTGACATTTGCTAACTTCCAATCTGCTGGGACTGTTCCAGAATCCAGGGAATTTTGGAAAATCTTAGCCAGTGCATCCACTATCTCTGTAGCTATCTCTTTTAGAACCCTAGGATGTGGCCCATTATGTCCTGGGGATTTGTCAGATTTTAGTCCCTTAAATTTTTTAAATATTTTTTCTCTACTGATATTAATTACCTTAATTTCCTCACTCTTTTTGGCCCCTAGTTACCCTCTTTTTCTGGTATGCAACTTGTGTCTTCCACTGTGAAGACAGACACAATATATTTGTTCAACATCTCTGCCATTTCCTCATTCCCCATGATAATTTCTCCTTTATCTGCCTCTATGGGACCAATGCTTTACTTTTAGCTAATTTCCTTTTTAAATACTCGTAAAAGCTCTTACAATCTGTCTTTATATCTCTCACACACACAGTACACACACTTTTACACACACACACACAGTTAGGTTCAGGAGTTAGTGAAATAGGGTTAAAAAGAACAACTTTTATTTGTCACTGAAGTGGTTTTATCAAAGTTTAGGTCAATACTAGGGCTATTGAATAGGCATTTTATGCAGGCCAAAAGGACTAATTTGCACCTACGCATTTGGGCAGTAACCTGGAAATGAAAATTTTGCAGGTTCTATAAAGGGTGGGTGATCTGCTCTGTCAGTTTAGGAAACTCCCCACCAAATGATGAAAAAGATGATGAAGATGAAAATTACCCTCAAGATTCTCACAATCCTCTCTATACTTCCTGCATGGTTAGAGGTAGAAAATACAATATTTCCATCAAATTATTATACCTTTCAAAGATTAACACAGAGAAAAATTCAATTCAATAGGGTTAGCTTCAGACAGCAAGTAAGCAGACTCATCCTTTGGACGAGAGAGGGTTGTTTTTACAGTGAGAATTAAAACCTAGAACTTAAAACGCTCAAGTTAACTTGAATGCCATTGACTTCAATTTTACTAGAATTCTTTGATGCCAAACTCAGCCAAATGCTGCCTTGATGTCACCTCACCTCACCTCTGGAATTCAGCTCTTTTGGTTCATATTTGGACCAAAGCTTTTATGAGGTCTGGAGCTGAGTGGTCCTGGTGGAAAAGTTAAAAAGTATTTATAGTTGAGAAACAGGCCCAACAGGACCATGCTACCTATGAATAACATTACTACTATTACTACTAAATTACTGTCCATCAGCTCAGTGGTAACAACAGGGATGATTTTGATTTCAGATGTTTGGAATTTGCCATGTGTTCAAGCATTACCCCTTGGCTACTCTTATGAGATTTAGCATGGCAACTGAGGCAAGTTCCCAGGGTGTGGTGCTTGAGGACCAATGAGAGCTTGGTGAATCATCAGCATCAACTGTTAAATGAACTTTTCTGGGTGCACTTATTTGCCATACAGGGCTGCTACTCTTTAAGGATCACTGCATGAATATCATTAACATATTTCTATCACTTGGAGACAACAATAATTTGCATTTATATAGCACTTTTAAAGTAGTAACACATCCCAAGGCACTTCACAGGACTGTAATCAGACAAAAGTTGACACTGAGCAAAAGAAGGAGGCAGTAGGACAGATAAGCGTTAGGTATTAAGCAGCGTCTTCATGGAGAACAGAGAGGTGAGGTGGGGGAGAAGTTTGGAGAGGGAATTCCAGAGCTCTCCTTTTTCCTGTTCTTTGCTGCCATTCCCTTAGCCTTTTTGCCCACCTGTTATCATTTCTTCGAACAACATGCCCACCCCATCTCCATTTGGCTTCTTTTATCTTCTTAGTACCCAAAACTCTGTTGACATCAATCTTGAAAGTGCTCAAATATTGTGCACCCACAACTCTCTGGGGTAGAAAATTCCAAAGATTCACAATCCTTTGAGTGAAGAAATTTCTCCTCATCTCAGTCCTAAATGGCCAACCCCTTATTCTGAGACTGACCAAGATTCCCTAACCAGGGGAAGCATTTTCCCATCTTCCCTGTCAGGCCCCCTAAGAATTTTATATGTTTCAATTAGATTGCCTCTCATTCTTCTAAACTCCAGGGAAATGTAGGCCGAGTCTATTCAAACTCTCCTCATAAGACAATCCCCTCATTCCAGAAACCAGTCTAGTGGACTTTTGTTGCACTCCATTAGGGAAGGTATATCCTTCCTTGGATAAGGAGACAAACACTGCACACAGTGGGCTGGATTTTGTGCAGCCGTTGGGGGCGGGAATGGTGGCATCCGGCGAATTGCAACACAGTTGTCCACCCGGAAAACTGACATCGTGACATTGGTTCCGGATATTGTCAGTGGCGGGGAAGCATTCTGACTGCAACTCGATGGGAACCTATTTTAAATTGCTGATATGCTGATTTAAATGTATTTAAATATCATTATAAGCGATTTAATGATCAATGACCAATTCTGTGAATGGTGGGTGGCACTGACATGCCTCGGGTTTCGCGACCAGTGAAATGCAGTGACACAAAGGCAAGAGGGTATAATGATATGACAGATAGGCAGCCTTGAGCACTGCTGCATAATGCAAGAGGGGGCTTCGAAGGCCATTGTGGGAAGGCATTGCTGCAGGCTCTGCAGAGGGGTCTGGGGTACCGGTGATTCTGCACTGGGGCCTGGGGTAATACGGGCTCTACAAAGCGGTCTGGGGTAATGGGGGCTCTGCAAAGGGGCTCATGACTTTCAGACAATGAAGCCTAAAGATTTGAACAAAGAATGTGGCTGTCAGCCTCCCCTCCTCTCTTTGAAGGCTCACTTTAGCCTCCCTGCTCACTAGAGAAGCACCAGGAGCTGCAGAACCCTCCGGGCTCCTGTTCCTTCTCTTGCCTTGCCACTGCTGCGTCGAGCTCGCGGCCAGAGTGATGGTGTGCAGGTCATCGTGGATCTGTGGGATCTGGCTCTCCATAAGGGTTGCCAACCTTTCAGTGGAGGAAACATGCTCTCCTCCATGGCGGTGCATGGCCTCTGGCATCTCCACCAGATTTTGCCCTATCCCCCTCTCTGCAACTCCAGCATGCCCTGTGCATAAGAAGCTTGTCATCATCCTGGGGTTCAGCATGGGCCAGGCACCCACTGTCCTCCAACTGTCAGAGGCCTTGGCTGTCTCAGCTCAGCCAACTGCTTGGGTGCATGTGCGGTGCTCTCACCAGCTTGTGACCCTGATTCTAAAGCTGAGCGGGTACCCACTGAAGTTAAAGTATCTGCGCTGGTGAAGGGTGCAAGAGAGTCCATAAGATGGTGCTTCCTCTGAGTTGTTCTCCTCCTCAGACTTTGATGATTGTCCCCCTGCGAATGGTTACCTGCATGAGAAAACACAAAGATTTGTGGGTTAGGCTGTGCAATTCTCCTGATGCCTAAGAAGTGTTATGTGGGTCTCCAACATTGATGCGCATGCCAATGGGAGACAATCTTGTGCAGGGACTCCAATCTCCCCATCAGATATTGTGCAACTGCCCTGGGTAAGCACCAGCTCCAAGGCCTCTTCCTCGGCGGAGGTGAGTGGACGTACATTTAGGGTTTCTCAGATTATCTCCCTCACTCCTGTTATGGGTCCTCTTGTCCTGCAAGAGGAAGGATGGAGATGTTTGAGAATGGCAGAGATCAACATGACAGTTCTGCTGATGTCAGCCCCTTGTCCCCTACTGGGGAATCTAATGTCTCTCATGCCAACACTCGCTGTTATGGGAGTTAAGGGGGGTGAGCAATGAAGGAAGATGGCCTGTGGCCGAGAGACAGTCACATATCTGTCAGGAAGAGACAGACCCTGAGCCACTCAACCAATGCCGCAGTGCTGTTACCCTCCCCATGTCATGCAGCCTTCTGCATAGTCACATGCAATCCTCTAGAAGGTGAGTGGTATGGCACACTCACCTCGTCAGAACACAAGGGGTCACTGACCCTCTTCCTGCATTGTACTCCGTTGCGCTGGGTGACCTCATGGCTGCTCCCCTCCTCTGTGATCTTCACCCCGGCTTGTTTGGTCAGGCGGGAGGACCTCTCCTTGTTATTGCTGGGGAAGAGACCTCCCGCCTTTTCCTTGCACCCCGGAGGAGAATCTGCAGGAAGACATCACTGAACCATGGTGCCATCCTATGTCTTTGCTTGGACATTGTCTTCTGCCCTCCTCGGGGAGTGGGGGGGGGGGCGGTTACAGGAAGAAGTTGGACAAAGTTGTAGGCTGCACCAAGCTGACAATATATCCAGGACAATAGTGAATGTAGGGCTGGAAAGCCTTTAACTATGGTCCCAGCACCTGCTCTGGAGTCATCTGAGGCCATAATCAATGACTCACCTCGCACCTCCGCCATGTGATTGGGGAGGACCTGCGCCTCCCCAATGAAAAATAGGTGCCCGCTGCATAATCGTGGTGGGGTGGGTGCCTACGTGACGTACAGGAATACGTCATTTACAGCCCAGCTCATTAAGTTCAGGCCAGTACTCCAAATGTAGACTCACCAATGCTCTATATAATTGCAGTAAGACTTCTTTAGTCTTATAGTCCAATCCCAAAAGCTAACAGACCATTTGCCTTCCTTATTGCTTGCTGTACCTGTATGTTAAGTTTCTTTGATTCGTGTACAAGGGCACCCAGGTCTCTCTGAAGCCAAACATTTCCCAGTCACTCACCATTCAAAAATATTCTCTTTTCTTATTTTTCCTATCAAGGGGTTAATTTCGCACTTTGCTATATTGTATTCCATCTGCCATGTTCTTGTCCACTCACCCAGCCTGTCTATATCCCTCTGGAGTCTCTTTGTGTCCTTCGCACTGCTTACTTTCCTACCGAACTTTGTATCGTCAGCAAACTTGGATACATTGCACACACTCCCCTCATCTCAGTCATGAATATAGATTTTAAATAGGCGAGGCCCAAGTACTGATCCTTGCGATATAAACATGACAATAAGAATTTTAAATTGGAGACTTTGGTGGACTGGGAGCCAATTTAGATCAGTGAGAATGGGGTGATGTGTGAACAGGACTTGGTGAGATAAAAACTGCAAATACTCAGCAGGTCAGGCAGCATCTGTGAAGAGAGAAACAGAATTAACATTTCAGGTCTGCAACCTTTCATCAGAACTGGCAAGGATTAGACGTGTAATGAGTTTTGAGCAAGTGAAAGGGGAGGTGCGGGGAAGAAGAACAAAAGGGAAGGTCTGTGATAGGGCAGAGGGCAGGAGAGATTAAATGACAGAGATGTCATGGAATAAAAGGCAAAGGGAATGCTAATAGTCGCATAAATGGAAAGCATTAGTCCAGAGAGTTAGTGGCAGAATAATGAGCAGCTCTGTTTGAAAGAAAAAACATGAAAAAACAAGTTTAAGACAGGCACATGGTTGAAAAATAAAATAAAGTAAAATTAAAAATTAAAAAGAAAAAAAAATGGAATAAATAAATAAAAATATTAAAAATTCCCTGCTCCCCTCGCTCACTTAACCTGTCTCCCTCTGAACTTGCTGCACTCTGTTCTCTCAGGTCTAACCCCGATATTGTGATCAAACCTGCTGACAAGAGTGGTGCTGTTGTTGTCTGTCGCACCAACCTCTACCTTGCAGAGGCTCAGCACCAACTTTCAAACACTTCTTCCTACCTCCCCTTGGACCATGACCCCAACACTGAACATCACGCCACTGTCTCCTGGACTGTCACTGACCTCACCTCCTTTGGAGATCTTCCTTCTACAGTTTTCCACCTCATAGTCCCGCAACCCTGGACAGCCCGCTTCTATCTCCTTCCCAAAATCTACAAACAGGACTGTTTAGTTTAGTTTAGTTTAGAGATACCTTTGCCCTTAGTTCCGTGACATCTCTGTCATTTAATCTCTCCTGCCTTCCACCCTATCACACATCCTCCCTTTGTTCCTCTCCCCTTTCACTTGCTCAAAGTCCATTATATTTCAAACCTTTGCCAGCTCTGATGAAAGGCCACAGACTTGAAACGTTAACTCTGTTTCTCTTTCTACAGGTGCTGCCAGACCTGCTGAATATATTCAGCACTTTCTGTTTATATTTCAGATTTCCAGGAGCCACAGTATTTTTCTTTTATCTTAGGAGTTGCTGAGAGTTAGGATACAGGCAGCAGAATTTTGAATAAACTCTAATAATTGTTTTATTTGATGAACACAATCACTGGTAAAGTCTCAATTTTTGAGAATTGGGTGAGCACCACATTAGCACCCTGATGTAAATGCTTTTTTAAAATTTGTTCGGGGGATGTGGGTGTCACTGGCTAGGCCAGCATTTATTGCCCTTGAGAAGGTGGTGATGAGCTGCTTTCTTGAGCCACTGCAGTCCTTGTAGCAGTTTGATATGACTGAGTGGCTTGCCAGGCCATTTCAGAGAACATTTATGAGTCAACCACATTGCTGTGGATCTGGAGTCACATGGAAACCAGATAAGGACATTAGTGAACCAGATGGGTTTTTACAACAATCGACAATGGTTTCATGGTCACCATTAGATTAGCTTTTTAATTAAATTCAAATTCCACCACCTGCCGTGGTGGGAGTCGAACCCATGTCCCCGCAGCAATAGCTTCGGGCTCTGGTTTACTAGTCCAGTAACATAACCACTACGTCACCGCTTCCTCTATGAAGATAGTGCACACAGCATCACAGCATAAGTTGGGTGTTTTGGTGTATTTTAATGGCGAGTAAAAGACTCTCTCGGAGGGCACTAACTTCCATGGACGAGTCCCCAATACGTGTGCTGGTTATACAAAGCTCAGTGCTGGGAATGCTAATTGATAAAACCCTCCCCTGTCGTCCTTCAACCATTGGGATTTGGGTTTCAATCGACTGATGGTATGAAAGTTACCTCTCTCTAATAGGGTAAGCCTATGTGAAATGACCCTGGATTGTCTGAAACCATGTGGCAATGCCAGAATTGTCAGCTGTGGCTCAGTTGAGAGCTTTCTTGCCTCTGAGTCAGAAAATTGTGGTCTCAAATTCCCCGTCCAGGGACTTGAGTGTTAAAATTAAGATGACACTTCAGTTCAGTACTGATATCCCTTAAAAACAAGTAAGAATAAATGATCTGGTCATTATCACCTTGTTGTTTGTGGGACCTTGCTGTGCACAAATTAGCCACTTGGTTCATTCATTCCAACAGTTACTATACCTTGAAAAATACTTGGCTGTGAAGTGCTTTAGAATGTTTTTTTTTTAGAGATTAGAGATTAGAGATACAGCACTGAAACAGGCCCTTCGGCCCACCGAGTCTGTGCCGACCCATCAACCACCCATTTATACTAACCCTACACTAATCCCATATTTCTACCAAACATCCCCACCTGTCCCTATATTTCCCTACCACCTACCTATACTAGTGACAATTTATAATGGCCAATTTACCTACCAACCTGCAAGTCTTTTGGCTTGTGGGAGGAAACCGGAGCACCCGGAGAAAACCCACGCAGACACAGGGAGAACTTGCAAACTCCACACAGGCAGTACCCGGAATCGAACCCGGGTCCCTGGAGCTGTGAGGCTGCAGTGCTAACCACTGCGCCACTGTGCCGCCCTTGAGATTGCGCATTATGCTATATAAATGCGAGTTTTTTTCTTCCTGATGTTGGAGAATGTCGAGCTGCTCATGTTTTAACATGGTTCTCTGCACTTCTAGTGTCTTGTTGCTACAAGAATATACCTCCAAAAGTTTTTTTGTTATCTTATATTGCTGCATTTTCTTTATAATTCTCCTTTTGTGGGTGAATTTCATTTGCAAAATGGCTATTCTTTGTAAGCTTAATATCCATATCAGTATTTTACAGCACACAGCAAAGAAGAAAAATGACTAAAGACAGGCTCCAGGGGCTAGGCAGGAGGTTTTGTAAGTATATCAAGGGAGCCCAGCTATCAGAAAAAGTAATATAACCCTTAAAGCTGGTAGGAAAGGTATTAAGGATATGAAAATCTGTTTGAATCTACTAACCTATTTATTTTCAGATGGCAGCTTTGTCCATGGCAAAAGAAACCATATAGGATATTTGGTTGAAGCCTTGTTAAACAATGCCTAAAAGATATATTCACCAAAAAACAAAGCTAATTGAACAGGTTTGCAAAGATAAGTATAGTCAGGGCAATTTGCTGCATTTATTTTTTTTCCCTTTTACAAATCCAGAAAAGAAATCAATTACGAAACACACCTGAACCTTATTTCCTCCACAGAAATCCAAATTACTCAGCAACTTATCGCTCACTATTGCAGGCCTGGTATTAGAGAAAACAATCAGGCCTGTAGGATTAATCTCTGACAGCTGCCTTATCTTTACCTTGCACCTTTTGTTATTGTCTGATGAGCTTCTGCTTTTCACTGTCACGTTGTACCATACCTCACTGGTTCCTTTCATTTTATCATCAGGGAATGGGCAAGGACCTTTCAGTTTATTAAAAAAAAATCTTTATTTGTGAAGAACAAAGAAGTGAAAAGAGGCAAACAATGAGGTCACACAATCTCCTTTCTACCAGGAGTCACTCACCTGTTATTTGCGGGCGCTATCAGTCAGAGAGACTTGTGTCTGCGAGAATGGGATTCTGACAGAGCACTCTTTTAAAGAGCTAACCAGCGTATATCAGTCTCCAGCCAGGGTCCCTTGCATTCTGATAAGTTGAAAAAATGCCCTTTCTGCCACCATTGCTGACTAGCTGAAAACGCTTCAGTTGAAGGAATCTAGAAGAAAGGAAATGAGAATATTTCTGATCGCGTTGTTCGTAGTGAGCTTTTTAAATCGATGCCAACATTTGGAATAATAACTTTATAGCATGTTGGCAACAGAGTAGGGAGAGGGAGACTTGCCATGGAATATTTAAAAATGTATCTCAGAAGGATATCTTCAGAGATAGATGCAGAACTCATTGGTTCTAATGCATATACTCAGGATTCTACACATTTATGTGGCCTTTCCAGCTACAGGTTGATGGCTAATACACCTCTACAGTTTGAACAATCACGTCCTGATCATCCCTACTGGCATTGGAGTGACATTTGCAACAATTCTATGATGATTTCACATTTTATGATGCCCATGAAGTAACCAGCAGACTTGCAGTGTGCCATGCACAGGCTTAACTGAATTAAGAATCGCAAAATGCAATTAAATAATATTGCAGTTTTCCCATTCTATATACACTGTTCTGTCCCTCTCACCCCAGCTCCTCCATCAAAATTTATTTTCCAAGCTCCTTTTGTTAATATCGAATAAAACATGAAGAATTGAGGTGTTAGGTGGCAAAATGGAATAGACACTGTCCTTTCACCCCTGGGAGCTAAATTCAGATCCTAATCTGCTGGCTGTGAGTGAAATGAGCTACGAACAATTTCAAACCATTACCTAATGAACAAATACGCAGCTCACCACCACCTTCTCAAGGGCAATTAGGGATGGGCAATAAATGCTTTCCTTGCCAGTGATGCTCAAATTCTATGAATGAATAAAAAAACAAATAAAAATAGTTCAACAAGAACAACTTGCATTTATATAGGCCATAATCCCACAGCGCATCAAAGAAGCATTATCAGACACAATTTGCCACTAGGCCACATTAGGTGATAATAGGACAGGTGACCAAAAGCTTGGTCAAAGAGGTAGGTCTTAATAAGGAATGCCTTCAAGAAAGAGAGGTGGGGAGGTTTAGGAAGGGAACTTCAGAGCTTAGGGCCTAGACACCTGAAGGCACAGCTCCCAATGGTAGTGCAAAGAAAGTCGGGGATGCACAAGAGACCAGAGTTGAAGGGCCACAGAGTTCTCAGAGGGTTGTAGGACTGAAAGAGATTACAGAGCTAGGGAGGGATGAGGCCATGGAGAGATTTGAACATGAGGAAGAGAATCTTAAATTAAGGATCACTAAGGGAGGGAATTTTGATTCTTTCAACGTGCGCTGGACTTAGTAGCAGTACTTGACTCTAAATGATTACGACAATGTGGTAACCTAAGGTGCCAATAAACCTCCTGATTTTACTTGGTCTTATCACAACTTGACTTTCTATCATGTAAAATAATGGTTATAGTATTTTGTATTTATTGTTTTGCTGCACAGTAACAGACCGTGTTTCTAAGCTATTTTCTCCTCTTTCTACTCTCCTGGTTGTGCTTATGCCATACATCACCTCAGACTACCAGGGCAAGGGGTAACGTTCTCCCTGGCCTGTACCAATGCTACTGTAAAACTAGGTGTGAGAAGGTGCCTCCAGTGAGTAACCATGCCTGTCTTCCCTGCCTTGGCTTCTGTCCACCACCTGCAATAGCAGCACTACTGAACTGACTAACTAAATATATGGAAGATCCCAGCTGCAAATAAGAATCTTGCCATTCAGAGATGCTGCAGCTTCTTGCCTGTTCTACCATGGTGCTGATTTATATAAATGCAGGAAAATGCTGATACTTAACATGTTTTGAATATGACGGGACCCGCTCCCACCGTCCATTCCAGAGCGATATTAGTGCTGGTGGCTGGCACTCCCATGCTTATGGATCCACATCCGGGTATCCGAGGCAGAACGCTGGTGGGGAGGGGGAAGCAGGTAAATTTTTCAGTGCAGGGGTGGGGGGGAGCAGCGTCAGATTAATTTCATTGGGGGGTGGTGGGAAGGGGTAAAGTTTAAAGTTGATGAACTTCAGGGGCAGGGGGGGGAGTAGGTCGGCAGCACAAGATAAGTGTTTTGTGGGGGAGAGGGCAGGATCTATGCTTCTTGGTGGGGAGGTGGGAGAGGGTCAGGATCACTTTAGGTATTATTTTAAAATGAGTATTCCTTTAAAAATTTAAATTGCAATGTTGGGCACGAAGCCCTTTAAAAATGGCGTCGGCACCTGCGCAATGGCATCTGACGCCATTGCCAGAATGGACCGCCCAACCCTCCAGGTAATCGGTGAGGGGGGTGGGGGGGTGGTCTGCCTCAGCCATTTAACTGCGGCGGCTCCGCAACGTGTGGTCCATGCAGGCAGCCCACCATTACTCACATGCGGCTGAAATGTAAATTCCAGCCCGACATGTGGAGGATGTAGGTTCAGAAATCATTTGAGAAATCAGAATAGAAACTTGAACACCTTAGAGACAACAACAAAACTTACATTCATAAAGAACCTTTAACATAGTTAAATGTCCCAAGGCTGTTCACAGGCTGTTCACCAACAAAAACAGAAGCTGAACCAAAGAAGGAGACATTAGGATAGGTGACCAAAAGCTTGGTCATAGAGGCAAGTTGTACAGTCTTGCAAGGAGGAGAGAGAGGAGGTGAGGGTTAAGGAGGGAATTGCAGAACTTAGGGTCTAGACAACTGAAAGCACGGTTGTTAACGGTGAAGCGAAGGAAGTGGAGGATGCATAAAAGGCCAGAGTTTGATGAAAGTAGAGATTTCAGAGGACTGTAGGGCTGGAGGAGGTTACAGAGATAGAGAAGAGTGAAGACATGGAGGTGTTTGAACACGAGGATGAGAATTTTAAATTATCATTTAAAATGAAGCTAGTGTATTATATATCATTTGCAGCCAAGATTGGCCAGTGGACTGATGATCACCAGGATTAATCAAAGCTGTGCACAACTATAAATAAGGCAGACTGCAGTGAAGCTGATATTGGTGTGGATATTAAAATTGTATCATATAGGGCATGTGTGCCGTTTGTACAGGAGCCATAGATCAGTTGTATGGCAATTCTACATTATTTGTAGGCTGCTGTGTCTATCAGAGATGGTATATAAATAAATGTTTCCTTTATCACCAGCACAGTTTGCTCTCCTTCTTGATATCATCTACTCACTTTGAAATGGTAGAAATAGAAGTTACCCAGTTAATTGCATGCACAGGAGTGGGGGTTGAGGCCTGTATGAGTCACCTACTACCAGACATGAGTGAATTGTAGGCTCTAACCCAGTTTGCTCTGTATAATATTTGACAGAGGCATAACATGAGCTGTATGGTATCAGATAGAAGTGAATTGCCAGCTTTTACCCAGCGTGCTCTTGACAATGCTTGACAGAGTCACATATGAGCCACATAGAATTGGATGTAAGTGAGTTGTCAGCATTATGTCCAGGTTTTACTGTACAGGAATTGATAAAAAATATACATGAGCCATACAGTATCAGATGTAAGTGAATTGTCAGTTTTTACTGAATGTACTGTTACCTCTCCAGCAGCTGACAACCTGCTTTCATTTGCCTTGCATTCATGCCATTTTAATCTGCTACTTACAGTAACTAGGATTTCCTGACTGTTCATGTTGTCACTAATGTCCAAGGCCTTGGAATGGGTTATTAGTCACTTTTTTTGTCTGATCATGCCGCTGTGAAGCACCTTGTAATGCTTTACTATGTTAACAATGCTATATAAATGCAAATTGTTGTTGTTGTATTACCCTTGAGAAAACCAAGGAGGACAGAGCTATAAGATAGTCTGAATGATTTTTCAGTGATGGTTTGAAGATTGTAGGTAGGAACTCAGCCTTTATCCCAACTATAGTGCAAATGTAATAAATATAGCAGCAATTATTCAAATATCTATTATGCTGTTAAAAGATGAGAAAATGGATGATTGATAAACTAATATGAAAACCAACCACTGAACTCAAATCAGCCTTTCTGACTTCCTACAATTGTATTTCTGTGATATTTTGCAGATGAACTTTCATTTTTGTTCTCTTAGCCTTGTTTCATTTCATTTTTGTTTATCCTTGTTTTTTGGTCATTTTGCATGACCCATTCAGGTTAATGCAGATATATCAACTGCATTTCCCGTGTGAAATGAGATGCCACTGGCTGTGCATTACTGTTTCCTATGGAGTTCAGTAGGAAAAAAAGTGATCTAATTTTAAACAGGGCTGCCAGACACTATTCCTTTGGGTTTCACAGCTAGACTCTCCCAGGTAATTGCATCTAGACATTCCAATCAATAACATTTAATACAATTTCATCCTACATAGGGCTTTTGACCCTTTAAGATCAACTTCCCTTTGGCTAAGTTGAGTTGCTTTGTTGGATTTCTTTCAGTAGATAAAAGCTTATTCAGGCCAAATCACTTTAAAGGGCAATGTGTGGGCCTCTGTCTGTGATTCCCCCATAGACTTGGGTTCCTGATTTCAGCTGAATTTGTGCAGAGTGAAAATTACTATGTTATACAAGATTAGTTTTCTGTCTTAGGTTGTTGACACCTTCACAATTCAGGCAGGCTGTTTGAATTCTGATTGGTTCAAAAGTCAATGCTATGCAAGCATTATTGCACTGGAGAGGGTGATGCAGTTGAGGGGTCAAGGACGGAATCTTTTTGGTTATAATTCATTCTAATAGAGGAGCTATTATGCAACTGGGTGTATACTTTAGGCCACCAAATAGTGGGAAGGAGGAGCAAATTTTGAGGCAAAGTGCAGAAAGATGCAAGAACTACAGAGTAGTGATAACAGAGGGTGGGGGTGCTTCAATTATCATAATATAGACTGGGATTGTAACAGTCTAAAAGGCAAAGAGGGGGAGTAATTCCTGAAATGTGTACATGAGAACCTTCTTGATCTGTGTAATTTCAGCCTAGCGAGGAAGCAAGCAGTGTTGGATCTAGTTCTGGGAAGTAAGTGGAGCATGTTTTAGTGAGAGAGCTTTTGAGGAACAATGATCATAATATTGTCAGGTTTAAAATAGTTAAGGGAAAGGACAAGGTACAATCAACTGTAAAAATCCTTAACTGGAGGAGGGCTACCTTCAATGATTTGAAAAGAGATCTGGCCCAGGTAGATTGGAATCATAAATTGGTAGGTAAAGCAGTAATTGAACAATGAGAGTTCTTCAACGAGAGGATGGTTCAGGTACAGATAGACACATTCCCTTGAGGGGGAACAGAAAGGCATCCAAAGCTGGAACTCCCTGGCAAATGACATATTGTCCTTTATTGCAAGATGATTGGAGTACAAAAATAAGGACGTCTTGCTACAGTTGTATAGAGCTTTAGTGCAACTGCACCTGGAATACTTTGCGCAGTTTTGGTCCCATATATAACAAAGGATATAATTGCCTTGGAGGTGGTACAGTGAAAGATCATTAGATTGGTTCCTGGGATAAGAGGGTTGTCCTATGATGACAGGCTGTGTAAATTGGGCCTATACTGTCTGGAGTTTTGAAGAATGACAGGAGATCTCATTGAAACATACAAGATTCTGAAGGGGTTGGATAGGGTAGGCACAGACAGATTGTTTCCCCTGGCTGCGGAATCTAGAACATGGAAGCACAGTCTCAGGACAAGGGGTTAATCATTTAGGACTAAGATGAGGAGAAACGTCTTCACCCAGAGGATTGTGATTCTTGGGAATTGTCTACCCCAGAGGGTTGTAGATGCTCCATCATTGAGTATATTCAAGACTGAGATCAATAGATTTTTGATCTCTCAGAGAATCAAGGGAGTGAGCAGGAAAGTGGAGTGGAGGCAGAAGATCAGCCATGATCGTACTGAATGGTGGAGTGGCTCCAGAGGCTGACTGGTCTACTCTTGCTCCTATTTCTTATGTTCTTATGTTACCTCTATTAGATTGCCTCTTAATCTTGTCTGTTCTAATGAACAGATCTCAATTTTTCTCATTGTTCCTCGAAAACAAAGCCTCCTACCAGGTATCTATAGTTTTTTTTTGTACTTCCTCCTTATTCTCTCTCTTCATTTTTATCATTACACATTACTGAGCCTTAAATTTCATTTGAATCTATCTGCCCCATTCAGTCATGCATGTCTCATGAAGTCACTTGCAGTCCTCTTCATAGTTAAACATGAAGAAAAAAAGAAAATGGAGAAATAAAGAAATACATGATATTGATACAGTGCCTTTCATAACCTCATGTCACACAAGTGCCAGGCAGTGACGATATCGAAAAGAGAGAACCGAACCATCTCCCTGTGACATTCAGTGGTATTACCATCGCTGAATCCCCAACTATCAACATCCTGGGAGTTACCACTGACCAGAAAATGAATTATAGCAGCTAAATAAATACTGTGGCTACAAGAGCAGGTCAGAGACTGGGAATTCTGCAGCGAGTAACTCACCTCCTGACTCGCCAGAGTCTGTCCACCATCTACAACTCAGGAGTGTGATGGAATACTCTCCACTTGTCTGGATGAGTGCAGCTCCAACAACACTCAGCCACTCAACACCATCCAGGACAAAGCAACCTGCTTGATCAGCACCCCAACTATCACCTTAAACATTCACTGCCTTTATCATTGGCACACAGAAGCAGCAGTGTGTACTATCTATAAGCTGCACTGGGGCAATTTGCCACACCACTTTCAACAACATCTTCCAAACCCACAACATAGAGTCAAAGAGAGATACAACACTGAAACAGGCCCTTCAGCCCACTGAGTCTGTGCCAACCAACAACCACCCATTTATACTAATCCTACATTAATCCCATATTCCCTACCACATCCCCACCATTCTCCTACCACCTACCTACACTAGGGGCAATTTACCTATCAACCTGCAAGTCTTTGGCTGTAGGAGGAAACCAGAGCACCCAACAGAAACCCACACGGTCACAGGGAGAACATGCAAACTCCACACAGACAGTATCCAGAACCAAACCCAGGTTGCTGGAGCTGTGAGGCTGTGGTGCTAACCACTGCGCCACTGTACCACCCTGACAGCTTCCACCTAGAAGGACAAGGACAGCAGGTGCATGGGAACACCACCATCTGCAAGTTCCCCTCCAAGCCACACACTATCCTGACTTAGAAATATATAGCCGTTCCTTCACTGTTGTGAGATCAAAACCCTGGAACTCGCTCCCAGTTGGTGTACCCACACCAGATGGACTGCAGCGGTTCAAGAAGGCAGCTCGCCATTACCTTCTCAAGGGCAATTAGGGATGGGCAACAATCGCTGGTCTTGCCAGTGATGCCCACATCCCATGAAACAAATAAAAAAATGTCTGAGTGCTTTGCAGCCAACTAAGTACATTTGAAGTGTAGTCACTATTATAATGTAAGAAACAAGGTTATAGTGATATTGATTAAGTGATAAATATTGGCCAGGACACTGAGGAGAGCTGTCCTACTCCTCTTCAAAAGAGCATCTTGGGATTACTTACATCTGCATGAGCAAGCAGCCAGAGACTCAGTTTAATCTCTGATCTGAAAGATGATACTTCATTCAGTGCTCCCTCTCTACTGTACCGAAGTGTCAGCTCAAGTCTCTAGAGTGAGATTTGAACCCACTACCTTCTAAGTGCAAGGCCAGAGTACTGCCACTGAGATACTACTGACTCAGTTTGAATGCAAGCCTGAGTAGGGTCCAGTTAATCCACCTTGGGCTCAAGTTGCAAGAGATGTTTGAGCTTTCTGGTGATTTTTTAAAAATTTCCAAAATATACTTTATTCATAAAAATCTGTAAAAAAAATACATTACAAAACAGTTCCAAACAGCACCAAGTCAAAAAATACAAAGAGTGCAAAGGAGATCAGTTTCCTTCAATACAGGAGCGAGTGGCCTCACAACCCTTCCATTTCATTTCTCATGCCATATACATTTTACATCAAACAAAAATTTTCCAGATACAGTTCGAGGGGGTTTCCATGGGTCCAGCCCCTCAGTTCAGCTTGATGGGGGGACCTTACACAGTGGTCTGTCCCCATTGAGCTTTTGCTGCGGTTGCCCCAAGCTTTAGTGCGTCCCTCAGCACGTAGTCCTGGACCTTGGAATGTGCCAGTCTGCAACATTCGGTCATGGACAACTCTTTGCGCTGGAAGACCAGCAAGTTTCGGGCAGACCAAAGGGCGTCTTTCACCGAATTGGTAGTCCTCCAGCAGCAGTTGATGTTTGTCTCGGTGTGCGTCCCTGGGAACAGCCTGTAGAGTACAGACTCCTGTGTTACAGAGCTACTTGGGATGAAGCTCGAAAAACCACTGCATCTCTTTCCACACCTGCTTTGCAAAGACACATTCCAGAAGAAGGTGGGCAACTGTCTCTTCCCCTCCATAGCCACCGCGGGGGCATTGTGCGGAGGGGGTGAGACTTCGGGCGTGCAGGAAGGATCTGACGAAGAGGGCTCTTCTCACCACCAGCCAAGCTACATCTTGGTGCTTGTTTGAAAATTCTGGTGATGAGGCATTCCGCCAAATTACTTTGGCGATCTGCTTGGGGAACCATCCGACAGGATCCACCATCTCCTTTTCCCGTAGGGCCTTGAGGACGTTCCGTGCAGACCACTGCCTGATGGATCGGTGGTCAAAGGTGTTTTCCCACAGAAACTGCTCCATGAAGGATAGGTGATACGGCACGGTCCAACTGGATGGAGTGTTCCACGGCAATGTGTCCAGGCCCATCCTTCGTAACACCGGGGACAGAGCTTTCTGGTGATTTTTAAAAAAGATATTTCCAAAATATACTTTATTCATAAAAATCTGTGAAAAATACATTGCCAAACAGTTTCAGACAGCACCAAGTCAAAAATACAAACAGTGCAAAGGCGGTCCGTTTGCTTCATTACAATCATGAGTTGCCTCACAACCCTTCCATCTCATTTGTCATGCCATTAACATTTTTACATCTTACAGCAAATGAAAATTTTTCCGATACAGTTCAACGGGTTTCTCATGGATCCAGCCCTTCAGTTCAGCTTGATGGGGGGACCTTACACTGTGGTCTTTCCCCATTGAGCCTTTGCTGCGGCTGCCCCAAGCTTTAGTGCATCCCTCAGCATGTAGTCCTGGACCTTGGAATGTGCCAGTCTGCAACATTCGGTGGTGGACAACTCTTTGCGCTGGAAGACCAGCAAGTTTCGGGCAGACCAAAGGCCGTCTTTCACCGAATTGATAGTCCTCCAGCAGCAGTTGATGTTTGTCTCGGTGTGCGTCCCTGGGAGCAGCCCGTCGAGCACAGACTCCTGTGTTACAGAGCTGCTTGGGATGAGCCTCGACAAAAACCACTGCATCTCTTTCCACACCTGCTTTGCAAAGACACATTCCAGGAGGAGGTGGGCAACCGTCTCTTCCCCACCACAGTCACCGCGGGGGCATTGTGCGGAGGGGGCAAGACTTTGGGCGTGCAGGAAGGATCTGGCGGGGAGGGCCCTTCTCACCACCAGCCAAGCTACATCTTGGTGCTTGTTTGAAAGTTCTGGTGATGAGGCATTCCGCCAAATTACTTTGGCAGTCTGCTCGGGGAACCATCCGACAGGATCCACCGTCTCCTTTTCCCGTAGGGCCTTGAGGACGTTCCGTGCAGACCACTGCCTGATGGACCGGTGGTCAAAGGTGTTTTCCCACAGAAACTGCTCCACGAAGGGTAGGTGGTACGGCACGGTCCAACTGCATGGAGCGTTCCGCGGCAATGTGACCAGGCCCATCCTTCGCAACACCGGGGACAGATAGAACCTCAGCACGTAGTGACACTTGGAGTTTGCGTACTGGAGATCTACACACAGTTTGATGCAGCCGCACACGAAGGTGGTCATCAGGATGAGGGCCACGTTGGGTACATTTTTCCCGCCCTTGTCCAGAGATTTGAACATCGTGTCCCTCCGGACCCGGTCCATTTTAGATCCCCAGATGAAGCGGAAAATGGCTCGGGTGACTGCCACAGCGCAGGCGTGGGGTATGGGCCAGACCTGCGCCACGTAGAGCAACAACGTGAGCGCCTCGCACCTGATGACCAGGTTCTTACCCACAATGGAGAGAGATTGCTGCCCCCACATGCCCAACTTTTGTCGTACCTTGGCTACTCGCTCCTCCCAGGTTTTGGTGCACGCCCCGGCCCTTCTGAACCATATCCCCAGCACCCTCAGGTAGTCTGACCTGATGGTGAAGGGGACAAAGGATCGGTCAGCCAAGTTCCCAAAGAACATGGCCTCGCTCTTGCCGTGGTTAACTTTGGCTCCCGAGGCCAGTTCGAACTGGTTGCAGATGCTCATCAGTCTGCGCACGGACAGCGGAGCTGAGCAGAAGACGGCGACATCATCCACGTACAGGGAGGTTTTCACCTGAGTGCCTCCACTGCCTGGGATTGTCACCCTTCTTATGCTCGCATCCTTCCTAATAGACTCAGCAAAGGGTTCAATACAGCAAACAAACAAGACCGGGGAGAGAGGACAGTCCTGTCTGACTCCAGATTGGATCAGAAAACTTTCTGATTCCCACCCATTGATTGAGACTGCGCTACTGATGTTTGTGCAGAGCAGTTTGATCCAATTGCAGATTCCCTCCCCAAACCCCATTTTGGAAAGCACGTCCATCATGTAGGTGTGCGATATCCTGTCAAAAGCCTTCTCCTGGTCCAGGCTGATGAGGCAGGTGTCCACCCTCCTGTCCCGTACATAGGCGATCGTATCCCTGAGTAGCGCGAGACTATCAGAGGTCTTCCTGCCGGGTACAGTGCAGGTCTGTTCCGGGTGAATCACCAACTCCAGAGCAGAATTGACTCGACTGGCTATGACTTTGGACAGAATCGCGTAGTCAACATTAAGCAGTGAGATGGGCCGCCAATTTCTGATTTCTGCCCTCTCCCCCTTCCGCTTGTAAATGAGGGTGATGATGCCTTTCCTCATGGATTCTGACATGCTGCCGGCCAGGAGCATACTCTCGTATACTTCCAGCAGGTCCGGGCCGACCCAGTCCCACAGGGCCGAGTACAACTCGACCGGTAAGCCGTCGCTTCCGGGAGTTTTACTCGTCTCGAAGGACTCGACAGCCTTTGTCAGCTCATCCAGAGTTAGCGGCTTGTCCAGTCTCTCCCTCCTGCTGTCATCTAAGACCTCTGTGATAGATGACAGGAAGGACTGGGAGGCTGTGCTGTCTGAGGGCTTCGCGTCATACAGCCCAGCATAAAAGGATTTGCTGATCCTTAGTATGTCGGACTGCGAAGACGTTACCGAGCCATCTTCTTCCTTCAGGCTGCTGATAACAGAGCTCTCTCTGTGTACCTTTTGGAAGAAGTAACGCGAGCACGTCTCATCCTGCTCGATGGAGCGGAATCTGGACCGGAAGATGATCTTGGAGGCCTCCTTGGCAAAGAGCGAGGCCTACTGGCTCTTCACCTCTTGGAGGTCCTCCTTGACCTCGACCCCCATTGACTGCAACCGGAGCAGATTCTGGAGTCGGGACATTTCCCTCTGTCTCTCTCTCGCCCTCTGAACACCTTTGTGGATGAAGAACCTCTTGATGTTCTCCTTAATCGCTTCCCACCAGTGAACTGGAGACTCAAAGAGGGGTTTCACGGTCCTCCAACCTTTGTAATCCCCTTTGAGTTCCTCAACGTTCTCTGGGGTCAGCAGTGTAGCATTGAGCTTCCACGTCCCTCTGCCAACCCGCTGGTCGTCCTGTAAGTGACAGTCGGCCAGTAAGAGGCAGTGGTCGGAGAAGAACACCGGCTTGACGTTGGTGGATCCGACCGTGACAGCACGGGATACAAACAGGAAGTCAATCCTGGAACGGGCATACCCGTCCGATCTTGACCATGTGTATCTGCGCTGCGTTCCGTCTGCAGGTTTGCTGAAGACGTCGCGCAGTTTGGCATCTTTAACTGTTTCTATTAGGAATCTGGATGTAGCGTCGAGTTTGCTGTCGTCACTGCCGGATCGTCCAGCCGCATTGATGATGCAGTTAAAGTCACCGCCTAGGATGACCGGCCTGGAGGTCGCCAGCAGCAGTGGGAGCTGCTGGAAGATGGTCAGCCGCTCGCTGCGTTGTACCGGGGCGTACACGTTGATCAACCGGAGCGGAGCGTTGTTGTACATCACGTCTGCTACGAGGAGGCGACCGCCCACCACCTCATTAACTTCGGAGATGGTGAAGTTACCTCCCCGCAGCAGAATACCCAGGCCGGAGGAACGGCAATCATTACCCCCCGACCAGATCGATGGCCCGTGGGACCACCAGTGGCGCCCGGTCCCCTTTCTCCTTGAACGCCTTCAGGAACTTGATGCATCCCGCCACGTTCCGGAACGTCACGTCGAAGTATCCACTGCTGGGGAAATCCTGCAGGCAGAAGACGTCCGTAGCTTGAAATCCACAGCAATCGAAGAGGATTTTCTTGATGAAGAAGCTGTTGCTATATTAGGTGTTGCTATACTAAAGGTCTGTGACTATTGGTGCGTTGTAGGGCACAGGGTCAAATGATACACATTACACTAAAACCTTCCACATTGCATTCTACATATGGACAATGGCATTTTGGGTATGTTCCCTTATTGACTTAAAAGACAATTTTTAAGTTGAGAGAACTGACAAACAGTTCAAGTAGTTTCAGGAAGATACTTATGCTCTTTACATTAATGATCTTTCCTTGTCACATAATCCATGTGCCTACTATCACTTGTGTGAAGTACTTAAGTCTAAATTCCTTGCTTTTGCTCATAACCTAATTTCTATCCTCTAGTTTTTGAACACTTTAGAGGTGTGAACAATTCGTCTGTTCAATGTTATCATTCCCTGTTATATCTTGTGTGAGGTAAGTTAAAGTTTTCCCTTTTCTAGGGAGAACAAGCCTAACTTCCTTATCCTTTGACCACAATTTAGATTACTAAAACCATGGATCATTGTTGCTATATTAGGCTCCACCCTCTCAAGGCAACAATATCCTTATGGTAATAAAAGCCTTATGGTAGCTGACAACCCCCTCCCACCCACTACACCCCCTTCCCCCAGCGCCCCCCCCCCCCGCCCGTTCTGTGTTGCCTGCCTGGGTATGTTCTGTCCACAAAAGGACAAATCCAACCCAGCCAATTGCTGCCCTGTCAGTCTACTCTCTATCATCAGAAAAGTGATGGAAGGGGTCATTGGCAGTCCCATCAAGGGGCAGTTGCTCAGCAATAACCTGCTCAGTGACGCTCAGTTTGGGTTCTGCCAGAGCCACTCGGCTCCTGACCTCATTACAGCCTTGATCCAAGCATGGACAAAAGAGCTGAACTCCAAAGGTGAGGTGGGAGTGACTGCCCTTGATATCAAAGCAGCATTTGATCAAGTGTGGCATCAAGGAGCCCTAGCAAAACTGGAATCAATGGGAATCTGGGGCAAAACTCTCCGCTGGTTTGAGCCAAATCTAGCACAGAGTAAGATGGTTGTGGTTGTTGGAGATCAATCATCTCAGTCCCAGGACATCATTGCAGGAGTTCCTCAAGGTAGTGTCCTGGGGCCAACCATCTTCAGCTGCTTCATCAATGACCTTCCCTCCATCATAAGATCAGAAGTGTAGATGTTTGCTGATGGTTGCACAATGTTCAGCACCATTTGTGACTCCTCAGATACTGAAACAGTCCATGTCCAGATGCAGCAAGACCTGGACAATATCCAAGCTTGGGCTGATAAGTGGCAAGTTACTTTTGTGCCACACAAGTGCCAGGCAATAACCATCTCAAACAAGAGAGAATCTAACCATCTCCTCTTGATGTTCAATGACAGTACCATCGCTGAATCCCCAACTATCAACATCCTGGGGGTTACCACTGATCAGAAACTGAAGTGGACCAGTCACATAAATACTGAGGCTAGGAATTTTGCAGTGAGTAACTCACCTCCTGTCTCACCAGTGCTTGTCCACCATCTACAAGGCACAAGTCAGGAGTGTGATGGAATACTCTCCACTTGCCTGGAAGGGTGCAGCTCCAACAATGCTCAAGATGCTCAACACCATCCAGGACAAAGCAGCTGGCTTGATTGACACCCCATCCCCAACATTCCTCCCTTTACCACCGATGCACAGTGGCAGCAGTGTGTACCATTTACAAGATTACAAGATGCACTGCAACCACTCACCACACGTCTTTCGACAGCACCTTCCAAACCCGCGACCTCTACCACCTAGAAGGACAAGGCCAGCAGATGCATGGGAGCACCATCACCTGCAAGCTCCCCTCCAAACTAGAGGTGTGCAAAGGAAACCCGACTCAAGTCCGGATACTGGACCCGGAAGCCCGACCCGAACCCGACACATGCCATTGGATCCCGTCGGGGTCAGGTTGGGTAGCAGGCCTTTACCCATGTACTGATGTAAAGGCCTGCCAACCGAGCCGACCCCGACGGGTCCCGAGGATATGTGTCAGGTTCGGGTTGAGTGGGGTCGGACTTCTGTGTCCAGAATTCAGGCTCGCGTCGGGTTTCCTTTGCACACCTCTACTCCAAACCACACACCATCCTGACTTGGAACTATATCGCTGTTCCTGGGTCAAAATCCTGAAACTCCCTTCCTAACAGCACTGAGGGTGTACCTACACCACATGGACTGCAGAAGTTCAAGAAGGCGGCACCTTCTGATGGGCAATTAGGGATGGGCAATAAATGCTGGCCTGGCCAGCGATGCCTACATCCCACGAGTGAATAAAAAAAATGCCGCTAGTTTATGGGATGCTGCGGCACATGTGGCCAACTTCTATCCTCTGGGTCCTTTTTCCTTAACATAGACATGTGTGACTTGACCCAGGTAATTCATAAAAACACTTACAGTATAGATTATCATATTGTCATATCATATACTGTCCCTTTAAGTAACGTATGTAGTCATTGCAGCTTTTCTTAGTTTTGAGAAATCGTCAATTGCCTTTTTAACCTCAAATTCCTTTGAGGTTGTATCATGGCGAATATTAATGACACCCTGTAGTTGTATAAATCGCAGAAGGTTCATATTTAGTGGAGAAAATATGACTAGTCATTAGTCTAATAGTGTAGGGAATATTAAACCATCCGTCAAATGTGACTTATAGCACATACATCGACTGCTCATGACAAATGTAGAAATGGCAGCTTGGCTTATTTTAGTGTCAGGTCCTTATTTTAGTCGTTTTGTATAAATGTATTATTTTGGTGATTAATTTGTACACGCAATATTTGGACTGCAGTATTCACATTAAAATTAGCTATAGCGCCAAAAGAACTTTACTGTTATATTTGGTAAACATGTGGCAACATCACTTTGTAGTATGACTTCTAATCTTGAAAAATGACAATATGTAATCCTGGGCAATGTTCATATTTTTACTGGAAACTTACAACTAAGTCCAATTCCCAGGGCAGAAGCCCTGGATTTTCCAAAAAGTTGAACAGCATTCCCAATGAAATAAAAGTGGGAAATATTTTGTTAATTATTGGCGATGACAAAAGAAATGCAACCAAACTAAAGGACTGGCTCAGTATTCGATCTGTGTTCCTGTTCAGAATAGAGCCAATTCAACTTCACTGTCTTTGAATGATTCATGTTGATTTTCAGTAAAAACAAAGTGATCAGATACTGTTGCTGAACATCCAATAGCTGCCTTGGCTGTGAATTTAAGGAAAAACTATCGAAAATGATAATTTTATGAACCGAGCAAAAAATGTAGTCAACAGAAATGTATGCAATCTGTAGAATTATGAATAGAATAATATAAACAATGGAAGATAGCATCAAACACAATGGCAAGCATTACTATTTATTACTACTACTATTTATTAGTAATGCTAATAAATAGTTCTGCAAAAAATTATATTTGTCTGCTTGTCATTTATCCATAATGTAAAGTCATGTCATGTAATAAGATGTAATCTAATGAATATTCATTGGGTTGGCTGACACTTTGGAGAAAATCATTCTGAAATCCCAAGCAAAGGGGCTTTAGCGGAAAGACAAGTGTAAAATGGCAGTCCTTCCAGTTATTTTCATTTTATTGCATAGGGTAAAATGCTATAAAGTTACATTTAATATTCTTTCTGATATCGATGCTTAAATTGGGTTTATGTTTCAGTGTTCCCACTTAATAAAATTTGAGGCCCCAGGTTGAGTGCCATTGCTAAATTCAAAATGGTGTTAGACTAAGGGTAATACGGACAGCAGAGATATAAAATGTAGACATAAACAACATTACATAACAGTGCTAATACTTTGTCGCTCCCAGCAGTTTGCAGCATAGAGTTCAAATCTCATAAAGGTGCAGTTAAGCTACTGCTGTACTGTTTTGCAGTGAGTATATCTGAATCATTCTAGGAACAGTAATCTCTAACCAAATGTTTATATAATTTAATAAAATCTAGGCACCAGATGATATTCCAGTATAGAAGAAATTAATTAAATGTTATTAATATAGCATTCTGCTTTAACTATTTATTGTTGAACACCTAGAGAAAAACCTTGCAGTACGTGACACCATCCTGTCCTCACTGTCTACTGTTTAAAAGTCATTAGAAAAGTGTCCTCATCTCATGTGTTTAAACTGGTGTGTTGATCTACCACAAGAATGGTCAAGGACAGGACCCAGACGTACAGCAGTGCCTAATGCAGAAGCTTTTTTTCTCCTCTCTCTTCCTACTTCAAATCAAAGGCACCATCTGTTGTGACAAGTGTTCACATTCACCTTTTCCCTCTTATCTGCACTCTCGCAGGGAAGTGCTCTGGAGGCTGTTTGAGGCTGACAGTCTAATCCAACTGCTGATACCACATTTCTCTATTCATTCTGCCCCTCAGGCTTTGGACACTATTTTTATCAAGTGAAAAAAGATAGACAAAAAAAAAAACCACCACAGGATTATACTCAGATTGATAAAAAGGTAAAGGCACCTTTTCTGTTGTGCCAGTTTTAACTGAACAGCTGCATATAATTTTATTGTATAATATGCAATTCCATGCTGCTCCTGAAATTACTAGCTTGTTCTGTCTCAATGTAAAACCATCCTTATGCTTTAAGCCTAAAAAAATTACATTTATTCATGTTTAGTTGTAATCTTCAGATTAGTTCCATGTGTTTTCCAATCCTCCGATGGAAGCATAAATGTTATATAAAGTGCACTTCCAGAAATTCACCGGGAAGTTAGTTTGAAAAGATGGAATATTTGGAGAATATTAATAGTGATTCACAATATTTTCAAAGTCAGTTATAAAAGCAACAAATCATAGCTGTGTTTCATAAAAATAATTAATCAGTTCTCAAAGCACAGTCTAGTTTTTCTATGGGTATTTGTAATCATATTGTAAATGGATTATTATACTTGTATTCATTTGACTAAAAAAAATTAACATTACAAATTACAGGGATGTTTTCAAAATGCCAGTAGTTTCCATTTTGTTTTTAATTTAAGAACAGATTTGTAAGATAAGCTAGCATTTTACAAAGTCAGACTGACTTTAATGAGACTTCTTCAAGGGCTGTTCCTGGGGAGCAGATGGCCTTTGGCTGGATCCACTGTCCTTCTTAAATGGACACACTAACCTTTTATAAACTGAATGTCCTTTGCTGCTTTTAAAAGTCAGGACATAATGTTACATAGGGTTGCAAAGATAAGTTGCTGTAAATGTTAAAAGTTAAAAAGCACTAGTCTTAATTAGTAACTGTTTGAAATAAGAGGAATTTAGATAAAGAGTTACATTAACAGTATGCATACGCTATGAAATATTCATATTTTGTGAAGGTTTCATCAGTGGTTTTAAACTATGCATTCTGAGTTAGACAGAATCTGAACATTAAAGTGCCACATTTTCAGATATGATCATATTTTAAAATAAAGGTTAATTTGACATTAAATTGGAGTTGGAGCTTCAGCTTTCTGTAGGAGGCAATGTTTTGACACAAAATGCAGAATTTTATTTTGTTATTGTTAGCAGATTAGCATTGCCAGGATTGTCCTGGAGTTTCCCAGAATTAAGGGTTAATCTCCTGGACACTTGTATGGGCAACAGCTGGGAGAAAAATCATAGAGGCATTGAAGAAATAGTGTGCTTTGTTCATTTTCTTTGAATGCTTAAGTTTATTAGTTATAACAGTATTGGAGATTGGGAGAAAGGCTGTTTAACAAAATGGGGCAGCTGGAGGCAGATAGTCATGAAATGAAACATCCAGGAACACACTGCAGATGTTGTGAGGTAATACTAAAGGATTGATAGAGGGAGCATGCTTATAAATTGTCAGTCATGGGTAATAGTGTTAGTTCTTTCCATTATCTGTTTATATAATGGTGGTCTCTGCAGCAACATTGGAAGGTCCTACAGGGTTTCCTTGCATTGCTAGACCAAATACATCAACATCTCAAGCTGGCCAGTTACTTAGTAAGCAAGTCACTGTAAGCCTTGTTAGCACTTGAGGGGGGCAGAATTTCACCAAACCACGCTCCTGGTGAATGAATGAATGGATGGAAAATTGTATGAACTGGGTGCCCCAGGTTCCTGGTAAATACTCCCAACAGATAATTTCCCCTCTCTGAAAGTGAGTTTCTGCAAAATTACCTTTTGTACTGCAAAAGTTCTGTACAGCTTAAATAGGGAAACAGATGAGATTTTTCCAAGTAACAATTTATACGCCTTGTTGATAAATAAAGTGGGTGGAAAGATAAAAACTTGGGTTGCCAACCCTTCAGAATTCTCTTGGCGTGTCTAGGAGTTGAAGATTAATCTCTAGGACACTGCTGCAAGCTAACGCAGGAGAAAAGTCATAGGGGCATTCAACAAAACTTTTTTATTCATTTTCATTGAGAACCTTCATTATTGATTGTAAAAATATTGCAGATGGGGTAAAAGGCTGTTTCACTAACAGTCAAGATTAATCCTATTTGGTAGCAAGAGTTTGTTCCCCTTCCAATTAGAGTGGGAAGAGAGTCTGCACAGAAGATGGACCAATGGCGCAACTGCTCGGGTATAGTTTGAGGCAGGAGATCATATGATGAAACCTCCAGGAATACCCAACCAGAGTTGGTAACCCTAACCAAAATTGAGTGCAATCAGATTTGCCTATCTTCTGTAAGAAAATTATTTGCCAAGCAAACCTGTGCATAATTGAAGTTAATACCCACCTCAAATTAATGGGGCAAATTTTAATCCCAGATACTTCAGTTGCAATAAACAAACACCACATCTATGATCTGCTGTAAAATATAGCCATAGCAACAACACAGTTAGAGGAATTCCTGAGTCACACCATGCTCTCCAGTGCCATCTCGTACACTTGATTTAGTAAAGCAGGAAATCCTCATTTTTATTTAGTGGAATCACAAGATGTTAACTTGGTAAACTGAAGCTCAAACAAGATTTAGAAAATCTATATCAAATGACCAAATCTCATGGAAACTATTTAATTCAAAAATTGATAATTGAGGATTTTCAACAAAAACACAATTTGGTTAAAATATCACAGTCTGACTTTATAGTTTTAATTGGGCCATTTATCAGTTTACATTTTCTTTTTTTACAATTTCCCTAGGCCATGCAACATTACCCAGCTGGAGGACAGACAGATGAGCTAGTTACCAGAAGGGTGCACGAAAGGAGGTACAGCTGGCATGCCATCTGATTTTTCTTCCTTCCCAATGGAGGAGCATCTGGCCTCTGCTTATGCCCTTCTCATGATGTTACAAGTGAGACGGGGAGCTAGCCATGAGGGGAATTGCAAATGCAAGCTCCAGTCCTGCCATCATTGAAACATGAATGTATTGGGTGACAACACTTTTTTGCGGTTTTATGCCTTGTACCCTTTTCTGCTAGGTCACATGATTTTTTTATGTTTAAAAATAAATCATTTTGCAACAGTCCCAATATCTGCAAACTTCCAATCATCCAAGGACTGCTAGCGAATATATGGCCAGGCATCTGCAATCCTTATTGCACATTGTTTTTCATGCCTATCCCAGGGTGGATTTTCTTTGTCTGATTCTGTGAAGTGCCTTGCATATTTTTCTATGTTAAAGACACTATATAATTGCAGGCTGTACTTTTTTAAAATTCATTCTCAGGATGAGGATGTCACTGGCAAGGACAGCATTTAATCCTGTCACTAGTTGCCCTGGAATGGTTTGATGCAGCTGACTGGCTCGCTAGGCCACTTCAGAAGGCAGTTAAGAGTCAACCACTGGTGCGTAACAGGAGTTGCATATAGACTGGACAGGGTAGGCATGGTCAGTTTCCTTCTCTAAAGGACATTAGTGAACCAGTTGGGTTTTCACGACAATCCAACAACTTCATGTTCACTTTGATACAAGCTTTTTATTTCCAGATTTTTAGTTTATATAGTGAATTCGAATTCACAAACCGCCACAGTGGGATCCAAGCATACATTCTCTGGATTGTCAATCCAGGCCTCTGGATTACTAGTCCAGTAACATAACTCCCCCACAAATCATATCCAGGTCTTAGTAGTTTCACAGAAGAAAGTATTTGGAACCCTGACATATGTTAATGCAATATCCAAATTTACATACAGAAGTACAAGCCCAAGGAAAAACACTTCAAAGTGCATTGATCTTCCTATAATGTTTTAATTTATACATTTTACGCAATTATTTGAACATGAAGTCAAACCTGCAGCTACACACATCCACCACTAGATGGAGCTAAACCTGACAGCTCCAGGACACTGACCACGAGTCCCACCATTCCATTAACAGTAATTTAGGCTGGAATTTCACAAGGCCTTTGGGGACAGGTTGGGAGGCGGGAAGGCTGGCAAAATGGTGCAGGACGATGTCGCGATGAGGTGTCCGATGTCTTCCCACTGCCATGCCATTTTGCCAGCAGTGGGAAAGGTGGCAGATTGGCTGCCCACCAGGAGCCCAATTGAGCTTTGTAATTGGTCAATTAAGGGCCACTTCCTGCCTCTGCAGGCAGTTTGCCCATGTCGGGGGCCCACTGCCACATGGGGAAACCATTCAGTGAAACTTGGTGGCTTCCCAGCGGGCTCTGGCGGGCTGAGCATTTTTGGGCATTCCATGGCCTACAAAGGTGCCCCCAAGCAGCAATGGCTGCCCCATGATAACAGCGCAGCATGCCCTCCATGACATCCCCACCGCCGATCGCCAGGGCCTGCCTACCTGTACCCGGCGTCGCCTGACCACTTACCCCTCTTCAAGGGCACCTCAGCTATTGAGGCGCCTTCGCCTCGCAGCTGCAGCCTCAGCAATGGCAACTGCTGATTGGGACAGCTGCTTTTGGGGGTGGCCCACTGTCCTTACCTGGGACTGCAAATCCAGCGGCAGCCACTTAATTAGCCACCGCCAGGAATATGCCTCCTGGGTCCCACCGTCAGTCGAAGCAGGGTCGCCTCCCTCGTTCCGTCCTGTCAGTGGACCTCAGTAGCAGTGGAAAAATTCAGCCCTTAGAAACAGAAACATACCACTTTCTTCTTCCCTTGCTTCAGTTTTCCCTCATTCTATTTTCAATTAAATGATTCATGAAAATTTTCTGAGTGTTTTTGTCTCTCTGAGAGATTACTTCAGCAGGGTGCTCCCTCCTCTTCCCTCAGCCCCATCATGAAACCTGATTTTGAGCCCCAAGAGCTTTCTGTTGCCTTTTTAGTACTTTGCTGCCATACACTTCTCTGGTATGGTGTTTTTGCTAGTCTGCTGGCTTTTTTCTCTCTTTAGGGATCAATTTTGCTGATTGTTCTTAGCAGATTGACTCCTCTCCTCACACCTGCAGCTGTGCCCTTCTGCCAGTAGATGGAGTTTTATAAGATGCTGCAGATCTCCATACCAGTAACTACAGCAGTACGGATGGACTGATGGAAATTTGCTTCGTCTTGACTTTCCATGGATAATTCACTAGTAATACATTAGGAGTCTTGTGTACAGTTTGCAGTTCATGTAAGTGTCATGGTTGTTTTCTGTCATACGATCGCTGTCACAAATGGTCGCAAAGTCTGCATTGTTATAACATAGTGGTGTTCTCCTAAGAACCATGAGCAATGCCAAGGGCGATCAGCTAGTCACTTAAAATAATGTTGTATTGATATCTTGCAGTGCTTGACTAACAGATTTTAGCAAAGCAGCTGGTTTGAGAAGACACAATCACCATGAAGGTGATATCTCTTTCAGTACTCCTGAGAATTATTTTTCTTGCTGGGAAGTATACAGATACAGATAAAAAAAAGAATAGCTGATATTCTACAGGAAAGGGAGAGGAGAGACAGAGACAAGACATAGCCTCTCCCATTCAAAACTCCTTAATATGTTGTAATTTTAAAGTTGGGATATTACAGGATGGATGAACTGGATTAGGCAAGATGGAAGTATAATCAAAATTACCAAGCTAGTATTCTTCATCATTCAGGCATCCTTTACAAACCATAGGAAGTTACCCTATATGGTCTAAAGGATGCCTGAATGCTAGTTTGATGTCCGCTGTCTCATTCCCCCTCCCAGGGCCCGGTGAAACAAGTTATGACATTTTTCTACAAATAGTCGTTTAGTAGTATACAGAACTTGATTATTGCTGAAAATAGACACATATTGTCGAAGCTTTTCATCTTGCACTCATCAGGACAATCGCAAGAATAACCAATGTATGAGAAAACAACAACTTATACTGCATGAGAAGAGAGTGCTGATTGGTTTCAAGTGAACTCTGATTGGCTGAGGCGTTGCCTTGGCAAATGCACCAGTTTATGGTGACTGACAGTTAACTGCCAAGCTTTGTTTAAAATTTAAACCAGGCAGCTTGACTCTGATTGGTCAAGGCATTGACCTGATGAATGAACCAGCGAACGGCTGTCACTTATTTTGTTCAGCTGAAATTTTGTTCAGCTGCAAGGCTGTCTTTTTTGGCCCTGAAAAGTGCCCAGTCTATCTCAAATTACCCTGGAAGGGTAATGTATCCTAAAAATTCGAGCAACAGGTAAAGCTAGCTGTTTCATGCTGTTACTATGCAGTAGCAGCACATGTGGTGTTCGCCACTAACAGGATGCTGCTGTCAAGCCAAAAAGACCCCCTGCCTATCACATAAATGAGTAATGTGATATATGAATTTCAATGCCAGTGTAATGCTAGGTATATAGGCCGTACATCCCAAAGACTGGCGGATGGTATCAAACAACATGCCTATTCTGCTGTTTGCAACGGGCAAGGTACAGGCCGTACCCAACCAGCCCATGCTTGCAAAACTCAAAACACAGTGTCCAACATTAGATGTGATTCCGCGATTGGACAACTTTTGCTAAATAATGCACAGTGCGCTAAGAATTACTCTGGCAACCAATTTAAAATTGTCTGTAGGGCTCACAGTGTGGTGCATTTGTATGTACTGGAATCTACGTATATTAATACACAGGGCCCTGTTCTTTGTTGACAGAAAGAATATGTACAAACATTGCACCTGTTTCAGCTGAATAAAATAAATGACAGCCATTCCTGAACCAGCATGGCTCATTCCTCAGGGCAATGTCTTGACCAATCAGAGTCAAGCTGCCTGGTTTAAATTTTAAACAAAGCTTGGCAGTTAACTGTCAATCACTGTAAACTTGTACATCCATCATGACAATGCCTCTACCAGTCAGAGTTCACTTGGCAACCAACCAGCACTCTCTTCTCATGCAGTATAAGTTGTTGTTTTCCCTTATGTGGCGACCAGGTGAGAAAGGGGTCTGGGGTTCCCTCTCAGCCTTCACCTGGTCTTACCGTAACAGGGTTTAATTTTAAACATACTTTTTTTTTAGCTCCCCTTTAGTGAATCCATGTTCACTAACTTCCAATTATAAGGTAAAGAAACTAGCCAGGTTTTCTTAGGTTTAAAGAAAAAAGATTGAACTTTATTAAACTTAAACTCTAATTCGGTTAACGCCTACAGATACGCGACGCGCCCACGCTAGCATGCATATGCAATACACATATGGAGATAGAGACAGAAAAGAGCAGAAGAAATAAAGTGGAAAAGTTTGAGGCAACATCGAAAGATGGTTTTGGTTACTGTTCTTCGCTCGCTGTAGAGTTCTTGATTGTAGGTAGGTCTTGCTTTTGGTTGGGGCCCAGTATTCTTCTTAAACCTTGTTCGATGTAGGAGACTTTTCTCTCTTACGGTTCATGTGTCCTCAGTGGGTCCAGAGGCTTGTAAGAAAGAAATGGGAGCAGACAGGAGAGGTCTTCTCACTCCAGGAGCAAACAGTCTTTTTGAGTTCAACCCTCTGTAGTTAGTTCAAAAACTCTGGACCAGCCAGTTAGTCATGTGACTGGCTGGTTAAACCAGTTTGTGGATTGCATCACCTTAGCAGTCTCTGGAATGCTCCTCTTGCACCCAATACCTGGTGATCAAAGTCCATTTTAGGATAAGTGGAAAA
This sequence comes from Heterodontus francisci, assembly GCF_036365525.1. Lineage (NCBI taxonomy): Eukaryota > Metazoa > Chordata > Chondrichthyes > Heterodontiformes > Heterodontidae > Heterodontus > Heterodontus francisci. The sequence continues at coordinate 37,572,685 of NC_090372.1, forward strand.
GGGAAGTAATCTCTCTTGTCCTTATTGGTATGTAAATATCCTCCATCTAAGTCTGGCAGCCCTTGTAACAGGCCTTCTCTTCTTCCCAGCAACAATTTGAAATTTAATGTCCATATGGCAAAATTAATATGCCTCATTCTTGGCAGGTGGGGGCCCAGCATGACACTTACACATTGGTTATTCTTGTGATTGTCCTGATGAGTGTAAGATGAAAAGCATCGAAGATATGTCTCTATTTTCAGCAATATACATTTTTCTACATTAAGGATGCTATTAAAATGCAAATTGTTGTTGTTCAATTTTGATGAATTCTTAGAAAATCATATGTTTAAGCAAACCCTTAATGTTTAGTCCAGCAACTAATTGATACTATCCAGCAGTTGGGGCTTTAGTCTATCATCAGAAGTTACAATTGGACCCCGAGAAAAGCTTTGTATATCTAGGTGTCAGCTTCCATGTGAACCTGATAACACCCAGACCTACCTCTCTGTCACCTGTCTTAACCCTTCTGTTACCTGTGTATTGTCAAACTGCTTGTCTGACATACAGTCTTGAAGCAATTCCAGTTTCCTCCAATTAAACGCTGGGATGACTGAAGCCATCGCCTTCAGGCCTCACCACGAACTTCAAACCTTTGTCACCAAATACATCTCCACCTCCGACCACTATGTTAGGTTGAAGCAAGCCATTCTATTGGATCTCAAGCTGATCTTCTAACCTCATATGCCCACCGTCTCAAAGGCAGTTGCCTCCACACTTACTGCTATTTGGGTTCTACAGACTATCATAGAGGATAATAAAGTGGGAGGACTGAGAATATCCACATCCATCTCATCTGGATGCTACAATTGAGCAAGCAACAGCAGGTGCAGACCTGGTATCGCCCATTTTGAGAAATCCCAGAGCAGCATAATGGGAGTGGAGACCTGACAGAATGGAACTCCATATCAATCGGCTGCTCTTTCATGAGGCATTAGCTTCAGCACATAAGGTCCTCCTTATGTGTTTCATTTTATGCAGGTTGCATGGAAAGTATACCAAAAGACAACATTTTAGTAGTGTTAGTTTCAGCCCACAAGGTTAGTGACTTGTAGGCTTTACTTGCAGACCAATTGCAGTTGATTTTGCATGATAATAGAGTAGTTCAGTGGGCTAACCCAGAGTTTCTCCTCAGGGTGGGCTCACAGTTTCAGCTGGGTCAGTATATTGTTGTGCTCTCTTTTTAACTATCAATCAGAGTAGGTTTGTAGACTTTACTGTGTTGATGTGCCCAGAACAATTCATTTTTATGTTCATTGATCTCAAGACTTTAGGAAGTCCAAACAGTTATTGGTGATATGTGGAAAGAAGATCTTAGGTAACTTAGTGACAAAGCAATGCATACTCATACGCTTACCAGATATGACTGTTGAAGTATAGACAACAGTCTTGATTGTGCTTGCAGCAAGTCTGTTTGGCAGCATGTGTGCATGGGTACATGGCTCCTCTGGTGTCTGAGAAAGCCGGAATGATGAAGAAAGTAATATTATCTACCATATGGGATCTTCATCATTCTTCAGATGATAGCATTCCTGACACACCACAATCTCCCCTCCCAACTACTCAGGCCTGCTACAGTCATTGAGTCATAGGCTGGGATTTTACCTTGTGGCAGAGACCCCGCCCACCAGCACAAAATGTCGGGGGTGAGCCCACCTCCATCGGGCCTGGAAGCCACACAGCGATATTGCATGGCCCAGGTGCTTAATTGGAAGAGGTCAGGCCTTTTGTCCCTCTGAGGCAGGAGGTCCTGCCTCCAAGAGCTGCTGTCCAATCATGCAAAGATGGACAAAATGGAAGAGGCCCCAGAATACAGGTAAGTGTGTGGGGCCTCACCAGGGACAATTGGCTGGACCCCAGCGAGCGGGCGGGGGCCACTCGAGAGGCAGGGGCAGGTGTTACAGCGGGGGTGGCTTGTGCCACGGTGGATCCTCTATGGGGTAGAGGGTGCCCAATCAGGAGGGCACCACCCCAGCCGGCAAGGAAGCTGCCAGGTTTAACTGGGCGACCTCCCCAGGTGGCGAAGTGGCTGTTCGCCATTGGTAATATATCAGCAGCGGCGGGAGGAGGCTCTTGTGGCATTTAATTTGCCACTTTAGGGCCTTAATTGGCCTGGGGAGCTGGGCCATTTGCCACCTGCCCTGCCACATTTCCATTATTGCCATTACATCATATTCCTACATGGCTATTTGTGCTTTTAGCTCACCAATCTTTCACCACACTTTGTGCATTTACATACATGCTTTGTAAATATGTCTTTGTATTCCTCATAGTTCTTCTTAGTCTGCTCCTATCTCATATGGTACTACTTCATTCTCTAGTAAATTCCAACACTCTCACTCCTTTATGCACCTTGTGCCTCTTTCTTACTTCTATATGCTTTTTAGTTTAACCCCCCCACCCCCCCAACTACACTAGTGAACCTCCCTGTAAGGACATTTGTCCCAGTCCTGTTGAAGTGCAACCTGTTCCTTTTGCTTCCTGCCCCAGAAGTGGCCCCAGTGACCCTAGAATCTGAAGCTCTCCCTCCTGCCTCATGCCACACATTGATTATCCCTATCTTACTACTTCTACTCTCACTAGTGTGTGACACTGGGAGTAATCCAGTGATTACAACCTTCGAGGTCCTACTTTTTAACTTCCTCCTCAGCTGCTGAAAATCTGACCATCAGACCTCAATACCTGCTATATGTTCTTGGTACCAATGTGCACCACAACGTCTGGTTTACTCATTTCCCCCTGCAGAATATTATGTGCCTTCTCTCTGACGTCCTTTACCCTGGCACCAGAGAGGCAACAGACCATGTGGGAATCACGATGATGGTTACAGAAATGCCATTGCTCTTTTTTTATATTGAGGGAGTTTACAAACAGATCATAATAGGTTAGTGTGTGGCCATAAAGACCATGTAGGTCCTGGGCCTTTATATGGCAGGGGGCCTGTCCCAATAACATTGTGCATTTCCCCAGAATCAGTCAAGATTGAAGAAGCTCAGGACTGATAGGCCCTCCTTATTTTTTATCATTTAATGCATGTTGTATAGATGTTGTACTGAAACAGGTTTCTTTAGATTGTCATTGAGATCTTAAGGCAGTCCTTAATAAACCTATTATTCAAACATCTTCAAGACACCATTTTAGTAGTGTTAATTTCAGCTCACAGAGATAGTGACTAGCAGCGATCACAGAATCACAGAATTGTTACAGCGCAGAATGACGCCATTCGGCCTGTCTTGTCTGCACTGGCTCTCCGACTGAGCAATTTATCTAGTGCCACACCCCACCTTCTCCCATAACCCTGCACATTCTTCCTTTTCATGTAACAGTCAAATTCCCTTTTGAATGCTTCAATTGAACCTGCCTCCATTACACTCTCTTTTGCTTCTTTTAACAATTTAAATCTGTGCTCTCTTGTTCTTGATCCTTTCACGAGTGGGGACTGTTTCTCCCTATTTACTCTGTCCAGACCCCTCATGATTTTGAATACCTCTATCAAATCGCCTCTCAGCCTTCTCTTCTCCAAGGAAAACAGTCCCCAACTTCTCCAATGTATCTTCATAACTGAAGTTCCTAATCCCTGGAATCATCCTTGTGAATCTTTTTTGCACCCTCTCGAATGCTTTCACATCCTTCCTGAAGTGTGGCACCCAGAATTGGATGCAATATTCCAGCTGAGGCTGCACGAGTGTCTTATACAGGTTCAACAAAACCTCCTTGCTCTTGTACACCATGCAGGCTTTAGTTGTAGAAAAGGAAAACCTGTAAGTCACCAACCCCGTGTGAAGGATGATTTTGTTTGTGGAATGATGAAGGTGTTACAAGGTAGATAATCTTACTATTTGCAATTCATGCAGCCCCAACACAGAAGCTGAACTTGTGTGTTAAAGGAAGCTGTCTCAACCAGGTTAACCGCCATACTTCTATACTCTTCACCAAATGATCAATTGTTTCCAGACTTTTCCGTGTGCATACTAAAAAACGGAAGGAGAAAAGGAGAAGGAAAGATAGTCTTGATTGGGACAACCCCTGAGGAACTTAATAACATAAGACTTTTTGCCTGAATAAACAATAAAATACTGATTTGGACCAGTAATATTTCCTTTCTCGAACTTCTCTACTAAATGATATTTCCAACGACCAACAAATGGAAATTAGCCTGCCCCATCACACCACAAGATCAGAAGATACTTATGAATGAGGCAGGCCGTTTAACCATCTTAGAAAGTCATCCATTCAGAAAAAACCTACAGATCCCCCATTGTGACATCTGCTCCTTAAATAGTTCCCTGGTTTTCACCACTATTGCTCTATTTGGAAGTCTATTCCATGGGCTGATCACTCCTTGCGTGAAGAAGGACTTCCTGACATCAATTCTAAATTTGACTTTTGCTTGTTTGAACCTGGGTCACTTTGTTCTACCAGGACAGTTCCATTAACAGGGTTATCTGATGAATGTTTAACAATAAGTCTGTAGCCAATCTAACAGTGGCAAAGGATATTTGAATTGCAGTTGGATACATTGGGTACTGTAAATGGCTATTCAGAGTGTAAGCTACACTGTGTCAGCCAAAGAGTTGGAGGACTAGAACATAAGAAATAGGAGCAGTGTGATGGAATATAGGTATAACAGGATTAATTAAGTAGAATTTGGAAATAGTTAGTGTATTATGCCTTTTAGAGTTAGGGATTGAATGGATGGTCAGTTTTTAGAACTCATTAACATTCCCATTTAAGAAGGCAGAGTTAGAAAATTTCAAGGTCCCTGTTCTGAACCAGAAATAAGTTGGGAAATCCATTTGTGTCTCTGCTGTCAGGGGCTTGGAAGATAAACACACACATTGAAATATCCTGCCAGTAAGAGGTAGCAATAAACCTAATTGGTTTGTGCAGACAGGTTGGCTCTGGAGGTTGCTTTGGGGTGCCATGGATAGGGCAATTATAGATAATGAAACAATAAATGGAATGGACTAACAGGAAAGAGAGGTTAAGTAAACACAATTATAAACATTTTGACCAGATAAATGCTCACAACTTCAACAGCAAAGGAAGTTCAGTAAACATGAAGTGGAAATGGTAATTAAAGATATGGATTTTAAACACACACAGGAAGGTCACATTTAAATGCTGGAAGTCAAATGACATTCAGAAACAGTATAAACATGAGAGGTTTTTGAAGCAAAGTTTAGAAGTGTTGAATCCTCAAACAATGCTTCTCAACAAGGGGAATTTAAGGTAAGATGTTTACTTAAAATTTTGATGGATATTCTAAGATTTTTGCTGCAATATTAGCAAGGTTAAACTTCTGGATTCTATGTTAGAAATAAGATTAGATGTTACATCTTTTAGTAATATTTGATATTGTGATGTACTTATCCACTTATAAGTGTATTGCATGTTAAATTCTTTATTAAATCTATAAAAGTTAATAAATCGTTTCATGCAGCATTCTTTATACAACTACAAAGAACCCCCTCTCTGTGTCTCTTTAGGTGGAGAGATACGGATTGAAGAAAGTTCCCAGACCCTTATAATATCTGGGATATTTATGACTTAGCCATAATTATTAAAAATAGGCTATCCGAAAGATGATAATATTCTGCTGTTTTTTCTTTGAGGGAAAGCTGGTATAAATCTTTGGGCCCAAATAAGTATCTATGAGAATTTGTCTGGTTTGAACTTGATTAAAGGAGATTCATAGGGAGGTACTCCTGATTTGGTTTAGTTCCTATAAGGGGTTAAAGTCATAAATCACTTCAGCAGGAGTAGACCATATGGCCCATCGAGCCTTCTCCACCATTCAATATGATCACAGCTGATTTTGGGCTTCAGCTCACTTTCCCAACCGCTCTCCATATCCCTTGATTCCCTGCGAGACCAAAAATCTGTCTCTCTCAGCCTTAAATATATTCAATGATGGAACATCCACTACCCTCTGGGATAGAGAATTCCAAAGACTGACAACCATTTGAGTGAAGAAATTTTTACTCATCTCAGTCTAGTATGATTGTCCCCTTATTCTGAGATTTTCCCTGAGATTTGCCAGGAACAATCTCTCAGTGTCTATCCTGTCAAGCCCCTTCAGAATCTTGTATGTTTCAATGATATCACCTCTTATTCTTCTAATCTCCAGAGAATATAGACCCAATTTATACATCCTCTCTTCATAGGACAACCTACTCAGCCTAGGGACCAATCTAGTGAACCTATACTGTACTGCCTCCAATGCAAGTATATCCTTTCTTATTTATGGACACAAAAGCCCTGCACAATTGTAGCAAAGCTTTTTTATTCTTGTACTCCAATCCCTTTGCAATAAAGGCGAACAGGCCATTTGCCTTCTTAATTGCTTGCTGTACCTGCATGCTAACTTTCTGTGTTCCTTGTACTAGTATACTCAAGTCTTTCTGAACATCAAAATTTACAAGTTTCATATCTTTTAAAAAATATTTTATTCTTCTATTCTTATGACCAAAGTGAATAACTTCACACTTACCCGCATTATACTCCATCTGCCACCTTGTTGCCCACTCACTTAACTTGTCTATATCTCTTTGCAGCCTCTCTGTGTCCTCCTCACATTTTGCATTTCCACTTACCTTTATATCATCAGAAAACGTAAATACATTATTTTCAGTCTCTTCATCCAAGTCATTAATATAGATTGTAAATAGCTAAGGCTCCAGCACTGATCCTTGCAGCATTCCACTAGTCACAGCCTGCTAACTTGAAAATGCTCCATTTGCTTCCTGTCTGTTAAGCAATCCTCTATCCATGCTGATATATTACCCCCAACTCCATGAGCCTTTATCTTGCCTATTAACTTTTTGTCTGGCACCTTATCAAATGCATTTTGAAAATCCAGGTAGACTACATCTAATGTTTCCCTTTATCTACTGTACTAGTTACATCCTTAAAAAACTCTAATAAATTTGTCAAACACGATTTATCGTCTGTAAAACCATGTTGACTTTGCCTGATCACACTATTGTATTGTTAAGACTTCCTTAATAATAGATTCTAGCACTTTCCCAACAACTGATGTCAGGCTAACTGGCCTATAGGTCTCTATTTTCTCCCTTCCCCCTTTCTTGAATAGTGGTGTTACATTTTCTAACTTCCAATCTGCTGGGACCGTTCCAGAATCCAGGGAATTTTGGAAAATCATAGTCAATGCATCCGCTATCTCTGTAAGAACCCTATGATATAGCCTATTAAGTCCTGGGGATTTGTTGGATATTTTTTCTAATATTTTTTCACTTAATTACCTTAATTTCCTCACAGTTTTTGGCCCCTAGTTACCCTCTATTTCTAGAATGCAACTTGTGTCTTCTATTGTGATGACAGACACAAAATATTTGTTCCATGTTTCTGCCATTTCCTCATTCTCCATAATAAGTTCCCCTGTTTCTGCTTCTAAGGTACCAACATTTACTTTAGCTACTCTCTTCCTTTTTGGACACTTGTAAAAGATGTACAATCTGTTTTTATATTCCTAGCGAGTTTACTCTCATTCTATTTTTCGCTTTTTATCAACGTTTTGGTGGTCCTTTGCTGGTTTCTAAAACACTTCCAATCCTCAGACTTGTTACTATTCTTTGTAATATTATAAGCTTCTTCTTTTAATCTAATACGATCCTTAATTCCTGAGTCAGTCACAGATGGATCTTTCTTGCTGAGTTTTTATTTTTCAATGGAATGTATTTTTCTTGAACATTTTGAAATGTTTTTTAAAAATGTTTCCCATTGTTTATTTACTGCCACACCTTTTAGTCTACATACCCAATCAATCTCAGCCAGCTCTCGCCTCATACCTATGTGATTGGCTTTGTTTAAGTTTAAGATTCTTGTTTCTGATTGGAGTATGTCACTTTCAAACATAACATCGAATTCAATTGTGTTATGATCACTATTTCCCAGCAGATCTTCTGCTTTGAGATTACTAATTAACCCTACCTCATTACACAATATTAGATCGAATATAGATTTATCCCGAGTTGGTTCCATCACATATTGCTCTAGGAAACTGTCATGAAAACATTCCACAGCTCATATTCTAGACTACCATTACCAATATTATTGGTCCAGTCTATATGAAGATTAAAGTCCCGTGTTCTCGCACTTACACTGTTTGGGATCTTCTTCTCACTGCTGCTCTCACATGCGTTCAAGTCTTCAGAAGAAGGAATTTTCCTCCACACAAGATCAGATGGCAGGTTGTTCAACCTTGCCCATCTAAGAGCAAAGACCAAAGTACAGAAGGTCCTCATCAGGGAACTCCTCTTTGTTGACGATGCTGCAGTAACATCCCACACAGGAGAGTGTCTGCAGAGACTCATCGACAGGATTGCGGCTGCCTGCAACGATTTTAGCCTAAGCAACAGCCTCAAGAAAACAAACATCATGGGACAGGACATCAAAAATGCTCCATCCATCAATATCGGTGACCAGGCTCAAGAGGTGGCTCAACTATCACCAGTAACCTGTCTCTCGATGCAGAAATCAACAAGCGCATGGGAAAGGCGTCTGCTGCTATGTCCAGACTGGCCAAGAGGGTGTGGGAAAATGGCACACTGACATGGGAACACAAAAATCTGAGTGTTTCAAGCCTGTGTCCTCAGTACCTTGCTCTACGGCAGCGAGGCCTGGACAATGTATGTCAGCCAAGAGTGACGTCCCAACTCATTCCATCTTCGCTGCCCCTGGAGAATCCTTGGCATCAGGTGGCAGGACCGTATCTCCAATGCAGAAATCCTCGAGGCGGCCAACATCCCCAGCATATGCACCCTACTGAGCCAGCAGCGCTTGAGATGGCTTGGCCATGTGAGCCGCATGGAAGATGGCAGGATCCCCAAGGACACATTGTACAGCAAGCTCCTCACTGGTATCAGACCCACCGGCCATCCATGTCTACGCTTGAAAGACGACTGCAAATGCAACATGAAGTCCTGTGACATTGATCACAAGTCATGGGAGTCAATTGCAAGTGATCGCCAAAGCTGGTGGACAGCCATAAAGGCGGGGCTAAAGAGTGGCGAGTCGAAGAGACTTAGCAGTTGGCAGGAAAAAAGACAGAAGTGCAAGGAGAGTGCCAACTGTGTAACAGCCTCAACAACCAATTTTATCTGCAGCCCTGTGGAAGAGTCTGTCACTCTAGAATTGGCCTTTATAGCCACTCCAGGCACTGCTCCACAAACCACTGACTACCTCTCGGCACTTACCCATTGTCTCTCGAGACAAGGAGGCCAAAGAAGAAGAATAAGAAGAGTGGATATGAAGATTAATTATTACATTGCCTTTGTTACAAGCTCCAATAATTTCTTATTTAATGCTCTGTCCAATGATATATAAACTCACAGGAAACAATGTATTTTATAGCAAGGTCTATTTACTCAGCAAGCAGAATCTGTTTAAAGAGCAGACTACAGCAAAGAGTCTACAGACTCTCTAAAAAGAGTGTCTATGAACTACAGCAAGCAGAAAGCATGACCAAACTTGCAGTAAAAACAGTCAATAAAAGCAGGGTGAGTTCTCCAGCAAAATGCAATGAGAGATGGATAGTCACATAAAATTATGGGCTGAATTTTGTGTTGGAGGTGGGGCTCCCAGTGCCGGGCCGAAAAGGTGGGGGGTGGGGAGGACGTGCCTCTGCATTTTCTTGGCCCCCTGGAGTGATCCCCCAGTTATTTTATGTCAAAGTTTTAGGAGGCAGTATCATCATCCCTTTAAAGATGTTAAAGGGATGGGGATCACACCTCCAAGAGCTGCCAGCCAATCAGAGGGCCAGCAGGTCTGCATTATAGGCAGTGCCACCAGGAGCGGTGGCCATTGCCGGTACTGTAGAGGCTTTGGACCCAGGCCCAGCAGTGGAACACTGGACAAGAGGTAGGTGAGGCGGAGTCACCAGGGCCAGTCTGGAAGGCCCTGGCGATGCAAGGCTGAGGGGTGATCTTGCATTCCAAGGAGAGGGTTCCCAGTGGGAGTCCTTTGTGGGCCACAAATTGCCCACAGAGGAGGGCCCAATCAAGCTCACAGGGCTTCAAGGCGTCCTCCCCACGTGGTGGAGGCCCTTCTCAGGCCCCGAACTGGCTGCTAACATTCCGCTTAAGAGCATCAAAGAACAAAGAACAAAGAACAGTACAGTACAGCACAGGAACAGGCTATTCGGCCCTCCAGGCCTGCGCCGATCTTGATACCTGCCGAAACTAACACCTTCTGCACTTCCGGGGCCTATATCCCTCTATTCCCTTCCTATTCATATATTTGTCAAGATGTCTCTTAAACGTCGCTATCGTATCTGCTTTCACCACCTCCCCTGGCAGCAAGTTCCAGCAACTCACCACCCTCTGTGTAAAAAACTTGCCTCGCACATCCCCTCTACACTTTGCCCCTCGCACTTAAACCTATGTCCCCTAGTAACTGACTCTTCCACCCTGGGAAAAAGCTTCTGACTATCCACTCTGTCCATGCCACTCATAACTTTGTAAACCTCTATCACGTCGCCCGTCCACCTCCGTCTTTCCAGTGAAAACAATCCGAGTTTTTCCAACCTCTCCTCATAGCTAATGCCCTCCAGACCAGGCAACATCCTGGTAAACCTCCTCTGTACCCTCTCTAAAGCCTCCATGTCCTTCTGGTAGTGTGGCGACCAGAATTGCACGCAATATTCTAAGTGTGGCCGAACTAAGGTTCTGTACAGCTGCAACATGACTTGCCAATTTTTATACTGTATGCCCCGATCGATGAAGGCAAGCATGCCATATGCCTTCTTGACTACCTTATCCACCTGCGTTGCCACTTTCAGTCACCCGTTGACCTGTACGCCCAGATCTCTCTGCCTGTCAATACTCCTAAGGGTTCTGCCATTTACTGTATACCTCCCACCTGCATTAGACCTTCCAAAATGCATTACCTCACATTTGTCCGGATTAAATTCCATCTGCCATTTCTCCGCCCAAGTCTCCAACCGATCTATATCCTGCTGTATCCTCTGACAATCCTCATCATTATCCGCAACTCCACCAACCTTTGTGTTGTCTGCAAACTTACTAATCAGACCAGCTACATTTTCCTCCAAATCATTTATACATACTACAAACAGCAAAGATCCCAGCACTGATCCCTGCGGAACACCACTAGTCACATCCCTCCATTCAGAAAAACACCCATCCTCTGTTACCCTCTGTCTTCTGTCACTGAGCCAGTTCTGTATCCATCTTGCCAGCTCACCTCTGATCCCGTGTGACTTCACCTTTTGCACCAGTCTGCCATGCGGGACCTTGTCAAAGGCTTTACTAAAGTCCATATAGACAACATCCACCGCCCTTCCCTCATCAATCATCTTTGTCACTTCCTCAAAAAACTCAATCAAATTAGTAAGACACGACCTCCCCTTCACAAAACCATGCTGTCTCTCGCTAATAAGTTTGTTTGTTTCCAAATGGGAGTAAATCCTGTCCCGAAGAATCCTCTCTAATAGTTTCCCTACCACTGATGTAAAGCTCACCGGCCTATAATTTCCTGGATTATCCTTGCCACCCTTCTTAAACAAAGGAACAACATTGGCTATTCTCCAGTCCTCTGGGACCTCACCTCTAGCCAATGAGGATGCAAAGATTTCTGTCAAGGCCCCAGCAATTTCTTACCTTGCCTCCCTCAGTATTCTAGGGTAGATCCCATCAGGCCCTGGGGACTTATCTACCTTAGTGCTTTGCAAGACACCCAACACCTCCTCCTATTTGATAATGAGATGACTGAGACTATCTGCACTCCCTTCCCTAGGCTCATCATCCACCAAGTCCTTCTCCTTGGTGAATACTGATGCAAAGTGTTCATTTAGCACCTCACCCATTTCCTCTGGCTCCACACATAGATTCCCATCTCTGTCCTTGAGTGGGCCAACCCTTTCCCTGGTTACCCTCTTGCTCTTTATATATGTATAAAAAGCCTTGGGATTTTCCTTAATCCTGTTTGCCAATGACTTTTCATGACCCCTTTTAGCCCTCCTAACTCCTTGCTTAAGTTCCTTCCTACTGTCTTTATATTCCTCAAGTGCTTCATCTGTTCCTAGCCTTCCAGCCCTTACAAATGCTTCCTTTTTCTTTTTGACTAGGCTCACAATATCCCGTGTTATCCAAGCTTCCCGAAACTTGCCAAACTTGTCTTTCTTCCTCACAGGAACATGTTGGTCCTGGATTCTAATCAGCTGACGTTTGAAAGACTCCCACATGTCAGATGTTGATTTACCCTCAAACAGCCACCCCCAATCTAAATTCTTCAGTTCCTGCCTAATATTTTTATAATTAGCCTTCCCCCAATTTAGCACCTTCACCCGAGGACTACTCTTATCCTTATCCACAAGTACCTTAAAACTTATAGAATTATGGTCACTGCTCCCGAAATGCTCCCCCACTGAAACTTCGACCACCTGGCCGGGCTCATTCCCCAATACCAGGTCCAGAATGGTCCCATCCCTAGTTGGACTATCTACATACTGTTTCAAGAAGCCCTCCTGGATGCTCCTCACAAATTCTGCCCCATCCAAGCCCCTAGCACTAAGTGAGTCCCAGTCAATATTGGGGAAGTTAAAATCACCCACCACTACAACCCTGTTACCTTTACATCTTTCCAAAATCTTTACATCTTTCCATTAGTTGGTCTTTGGGTGGAATGACCATCGTCGGCCTTTCCTGCCCCCAGGAAGATCGCTGGGTGACTGGAAGGTGACAGGATCTGTCATCCCCCTCCCCCCCGCCACCTGTCGCAATACTCAGTGCCCCCATGCCTCCGATCCCGCCTCAGGGGGGCCTGTAAAATCCAGCCATATGTGTGTAAAATTAATCCCAGTCACTTACAGCAGTTTTTTTCTTTGGTTCATGGGATGTGGGCATCGCTGGCTCGGTGAGCATTTATTACCCAGTCTCAATTGCCCATCAGAAGGTGTTGGTAAGCTGCCTTCTTGAACCTCTGCAGTCCTTGTCAGGTAGGTACACCCACAACGCTGTGAGGGAGTTCCAGGATTTTGACCCAGCGACAGTGAAGGAATGGCAATATAGTTCCAAGTCAGGTTGGTGTGTGGCATGGAGCGTTACTTGCTGGTGATGGTCTTCCCAGTCATTTGCTGCCCTTTTCCTTCTAGTTGGTAGAGGTCGCGGGTTTGGAAGATGCTGTCTCAGGAGACTTGGTGCGTTGCTGCAGTGCATCTTGTAGATGGTACACACTGCTGCCACAGTGCGACGGTGGTGAAGGGAGTGAATGTTTGTGAATGGGGTGCCAGTCAAGCGGGCTGCTTTATCCTGGATGGTGCTGAGCCTCTTGAGTGTTGTTGGAGCTGCACCAATTCAAGCAGCATCACACTCCTGACTTGTGCCTTGTAGATGGCGGACAGGCTTAGGGGAGTCAGGAGATGAGTTACTTAATGCAGAATTCCAAGCCTCTGACCTGCTCTTGTAGCCACAGTGTTTATATGACTATTCCAGATTTGTTTCTGGTCAATGGTAACCCCTAGGATGTTGATAGTGGGGGATTCAGCGATGGTAATGCCATTGAATGTCAAGGGGAGATGGTTAGATTCTCTCTTGTTGGAGATCATCATTGCCTGGCACTTGTGTGGCATGAATGTTACTTGCCACTTATCAGCCCAAGCCTGGATATTGTCCAGGTCATGCTGCATTTCTACATGGGCTGCTTCAGTATTTGAGGTGTTGCGAATGGTGCTGAAAATTGTGCAATCATCAGCCAACATCCCCTCTTCTGACCTTATGATTGATGGCAGGTCATTCATGAAGCAGCTGAAGATGGTTGGGCCTAGGACACTACCCTGAGGAACTCCTGCAGTGATGTCCTGGGACTGAGATGATTGACCTCCAACAACCACAACCATCGTCCTTTGCACTAGGTATGAGTCCAACCAGTGAAGAGTTTTCCCTCTGATTTCCATTGACTCCAGTTTTCCTAGGGCTCCTTGATGCCATACTCGGTCAAATGCTGTCTTGATGTCAAGGGCAGTCACTTTCACCACACCTCTTGAGTTCAGCTCTTTTGTCCATGTTTGAACCAAGGCTGCAATGAGGTCAGGAACTGAGTGGCCCTGACGGAACCCAAGCTGAGTGTCACTGAGCAGGTTATTGCTCAGCAAGTGCCGCTTGATAGCACTGTCGACAACACCTTCCATCACTTTACTGATGATTGTGAGTAGACTGATGGGGCGGTAATTGGCCCAGTGGACTTGTCCTGTTTTTTATGTACAGGACATACCTGGGCAATTTTTCACATTGCCGGGTAGATGCCAGTGTTGTAGCTGTACTGGAACAGCTTGGCTAGGGGCGTGGCAATTTCTGGAACACGGGTCTTCAGTACTATTGTCTGAATGTTGTCAGGGCCCATAGCCTTGCAGTATCCAGTGCCTTCATTTGTTCCTTGATATCATGTGGAGTGAATCGAATTGGCTGAAGACCAGCATCTGTGATGCTGGGGACTTCAGGAGGAGGCTGAGATGGATTACCCACTCGGCACTTGGCAGTGGATGCAAATGGTTCAGCCTTACCTTTCGCACTGATGTGCTGGGCTCCCCCATCATTGAGGATGGGGATATTGGTGGAGCCACCTCCTCCTGTCAGTTGTTTAATTGTCCACCACCATTCATGACTGGATGTGGCAGGACTACAGAGCTTAGATCTGATCTGTTGGTTATGGGATCACTTAGCTCTGGCTATCGCATGCTGCATATGCTGTTTGACATGCTAGTAATCCTGGGATGTAGCTTCACCAGGTTGACACCTCATTTTGAGGTATGTCTGGTGCTGTTCCTGGCATGCCCACCTGCACTCTTCATTGAACCAGGGTTGGTTCCCCGGCTTGATGGTAATGGTAGAGGGGATATACCGGGCCATGAGGTTACAGATTGTGGCTGAGTGCAATATTGCTGCTGCTGCTGGCCCACAGTGCCTCCTGGATGCCCAGTTTTGCATTGCTAGATCTGTTTGAAATCTTGACGAGGTCAGGTATATTTTTCCCTCTTGTTGGTTCCCTCACCATCTGCTGCAGACCCAGTCTAGCAGCTATGTCCTTTAGGACTCGTCCAGTCCAGTCAGTAGTGGTGCTATCGAGCCACTCTTGGTGATGGACATTAAAGTCCCCCACCCAGAGTATATTTTGTGCCCTTGCCACCCTCAGTGCTTCCTCCAAGTGCTGTTCAACATGGAGGAGTACTGATTCATCAGCTGGCGGGATGGGGGGGGGTGCGGTGTTGGTGTGGGGTGGGGTGGAGGTGGTGGTGGTGATGGGGTGTGGTAATCAGCAGGAGGTTTTCTTTCCCATATTTGACCTGATGCCATGAGACTTCATGGGGGTCCGGAGTCCATGTTGAGGACTCCCAGGGCAACTCCCTCCCGACTGTATACCACTGTGCCGCCACCTCTTCTGGGTCTATCCTGGCCAGGCCCATGTTAATCCTGAATTACCTGTGCCATTCAAAACTTAATACAAAGATTCTTGTGTTTGCCACAGCCACTGCCATATGGACTTTGGAAAATATTTGCTGTGCTTGAATGGTGGACCAAGCTTAACACAAAGGAAAGAAGGAACTTGCAATGATATAGCAACTTTCACGACCTCAGGTTGTCTTAACTGCTTTGTAGCCAATGAAATACTTTTTAAAGTGTAGTTGTTGTTGTAACGTAGAAAATTTTGTTTTACATACTGAAGTTCATTGAATTCGAAGAACTGCACACAGTTATGGCCTTTGATATTCAAAAATCTGGACTTGAAATACATATTAGGAGCATTTGGCTATTGACTAATGGTTAATTTGGTGTCACCTCTGAGTCTTTTCAAGACCTACAACTTGTCAGTTGATGTCATATGATGCTTTCTGTAAGGGAGTAGTGACAGATTCACTGCAGAAGCCAATGGGCTGAATTTTCTCAGTGATGGTCGAGTCACGCTGCTGGGGCCAAAAGTGGGAGCCAACTCCGCTCCGGTAGGCATTGGGTCCCTGGGGTAGTATTTTGCCAGCAGTTGAGAGGCCACCTTCTGGGCTGCCATCCAATTGAGGACCGCGGCCCGCCCCCGAGAACTGCAGGCCCAATGAGAAGGCTGGTAACTTGGCAGTCTCAGCAGTGCCACCAGTAGTGGTGACCAGTGCTGATGCTGTGTCACCAGGGAGAGAGCGTCTCAATAGCGGAGAGCCCTCCAAGAGTGGTGAGTTTGGTTGTGAGAACTGGGGGGGAATGGGTTGCCTTGGTGCACCTGAACTGCTGTTCCTGCTGGGGGTCCTCTCCGTGGGCAATGGAGTGCCCATCAAGAAAGGCACTCCCGGAACCAGTGGGGAGACCGCCAGCATTTACTCAGTGGCAGGCCGTCTCAGTGAGGGCAAAATGCCCACTGTGGCATGAGGTAGCCCTTAAATGGTAAGAAACTAAGAAGGTGCTTCAAAATGGAGGTACCACCAAATTTTTTGAAACTTTATAAGAAAACTGATTCAGCAGCCAGCCCACCACTGGGCTAGTGGATCCCTCTACAGGACTACCTTTGGCTGCACCCACACCCAGGCAGACATGGAGGACTTGTAGGCTTGCCTGGAATGCTGGCCCTTCAGGCCTGTCACTGGCTGCCCGCCTCCAGGTAGTTAGACTGCCTTCCGTCACGTTGGGGAACTGGAGGCCAACTGGAAAAATCAACTGGGGTTAATAAGGCTCTTAATGAGCCTAATTGGCTACCTGTCTCGTGGGGACAGTTAGTCTTGCTGGCCCTGAACCTGCTTTGTCAAAAATGGCCAGCGCCAGGAACGGGTTTGGGAAACCGGCACACCAGTCACCGCCAGTATTTTTGGGTCCCATCTGCCTCCTTTCCTGACCCTGGCAGGGCCGAAAACTTGAGCCCCATGACTCTGAATGTTGGAGAGAAACATGACCATTAAAGTTGCTTCATATTCCCCACATACCCTCCCCGCCCAACCAACTTGGGAGGAAGAGAACTTTATGAAGTAACATTGTTTAAGATAATAGATATTGTTCACCGATGAACATAGCAACATCCTGAACCTTATTACAAAGCTCTCTTTTCTGTTTCTTAAAATAAATGTGTTGTATGATCTGGCATTTACTGAAATGAGCAGTTCCAAGCAGAATTTGGTGGGGGGGGGGGGGGGTGTGGGGGGGAATGTTCTGCTCTCACTTTAGTAATTATTACCCTAAAAGGCCTAATGGCAGATTTTGTGCAATTTTCAGAACTGTTTGTCTAATAGAAGATGCCAATCTCCCTGAATTGTATGAAGCTGATCTCAAACACTGTGGGAATCACTTAAGCCGACTGAATAGCAGGACACAGTAAACTGAATGCCTCTCTGTGTTAGTTGACATCCATAATCACCAAGTCTGGATTCACTCAAGCTTTTTTTTCTATCCTGGTTCTGTTGTTTTGATAAGAGAATGACATCAGTTGAGGAAATGCTGCAGTTTGTGGACTTGGAGTACAAGATTCGTGAATTTCATGGGAAATAAGGCCTGCCAATTCTGAGGAATTTCAACACATTATATGAAGCATGCAATGTTGGCACTGCCTTTTTTCAATCAAATTTATCCATTGTTAACTTTTAATGTTAAGATCCCAGTGACTCATGAAGTTCCATAAACAGTGGTAAAGAAAACTTGTTTTAAAATGGACAAGCTTTGTTCATTTGTATTTTCCACAGAGCTTGACTTAGGTGTCAGCCATGCCTCAATTGGTAGCACTCATGACCCTGAATCTGAAGATTGTGGGTTCAAGTTCCACACTAGACTGAAGAACTAAATCTAGGCTGACACTCCAGTGCTGAGAGAGTACTGCACTGCCAAAGGTGCCATCTTTTGGATGAGATGTTAAACTCAGGCCCTTGGAGCTTAAATTCAATAGTCCCTGAAATCAGGTGTGGGGATTGTGATGTGTGATTACCCCACACTCGTTCAAAGTGATGCAGGCAGCATTGTGAATGCATTGTTCAGTGGCAGCATGCCTCACCAGGGGGCTCAAGTTTGTGTGAGGCAAGCACTACTTAAAGGACTACCCCTGAAAGGTGAGGTGCATTCTGGCTGCAGCAAGAGCTGGGACTGATTACAGAAGAGTAACATACAGAAATGGTGCAACAGGCCAGAGAATCTGCACCAAGATTCTTTGATGCCTTTGTATAAGAGAAGAGAGGACCTTGGGGCCAGGAGGCGCTCCAGAAAGGTCCTGAGAAAGGCAGTAGGAGCAGGTAGTTGATGCAATCCATGCCAGCAGTCTTTTTTGAGGACCTGGATGCAGTGCTGAAAGAAGTTTAATGACCTCACAGGAGTGTTGAATGTCTGTGAATGTATCTTCACATACAAACTTCACCACTAGCCTCACACACTGCTCCCTTCACTCGCCTACCAACAATCTTTGTCAGCCATGACTCATACCTCATATTCATATTGTTATGAAAGTACTTCCAATTTTAATATTTTTGTGAGGAATTGTGTTTTAAAATTGTGGAAATGGATTCCTTTAGAAGACTGAAGTAATTCCATAGATGCTGGACTTTGTTTTTTTTAAACGGTCACTGGAAGTACTTTGGAACTTTGTTTAAAAACATTTACTGGAAGTCACATGTCTTCAGCTAAGTAAACAGCAGGTGCCTTCTGACTATGGAAGTTGTTTACAGAAAAGTGACATGTCAAGATTTATGGTGGTCAAGAGCTGATTTCGGTTTGGATATTGTTTTGAGTCAGTTGGGTTTGCAGCCTGCTGACCGAAGCAGCCAGCTCATCCTTTCTCCACCTCTCTGAGAAACCCTGAGAATCCAATATGTGATAGATGAAACCCCTGATGCCACATTTCTCCTGGAGAGCCTGTCAGACCAATCCTCGACGTCACTTGAAGAGAACTGCTCCAAAAAGATCCCAGTGAGAGCAGTCTACATGTATTTGGATGCCAGAAAAGGGACAACTGATATCATTCCAATTCTGATCCTTTTTCTTCAAGAATTAACAAGTATTTGGCCAAAGTAATTTTTGTTTTTTTTTGTAAAGCAATCTCTACAGAGAAAGTCTCTATTTTTTTCTTTAACTGGTGTGTGTGTGTTGGGCTAAGTTGGAAGGGAACTTTTATATTTCAATCTGTGTGTTAATGCTTTGCATCTTTACTGGATATGTCTTGTTTTATAATAAATTGTTAATTTTGCTGTTTATTCAAGAAACCTGGTTGGTGGATTTTATTCTCAAATAAAGAGAGTATATAACTGGCCATATCGGTAACTGGGTAAACATTTAAGTATATGGTGTGACCTGTGGAGAAGTGGAACTAGAGAAAGACAGTGCACTCCCCCAGCCTCGGTTGTAACAATAGCCTTACCTCACCCTCACACACTTAGCATTACTGCCAACTGCACACTCACATCTCACAGCTTGCACATAGTGTCAGCTATTCAATTGTGATAGGCACTTCACTCAAACACAGTGCACACTCATTGATAAAGATCCCTCTCTCTTGCAGGACAAGGCTACACACAATAGCTGCATGTGCTCACCTTGATGGAGGAGATGGCGCTGGATATCACTGAAGCGGCCGTCACTGAGGCAGTGGCCTGTGGTGGGGTTGAAACCATCAGGGATGACGGTATGTTCCTATCTGATCCATCTTCTCAAATCCCACTTCACCCTCATCCCACAATCTATTATGATTCACAATCTGCAGATGGTGTAACCATGCACCTCCCACCTTTTCTCACTCCAACACTGCCTTAGTGCCTTGATGCTTTCAGACACCCAAGAATTGCTGCCTGGCCAGGCAGTGGTGCAGGAGGCTGAAGGCCTAGAGGGAGAAGAGACTGATGAGGAAGAAACACCGTCACTCGATTTCACACTCACAGCCACTAGCTCAGATACTAACACTTCAAGTACTTTAGAGGATAGCGTAGAGATGGGATCTTCATGTGATGAATCAGAGGGCATGTGTGGCCTACAGCTAGAGCAAGGGGAAAGGGTCACACATTCGCCAGCTTGCTGGAGGGTGAGGTCTCCCATGAGTTCTGCTGTAAAGGACTCAGATGAGGACTTTGATGGCACTGCATACAGAAAAAGGCTGATGGGCATGCACACAGAAATGCTTGATGCGTTGACAGGCCTGCCAGATATCTGCTATCACTGTCAAGGAGCATGGAGGAGTCCGGCTGCAACTTGGCACAAGCCATTGTCCAGAATTTGGAGCCCATCCTTTCCAGTGTGGAAGTGGCGGCCAACTCCATGAGAGCACTTGCAGACCTGATGGTGCAACATCTGATGCTCAGCTTCCATTGCAGCATAAGCAGAAACCACCCACTGTCTGAGTGCTGCAGTGGAAACTCAGACTGAGGTCATGAAATCTCAGCTTGTTGTCATTCAAGCTCAGACTGCCGCCATCATAGCTGCTGACACCAGTGCTCAAAGAGGCATTCAGGGTCTCAGAGCAGTCCAGCAATCTAGAAGAGTTTCCCAGTTTTCATTGGAATCTTTCTTGATTGCCTCACAGAATTGTGAAGGATTTTGCCAAATTTTCCTGAATTGACTCGTTCTTTTTCTGTTTTTGGCCTCTCCCAGGAGATAGCATGGTTATTTAGATGGTGGGGTGTATGTGGCTGCCCTGTGTGCGTGTGGGGCCAACCCTATGCTTTCTTCTTGCCCTTTTGTACATTCATGTGTAATTCAGCAGACAAGCACTTTTCATATTTATCCAATACAAGAAAAACAAAGCTTGCAGTTATTTAACACTTTTCATGACCTCAGGACATTGCAAAGTGCTTTACAGTCAATGAAGTAATTTAGATTAGATTAGAGATACAGCACTGAAACAGGCCCTTTGGCCCACCGAGTCTGTGCCGAACATCAATCACCCATTTATACTAATCCTACACTAATCCCATATTCCTACCAAACATCCCCACCCGTCCCTATATTTCCCTACCACCTACCTATACTAGTGACAATTTATAATGGCCAATTTACCTATCAACCTGCAAATCTTACGGTTTGTGGGAGGAAACCGGAGCACCCGGAGAAAACCCACGCAGACACAGGGAGAACTTGCAAACTCCACACAGGCAGTACCCAGAATTGAACCCGGGTCCCTGGAGCTGTGAGGCTGCGGTGCTAACCACTGCGCCACTGTGCCGCCCATTTAGTAGTCATTGTTGTAACGTAGAAAATGTGGCAGCCAATTTGAGCACAGCAATATCCTACAAACAGCAATGTGGTAATGACCAGATAATCTATTTAGTTATGTTGGTCGACGGATAAATATTAGCCAGGACATTGGGGAGAAATCCCCAGTTCTTCTTCAAAGTAGTGCTGTGGAACCTTTTACATCCATCTGAGAGAGCAGTGGGGGCTTCAAGTTTAACATCTTATCAGAAAGACAGCAGTGCAGCATTCCATCAGTACTGCACTGGAAGAGTCTACCCAGATTAGATGCTCACGTCCTATAGTGGAATTTGAACCTACAACTTTCTACCTCGGAGTTAAGATGCCACCACTGAGCCAAGGCTGACACATTGATGTATAACGTATAACACCATTCCACAACTTGAACAGCACTAAAGGTATGACGTGCACTGCTGCTAACATCAAGCATAACATTTTCTGCCATAATTTAAAGAACTTTAAGGCACTTAAACCATACTCCATATTTTACTTTCATTGGATTTTCTTTTATTCTTTCTGCTATTGTTAGATTTTCAGTTCCAGTGCTATATAGAATTAGATCACATGGAAAAAAAAATTAGAAATGGCGATTTTAATTCTGTGGGGGTCTTCACTAATGAAATTAGTTATATTCAGAACTGGGAAGCAGCCCACACGGTTTTTAGTGACATGACTGTATACATTGCAACAACACTACAGAGAGGCTGCTGCCTCTGGGTATGCATAGCATGTCACACAATGCAGATTATATGAGCTGGTTGTAGCCTCATCTATAATCTTCAGAGAAACCCCACGAAGCATTTTACACAGGGTTTGTTTGGCTAATTGTATATATAAGATTAAAGCTATTGATAATGTAAAGCTCCGAGGTGATACTGGAAGGTTGGGTGAAAGGCCTATTTGATTTCTTTAATCTCGTAGAAAGACTTGCATTTATATTGCGCCATTCATGACCTCAGGATATCCCAAAGTGCTTTGCAGCCAATAAGGTACTTTTGAAATGAGGTCACTGTTGTAACATAGGAAATGTGACAGATGATTTGTGCATAGCAAGGTTCCATAAACAGTAATATGATAATGATCATTTCATCTTTTTTTACATGTTAGTTGAAAGAAGAATATTGGCCAAGACATCAGGGAGAACAGAGGGGGTGAAAAGTTCCTCCATTAACTGGAGGTGAGGAAGAAGAAGGGTGAACTGAGAACAAGGGGAAGATGTGACTCCAGGTCACTGTGACAACTGTTCAAACAGCTTTAAGACAACTTGTCAGATTTACCAACAGCGCAGGTATATATCCAATTTTGTGGCCTACAATGCCTTGGGAAGAAAAAAGGGAAAATCCTGGCAAATTTTGGCAGTCATCTGCTATACTGTGGCAGGATGTTGGGTAAACCTACAGTTTAAGTCATGACAATCCTGTGCTCCACTGCATTTTCATTCATGTTGTTGAGTTGTCAGATTTTTTGAAGCTGTGAATCAGCCGTTGCTGTTTTTTTTGGTTGGTTCACCTTTGGTGCTCAAAAAGGTGGACAGGGTATTGGCTAAGGTCCATGGAGAAGATTTTGAACTTGTCACCTCAGGTTAAAGCTGATGTTGTGGTTCAGCCACACATCTGAATTTCATTTCTGATGATCTATTTCCAATCTGCAGCATTGGTTTTATGCCCAAGTCAGCAAGTTGAAAATCTATCCCCCAAACAGGGTTTCCAACACTCCTGCTTTGGGTGGGAGTCTACTGGAAAGGGCAATTGGTCTCCCGAGCGCTGCTTTTGGCAGCTCGGGAGGAATGGTCCTTGTATGTGCAGTTCGCGTATGTGCAGTACCCTGGCAGTCGTGGCTTGCCACCAAACTGCGCTGTCTGGGCTCTGCTGGTGCCCCACCACTACCCCGTGTCCCGCGTTCCCCCAGCTATTCATACACACTGGCTGGGATTTTATGCTGGCGATCGGGGTCTCGACATTCAGAAAAAGCGACGCCGAGAACCCGCGTCGCCTCTTCTCCGGAATGCCTGCTGTATCTAGTGCCAATCAGGCACTTAAGTGGAAAACAGTGGGCCTTCCACAGGATCAAGAACCCAGTCGCCAGATGTCCTGCCCTTGGAGAGCTGCCGGCCAAACAGAGGCCGGCGGCTCTTTCACTGAGTAGCGCCACCGCGGGAGTGGTGACAGCTGCCGGAAGAGCAGGGGGTTGCTAGCAAGGGCAGGCTTGTGGCTCTCAGTGGACCCCCACTTCCTGATACCGGGTCCCTCGTTAAAAGACTAGGTGCTTTTTAACGAGGGACCCATCCCCCCCCGGAACTGGGAAGCAGCCCACACGGTTTTTAGTGCCATACTTCCTGTGGGGCGACAGGGCCGCCTGCCACCTGGCTAATTACAGTGGCGGCAGGATGAGGCACTTAATTGGGGATTAATTGCCCAGTTATGGGCCTCAATTGGCAATGGGGCGGGAGGCCTTTCAGAAAGCTGACGGGAAACCACCACCCCAACCCCTCCTGCCATAATGCCACCTGATTTTGTGCTCTCCCCACCTCCAAACCCACTGCAGGTTGTGAGGATGATGGCATTAGGGCCAATGAAAATCGGCAAGAAATTCCTAGGAGTCATGAGAGAGCAACTGGGGGGGGGAGGGAGAGAAACACAAACCTGGGGGAGGGAGAGAGAAAGAAAAATGCAAACTTAAAGAGGGAGAGAGAGAAAACACAATCTTGGGAGGGAGAGGAAACACGAACTTGGGAAGAGAGAGAAAAATACAAACTTGGGGAGTGAGAAATACAAATTGGAGGGAGAAAGAAGCATTGACTGTGGGAGGGAGAGTGAGAGAAACACAGAGGGGGGGAGAGAGAGTGAGCAAACACAAGCTAGAGTGAGGGCGATTTCATGTTGGCTGATGGTTACACATGGTATGTTAAAGTGGAAAACTACTGAGCTGCCTGCAGTACTTTCCAGTTTGCTGTGTGCTAGTGTGTGCAGCTTACAGGGAACATTACATGGAGGTAGTTCTTACTTAATAATGACTTATCATTAAATCTTTCTTTTCTTTGCTGTTCTTTTTTTGATTTATAAATTATGTTACTCGTTTCACTAGAAAACAAAAAGTCAAATACTTCATTCGGGCTTGGTGATACTGAAACACTCAGCTAAGGTAATGGAATAATATTTGCAAGTAGTGGGTCAATGTCATGTGATCAAATGTCATGTGATCAAATACCACAGATCAAATCTCCAAATGTCCAGGAATACATCAAGCCAGAGTTGCAAAGGTTTTTACTGACATTTGACAGAAGATATTGGCCTGAATAGATGCTGAATAGGCTGGGGCTCTTATCTCTAGAAATGAGAAGGCTGAGAGAAAACTTAATAGGGGTCTTTAAAATTATGAAGGGGTTTGACAGGGTCGACATAGAGAAGATATTTCCACTTGTGGGGACTCCAAAACTGGGGGCCATTAATATAAGATGGTCACAAATAAATCCAGAAACTCAGGAGAATCTTCTATACCTAGAGAGTGGTTAGAATGTGGAACTTGCTACCACATGGAATAATTGAAGTGAATAGCATAGATGCCTTTAAGGGGAAGCTAGATGGTGGGTAAGTGAGAAGAATAAAATTATATGTTGATAAGGTGAGATGAGGTAAAGTAGAAGGAGGCTCATGTGGAGCAAAACACCAACATAGACCAGTTGGGTTGAATGGCCTGTTGCTCTGCTGTAAAATCTATGTACTCTTTATATAATGTGATGGGAGAATTAGCTCCCTGCTTTGGCATTGAATTTAAGGGATTAATGCTGATTGTTCACCCTGAATGAGAAAGTATGTTATAAAATATCAATTTGCCAGCCATAGCACTGATAGCACTCTTGTTTCTGAAGCAGAGGTTCTGAGTTTGAGTTCCAAGATAAGCAACGGAATCAGTCTCAATGTCAGCTTTAGTTCAATTATAGTATTTCTTTTCTCTGAGTCTGAAAGTCATAGGGTCATGGTACCACTCCAGTGACTTAAGCACAGAATCCAGGCTGTCACTCAATGGAATCATAGAATCATAGAATGGTCACAGCATAGAAGCAGGCCACTTAGCCTGTCAAGTCCACGCTGGCTATCTGCGACAGCAATTCAGCTAGTCTCACACCCCTACAATTTCCCCATAACCCTGCAAATTTTTTATCTTCAGGTGCTTATCCAATTCCCTTTTGAAAGCCACAGGTGAATGTCCTCCACCACCCTCTCAGGCAGTGCATTCCAGATCCTAACCAGTCGCTGTGTAAAAAATATTTTCTCATGTTGCCTTTGTTGTGGTATCAGTTTAACAGTTTGAGTACTTCATACATCATCATAGGAAGTGATGTCAACCAACATGTGATATAGTAGTTGGAGTTGTGTTAGTCACCTATTTACATGTGTATGACAGAGCCCTCTTGTAAACTATTTACTGCACAATAAAGAACCAAGTATTTGACTGCTATTCAGCTCAAGATTGTTTGGTACCTTATTGCTGAAGAAAGCAATAACACAATATGGTGGCAGTGGTGTGTATTTGAAGACTACAACATGGAGGCAGCAGAGCAAATAAAAGTAATAGCACTGCAGAGAGGCTCAGCAATGGTGTTCAATGGGGGCAGCGCTCTCGAGTGAGACATTGGGAACAGCGATCTCTCCTGTCAGAATCCATTGAAGACAGGACAACACTACAGGAGGTAGCGGCGATAGCACATCACTGTCAGGGTCGATGACCATCCACTGAAATCAGTGCTCAGAACAGTGGAAAGCATCAAGAAAGAGGAAGCCATCAAAAGGGAAAAGCTCCAGCTAAGAATTTTTGTAGACTAGAAATTTGGCACCATGACTACCAAATACCCATCAATGAATTGGAAAGCCCAAGATCTCCTCCATGAATTCCAACTCTTCAAACAGCACATGGAGTTGTGCTTTTTGGATCTTGTTGTCACAGAGCTTGACAAGCAAACAATTAAAATAAAAATCGTGATTGGCAATGAAGGGCTCCATCGCACCAATACCTCTGCACTATCTGAAGCAGATCAGAAGACTGAGTGAAATTCTGGACTACATTAGAGGACCAGATGAAGGTCGAGGTTAATTTTAGAATCTATCATCTGGAACTGATGGTGTACAGACAGCAATCTAAGGAGACCATCGATCAATTTGTCGGCAAATGCCACGAGAAAGGAAAAGTCTGTTATTTCTCAGAAGTGGATTTATCCGAAAGGATAATGGAATTGGTCATTGCATCTACCCCGATAGTAGCTTTTCAGTAAAACCTATTAGACAAGGAAAAAGGGTATGACATCTAAAGTCTCCTGAAAGAAGGCAGAAAGTTTGAGGCTGTGCATACAAGCGCTTACAGCAACAACCATAGGCAAGGTAAGCAGGTCACCTCAGCAAGGCAAGATAGGCAAGTGCAGTTTGATGCACTAACCAAGAAATTGTCCTGCTTACATGGATAGCTGCAAGATGTGTGGTATGAAAGGGCACTGGGAAAGGCTGTGCAGGAGGTCTGGTAATGGAAAATTGGCCAGAAGTCACAACAGGTCATGGTCTGACAAGAAGCAACATCATCTTGCAGGAGAAACAGGGATACATTCGTAAGAGGCCAGACATGTCCACGAGATAGACATGGACGTGAGTAACAAAGAGGGCACTGAAGGTGAACAAGCTTTTCACACAGAAACAGTTTCACACCAGATGGATGCAGTTATACAGCAGGACGCATTCACCACCATCGACATCATATGCCCAAAGAGTGGCCAGCACAAGCTTCAACTCAAGGTTGATACAGGAGCAAGTGCAAATACTTTGCCAGTGAGAATACTGAAGAATATGTACCTGACAAGATGGGGAACCATGATGCAACTTACAAAAGTTAGAATCACTGTGTACAACGGTTCACCAATCAACTGTGTGAGAGCACTAATGTTGGAGTGCAGGTATGGAAACTCTGCATGGTCACCACAAGTCTTCTATGCTGTTGACACCAATGGTCCAGCGGTAGCAGGACTACTAACATGTAGCGAGCTTCGAATTGTGACAATCCACGAGATCAGCAGTGTGCCAAGGACAGATGATCAAAATAAATGTGACCCCATTGAGTCCATTCAGGATTTGCAACAAAAGTCCAGAAGACTTGCACGTGAAACAGTCTATTGACTGGGAATTAACAGTGACATTGAGTGAATGGTAAGGTTATGTAATGCATTCCAAAAGCATCAACCAAGCCAACATAAAGAGCCATTCCATCCTCACAATGTTCTGACACATCCTTGGTCAAGGATAGCCACTGACCTCTTCACCGTTAAAGGCGACAATTTTCTATTGATATCGACTACTTCTCCAAGTTCCCCACAATCCATAAATTAAGTGCCACATCAAGCACATCAGTTGCTAACACTATCTGTGGAATCATCAGTTTATTTGGCCCCCCCAGAGGACAGAGTGTTAGATAATGGTCCACAATACACTGCCAAACCATCGCAAGACATGTGTGAGGAGTGGGCTGTGAACCATGTTACATCATCACTGTGCTACCCTAGGTTGAACGGCCTAGCAGAAAGAATGGTACGTACAGTCAAGTAATTGATTGTGTTGAGAAACTAAACAGGATCTGCATGTAGCCATGTTGCACTTAAGGGCAACACCAATCGACACAGGAGTACCATCACCTGCGGAAATTATGTTTGGAAGAAAGTCAAGACAACTCTTCCAAGTCATCATTTCATGAAATCTTCATCAAACCAGGACAAACTGTTGGCGAAACAAGAAGAGATGAAAGCTGCACATGAGAAGCATGCAGGCATGGAATTACCACAATTACAGATTAGACAGAAGGTCAGAGTGATCCATCGAAAGAGAAGACATGGTTCCCTGTGGAAATGTCCAAAATCTGCACAGAGCCAAAGTCATATGAAGTAACCACCCCTAATGGAGCGATATTAAGAAGAAACAGATGTCAGCTGAGGGAACTAGCTAACAACATTGTGCTAGTTCCCTCCTCTTTTCTTTCCTTCCCTATCTTTACTGAATACCTTGTATCTAGGGATATATTGCACCCAGTCCTGCCCTTTTTTCAGCCAGGTCTCCATTATCGCTATGTCATCAAATTTCTAAGTGGCTATTAGCGCCTGCAGCTCACCAACCTTAATTACCATGCTCCCTGTATTTACTTACATGCACCTGAATTAGATTTTACTGTATTTTCTCTTAGCCTGACCCCACCTAATGCCTTACTGTTTCTTACTCTAGTACTATATGTCTCTCCCAGTCCTTTGTACACCTTGTTTATCCTTCCTAATTCATATCCTGGTTCCCATTCCCCTGCCAAATTAGTTTAAACCCTCCAGAACAGCATTATCAAACCGCCCCGCGAGGACATTGATCCCGAGGGACTGCTGCATTATTGGAGGCGCTGTCTTTTGAATGAAACATTAAACTGTAGCTCTGTCTGCCTTTTCAGGTGTATGTAAATATCCCGTGGTATTATTTTGAAGAAGAGCAGGGGAGTTCTAGTGTTCTGGTCAACATTTATCCCTCAATCAAAATCACTAAAACAGGTTATCTGGTCATTATCACATTGCTGTTTGTGGGACCTTGCTGTGTGCAAATTAGCTGCTATGTTTCCTACATTACAACAATGACTACACTTCCAGAGTACTTCATTGGCTGTAAAGTGCTTTGTGAAATCCTGAGATTGTGAAAGATGCAATATAAATGCAAGGTTTACTTTTTATTTATCATGACATGAAAGTAGTTTGGTTATAAATGATCCCAGAGAAAACAGAGCCACAAATTTTAAGAAAACGCTAATAGTTTGAGATGAATTACAGTCCTACTCTTATTGGGTGCTTTTAGTGCAAAAGTGGATTGGCAACTTACGCATATGTAACTGGCCTGAGTGGACGCACACATGTAGGAAACGAACAATTTATTATTGCACACACAAAGAACCAAGTCATCCCTCTGTTGCAGGCTTCATAACTTGGTTCCGTGGTCAAATAGTTCACCCATACTGCACACTATATGAGCCAGGTGGTTATCAACTACAGTCCTGGAAAGAAGGTAAAACTGGCTGCAAGGTGACACATTTGGCAATGGAACATTTGCAGCAAGTCAACCCTCCATGACAGCCTCAGTTATCTGTTATCCGAAGCAGACAGATGCAGAAAAGGAATGTGGTAGTGATAGGGGACAGTACAGTCAGGGGAATAGATACTGTTCTCTGCAGCTGTGACCGGGAATTCCAAAGGTTGTGTTGCCTGAATGGGGCCAGGATTAAGGACATCTGCTCACAGCGGGAGACAAACTTGGAGTGGGAGAGGGAAGATTCAATTGTCGTGGTCCCTGAGCCATGCACCAATTGGTTAAAGGTCAAGCAGATTGGAGAATTAAACGTCTGGCTCAAAGAGTGGTGGAGGAAGAAGGGGTTTTGATTTATGGGGCACTGGCACAAGTATTGAGGAAAGAGGGAGCTGTTCCATTGAGATGGCCCCCACTTCAACTGGGCTGGGATCAGCATAAACATAAGAACATAAGAACGAGGAGCAGGAGTAGGCCGTCCGGCCCCTCGAGCCTGCTCTGCCATTCAATAAGATCATGGCTGATCTTTTCGTGGACTCAGATCCACTTACCCGCTCTCTCACCGTATCCCTTAATTCCTTTATTGTTCAAAAAGATATCTACCTTAGCTTTAAAAACGTTTACTGAAGTAGCATCAACTACTTCACTGGGCAAGGAATTCCATAGATTTACAACCCTCTGGGTGAAGAAGTTCCTTCTCAATTCAGTCCTAAATCTGCTCCCTCTAATCTTGAGGCTATGCCCTCTTGTCCTAGCTTCACCTGCCAGTGGAAACATCTTCTCTACTTGTATCTTATCTATTCCCTTCATGATTTTATATGTTTCTATAAGATCCCCCCTCATTCTTCTCAATTCCAATGAATATAATCCCAATCTACTCAGTCTCTCCTCATAAGCCAACCCCCTCAACTCCGGAATCAACCTAGTGAACCTCCTCTGCACCCCGTCCAGTGCCAGTACATCCTTTCTCAAGTAAGGAGACCAAAACTGCACACAGTACTCCAGGTGCGGCCTCACCAGTACCTTATACAGCTGCAACATAACCTCTCTGCTTTTAAACTCAATCCCTTTAGCAATGAAGGACAAAATTCCATTTGCCTTCCTAATTACTTGCTGTACCTGCAGACCAACCTTCTGCGATTCATGCACAAGGACACCTAGGTCCCTCTGCATAGCAGCATGCTGCAACTTTTTACCATTCAAGTAATAATCCTTTTTACCGTTACTCCTACCGAAATGAATGACTTCACATTTATTAACATTGTATTCCATCTGCCAGACCTTTGCCCACTCACTCAATGTATCTATGTTCCTCTGCAAAGTTTCACAGTCATCTGCACACTTTGCTCTGCCACTCATCTTAGTGTCATCTGCAAACTTTGACACCCTACACGTGGTCCCCAACTCCAAATCATCTATATAAATTGTAAATAATTGCAGTCCCAACACCGATCCCTGAGGCACACCACTAGTGACTGATTGCCAGCCAGAATAGCACTCATTTATCCCCACTCTCTGCTTCCTGTTAGTCAACCAATCCTCTATCCATGCTAATACTTTACCCCTAACGCCATGCATCCTTATCTTATGCAGCAGCCTCTTGTGCGGCACCTTGTCGAAGGCCTTTTGGAAATCTAGGTACACCACATCCACTGGGTCCCCATTGTCCACCTTGCTCGTAATGTCTTCATAGAATTCCAAAAGATTTGTCAAGCATGACCTGCCCTTCATGAACCCATGCTGCGTCTGCCCAACGGGACAATTTCTATCGAGATGCCCTGCTATTTCTTCCTTGATAATAGACTCAAGCATCTTCCCCACTACAGAGGTTAAGCTAACCGGTCTATAATTCCCCATCTTTTGTCTACCTCCCTTTTTAAACAGTGGCGTCACATCTGCTGTTTTCCAATCTGCTGGGACTACCCCAGAGTCCAGCGAATTTTGGAAAATTTCCACCAGTGCACCTGCTATTTCTCCCGCCATCTCTTTTAGTACCCTGGGATGCATTCCATCAGGGTCAGGAGACTTATCAATCCTTAGCTCCATTAGCTTGCCCAACACTACCTCTTCCGTAATAATGATTGTTTCCAGGTCCTCACCTACGTTCGTCTCTTTGTCAATTACTGGCATGTTATTGTCCTCCACTGTGAAGACCGATACAAAATACCTGTTCAATGCCTCGGCCATTTCATCATATCCCGTAACTAAATTCCCCTTCTCATCCTCTAAAGGACCAACTTTTACTTTAGCCACTCTTTTTTGTTTTATATATTTATAGAAACTTTTGCTATCTGTCTTTATATTCTGTGCTAGTTTTTTCTCATGTTCTATCTTACTTTTCTTTATAGCTCTTTTTGTGGCTTTCTGTTGACCTTTAAAGTTTTCCCAATCTTCTAGTTTCATGCTGTTTTTGGCCACTTTGTATGCCTTCTCTTTCAATTTGATAGCCTCCCTTATTTCCTTAGACACCCATGGCAGATTATCCCTTTTCTTCCAGTCCTTCCTTTTCACTGGAATATACTTTTGCTGAGCACTTTGAAAAATTGCTTTGAAAGTCCTCCACTGCTTGTCAACTGTCCCACCATAAAATCTTTGTTTCCAGTCTACTTTAGCCAAGTCCTCCCTCATTCTATTGTAGTCCCCCTTGTTCAAGCGCAGGACCCTGGTATTGGATTTTATCTTCACACTCTCCATCTGTATTCTAAATTCAACCATACTGTGATCACTCCTTCCAAGAGGATCCCTAACTATGATGTCATTAATTATTCCTGTCTCATTACACAGGACTAGATCTAGGATAGCTTGCTCCCTCGTCGGTTCCATTACATACTATTCAAGAAAACTATCACGGATACACTCAACAAACTCCTCCTCAAGGCTACCCTGACTGAGCTGGTTCGACCAATCTACATGTAGATTAAAATCCCCCATGATAATTGCCGTACCATTTTTACAGGCATTAGTTATTTCTTTGTTTATTGCCCGCCCCAATGTGATGTTATTATTTGGTGGCCTATAGACTACACCTATCAATGACTTTTTCTTCTTAGAGTTTCTAATTTCCACCCAAATGGATTCAACCTCATTCTCCATCGAACCTATATCATCTCTCAGCACCGCCCTGATGTCGTTCTTGAATATCAGAGCTACACCACCTCCCTTACCTTCCTGTCTGTCCTTCCGAATAGTCTGGTACCCCCGGATATTTAACTCCCAGTCGTGACCAACCTGTAACCATGTCTCCGTAATGGCTACCAAATCATATTCATTCGCGATGATTTGTGCCGTTAACTCATCAACCTTGTTACGAATGCTACGAGCATTCAGGTAAAGTGCCTTTATGCTATCTTTCTTACCCTCATGACTTCCAACATCTCTAATAATATCTCCTGAGTTATCCTTCCTTTCTGCTTCTTTCATAGTTTGCCTTGAACTTAAACCCTCCTGCACACATGTTAACCTGCTGCTTACCTTTTTATTTATCATACTCCCTGTCGTTTTCCCTTTCCCTTCCCCCCGACTCACTAGTTTAAAGTCCTAGAGACCACCCTATTTATCCTTTTCGCTAGAACACTGGTTCCAGATCGGTTCAGGTGGAGACCGTCCCATCGGTACAGATCCCCCCGGTTCCAAAACTGATGCCAATGCCCCATGAAATGGAACCCCTCTTTCCCACACCACTCCCTTAGCCACGTGTTTACTTCCCTAATTTTCTTATCCCTAAGCCAATTTGCACATGGCTCGGACAGTAATCCGGAGATTATGACCCTCGAGGACCTGTTCCTTAATTTCGTTCCTAGTGCTTTCTAATCCCCAAACAGGTCCTCCATCCTAGCCTTGCCTATGTTGTTAGTCCCAACATGGACCACAACAACTGGATCCTCCTCCTCCCGCTCCAATATCCTTTCAAGCCAGTCAGAGATGTCCTGCACCCTGGCACCGGGCAGGCAACACACCATGCGGGACTCCCGATCCGGCTTGCAAAGGATACTATCTATCCCCCTAATTATAGAATCCCCTACAACTACCACTTGTCTCTTTGCTCCCCCCTCTTGAATGGCCTTCTGCACCATGGTGGCGTGGTCAGTTGGCTCATCCTCCCCGCAGCCCTTTTCCTCATCCACACAGGGAGCAAGTATCTCGTACCTGTTGGATAAGGTCAAAGGCTGAGGCTCCTCCACTCCTGAACTGCCTGCCTCACTTGCAATCACACCCTGTTGTCCCTGATCACTAACTGAATTTGAATTACTTAATCTACCAGGTGTGACTGCCTCCTGAAACAAAACATCCAGGTAACTCTCCCCCTCCCGGATGTGCCACAGTGTTTGAAGCTCAGATTCCAGATCATCAACTCTGAGCCTGAGTTCTTCCAGCAACCAACACTTGCTGCAGATGTGGTCACTGCCATTCACAATGGGGTCAGCCAGCTCCCACATCATACAGCTACAGCACATCACCTGCCCAGCCATCTCTACTTAGTTAATTACTTTATTACTTTATATAAATATATGAGTTAAATACTCTGATACTTCTCTGCTATGGTCTTTTTCAAATAACCAATTAATAGATAAATCAAAAAAGAAAGTACATTTTTAACCAATCACACGATACAAAAGAAATAGAAAAGCTGACCTTATCAACACACCAGAGTCCTTTTTTTCGGTTAGAGGAGGAGGATGGGTGGGAGACACTACATTTGTAGTGTTTCGGGTTTAGCCACTGCCCAAATATATAGCATCCTGACGAATTGTACAACTCGGGTTGTGAATAGGGCTTTAAACTAAAGGGGGGGTGGGGTGGGGAGGGGGTCATGCAAATGGAAATTTAGAAATCTAAAGAGAAATGTCAAGGGAATAAAGCAGTGTCGCGATTTGGGTAAAGACAAACAGATTGGGACAGGAAGGGACAGAGAATTTAATGGTAATAGTGCAGTGAATAAGGTCCATGCAAAGAATATTGGTAAAAAAATAAATTTAAAGGCTCACTATCTGAATGCACAAAGCATTCATAACAAGATAGATGAGCTAGCGGCACAAACAGAGATAAATGATTTTGATATAATCACCATTACAGAGACATGGGGCTGAATTTTCCTGGCCCACTGGCGTCGGGCTGGAAGGCAGGAGGGCTGGCTAAATGGTGGGGGAAGGCATTGGGAGGGGAGCCTGATATGTCCTGCTGCCATGCCATATTGCCAGCAGTGAGAAAGTTGGCAGCTTGGCTGGCAGCTAGATGGTCTATTTAGCCACGTTGTGGCCAATTAAGGGCTTCTTTCTGTCCCTGTGGGCATTTTGCCCGCGATGGAAGGTCCTGCTGCCATTTGCAGAGACCGCCCAGTGATGCCTGGTGGCCTGCCTGCAGGCCCTGAGGTCGGGGGGGGGGGGGTGCTCCCTCCTTTATGGGCACTCCATGGCCCATGGAGTGGCCTCCTAATGGCAATGGCCGCCTCCACACCAGTTGTGTTGCCGCTGCTCCACAATGCCTCCTCCCCACATGATTGGCAGGGCCCGGCTGCCAGGTTTCATCTTCCCCCAACCTAGCTCAACTCTCTTTGCGGGTGCTGCACCTTTGAGAGGCCCTCAAAGTGTACTACAGGCCCCCAAACAGTCAGGGAGAGATAGAGGAGCAGACATATAGGCAAATCTGAGAGAGGTGTAAAAATAATAGGGTGATAATAGTAGGGGATTTCAACTTCCTCAATATCATCTGGGATAGTCTTAGTTCAGAAGGCTCAAAGGGGGCGGACTTCTTAAAATGCATACAGGAGAGCTTTTTGAGCCAGTACATAAATAGTCCTACAAGGGAAGGGGCAGTACTAGACCTAATCCTAGGGAATGAAGCCAGACAAGTGGTAGAAGTGTCAGTAGGGGAACACTTCGGGGATAGTGACCATAACTCTAAAATTTAAGGTAGTTATGGAAAAGGACAAAGAGGGACTGGAAATAAAGGTACTGACCCTGTGACTGCATGGGTTTTCACCGGGTGCTCCGGTTTCCTCCCACAGCCAAAGACTTGCAGGTGATAGGTAAATTGGCCATTGTAAATTGCCCCTAGTGTAGGTAGGTGGTAGGGGATATGGGATTACTGTAGGGTTAGTATAAATTGGTGGTTCTTGGTCGGCACAGACTCGGTGGGCCGAAGGGCCTGTTTCAGTGCTGTATTTCTAAGGAAATTGGCAGAAGGCCGATTTTAAGATGATAAGACAGGATCTGGCCAAAGTGGACTGGGAGCAGCTACTTGTAGGAAAGTCAAGATCAGATCAGTGGGAGTCATTCAAAGAGGAAATAGTAAGAGTTCAGAGTCAACATGTACCCATTAAGGTGAAGGGTAGGACCAACAAGTCCAGGGAATCCTGGATGTCATGGGATATAGAGGATTGGATCAGTAAAATAAAGGAGGCTTATGGCAGATTCAGAGTGCTGAAAACAGTGGAGGCACTAGAGGAGTATAGAAAGTGTAGAGGGGTACTTAAAAAAGTAATTAGGAGAGCGAAGAGGGGACATGAAAAGACACTGGCGGGCAAGATAAAGGAGAATCCTAAGGCGTATTATAAATATATTAAGGGCAAGAGGATAACCATGGAAAGAGTAAGAACCAATAGGGACCAAAGTGGCAATCTGTGTGTGGAGCCGGAGGACATAGGTGAGGTTTTAAATGATTACTTTTCATCTGTGTACACCATGGAGAAGGACGATGGAGGTGTATAGATCAGGGATGGGGATTGTGATATACTTGAACATATTAGCATTGAAAGGGAGGATGTATTAGCTGTTTCAGCGGGCTTAAAAGTGAATAAATCCCCAGGCCCAGATGAGATGTATCCCAGGCTGTTATGTGAGGCAAGGGAGGAGATAGCAGGGGCTCTGACAGAAATTTTCAAATCCTCCCTGGCCACAGGAGAGGTACCAGAGGATTGGAGGACAGCCAATGTGGTACCATTATTTAAGAAGGGTAGCAGGGATAAACCAGGTAATTACAGGCCGGTGAGTCTAACATCAGTGGTTGGGAAACGATTGGAAAAAATTCTGAGGGACAGGATTAATCTCCAATTGGAGAGGCAGGGATTAATCAGGGATAGTCAGCATGGCTTTGTCAGGGGGAGATCATGTCTAACTAGCTTGATTGAATTTTTTGAGGCGGTGGCGAAATGTGTAGATGAGGATAAAGCAGTTGATGTAGTCTATATAGACTTCAGTAAGGCTTTTGATAAGGTCCCGCATGGGAGATTGGTTAAGAAGGTAAGAGCCCTTGGGATCCAGGGCAATTTGGCAAATTGGATCCAAAATTGGCTTAGTGGCAAGAGGCAGAGGGTGATGGTCGAGGGTTGTTTTTGCGATTGGTAGCCTGTGACCAGTGGTGTACCATAGGGATCGGTGCTGAGATCCTTGCTGTTTGTAGTGTGCATTAATGATTTGGATGTGAATATAGGAGGTATGATCAGTAAGTGTGTAGATGACACGAAAATTGGTGGTGTCGTAAATAGTGAGGAGGAAAGCCTTAGACTACAGGACAATATAGATGGGCTGGTACAGTGGAGTGGAGTGGAGCAGTGGCAAATGGAATTGAAACATGAGAAGTGTGAGGTGATGCATTTTGGGAGGACCAACAAGGCAAGGGAATTTACAATGGAGGGTAGGGCCCTAGGAAGTACAGAGGGTCAGAGGGACCTTGGTGTACTCGTCCATAGATCACTGAAGGCAGCAGCACAGGTAGGTAAGGTGGTTAGGAAAGCATGTGGGATACTTATATTCTATGCCTCGGCTAATAAAGGTAAGAGCAGGGAGGTTCTGATGGAGCTGTATAAAATGCTAGTTAGGCTACGGCTGGAGTACTGTGTACAGTTCTGGGCACCACACTACAGGAAGGATTTGATTGCACTGGAGAGGGTGCAGAAGAAGATTCACCAGGATGTTGCCTGGGCTGGAGCATTTCAGCTATGAAGAGAGACTGAAAAGGCTAGGGTTGTTTTCCTTAGAGCAGAGAAGGCTGAGGGGAGATATGATTGAGGTATATAAAATTATGAGGGGCATTGATAGGTCAGATAGGAAGAAACCTTTTCCCTTTGCAGAGCGGTCATTGGGCATATATTTAAGGTAGGGTGCAGGAGGTTTAGAGTGGATTTGAGGAAAACATTTTTCACCCAGAAGGTGTTTGGAATCTGGAACGCACTGGCTGAAGAGGTGGTAGAGGCAGGCACCCTCACAACATTTTAGAAGTATTTAGATGAGCACTTGAAACACCATAGCATACAAGGCTACGGGCCAAATGCTGGAAAATGGGATTAGAATAGTTAGCTGCTTGATGGCAGGCACAGACACGATGGGCCGAAGGGCTTGTTTCTGTGCTGTATAACTCAATGAATCTATGACTCTTCCTGGAACTGCAGGCTCAGCAATTGCCACTGTTAGCGGTGGCGTTGCTGAGGCTGCTGATTGGGCTGGCAGCCCTTGGGAGTGGGCTGCTGTCCTTAATTGGAGGCAGCTCCGGCAGTTCCCAGTTAATTGGCCATTGCTGGCAGTCTGTTGCCCGAGTTATACTGCCCACTGAAGCGCGGTCACCTCCTGCTTTCGGCCCAGGTAGCAGGGCCTGCTGGTACGGGGCAAAATTCAGCCTATGGTTGCAAGGTGACCACGGTTGGGAAATAAATATTCCAGGGTACTTAACATTTTGAAAATACAGGCAGAATGGAAAAGGAGGAGGAGTAGCCCTGATAATAAAGGATGATATAAGGATAGTAGAAGAAAAGATCTTGATTCAGAAGATCAGGAGGTAGAATCAGTATGGGTGGAGATTAGTAATTACAAGGGTCAGAAAATGCTGGTGGGAGTTGTTTATCGGCCCCCTAACAGCAGTTATACCATTAAGCAAGAAATAATTGGAGCTTTAAACAAAGACAATGTAATAATTGTGGAGGACATCAATATTCATTTAGACAGGACAAATTAAATTGGCAAAGGTAGTCTGGAATGCTTTCATGACAGGTTGCTGGAACAATATGTTGTGGAATCAACTAGGGATAAAATTATTATTGATCGAGTAATGTGTAATGAGGCAGGGTTAATTGATAATCTCATAGTAAAAGATCCCCTGGGAAAAAGTGATCATAATACAATTGAATTCCATATTAAGTTTGAGTGTGACATATTTGAGTCCAAAACAAGAGCCTTAAACTTAAACAAAGCCAATTACATAGGTACAAGGGGAGAGATGGCTGAAGTTTGATTGGGTAAATAGACTAAAAGATATGACAATAAATAAACAGTAGGAAATATTTACAGAAATAATTCAAAATTTTCAACAAAAATATTTTCCATTAGAAAACAAAAACACAATGAAAAAGATCCATCCGTTTCTTACTAGGGAAGTTAAGGATAGTATTAGAATTTTAGAAACCAGCAACGGTGACCAAAAAGTTGATAAAAAGGGAAAAATCGAATGAGAGTAAATTAGCCAGGAATATAAAAATGGGTTGTAAGAGCTTTTTCAAGTACATAAAAGGGAGGAGAGTAGATGAAGTAAATTAGAGGCAGAGACAGCAGAAAGTATCATGGGAAAAGAGGAAATGGCAGAGACATTGAACAAATATTTTGTTTCTCTCTTCACAGTAGAAGACACAAATTACACACCAGAAATAGAGGGTAACCAAGGGGCTAATAAGAATGAGTAGTTAGTAACAGCAGCGGAAAAGTATTAGAGAAACTTATGGTAATAAGAGCCAACAAATTCCTTGGACCTGATGGCCTACACCCTAGGGTCCTAAAAGATGTAGCTGCAGAGATAGTGGATGCACTGGTTATGATTTTCAAAAATTCCCTGAATACTAGAACAGTTCTAATGGATTGGATGTTAGCAAATGTTAACACCACTATTCAAGAAAGGAGGGAGAGAGAAAACAGGGAACTACAGGCCAATTAGCCTGACGTTAGCCATCAGAAAAATGCTGGAATCTATTATTGAGGAAGTTTTAACAATATAGTTAGAAAATCATATTATGATCAGACAGAGTTAACATGGTTTTACGAAAGGGAAATTGTGTTTGACAAATTTATTAGAGTATTTTGAGGATCTAACTAATAGAGTAGATAAAAGGAGCTAGCAGATGTAATATTCTTGGATTTCCAAAAGGAATTCAATAAGGTACCACACAAAAGGTTAATGTGCAAGATTAGGGCTCATGGAGTTGGAGGTAATATATTAGCATGGATGGAGGATTGGTTAATGGATAGGAAGCATAAAGTAGGGATAAATCAGGTATTTTCATATTGGCAGGTTGTAACTAGTGGCATGCTGCAAGGATCAGTGCTGGGACCTCAGATATTTACAATCTTTATAAATGATTTAGACAAAGAAATCGAGAGTAATGAATCCAAGTTTGCTGACGATACAAAGCTAGGTAGAAATTTAAGCTGTGAGGAGAACACAACAAGGCTTCAAAGAGATATAGACAGGTTAAGTGAGTGAGCAACAAGATGGCAGATGGACTGTAAAGTGGGTAAGTGTGAGGTTATTCACTTTGGTAGTAAGAATATCAAACAAAATATCTTTTAAAGGGCAAAAACTTTTAAATGTTGATGTTCAGAGAGACTTGGGTGTACTTGTACAAGAAACAGAGAAATGAGCATTTGGGACTGAATGTTCCCGTGGGTGTCAGGAACCTGACAGTGGGGCCATTTCTACGCTCCGACCCCACTGGTGTTTCTTGTCTGCCACCCCCCAATCCCCCCACCACCCCAACCAGGTAGCTGCCGGGCTCCCAACTCAGCGGGAGGCCACTCCAATGCCAGGACAATGCCGGCAGGTTTGGAAAATGGCTGGGTCCTTAATTGGCTGCCTGCCTTTGTGGAGTGGGTTGATGATTTCCGTAGCAGCTCGCTCGCCCCTTGGGAACTTGCCTGGAGGAGAGACAGTGTCAGGGAGCCATCCTGACACACAAGTGTCTGAATTATTCCATCCCCCCATCTCCAAAGCCACCTTCACTGAGCTGGGATGATTCCGCCACAGGTACAGCAAGCATTTCGAAAGGCAAATGATATGTTGGCCTTTATTGCAAAGGGATTGGAGTATAAGAATAAAGAAGTCTTGCTACAATTGTAGAGGGCTTTGGTGAGACTTGACTTGGAGTACTGTATGCAGTTTTGATCTCCTTATCTGAGGAAGCATATACTTGCCTTGGAGACGGTATGGCGAAGGTTCACTAGATTGGTTCCGGGCATGAGAAGGTTGTCCTCTGGGGAGAGGCTGAATAAATTGGGCCTATATTCCCTGAAGTTTAGAAAAATCAGAGGTGATCTCATTGAAACATACAAGATTCTGAAGGGGCTTCTCAGGGTAGACACTGAGAGTTCATTTTCCCCGGCTGGGGAATCTAGAACACGGGGGCACATTCTCAGGATAAGGGG
Organism: Heterodontus francisci; assembly: GCF_036365525.1. NCBI lineage: Eukaryota > Metazoa > Chordata > Chondrichthyes > Heterodontiformes > Heterodontidae > Heterodontus > Heterodontus francisci. Next base: position 37,613,374 of record NC_090372.1, read on the forward strand.
TCAATTATTTAAGACTGAGCTGAGGAGAAATTTCTTCACTCAGAGGGTTGTGAATCTTTGGAATTCTCTACCCCAGGGGGTTGTGGACAGTCTATCATTGAGTACGTTCAAGACTAGGATAGATAGGTTTTTGATCTATCAGGAAATCAAGGGATATGGGGATCCAGCAGGAAAATGGAGTTGAAGCTGAAAATCAGCCATGATTGTATTGAATGGCGGAGCAGGCTCAAGGGGCTGTACGGTCTACTCCTGCTCCTATTTCTTATGATCTAATGTTCACACTACTCCAGGGAATTATGGGAAGAGAGTGAGCTCTCTATATCAGGTGAATGGAAACTTTACCTCTGTGGATTTCTCAGTAGTTTGCTTTGGAGACTTTTAAATATGGTTTTTATGTATTTCCTTGCTGGCCTCTGCCATGCAACAGGTCCAGAGATTGGTTCTTGTGTATTTCTTTATATTTAAAACTACACTTATTGATTCTAAGAGATGGAGGTTGAAAATAGCTGGGCAGCAGTGCAAAATGGGCTATAATGATTGCCAACCTGTTTTGTACTCCACCTGATTTTTTTCCATTGAAGAAATTAGATATATCTTCTGGAGTTTTACATAGTTTGCCTCTTGACAGTTTGCAAGACCTTTCCTCATGGCCTAAAAATTCGATGACACCACACCCATTTCTCAGGCAGTAAATGGGCACCTAAACCTCCACTGTGGCATACAGGAAGTGCATGTTCATTATACACAAGTGCGCCACCCCCTATATTGGTATAAGCAAAAAATTAGACATTTAGAGCCTATGCCTGAAACAGGCATTGGACCCTTTGCAATACTGGTTTTCTCTGAGGCTGTTGGCACTAGCTGCATTCATCAAATTCAGATCTACATGTGGTCTTACACGTGGTTCTTCAAGGGACTGCTGCTGGCCACTACCAAAAGGGTAAGATTTAAAAATATACTTAACTGCTCCTTCCAGCTCCACACGCAAACCACTGCTTCTCCCCAGACCTGGCCAACACTGCTCCTCCTCCTCGACGTCCCCTTGTTTTGGTCACATCCATCTCCCGATTGACTCCCCCCTCCCACAGTCCCTTTTAAGGATTTACCTGAGGGCCTCTGCCGATGATGCAGAGCCCTGGTCTTCAAGGCTTTCTCTACGCTGAGCTGCCAGGTGATGCCCATTAGGTGAACCTTGGACCTATCCATTCAGGCATAGGAATTATTCATTCTGCCCCCTGAGCAGCAGTTTATGACACGAACAGACGTTTCTCCCAGTTTTTGAAAGATATTTATTCTCAGGATGTGGGTGACATTGGCAATTTGATGGTAGGCCTTATTGAAGCAAATAAAGTTCCTTTTAGAGCTGACTTATTCTTTCTGATGTGGCCTAGCAAGCCTACCATGTAGTATGGATTTGGAGTCAGATCAGATGTGAGGGTAGGCTCCCCAAACGACACTCGTGAACCAGTTAGGTATTTACAGCAGATTCAATTTTTTTCCTGTGCAAGGCCACAAATTATCTAATTTATGTAATGAAATTCTTCTTTAATCGGGTACTATAACCAATACATTATCAAACCCCTGTTCATGCACTAGGCAGAGTTCCAGATAAAGTAGACTATACATGGTTTATAGAAGGAATGAGTTGAGGGACTGAATGGCCATTTAGTGTTCAAAAGAATATCCTTGTGATCTTTGTAAAATGCCCTTGTCCATTTATTACCATAAAGGGAGGAGTCTTTATCACCAGGTGCACATATGGGAGGTTGAGTGCAACCTTGCTCCTCCCTCCATGCCTTACTACCCATTAATTTTAATATTGTAGGAGGTTCATCCTTGTATTCTTAATTTTGCACTTGCAGTGGAATGGAGTTCTCCACCCGCAAGGAGTGAGCATCAGTAGAATTATCTGTAAAAAAGGGTACTTCCCTACAACGTGGAGAATGGGCAGCTTCTATAACGGGACCAACACTGCCTATAATTGAATATGATTTTCTGTGATTCTGCACTGCTGGTAGGGCATTGCAGGCAACCAGCGGACATTGGGAAATTACGGGCTTGGCCTCTTGGCAAATCTGTTATTTGTTTTGTGATAACCTGCTGTCATAAACTGTCATTGTGATATCAGACAGAAATAACGCTGATCTCTGAGGGTCATATTTCTTCTGTTCAAAATAAAAATAGGTGCAAATTACAAGATATAATCTGGTAGAAAGAACTACTACAGATGCTCTGATGATTGCTCCTGTCCAAAAACTGTGTCACAAAAAGACATTAAACTTTACATTTTTAAGGCCAATTATGAAAAGTGCATGGAGAGCTATGTAGGGTGTGAAATGATAGGAAAGGAAGAATGATCAACAATTCAGAGGAGTCTCAGGGGAAACCAATCTTGGAGAGCTGATCTATGCAAAGGACCTAACACCTTTTGTTTGTCTTTACCCATTGTGGCGGGTGGTGCATTTCGAGATGGAAGTGTGTGCATGCTTCCTGCTTGCCAAATTAGTCCAAGTAACACCTTGAAGAATGGGTGTTACGCAGACCAATTTCTAGGTCTATGAGTACATATGTAGACTTATTCATTTCACAACTCTTATTATTTCCATCACTGTGAGCTTATGGAGAATCTATGGACATGTTGATATAACATATTATCTAAATCATGGAATATATGATTAATACGGTATGTAAAAGTTGGATCTCCACCGTCCACAGCCCCAAGGCCTTTTAGAGCCTCCCTCTTAAATATATCCACTGTTCCATGCTCATATTCAGTAAGAGGTTTCTGCTTGGCCACCACCTGTTTCGCTCTCTGCCCTACGTTTATACCTGTGTTTTGTTTTTAAACATGTCACACCAACGTGCTTTGTTGAATGATAATTTTCTTTAGTCCACTGACTGGAGACCTGAATCTATATTTTTAAAAGAAATTTAAAAAGGAACAGATAAAAGATGACTTCGCTAGCAGCTTAAGATGGCTACCTAAATTGCAACACTATCCTACATTGCAAGATCTAGGAGGTGGAGATGAAATGTCTGCTCATTCCAGCAGGAAGTTTAAGGGAACTACCTGTTCTTTTTAGCAAGAGGAAATACACTGCTAACTACAATGTTTGAACCACTGGGTGACTGTCATATGACAAGCCCCCTCCCATCTGTGGTTCTAAGCTCGTGTTTCTCTGCAGCAGCAAGGAGAAGCATCTGGACTCTGACACGTGCAGACCCAAGTCAGAGTCCCTCTCTCTCTCGCTCTCTCTCTCTCTCCATTCCAGCTTGCGAGCTTTGAACTCTGCCTGCTGACTGACCACCTCTGCACACTCCGGCTATAATCAGAAACCCCTTTGGAGGAAATCATCCACATGGCTGTCTCCAAGAGACCCACCGAATCAGTCATCTACCTTTTCAAACTAAAAGCCTCAGGACCACCGAATTCAGCTAGAACAGACAAATCACCAAACTCCACAGACTGTATTCCCCTATTTTTCTATGGACACTAACTTGACCAATCTACCTTTCCCCACTCTGTAATCTATTTGTGTGTGTGTGAACCTCTAGTGTGTGTGTGTGTGTTTGTGAAAGTGAAAGTTGGCACGTGTTTTATTATTTTGCTTAGTTTGGTTTAAGTACAATAATGTTAATCTCTTTCTTTGTTAAACTCAAGAAAACCTGTCCAATTGATTCTTGTTATGATCATAGCAAGTAAGTAATCAAACACCTACTGAATTAGCCAGTACATCCACTTTAAAAAATAATTAATCCTGCTGTGGTCAAACAAGAAGAGTCTGACTGTAACAAACATAACAGCACTGTGAATTGACACAGGTTGATTTATCACAGGGAAATTCTTTCCTGCAGTACCTTGTCCTATCATGGCCTGTTAAATTTAATTTGCATCACCTTGCTGTTTTCAATTTTATTTTTTATGTTACTTGCTACAACATTGCTAATCCTTCTGTGTTGCAGTACAGTATTTTTCCACATATCTTTAATGACTGTTTCTGCCATTTTGCTAGTGGGTCGTAACTGATGATGAAAATGAACACTTACTCTATTTTTTGTCAAAAGAGGAAAATATGGCCCAGAGTTCCCTCGAGCCCGCCCGCCACCTCACTTTGAACATTGAACCAGTTGGGATATCCACTTAGCAACATTGGATTCAAATAAAATGGCTATAAAACCAATGCACCTGCAAGCTATCAGACCGTTGCTATCTCAGAACAGCACTCAGCTTGACAGATACTTAGGATAATCAGAGTGAAAACAGTCATTAAGCTCGGGGCTTCAGGTACCTAAATAATGTCACTGGAGCTCTTGTTGCACTGTGATTACACCAAAATATTATATTTCCTTGTTGATGTTTTAACAAAATTCTGAGTGGCTTTTATTTTTACTTACTTATGCAAGATTCTATGGCAGGATTTTGCCAGTTGCCTCACAATCCTGACACTGGGGTCATTTCCAGGTCGTATGGCCGCATGGGTGGATGGTGGGACTTCTGCAGTAATCACTGCACTGCAGTGAATTAACGATGGGGGGTTGGTTGGTGACCAATAAAGGGTGGTGGGCGGGAGTTAGTGCTGTCAGGGAGCTTGATGGCGCCATTTTTTAAAGAGTGCCTGGAGCCTTTATATTGGCTGCATACAGAGAAGGCTGCAGAAGGGGTGAGGTAGAAGGCTGTGAATGAGCTGATGGCTGCAGTGCGAGGAAGGGTGGCTCCACACTTCAATGACGCCTCTCTAGAGGTGCTCCTGCAGGCAGTGTGGGAAAGGAGAGAGGTACTATTCCCAGAGGATGGGAGGTGGAGGCCAGCCAGCCTCATGAAGAAGGCCTGGCAGGAGGTAGCTGTAGAAGTGAGCAGTTGCCAGACCATGGCACGAACATGGGTGCAGTGTCGGAAGCACTTCAATGACCTGGTGAGGGCTGGCAAGGTGAGTGGCATGAATGTTGGCTCGGTGGCAGCCCTGCATGGCTAATCTGGTGGCCATGACATGTGAAGCACCATGGATGACCCATGCACAGAGACTCAACAAGGATCAATGTGTGCTTCAAGACAGAGGTAGCATCACACGAGAGCACCATGGCCAATAATGAGCACTTACTAAGTACCAAGCATGGATCAGCGCATGGAACACAGCCTTATTAGCATTGCAGGGGCAGGAGCATAGTGTAACACTGTATGTTGGTATCATTGCAGGAGAAGAGAATGCATAATGCACGACAGCAGAGATGGAGGGGTGGTGGTGGTCCCTTCCTAGCCATGATAACGCAGATGGAGGAGGAGGAGGTGATGGAGATTAACAGCGTGGCAGCAGGCGAGCCTGTCGCAGAGGGCAAGGTGGTGTGGAACCCAGAGAGAGTGAGAAATGCAATAGCAGCAGACCTGAATCCATCTCATTTGTCATTTCTGTGTTGCCTCTGTGGTCCATGATGACCATATGCAGCTCATGAGCATTTACAGCCAGGAAGAAAGGGTTGTATAGGGAAGTCGTGTAAATCACTCTTGTTTCTCCCGCAGGGCTAGTGGCAGAGATGGTGCGGCAGAGGGCATCAGAGCCAGCAGAACCCTCAGAGGTGAAGGCACAATCTGAGGATGCACCATCATATCAGGCAGTGCACCTTCCACCAGCACAGACACTCTTATATCGATGGGGCATGACATGTGGTTAGAACGGGTGGCGCCAGCTGGTGAACAGGGCACACATGTACAGGAGCAGGTGATGGAGGCAGTGACAGCTGCAGCCAGTCCCCATCAGAGGAATGAGGACAGGCACAGCAATGCTCAGCTCCACGCAGATGCTGAGACTTGGGAGACACCTGTCAGATTTCCCAGAAGCTGTCTCTGTCATGTGTGCGCGATGGAGGAATCTATCTCTGCCATGAGTGATGCCATGTCTCTGGCTTATGAATTTATGGCCTCCTCCATTCAGAGAATAACCATCGAGTGCATACAGGAGGTGCACGCTGGCCTCCAATGTATCACGCCAATCTTGAGCGGTGTTGAGCACTGGGTGGGCATGATGGCAAAGAGACCCATGGACCTATTTCCAGGTGGTGGGGAGCTTCCGGTAAGCAGGGGAGTGCAGGTGGGCCATGAAATGGTTGAGGAGCAGATGACTAAAGGCGATGGAGACGTATAAGTTAAAGCAAACTCATCGGCCACAATGGCCGCTTGCCGGGCTCTCTGAACCCGCTGCTCCTCTACATGGGTCTTTATGGGACACTGGGAGAGAGTGTTTAAATTCCTCTAAAGAATTACTTCTCTGAGATTCTCATAGCTGAGCTGTACTTTAAGAGCCCTCAGCCACTGGTCAAAAGCCAGCTGCTTACTTCTTTCAAACTCCAGATAAGTTTGATTAGCTTGCTTCTTGAGGGTTCTAAACTTTTGGCAACGGGCTTCAGGTACTAATTCATATGCCCCAAGGATAGCACTTTTTGTCAGTTCATAATTTGATGAACTCTCATCTGGCAACAGGGAATAAACCTCATGGGCTTTTCCAGTTTGCTTGCTTTGTAACAAAAAGAGGCCAGGTCTCAGCTGGCCATTTTAGCTGCATTGTCAGTTTCTCAAAAGACACAAAAAAAGGCTTCTACATCTTCCTCATTAAATTTTGGGATTAGTTGAGCTAGTTTTAACAATTTTTCACCCAGCCCTGAATTAGACTCCTCCATATTGGCCATGCTTCCACTAGGGTTACTCTGTCGCCCCCACCCCCCCCATTAACTCAAGCCACCTTAGCTCTCTTTCTTCACATTCCTTCTGGAATATTCTTTCTCTCCCTCTCTCCTCTCTCTCTCTTTCTTTCTCCTGTCTTTCTTTTTCTTCACGTTCCTTCTGAAGTCTCTTTCTTTCTCCCTCTCCTGTCTCTCTTTCTTTTTCCTCTAATTCAAGTTTCCTCTGTTCCAGTTGTAGCTTTGCTAGCAATACCCTGTCAGGGTCTACTTCTAACCCTGTTTCTGCTTCTTCAGATTCAAGGGAAAAATGGTTGGGCACCAGTCTTAGGAGTTCAGACTTCCTCGCCTTGCCACGTACAGTGATCTCACACTGCTCAGCCATTTTCCTCAACTCCTCCATAGACAGTGCTTTTAACATATCCCAAGTTACTTCACCCTGGCTTGGGGAGCTACTAGCTTCAGTTGCAGACATGTTAGTATTCAAGCACACACAACCACAAGAAAACCTGTATTGAAATCTTGCTCTTTTTTGATTGGGAACAATTTGGCTTCACACTTCCAATTTCTCTTGTTTGTCTGTGGGTAAAATGCAGGATGGTAGCCCCCAAATTTCTGTTATGACCAGGTGAGAAAGGTGTCTAGGGGTCCCTCTCAGTCTTCACCTATTCTTACCGTAACAGGATTTAATTTTTAAAACACTGTTTTTAGCTCCCTTTTGGTGTATCCTTGTTCCCCGCTTTCCACATTTCAGGCAAAGAAACCAGCACAAACAGGTTTTCTTAGGTTTAAAGAAAAAAAGTTGAAATTTATTAAACTTGACCTTAAACTCTAATTCAGTTGCTGCCTACAGATAAACGACGCGCCCAGCGCCCACACTCGGTAGATCTTGCTTTTCATTGGGGCCCAGCATTCTTCTTAAACCTTGTTCACTGTAGGAGCCTTTTCTCTCTTGGGGTTCATATGTCTTTAGTGTATTCAGAGGCTTGTGAGAAAGACAGGAGAGATCTTCTCAATCCAGAGGAAACAGTCTTTCTCAGTTCAATCTGTTTGTACAATTCAGAAATCCCCAGGTTGCCAAGCAGGCTAGTCATGTGACCAGCTGGTCTGACCACGTCTGTTTGTGGATTCGGCTAAACCAGCAGTCATCCTGAAATTTGAGCTCCCTCACCTTCAATGTCTGGTGCTCAAAGTCCATTGTGGGTTAAATTGGATAAGGGAAATAACCTGTCTTGTCCCTATTGGCATTGCCAGGCAAACTCCCCACCTGCCGAGACTGAGGCACACATTATTTCACCACATGAACATTAAAACGTAAAAATTGCAAGGCCCCTGACTGGAAAGACATTTGCATTGTACCAGACAACGATGAAACAAAAGGAACCAGTCCCCCAATACACAGATGACACCTGATCAAACCAGTTGGTCATGTGACCACCTGCTGGCCAACTAGGGGAGTTTTAAACTGGAAAAGCAGAATTTGAACTCAGAAGGCTGTGCTCCTGGAACTGAGGCAGAACCCTCTCCTGTCTGCCTGCCTCCATCTCTTTCCCACGGAACTGAATCTTGTGAAGGCATGTAAACTCAGAGAGAAAAAAAGCTCCTATGTGAACAAGGTTTATGAAGAATATTGGGCCCCAATGAAACGCAAGACCATATCTTCCATCATGGACTGCAGCGAGCTCGAGAAACAGTAACAAGATATTGCCTCAAACTGTTATACCTATCTTTTCTTCTGCTCTGTTCTGTCTCTATCTGCATGTGTGTACCGTGAGTGCATGGTAGCGTGGGCGCGTCATATATCCGTAGGCGTTAACCGTATTAGAGTTTAAGTTTAAGGTTTAATAAATTTCATCTTTCTTCTTTAAATCACAGCCTGTTTGTACTCATTTCTTTGCCTTATAATTGGAAAGTTGTGAACAAGGACTCACAAAGGGGGAGCTCAAAACACTGTGTTTAAAATTAAACCCTGTTACAATAAGACCAGGTGAAAATAGTAACAGATCCCTCGACACATTTCTCACCTGGTTGTAACAGTAAGCAAATGTCCTGCATCCAAGTCTGGCAGCCCTTGTAACAGGCCTTCTCTTACTCCCAGCAACAATTTGAAATTTAATGTCCATATGGCAAAATTACTATGCCTCATTCTTGGCAGGTGGGGACCCAGCATGACACTGTGCTCTCACCTCATTGCAGCTGGCAAGTCGCTGAAGCTCCGTGGGACCTGTGCGCCTTCAACAAAATTATAAACGCTGAACAAAATTGCTTTTAATTACCACCTTAACTGCCTCAATTGGATGCCCACTGCTGTCCAGCAGGCTCCCATTGCTGTGCCCTTGCCACCCCTGGGAAAATTGACCAGTGAAAGGAAAATTTCAGGAAGCAGTCTCGACATGTTCTACCACTTTTCCCAGCATTCCTCCCTGCACCCCCAGCTCCAACCTTGTCTCCATGGGGCTGGGAAAATTCAGCCCTACATCACCACAATAAATAAGATGTGGAATTGTCAAAATCAAAGACGAACAAATGTCTGGTCCAGTTAATATGAAGCTGATGGCCATTTGCTGTCTTTTTTTCCTTAATAGAGTAATATTTCCCATCTTTGTGGTTCAAAGTTCAAAGGTGACCCACTATTGGGGTTGGTTTTGGATTGTGTCATAGCTGAGTGAAGTTTTTTGTCTCAATAACAGCAGATAGCTTTGAGGGCACCAGGAAAATATCAATGTGTTTTCTTCTTCAGTGCTATGTCCAGGATGATCTTGTACCCAGGAAAGTCAAAGAGGAAATTGCAGAATGTTTTCAGCAGAGGGACAGTTAGATATTTGAATGATGCTACTTGTATGTTAAAGAAATGGCTGTAGTAAATATAGTTTATCTAGAAGCCTGGGAGACAGAATACAAGTGAACAGAGTTTTTATTTCCAATACACTCAAAAGATAGAAAGCGATGCATGCTATTAAATTGCATTTTGTATAAACCAGTTAAAGAAAGCAGCGGGAGGACATGTAGCATCAGAGGAGGGTTCCCCAAGAATTTAAACAGAAGTGAGGCCAGCAGAGCAGCAGCAGAGCATTGGGAGAGCAGGCAAAACAAACTGAGTAAATGTGCAAAGGAGATGTCACAGTAGATGGAGTGGAGGAGCCTGTGAAAGTCAATTGACGTCATGGTGAGCTGGGAGGAGGAGCTCGGAGGGTGAGTAAATCAAGGTGAAGAAACAGTAAGATTTTTTAACAAAAGCAGTCTACCCAATTTTAATTCAGACTATCAATAAAAGAATAAAAAAGGACTGGAGATGGCAGGGCAGGTTAAGTGTCAGGATTGTAGGATGTGAGAGTTTGTGGACAACGAGACTGTCCCAGATTTCCTCATCTGCAGCAAATGTCTCTGCCTTCAGTCACACCAGCTTCAAGTCAATGAGCTGGAGTACGAATTAGAGACGCTCTGAAACATATGGGATGGGGAGGAATTTCTGGATAATGACATCAAGGGATATGGAGATAATGCAAAAAGGTGATATTGAGGTAGATGATCAGCCATGATCTAATTGAATGGCGGAACAGGCTTGACAGGCTGAATGGCCTACTCCTGCTCCTATGCTTCTATGTTCTTCCCTGTGGATTCTCCTCCAGGCTATAAGGGAAAGGCGGAAGATCCTCTTCCCAAGGGCCGGCAGGAAGAGACCCTCCTGCCTGACCAGACAAGCCTGGATGGAGATCACAAAGGAAGTCAGTAGCCGTGGGGTCACCCTCCAAAATTGGGTCCAATGCCACAAGAGAGACAATGACCTCCTTCACTCCGCCAAGTGAGTCCTCCATACCTATCTCATTTTTGGGGTTTGCATGTGGTCACATGAGAGGGAACGTGATATGGTCAGGGAGTGGCTGCTAGGCGGGGAGTGACAAGGGGCTGAGGCAACAGCAGATCGTGTCAGATGCATGGTGGCTCTCCAAGACAGCCATCCTTCTGTCCTTACTTGCCCCCCACACATCCCTTGAGAGAGGATATGAGGAGGAGGCATTCGAGAACTCTTATCAGGGGCCAAAGGGCTGCCACCAGAACAATTGTCCTGCTGGTCTCTGTGGGAAGACTAACAATGTCCTCTTTCTGCTCGCAGGAGGGGACGGTCCACAACTCTGGGGAAATGGTGAAGACTGGAGGTGGAATCTCGGAAATTTGAGAACTGACCGCAGCAGAGGAGGAGGCCTTAGATCTAGTGGGCTCCCAGGCGAGCAATCCATATCAGACGGAGAAACTGGATTGTTCACACATGAGAGTGAGGAGGCATTGTGTTCATGTGCCCATCACCACCCTTCTAGAGAACCATATCACGCATGGTTGGCATGGGCAGATCATGCAGGTCGTGGCACCTCAGAGGGAAGATCGTCTGCTGGACCTGCTGGGATCCCATTGCCCTCTGAGGACCAGGAGGAATAATTCTCAGAGCGTGCACTGTCACACCTTTCCCTGCACCCTCCACGAGTGCAGAAACTCTCACCTCAGTGGCTGTGCACTTGGGCTTAGATTCAGTGTCACATGTGGGTGAGAGCACCACACACGTGTCTGAGCAGCTGACAGAGGCAATGTCTGGCGAGGCCACTGACAGGCAGAGGACTGTGGGGGGCCTGGCCTATGCTGAGAGTTTGGCTGATGACGAGCCTCTGGTGTCGGCAACACAGAACATGCTGGAGTTGCAGAGAGAGATAAGGGAAGATTTGGCAGAGATGCCAGAGGCAAGACATGGCTGTGAGTGGACAATGGAGGAATTCATCCATGCATGAGTGCTGCCGTGTCTCAGGCATGTTAGTGCATGGTTTCCTTCATTGAGAGGTTGGCGACCTCCTGGAGATTTAGATACCAGAGGCGTGCGCAGATCTGCACATCATTGCCTTGCCAATGAGCTCAACACAGCAGTGGCAGGTCGAGAGGGGGGATGAGGCGCCTGGAGTCTTCACCAGATCCTTGTCCAACTATGGTCAGCAGGGAGGTTCAAGTGAGTCTTTAAATGGAGGAGGAGAGGCTGACCTTCACATCTGGGGGCATCTCTCAGGGCACTCTGATTGTGGACGTCGGCTCCCCAGCCCTCTACCAGTGACCCCAGTTCCAGTAGCTGTGACAACTGAGGAGGCTGCTGCGCCAGTGCAGGAAACACTCAACTAGCCGGGGTCATCCAAGTCTCAGGCAGTCAGAGGACGCCCGTCAAAGTCATCCCAGGCCAGAGGGCAGCACGTTCAGCAGCCTGCCTCCACCTCAACTGCCAGTGCATCATCTTGCACTGCCTGCTCGGCATCCTTCTCCACATCCTCCTTGTTGGATGAGGACTGGTGATCAATCATGTTCTCTTGATGCACGGCCTACCCTTTCTGCGGTGCTAGATTGTGCAGAGCACAGCAGACTACCATTATACATGAGACCCTCACTGGGGCATATTGCAGGCCTCCACCGGATTGATCCAGGCACCAGAATCTCATCTTCAGCAGCCCAACGGCTGCTTGATGATCGCTTGGGTGGACCCATGGCAGGTGTTGGACCTCTCCTCTGCTGCAGTGTGAGGGTTCCTCACAGGTGTCAGTAGCCATGTCTTCACTGAGTAGCCCTTGTCCCAGAGAATTGATCCCAGACAATTCATCCCTGAAGGCGAGCGGAGGGCCGGGAAAACTGCAGCACCTGGGACTGCCAAAGCACATAGGCATCGTGGCTGCTTCCTGGGAAGCTCATCCTGCAGCATGGTGTATAAGTCAGTGACGGCCTCCCTGGAGAGCCGTAGTCTTCAATGACACTTCCGCTCGGACATTTGGAAGTATTTGAAGCGAGCCCGGTACACCGACCATGCTTCTTGGCATGGTCAGCTACTCTGGCTTCACCAGATCTTCACCAGCTTGCCCAGACGCCACCTGGATTGGCCTCCTTCTGAATCTCTGCTGCGCAGTACAGGGATCTACAAAGACTGGGTGTATGAGACCCATGCCAGCTAGTCGATCCCCCTACAGTGCACTGTCCCTGGACAGGGGACCTTGTCTTTGGAACCTTCCCCTTGCCATTCGTCTTTGAATATGGGCTATTGCCCCTCAGCGCCCACCCTTGCAGAGAGCCCACTACCCGATATGAAGTCCACCCTTGCCGTGACGGCTGCAAACCCTCTGCACCCTGTCATGCTCGGCCCCCACCTGCCAAGAATGAGACACATTAATTTTGTCATGAACATTGATTTTAAACTGTCACTGGAGTGAAGAAAGGAATTGTTAAACAGATCAGCCGTAGCTGGAAAAGACATTTGCATATTAACAGACGGTGATTGGAAGGACAAAGGACCATTCCCTGACACATTCAACACACAATGGACCTTGATCACCAGGTATTGTGTGTAAGAGGAGCATTCAGAGACTGCTAAGGTGATACAATCCAAGACGTAGTCAGACCAATTAGTCACATGACTAACCTGCTTGGCAACCTGGGTTTTTCTGAACTGTACAAACAGTTTGAACTCAGGGAGACTGTCCGTTTGCTCCTGGACTGAGAGGATCTCTCTCCTGTCTGCTCCAATCTCTTTCTCACAAGCCTCTGAATCCACTGAAGACACATGAACCCCAAGAGAGAAAAGTCTCCTACAGCGAACAAGGTTTAAGAAGCATTCTGGGCCCCAAAGAAAAGCAAGATCTACCTACAATCAAGGACTGTACAGTGAGCTCGAAGAACTGTAACACCTCTTCAGATATTGCCTCAAACTTTTCCACTTTATTTTTCTTCTGCTCTTTTCTATCTCTATTTGCATGTGTGTATTGCGTATGCATGCTAGCGTGGGCGTGTCGTGTATCTGTAGGCGTTAACCAAATTAGAGTTTGTTTAAGTTTAATAAATTTCAACTTTTCTTCTTTAAACCTAAGAAAGCCTGTTTGTGCTGGTTATTTGCCTTATAATTGGAAAGCGGGAACAAGGATACACCAAAGGGGAGCTAAAATAACAGTGTGTTTAAAATTAAACCCTGTTATAATAAGACCAGGTGAAGGCTGAGAGGGACCCCTAGACACCTTTCTCACCTGCAACAGCTCTGCCCCCAACCTTGCCTCGAGGGTTGTACTGCTGTCGGGCAACGGCCACTGAATCCCCCTGTTCCCCTTCCTGAAATCATCCAATGCTTCCCATGGCTGCTATCCATGAGCGGCATTGTGGCCTTGCCTCGGTACTGCCACCTTTAACTGGGTGGGGATCAGAAGACACGCGATCCCTGTGCGGCATTGATAAATTCAAAACCCTTCATAAAATCGGGGTGAGGTCCATGCAAATCCAAAATAAGTACCTGCCCTGCAATTGAGATTGCTGTCCTGCTGCTTTGTAGCTTAGATCTTACCCACCGCTGACAAAGTCCGGAATGGACGTCAAGACGTCGGGTTTCTGGATGAGCATGTCCCCTCCCAACCTTTCGACCTCCCCACCCTTCAAATCCATCTCCTGCTGGCTAGATAAAATTCAACCCACTGTCCATAATAAAACAGGGGAATTGGAGGCAATAATATGTTGTGAGGAACCAGACATAGTAGGGATTACTGAGACATGACTGCAGAAAAATCAGGACTTGGAATTAAACATTGCAGGATATAATATATTTAGAAAAGATAGAGAGGAAAAAAGGGGTATCCATATGGATAGAGATAAAAAATAAAGGATCAGTCATACCCTTTTAACCCAGTATATAAGAAGCCCAACAAGGGAGGATTCTCCACTGGATCTAGTAATGGGGAATGAACCAGAACAGATAAGAGAAGTAAAAGTAGGGGCACATCTAGGCAATAGTGACCATAATGAAATACACTTTAAGATAATAATTGAGAAAGACATATGCATGACAATACCAGGGTAATAGGTTGGAGAAAATCCAATTTTGAGGAGCTGAGAATGGAACTTGTGAAACTAAAATGGACAACAATATTGGCAAACAATGTTGATCAGTAATGGGAAACATTTAAAATGGAGTTCAACAGAATCCTGGAAAGATATAGTTTACTAAAGAACAAGAATAAACTAAACACCAATGAGGTACCATGTATTAATAAAGATGTAAAGGAAAAATTGATGATAAGGAAAGATATGCACTAAATACATGGACAAGAGAGAATATGAAGAGATTAGGAGAGGAACCAAAAAAATAATTAGGAAGGTAAACAGGAGCTATGAAATTAAGTTATCAAAGAACATAAAACAAACTAGTAAAATATTCTGCAGGAACATAAATAAAAAAAGGAAAGTGAGGTTGGGAACAGAGCCATGAAGGGATGGGCAGGATAAAATCACAGGCAGTTAATGTGAAATGGCAGAAATATTAAATAATTACATTGCTTCAATATTTACCCTGTCAGGTGGAGATGACATTGATGAGATGAGATTAGAAATGATAAATCACATTTAAAACAAAAAAAAGAGGAAAATATTAAATAAATTAATCAAACTCAAAGAGGATAGAACCCCTGGTCTGGATGTAATGCAACCATGCATTTTAAAAGAATCTAGAGAAGAGATAGCAGAGATATTATTACACGTATTTAATAATTTGTTAGGAAAAGGTGTAATGCCAGAGAAGTTGGGGTAAAGGGTAATTATTCAGAGTGGCAGAAGGTGGAAAGTGGGTTCCCACAAGGACCAGTGCTGGGACCACTGTTATTCATAATTTATATGAATGATTTAGACTTTGGAATCAAAAACACGATTTCTAAATTTTTGGGTGACAACAAATTGGGGGTGCAGTCAATACGAAGAAGGACTGCAACAAATTATAAGAAGACATTAATAAACTTGCAGAATGGGCAAATAATTGGCAAATGAATTTCAGCAGGGATGACGGTGATGTGCTACATTTTGATAAGAAAATAAGGAGGCCACATATTACTTGGAAACTGAGAATCTAACTGGGGTCAAAGAGCAAAGGAACCTGGGAGTACAAATGCACAGATCACTAAAAGTAGAGATGCAGGTTAATAAGGCCATAAAAATAGTCAGCCAAGCTTAGGGTTTATTTTTATAGGGATAGAAGTGAAAAGTAGAGTTTTGCTAAAACTTGTATCAAACCTTGGTTAGACCACATTTGCACTATTGTGTACAGTTCTGGTCACCATATTTTGCCGTTCCCATAAGTGGAAGCCACCATATTATAAAAAACATATAGAGACACTGGAGCGGGTGCAAAAAAGGTTTAAAAGGATGATATCAGAAATGCACAGTTATGCCTATCAGGAAAGAACAAACAGAAAAAAGAGAAGGCTGAGGGCACCAAATAGAGATCTTGAAAGATATGAAAGGCTTTGATACCAATAGACACAGAGAAGGGGCAGGAATTTCCCTCCGGGAGCAGGAAACAAAGTCGGCTCTGTTTCCAGGTCCTGAACCCATCCCCGGGGGAAAACAGTCACTCATTGGGATTTTCATCCTTAATTGGCATGAGACAGATTCTCCATCCAATTAAGGGTGGTGGGTGGATGGGCTCACGAAGCTGGAGGGCCAAATAGAGGCTTTCCAGCTTGAGAGGAGCAGCAGGCTGTAATTGAAGTTAAGTAAGAGAGAGGGTGCTTCAACATGGAAGCACCCCCTATCCAACTTTTTTTTTTACATCTTTCATTAAAAATTAGATTCAGCACCCAGGCCACCACGTTTGGCGGCGAGGGTGGGTGGGCGGGAATCCTTCTATAGGGCAGCCTGTGCCTACTCTGGCACCCAGGCAAGCAACTCCATGATCTTATAGAGTGGCGGAGCAGGCTCGAGGGGCCAAATGGCCTACTCCTGCTCCTGGTTCGTATGCTCGTATGTACTCCCTCAATACTGCATTTGATTGTCAGCCTAGATTTTGTGCTCCAATCTCTGTAGTGGGGTTTGAACCTACAACCTGCTAGACTCAGAGATAAGAGTGCTACCACTGAGCTGCAGCTGACAACTAGGGCAGAATTTTCCAGGGTGGCGGGCTGGGAGGCAGTTGGGCGGGTGGGGGAGGGGGGTGGTGCTGGGAAAATAATGGGGAGCTCTGTTGGGGCAGCTCCCCAACACTGTCCTGCTGATGGGGAAGGTTGCCTAGTGAACAGAGGTGAGTAGCCAATTTAAATAAAGGCCCTATTTAGGGCGATTTTCCCACAAGCATTTTGCCGGAGGTGGTGTGGCCCCGCTGCCAAGTGGGGCAGCTGCTAGCCTGATGGAAATGGCCTCCCTGTGGCTGTCTGGGGGCCAATGGAGCTGGAGGCTCCATGCCCCAAGGAGGGGGCTGCGTGCAGGGAAGGCTGCCCCATCTCCCCAATGGTCTAGCCGAAGGGCCCTGCCAGCTTGATCCCTCTGATTTTATATTTTTTATTTACCCCTCCGAGGGCACCTTCATGTTGAGACCACTTCTCCCAGTGAAGCCCGCAGCAAAATCCTGCTGCTAATGTCACCAATGGCAATTTTGGTGTCATGGTGAAGCAGTTTCTATTCTGTGCAAGGTTAAATTTGCAGTTTTAATCCACAGCTGAGGTCTCACCTGAACAAAAGAGAGCAGCAATGTCAGACTGGTTGGAATGTAATTTCAGTGTGATCTCAAACTGGGGTTTCAGAAGTGCTCTGGACATACCAAGAGTTAGTTTAAATATTTAAACAGTGCCGATGCTGCTGTACAAAAAGCAGTTTGGTCAAAGCAGTAGCTAGAGATGGGGAACTGTATAGGAGTATTTTTGCTGCACATGTTATTAACTCCACAAAATATTTCTTGTGCTTTATGGAGATGACAGAAGAACTGGAACAAATGACGCTGTTGGGAAAAATAGAAAAACAGACTGCAATTAATCAATGTCGTTCATATTTGAAATGTTGATGAGTTGGGCTTGTGGGATACTTTTTACATCCTATTCCCGACACTGACCACAACCCACATGCAACTGTGCTGTCCGGGTAGGCCATCATGACATATAAATTGTATCTCAAGGCACCTCATCATGCATCCTCAGTGAGCTGAATGGGCCAAATTACTTTTTTTATTGCTAACCTTCTGTTGTTTTTAAATGCTTGTTTTGCAAAGCAATGCAAATCTTTCAGGAAAGACTAGGAAAGAGTGAACAGGCTAAAAAGGAATCCCGCAGATCCACTGCAAGCCTATCAGATCCTAGTATTCTCCCCTCATTGTCATCGATGCCACTAACTATAGAATCTATGGCTGGAATTTCTGCGGGCGATTGATGGAACCCTCAGAGAAACAATGTAAACAACAACAAAAACAGCACTAATATAAAAGCAAAACACTGCGGATGCTGGAAATCTGAAATTAAAAGAGAAAGTGCTGGAAATACTCAGCAGGTCTGGCAGCATCTGTGGAGAGAGGAGCAGAGTTAATGGGCTGAATTTTAAGGTGCCCTCGACATCAGGATCTGTGGCGGAGGGAGCCTGAAGATGGCTCCGGATGAGGCCCACCACGGACCTCGACACCAGCAGGGCCCAGCCTGATCCTCCCGGCAGCGGCGAGGCATTGTGGCTGCCTCCCTGCTGCTGGGCACAAGGACCATAATTTGAATATTTAAATCAATTAAAATAATTAATTTAAATAAACTGACATCGCCTCCTCATATTAATGTCATGGGTGTAGGGGATGGTGGAAAGGGTTGTAGTTTGAAGTTGATGCAGTCTTGAGGTTACGGTCAGATGTTAAAGGTAAGTGTTTTTGTGGGGAAAAGGCAAGTAATTGTTTTGGGGGGGGGGGGGGTGGGAGAAGGGCAATAGAAATGTTTTTACTTAATTTAATTCATTCTATCTTTAATATTTAAATGAGCTGGTACGGCTAATCGCCCTTTTAAAATCTCGTCAGCAAGCGCCTCTGCAAAGGCAGCTGATGCCATTGCCGGGGATAGACAGCTCGCCCCCGCCATGTGATTGGGAGGGGAGGGCGGCCCACTCCGGCTATTGAAATGAGCCACCACGCTTGGAATCATTGCGGCTCTTTGGCGTGCAGCCTGCACGGGCGGGCCGCCATTTTTGAAGCTCGCCACCGAAAATCCATCCTAATGTTTCAGGTCTGTGACTTTTCGTCAGAATGAAAAAAGCAACTTGCATTTATACAGTTTTATGTTGAAAAATCATGCCAAAGCACTTCATAGAGGTGCAATCAAAAACAAATTGATCCCTGAACCAAAGGAAGAGATATTAAGTCGGGTTAGCTAATGATATTAAGCCTGGTCAAAATGGTGGGTTTTAAGTCAAGTCATAAAGGGGCAGAGGGTGATAGGTGTTTTTACGGGGGGAATTCCAGAGCTTTGGACTAGGCAGTTGTAACCATGGGTGTCAATGATGGACCTTCACTGCCATAAATGGTGCAGCCTCTGACCTTCGCTGCCATGTATGGTGCGAGCTCTAACCTTTGCTTCCATGGATCGTGTGGCCTCTGATCCAGGCTGCCACTATACTCTTGCACCACCTTTACTTTAGCCAGCCCAAAATTACATCAATCTAGGATCATTTGAAAGCAGTAGAAAGGATATAAATGCACTGTGCATGTGGTTTTGAGAAATCTAAGCATTAACTTGTATTGTACCTTACTATGGTTTACATCAATGGGCAGGGGAGAGAAAAGGTGAGGCAAGAAATCATGGAAGAGTATAATTTGTTTAATGCTAGTGGTTAATAAACTATCCAATTAATTGGGGAAGCATTGGTAACGTTAATTAAATGCAACACTGATAATATCTGCACACCAGTGAAGTTAGTGTTTAGAAATCTCAGGGGGAAGTGTTGGTCCCCGTCGTACCTATTTTCTGCACACAAAATACACCTTTGTTGGGGGCATTGGGTAGAAGGGATCATTTTCTGGACATGATTTCCCCACCCCAGAAGTATGCTGGCTAGACTTGCGAATGCCCAGAGTGTCTGCTCTTTGAATATGCTGATCGGTTCTTCCTTGTTTACTGCAGTCTAACCACCAGTTCTTAAAGGGACCGCTGGAGGCTGTTGAAGAACAGGTTGTTTACTTAGCTTTTAACACTTAGTTTTTAGCACAGAGTGCTTCGTAAACTGAGTGTTAAAGTTGGGAATTTGGTGCAAGTGGGATCTCTCTCTTAAGTATTGCTCAAGCTGTAATTTAGATTAACATTTAAAATTTGACTTGGAACTTTAAAACTGCAAAGGGAACTTCAAGTTAGTTAAGATACCTAGTTAACAGAAACTGCCTGTCAATGGCAAAAGCTGTTAACTGTCAATCAGCTGAAAGTGGTTGCCTGAATAAGTGTTAATTACTGTAGCAGGAAGCTGACTTTGCAATTGCAACTTGGGTGTGAGTCATAAGCTCTCTGTCTCAGCATACAGTGTTTGCTACTGCACAGAGTAATTAGGGAACTGAGTGCTTTGTAAACTGTGTGCTAAAGTTAGGAATAAAAACAGGAAATGCTGGAAATACTCAGCAGGTCTGGCAGCATCTGTGGAGAGAGAAGCAGAGTTAATGTTTCAGGCAGTGACCCTTCATCAGGCTAAGGTTAGGATTTTGGCGCAGAGGGTTTGCTTTTTATTTTACCTCCAGTAGCTGGTGAATGTTCTTTTGTCTCCAAGCTAGGACACTGTAACTTGCTGCTACTTTACTAAATTTGTAAGCTGTTCTGATGAAAGGTCACTGACCCGAAATGTTAACTGCTTCTCTCTCCACAGATGCTGCCAGACCTGCTGAGTATTTCCAGCACTTTTTGGTTTTATTTCAGATTTCCAGTATCTGCAGTGTTTTGCTTTTATTTTACTAAATTAGTAACTAGTTAACTAATCAAATAAATAAATAAAGTTAGATAGACATGGCAGGGCAAGTGGTGAGCCACAACTGCAACTTGTAGGAGTTCGTGGAAAGCATTGCAATCCTGGACCACCATATCTGTGGCAAGTGTCTGCAGCTTGAGTAAATTTGGTGGAGTTTAGTGCTGGAGTTGAAGCTACAGACATTCTGGGGCATCAGGGAGGGGGAAGAGTTACCTGGATGCTTTGTTCCAGGAGGCAGTCACACCCCTTAGGTTAAGTAGAACTTTAGAGTTGGTCAATGGTCAGGGGTAGGAGGTTATGACTGTGACTCAGGCAGGTATGGGGATCCAGGCTGTAGTGATGGAGAAACCTCAACCCTTGACTTTGACCAGCAGGTATTGGGTACTTGCTACCTGTGTGGTTACGAACTAGGACTGCAGGTTGGATGGAAAAACCATGGTGCAGGAAGCCATTTAAGTTAAGGGCAGTGAAAAGGAATGTGGTAGTGATAGGGGACAGTATAGTCTGAGGGAGAGATACCATTTTCTGCAGCTGCGACCAGGAGTTTGGAAAATTGCATTGTCTGCATGATGCCAGGGTTAGAGACACCTACTCTTGGCTGGAGATGAACTTGGAGTGGGAGTGGGAGGATTCAATTGTTGCGGCCCACGTAAGAACCAACAACATTGGTAGAACTAAGAATAATGTTCGACTGAAAGAGTTTGAGTTCAAATTAAAATGCAGAACCCGGAAGGTAATGGTCTCTGGATTGTTACCTGAGGCACATGCCAATTGGCATAGAGTCAAGTAGATTAGAGAATTAAATGCATAGCTCAAGGAGTGGTGTGAGAAGAAGAGGTTTTGATTCATGAGACACTGGCACCAATACTGGGGATCGAGGGAGTTGTTCTGTTGAGATAGGCGCCACTCAAACTGGGCTGTGTTCAGTGTCCTCACAAATTGTATAATTAGGGTGGGGATAGAGCTGTAAACTGAAAGCAAGGGTGAAGGGATATTTAGAAATCAGTGATTTAGAAATCACAGTGGGCGGCGCAGTGGTTAGCACCGCAGCCTCACAGCTCCAGCGACCCGGGTTCAATTCTGGGTACTGCCTGTGTGGAGTTTGCAAGTTCTCCCTGTGTCTGCGTGCATTTTCGCCAGGTACTCCGGTTTCCTCCCACATCCCCACCTGTCCCTATATTCCCCTACCACCTACCTATACAAAAGACTTGCAGGTTGATAGGTGAATTGGCCATTATAAATTGCCCCTAGTATAGGTAGGTGGTAGGGGAATATAGGGACAGGTCGGGATGTGGTAGGAATATGGGATTAGTGTAAGATTAGTATAAATGGGTGGTTGATGGTCGGCACAGACTCGGTGGGCCGAAGGGCCTGTTTCAGTGCTGTATCTCTAAATAAAAATTTAAATAAATAAATAAAAATCTCATGAGAAAATTTGAGGGAATAGAGCAATGTAGCAATGTGGGTAAAGACAAGTAGGGACAGAGAGTTTATTGGTAATAGCGCATCAGCAAATAAGGTCCATACAAAGAATAGTTATAAAAAAATTAAAGGCTGTTTATCTGTGTAAAGCATTTGTAATAAGATAGATGAACTAGCGACATAAATAGACATATATGGTTTAGATCAAATGCCATTAGAGACATGGTTACAAGGTGACCGAGGTTGGGAAATAAATATTCCAGGGTACACAACATAGTGAAAAGACAGACTGAATGGAAAAGGACAGTAATTAGAAAGGATCATGAAGTAGAATCATTATGGTTGGAAATTAGGAATGGCCAGAAACATTAGGTGTAGTTTATATGACCTCTAACAGTAGTTATACTGTTGGACAGAGCATTAAGCAAGAAATAATTGAAGCTTGTAACAAAGGCAATATAATAATTGTGGGGGACATTAATCTTCACATAGACTGGACAAATCACATCAGCAATGGGAGTTTGGAAGATGAGTTTGAAGAATGCTTTTGCAACAGTTTCCTGGAACAATACATTGTGGAACCAACTGCTGATAATTCTATTTTAGATCTAGTAGTGTGCAATGAGGCAGGTTTAATTAGTAACATCATAAAAGATCCACTAGGAAAAAGTGATCATAATACAATTGAATTCCATGTTAAATTTGAAAGCGATATACTTCAGTCCCAAACAAGAATCTTAAACAAAGTCAATTACTTAGGTATGAGGAGAGAGCTGGCCAAGGTTGTTTGGGTAAATATGTTAAAAGGCATGATGGTAAATAAACAGTGGGAAACATTTAAAGAAACAATTCAAAATGATCAACAAAAATACAT
The DNA here is from genome assembly GCF_036365525.1 of Heterodontus francisci. Taxonomy (NCBI): domain Eukaryota; kingdom Metazoa; phylum Chordata; class Chondrichthyes; order Heterodontiformes; family Heterodontidae; genus Heterodontus; species Heterodontus francisci. Next base: position 37,636,067 of record NC_090372.1, read on the forward strand.
TCCTTTAAAAACAAAAACTTAGTGAGGAAGATCTACTAGGGAAGTTAAGGATAGTATTAGATTACAAGAAGAGGCTTATAGTGTTGCAAAAAATAATAGTAAGCCTGAGGATCAGGAATGTTTTAGAAATCAGCAAAGGGCAACCAAAAAGTTGATAAAAAGGGAAATAATAGATTATAGCAAACTAGCTAGGAATATAAAAACAGATTATAGAGCTTTTACAAGTATATAAAAAAGAGAGTAGCTCAAGTAAATGATGGTCCCTTAGAGGCAAAGACAGAAAATATCATGAGGAATGAGGAAATAGCAGAAGTCTTAACAATGCCACTTTTAAAACTCTCTCACTTGATCCTAGACTGACAACTGGCACTGTGATGCTGGACCTGGATGTTTCTTTGCAGACCACCACGCTTCTGTGGTGCAGTCTGAATGCCTGCACAGCTGACTCACTCACTGTACGTATTTTCTTTGGCTGCAGAGTAGCTCAGGCGTTCTTTGCAGTCTCCTGATGGGATCTGTTGTTCTCTTGCAACTACTTCATTAGGTGAGGTGTTTTCAGTGCTTTTTGGTCATTTTAACCGGTGCCATCATGTTGTGTGTTGTTGTAGTTGTAACGTAGCTAGGGCATTGTTGATAAAGTCTCAGTTTAAGGTCAACTAATAAATCATTATTTACACCTCTATTTCCACATTCCTCCAGCCTTTCTAGCTAGCATCATTTGTAATGTTACTCTCTTCTTCCAAAGCCCATTATCATGTGACTATTACATCATCAATACAGTGGGAGGGGTTGTTCTCACTGTCTCCAGCATTAACCCTGTCAGGCCCTTATACTAAATTGAACAAATATTATGTCTGTCTTTACAGTAGAAGACGCAAACTACATACCAGAAATAAAGGGTAACCAAGGAGTGAATAAAAGTGAGAAATGTAATGTAATATCAGCACAGCAAAGGTATTGGAGAAACTTAAGGGACTAAAAGCTAACAAATCCCCAGGACCTGATGGCCTACATACTAGGGTTCTAAAAGATGTAGCTGCAGAGGCACTGGATGCACTAGTTTTGATTTTCCAACATTCCCTAGATTCTAGAACCGTCCCAGTGGATTGGAAGTTAGTAAATGTAACACTGCTATTCAAGAAAGGAGGAAGAAAGAAAACAGGGAACTACTGGCCAATTAGCCTGACATCAGTCATCGGGGGAAATGCTGGAATCTAGTTTTATGGAAGCCTTAACAATGCACTTAGAAAGTCATAATATGATCAGACAGAGTCAACATGGTTTTAACAAAGGGAAATCATGTTTGACAAATTTATTAGTTTTTCTGAAGATGTAACTGGTAGGATAGATAAAGGGGAACCAGTCGACTTAATATACTTGGATTTCCAAAAGAATTTCGATAAGGTGCCACACAAAAGGGTAACATGCAAGAAAAGGGCTCATGGAATTGGGGGCAATATATTGGCATGGATGGAAGATTGATTAACAGACAGGGAGCAGAGAGTAGGGTTAAATGGGGCATTTGAAAGTAAGGGGTGAAAATTCTACATGTTAAAGTTCAGAGAGACTTGGGTGTATTTGTACAAGGAACACAGGATGTTAGCATGCTGTTACAGCAAGCAATTAGGAAGGCAAATGACATGTTGGCCTTCATTGCAAGTGGATTGGAGTACAAGAATAAGGAAGTCTTGCTACAATTGTTACAGGGCTTTAGAGAGACCACACCGGGAATAGGGTGTAGAGTTTTGGTCTCCATATTTAAGGAAGAATATACTTACATTGGAGGCAACAGCGAAGGTTCACTAGTTTGGCTTTTGGGATGAGAGGGTTGTCCTATGATAAGAGACTGAGTAAATTAGACCTATACCCTCTGAAGTTTAGAAGAATGAGATTTGATCCATTGAAACATACAAGATTCTGAAGTGGCTAGATAGGGTAGACATGGAGCAGTTATTTCCCTTGGCTGGGGAACCTAAAACACGGGGGCACAGTCTCAGGATCAGAGGTTGATCATTTAGGACTGAGATGAGGAGAAATTTCTTCACTCATGAGGTTGTGAATCTTTGGAATTGTCCACCACAGAAGTTAGTGGATGCTCTATCGTTGAATATATTCAAGAATGAGATTGATAGATTTTTGATCTCTTAGGGAATCAAGGGGTATGGGGAGCAGGCGGGAAAGTGAAGTTGAGGCAGAAGATCAGTCATGATCCTATTGAATGGCAAGAGCAGGCTCGAGAGGCCATATGTTCTACTCCTGCTCCTGTTTCTTATGTTGTATTCTTACTTGAATGTGGAGGCTTGAGGAGCAATATTATGGGCTGATACTGGCTTACCCTCCCTTCCGTTTGCCTTTTCCCCCTTAGGACGTATCTGTGAGCCAACTTGGCGTCACATTTTGCGAAGGCATCAACCAGTGAATTGGTGTATACATCTCACCGGTTTTGCGGTAATGAGACCAAAAGCCAAATGTGGAGTAAACCTCAAGCCTTTGTCTTCAGGCATGCATTCCAGATGTGCCTCCCACTCACATAAACCAATTTCTTGGCCTTCATGACCAAGAGTCAGTGAGATTCAAGTTGGTGGGCGTGCAGGAGTGTGAACCGAGGGCAGAAGACATTTCTACTGGGTATCAGACCCTTCCCAGCCATTTTGCCAAATTTCAATGTTGGGCAGGAGATTCTTCTACACAACTCACTTCCTCCATCATAATGTTACATTTGAAGGCAGGACTGGTAGGATACTGGGCTTGTTTGTAAGTCCTGCCAGTTCCAATCAGCACACTGCCAGTGCTACTTGCACCTGTGTGAAAACTATATGACATTTAGAGGTGGATCGCACCGTGTGCATCCTAAGGGCAGTCAACTTTAGAGAGAGGGAAGTGGCACATTGTTGAACGAGAAGCCATGTGCAAGAAATTTTCTGTTGGGATACTTGGAAAAGACCGGCTCACATCTCTCTATCCTCCTATTTTCGTTCTGAAGTGTTGATGCCCCACTTTTACCATGAATAAAGTGGTGCCCATTCCTATTATCCAAATGACATTTCTCCTGTAGCTGGCGAAGGGAGAACAGCATGTCAATGGTGGATCTCTCTGCTCAAAAGCCACACTGTGCCTTTGGATAGACATGCTCAGCCAGCTTCTGGAGCCTGTTTAAAATGACTTGAGCAAAGACTTTCCCCACTATCCTGAGCAGGGAGATTCCATGGTAGTTGTTGCAGTTACCGCGGTCACCCTTGTTCTTTTCGAGGGTGATGATATTGGCATCGCGCATGTCCTGTGGTACTGTTCCCTCATCCCGGCACAGGCAAAGCAGTTCATGGACTGCTGAGAGTATAGCAGGCTTGGCACTCTTGATTATTTCAGGGGTAATGCCATCCTTCCCAGGGGCTTTTCCACCGGCTAGAGAATCAATGGCATCACTGAGTTCTGATTTTGTTGGCTGTTCATCCAGCTCATCCATGACTGGCTGAGACTGGGCTGCATTGAGGGCGGTCTCAGTGACAACATTTCCCCTGGAGTACAGTTCTAGGTAGTGCTCCACCCAGCGGTCCATTTGATTGCGTTGGTGAGTGATCATGTCCCCTGATTTAGACTTGAGGGGGGCGATCTTGCTGATGGTTGGCCCAAAAGCTCTCTTAATGCCATCATACATTCCTCTGATGTTTCTGGTGTCAGAGGCCAGCTGAATATGACTGCATAGGTGTTGTCAGTAGTCATTTGCACAGCGCCTGGCTGTTCTTTGTGCAACGCTTCTGGCTGCTTTAATGCTACGGATGTTAACTCGCTGGGGGCTTTCTTGTAGTTCAGCAGTGCAATGCGCTTAGCGGCTATGACAGGTTCCAGCTCTTCAAAGTGAGATTGAAACCAGTCTGCATTCTGCTTCACATGTTTGCCATAGGTGGTCATTGCTGAGTCATAGATGGCGTCTCTGATGTGGGCCCACTTGGTCTCTGCATCCCCTGTAGGAGTGTTTTGAAGGGCTTTTTCAAGTGAATTTAGAAACTTGTGTAACAGCTGTGGATAAGAAATTCTGATCGTGTTGATGCGCGGGCGGTCCTTCTGCTTGGAGTGATGCAGCTTCTTTGGTTTGAGTCTAACCTTGCTGCACACCAGGGAGCGGTCGGTGTCGAAGTCCGCACTGTGGAAGCTGCGTGTGATTTGAACGCTGTTTAAAGAGGCTCGCCTTGTGATGATGAGGACCAGCTGGTGCCAATAACGTGATCTTGGGTGCCTCCATGAAACCTGGTGACAGGGTTTAGTATGAAAGAACGAGTTGGTGATGCAGAGGTCGTGATAGGTACACAACTCCCACAGTCTCCGTCCATTCTCATTCATCCTTCCAATGCCATAGCACCCAAGGCAGGAGGGCCTTGAGTCATGGTCGGCCCCAACCCTGGCGTTAAAGTCCCCCAGCAGGAACAAATGTTCGTTATTGGGAATGCTACTGATGATATTATGGAGTTCCTCGTAGAACTGGTCTTCAACTTCAGGTGGGGAGCAGAGTGTCCTGGACCAGAGGCGGTGAGCATGCTCACCTGCTCAGCATAGTGGGGCAAGTCTTCGCTCGAGTCGTTTTAAACAGGCTCCAGAAGCGGGCTGAGCGTGTCTACCCTGAGGCACAGTGTGGCTTTCGAGCAGAGAGATCAACCATTGACATGCTGTTCTCCCTTTGTCAGCTACAGGAGAAATGCCGCGAACAACAGATGCTCCTCTACGTTGCTTTCATAGATCTCACCAAAGCCTTTGACCTAGTCAGCAGATGTGGTCTCTTTAAACTAATAGCAAAGATCGGATGTCCACCAAAAGCTACTAAGTATCATCACCTCATTCCATGACAATATGAAAGGCACAATTCAGCATAGTGGCACCTCATCAGACCCCTTTCCTATCCTGAATGGCATGAAACAGGGCTGTGTTCTCGCACCTACACTGTTTGGGATCTTCTTCTCCCTGCTGCTCTCACATGCGTTCAAGTCTTCAGAAGAAGGAATTTTCCTCCACGAAAGATCAGGTGGCAGGTTGTTCAACCTTGCCCATCTAAGAGCGAAGACCAAAGTACGGAAAGTCCTCATCAGGGAACTTCTCTTTGCTGACGATGCTGCACTAACATCTCACACTGAAGAGTGTCTGCAGAGACTCATCGACAGGATTGCGGCTGCCTGCAACGAATTTGGCCTAACCTTCAGCCTCAAGAAAATGAACATCATGGGACAGGACGTCAGAAATGCCCCATCCATCAATATCGGCGACCATGCTCTGGAAGTGGTTCAAGAGTTCACCTACCTAGGCTCAACTATCACCAGTAACCTGTCTCTCGATGCAGAAGTCAACAAGCGCATGGGAAAGGCATCCGCTGCTATGTCCAGACTGGCCAAGAGAGTGTGGGAAAATGGCACGCTGACACGGAACACAAAAGTCCGAGTGTATCAAGCCTGTGTCCTCAGTACCTTGCTCTATGGCAGCGAGGCCTGGCCAACGTACGTCAGCCAAGAACGACATCTCAATTCATTCCAGCTTCGTTGCCTCCGGAGAATCCTTGGCATCAGGTGGCAGGACCGTATCTCCAACGCAGAAGTCCTCGAGGCGGCTAACATCCCCAGCATATACACCCTACTAAGCCAGCGGCGCTTGAGATGGCTTGGCCATGTGAGCCACATGTAAGATGGCAGGATCCCAAGGACACATTGTACAGCGAGCTCGTCACTGGTATCAGACCCACCGGCTGTCCATGTCTCCGCTTTAAAGATGTCTGCAAACGCGACATGAAATCCTGTGACATTGATCACAAGTTGTGGGAGTCAGTTGCCAGTGATCGCCAGAGCTGGCGGACAGCCATAAAGGCGGGGCTAAAGAGTGGCAAGTCGAAGAGACTTAGCAGTTGGCAGGAAAAAAGACAGAAGCGCAAGGAGAGAGCCAACTGTGTAACAGCCCCGATAACCAATTTTATCTGCAGTGCCTGTGGAAGAGTCTGTCATTCTGGAATTGGCCTTTTTAGCCACTCCAGGCGCTGCTTCACAAACCACTGGATTCTTTTCAAGAATCAATACCACCTCCAGGCGCTTACCTATTGTCTCTCGAGACAAGGAGGCCAAAGAAGATTCCTATTATCCAAATGACCCTGTCCCTAGGATTGGAATGGAGTCAGGATCAGCAGTTGAGCAGCCCAACTGCACTTCTGGTAGTGGAACAGAGCTTCCAGAGTTTCTGGGCTGGGGTTAGAGAAGCATTTAGATTTATTTTATTGTTTCCAGGTCATGTATAACATTTAATTAGCATCTTACCATCATCTTTGAAAGGTCTAAATTATAGGAACATAAGAATATAGAAACAGGAGTAGGCCATTCTGCTGCTCATGACTGTTGCTTCATTCTATTAGGTAATGGCTCATCTGTACAATATTTATCTGTGTTAGCTCCATATACCTTGATATACTTACCTAGAAAAAAAAAATCAGTCTTGAAAAATTCAATTGACCCACAATCCACAGTCATTTGATGGAGAAGGTTCCACATTTCCACTACCCTTTGTATTAGGAAGTGCTTCCTAATTTCAATCCAAAATGGCCTTGCTTTAATTTTCAGATTGTTTCTCTGAGTCAATCCCACCATCAAGTTAGTTGCTTCCAGTCTTCAGGATCCTATAGGAGTGTTAAGGATTCATGTTACTGCTGTCATTAACTGGCAATATTTACCTGCTTCTACTAGAGTCGAGCAACAATATTGACTAGATTAGTTAGGTTCTCTTGAAAGCGCAGATTTTTCCATTTCCTATAACATTTGAGTGGGAACAGTGCACAATGTGTTTCACACCAGCACGAAGAGTACGTGGCCAGCACTGTCGGAACTTCCAGGGTCAACCCTAATTTGATATAAGTGGCCATCTCCAAGGCCTGTATCATCTGTTGGAAGCATGCTCAGTGAGAGGTTCAGAATATCTGGCATGGCTGCAGCTCTCAATGGTGGTTCAGGAGGCAACTAGTGGTGCAGTGCCACTCCAGAGCACCACCATTCACATACTTGAGGTGTGAGAAAGGAGAGTTGCCCTATTTGACACTGTATGGCATTATCCCATAAAAGAATAGACAAAATTGTATGGCAGAAGGTGGTTGGTACCATCCATTCACTATCATTTTCTTTCTCCCCCCTCATTCTCACTCTTTCACTGCTCAGTTCACAGGCTATTGTACAGCAAAATGCGTAACTCTGTCTGTGGTTGCCTTTTTTGTGATACCGAGGTAGTGAAGATCCTGAGGGAGTGACCAAGATGCCTCAGAGGTTGTTTGAATCAGCATTTCTTTCATTGGCCCCTTATGACATGCTTTTCCTGATATCAGTTAGTCAGCGCAGTTCCCTGCCTCACCTCTTTGGGAAGTGTAATGTCCACGCTGACTGGAACCAAGAATAGTGAAGAATATATTGATGGAACAAACCTCCCCTCCCCACCCACAAATGCAAAAAGCAAAGAACTACCAGAAAAAAAATAACTGATGCAAGGAGCAAAATGCAGACAAAGATACAGAAAAATAATAAAATTCCGCCTAGAAAATACAACATTACCTTCTCCAGTCAGCCCAGTGGTAGCACTCTTATCTTGGATTCAAAAGGGCAAGAGACTTGAGCATATGATCTCCACTGACACTTCAGTGCACCACTGAGGGAGTGCTGCAGTGAGAGGTGTCATCTTTCAGATGAAACACTAAGCCAAGGCTGTGCCTGCTCAGATACTTGTAGAAGATCCTATGGCTCGATTTGAAGAGGAACCATTCTCCTATTGTCCTGGCTAACATTCCTTCTTCAACCAGTAGCATCAAAACAGCATATCTGGTCATTTATCTCATTGCTGTTTGTGGGAAATTGGCTGTCAAGCTTACTTCTATAACAACACTGACTACACTTCTGGGCCTACTTGGGCATACGTCTTCTGCTTCATGGTTAGGCCTTTCTGGATGACAACTCTCTGCAGGTTCAGCAGATGATAATGATCTTGGAGATCAAGGCAGGTCTGTGTTGTAACACACTCCATGACCTATCGGAAGCATTGCTTCAAACTGCCTATAGTATCCTCAACAATTACCCTGGTGGTTGCATGGGCCTCATGGTATATGGCGTCATTTGGTATTTCTGGCTGTTGCAAGGGTGGTATGGAGCCAGAGCCATCCTTCCAGTCTGCTTTCTCATTTAAATAACTTGGGCGGTCTGATGAAGTGGACATTGATGGTAATGGCAATAAACTTTTTGTCAGGTTCTGCATCTCATCTGCTATAAATCTGCTGAAATTATGGGGATGATTGGGAACCTCTTCCCAGCTTGGAAATTCACTTCTAGCTAATGTTTTCAGTCACCTTGACCTTTACATTTTGGAATTCTTTCCCTCATCTCATTCAAAATTCATCTCTTCAGCCAAGGTTTCACATTGTGGCCTGTTGCCTGCTCCTTAATTCCTTTTATTCATTTTTTTTCTCTCCTGTCTGTGAAGTACCTCACAATATTTTCTGTTTTGCGTATAAATACAAGTTGTTCTTTATTGATATCAGTCCAGCATTCTTACTGGTCCAGTATGAATTTGTTGCTTTTGTACCTTTTGTGTTGTTTCAAAACTAAAATATAAATGAAATGCACTACACGTTGAATAGTATGGATATGAGCAGTATTTATTAGTGAGCTTCATATACTATTGCTGATGTCTTGGTCAGTGACACTATTGCCATTTGGATGTATCTGCAGTCATCATTTTTACTGTAGACTAGTTCCATTGGATTTGCTCTCTCCTCCCCTCCTGGGTTTAATGCTGCCTCATTCCTAAACTGGTAATTACAATGAAACGTGCCTCGCAAACATTTGTGTTGCAACAGCAACAAACGTCAATTAGTTCAGAAGGAAGAATAGGGATGAGGAGATTGCTGGAGTGGGGAAGGCAGTCGTATGCTGAAGAATCATGCAGGGGTCTGCTACAAATCTGCTACCAACGAAACATTGGGATTTGTATGCAAACTACCGTCACCCCCATTACTTGGGCAGCGGCTTAATAGAGTAAATTAAGTCACCTGCTTAATACATTCTGACCGTGTGTGTGTAAAATAAATACTGTGCATCGATTCCCTCCCCCACCTACCCTGTGGTAATTGAAGAGTTGTCTCTGTTTCATTTTCTAATGAAGCTCACAGAATACAGCTGTCAGGTGTCTACGCTCCTCTTCCGCCTCAGTAATAGCCCAGCTGGAGGTCGCACTGTGTACAAAGCCCTCTGCCGATTATCCCGTGGCTCCAGCAGTTATTTAGGGGCTGGCCCTTCTGCTGAGGGGAATTTGTAAATGTGCAAATTTCATGCCTAATTACTGTGTACACAACTGCTAAACACCTGTTCTGCCCTCTGCACTGGCGTGTGTGGATGGCACACCTGAGACTCCTTTTTACATGGTGGTGATGAGTTCTCAGGCAGCTGCATCGCTAAAGTACCAATTTAGAAATGATATCATTTTTAACTGGTGCTGTTTATGCTAACAGCCCTGAAGTTATGCAGACCATTAAAAAAAAAGGAAACAATGAATTGGAATTGGAGCAGAGGTTTAAGTTCTGAAGAAGATCTTATTGATATCAATTGAAATGACAGACGTTTCTACATGCTGATGTGAAAACTTATAGGAATTGTGCTGCCTTCTTTGCCCTGAAAACAGTAATCCTAAACTGTGGCATTCACCGTGCCACTGTGGAATGTGACTTCAAGAGCCCTCTGAATAGTCAGGAGGAAAAAAAAAACACAATTTGATAAATTACAAAAGAGCAAGGGGGATGATGAGAATTTATTTTTTATGCACGGAATTATGATCTGGAATACATTGCCTGAAAGAGAGGTGAAATTCAATTCAATGGTAATTTTCAAAAGGGAATTGGATATTTATTTGAAAAAGAAAACTTTGCAGGACAACGGGGAAAGATCAGTGAGTAGGACTAATTGGATAATTCTTTCAAAAGAGCTGGTGCAGGTACAATGGGCTGAATGGCCTCCTTCTATGCAATGTGACTTTATGTTTGGAAGATTTATTTCACATTATTATCAGCACAGAAACTATCTATAGCATATATAAAAAGCAACTAGAACCTTGCCAGTTGATTTTTAGCACTCTGGCTATGGAGCTTTGTGGACTAAGAATGCTTATTGGGAACTCAGACACATTGGACAGTTCAGGACTTTTCATCCAGTAAATTTATTGGATGGAAAAATTGCGCGTGCATGCTGACCTCTGCAGCCTCATCCCTCATATACGCTCCATGTTGAGAGCACTCGTTTGTAAAACCTATCTACTGGTGTGCCCCTATGTCTGATTCATCAGATTGCTCCTTTACATTCTGACACTTGGCTGCTCTTTTACAGGAAGGGAAGAACAGAGTAAAGCCTCTGCCACACCTTGCAGGATCCTTGTGGAATGAGCACCATCTCAGTCCTAGTTCCAGCCCAGGAATGCCTGCTGCAGCACCAGAAAAACTGCCGGGACCTCAAAGGGGCAAAAGAACCCAGAGAAAAAGACTCAATATACCGCTGATTGAGACTGGAGGAATAGGATGCTATTACAAGGCCTCTTCCCCCACCTTTCCCACCCCCCCCAACCAACCAACCAACCAACCAGGTCTGTTAGTGCAGCTTCCTGGGGTCTATTACTACTTTTCCCATTATGGCCCTGGGAAGAAGTAGCAACATGGGTGGACAGAAGGTAAATCCATTCAGGACCAGTGCCTTGCTCCCTTTCCCAGCCCCGACTTGCCATTTACACACAGCAGGCATGGAGAGAGAGGTCACAATAGGATCATCAATTCCGGTTGGAGGCATTCCTGGAGGTTTGATCACATGTTCTGACCATATGACATCTGGCCATGTGACATTGAGTCACATAACCTCTACTAATGTTATTATATTTGCCTTATAAAGATTGGGTCTCCTGTAGTTGAATACCTTGCTTGTGGTTGTGCACCAATAACTGTCGTGTGACAAGTTCTGCGAACCAGGAGACCACCCGTGATCAGGTGAAGAGGGGAAACCAAGGGTGAGAAAGCGAGAGATCCGAAGGTGGGGGAGCAATTTGCAGAGGGGAAACCCAGAGGTGGGAGGAACTTTGATTCCACAGGCAACTTATGATAAATCACTGAAATTGCTCTGATAACGAATTGTAAATACAAGCCTGGCAGCGAGACAGATTTTGTTCATTTTCAGCTTCTAGCCTGCCTGGTTTCAAGTAGGAGAAACCAGTCCATGAAGTCTGTGGTCATTAATGCTCCAGATTGCATCATTGAACCTGTTCGGAATCATAATATTCGACTCCCGAAGCAGCTCAGTATAAATCTATGTAAGGCAAGATTTTATTGTGAGGCAGTTAAGCCCTGTAAAATCCCAATGCAATTATTACACCGAAATCAATGAAATTAAAAGTGTAAAAGAGGAGTGGGGGAAGAAACAGCACACTTGTGATTTTCTGCTGAGTGCTAGATTAGTTCGAGTCCTACCAATGACTCAGGGTCTCAAAACATTTACCCTTCGATGTGTTTGGCTGAAACTAACCAGAAAGAGGCTGTTTACCGCACTGATTAATTCAGCCAACCCACCTCAGTCGTGATGACCTCATTAGGAGCCTGGAAAGAACACAGCGATACGCTCGCATACAGATATATCCAGTCGCCTCTCACAGACTCAATTCAATTTCCAGGTGTCAGCAGGTTTTAATTGGAACTGCTTTCCTTTCTGTCAGCCTCTGACAGATCACCGAAAGATCTTTCATGCATGCATTTCTTTTAATAGAAAGTCTTTACAAAGACGTGGGCTTTTATGTGCAAAAGCTATGGTAGAATATAGTACAAATTATGAAAATATAAAAATAACTAGAACGGAACAGTAAACTCTAATTGGTCCAAACTTCACTATCCTCTATACTTCACACCAAAATATATTCCTCTCTTCCTTTCTCCCACACAACCCCTTTCTCTTGTTTCCTCATATATATTCCATCTCTTTCACAAATATTCATTTGTCATTCCTGCACACGTTCCTCTTTCTTTACCTCCTCCAACTATGTTCCTCCACCCCAAAACACAAAGACACGCACTCGCGCACACACCCCAACACACCCCACAAAATCTCCAACTCTCTTTCTCCATCTTCCACACACATAGAATGCAAGAGTCCATTATAAATTTATCAATATTAACAAACTTTTCATGCATGCATTTCTTTTAATAGCAAGTCTTGACATGTTTCCTACTTGAAACTATTGTGGGAGTACCATCACGACATGGAATGCAGCAGTTGAAGAACAGCAACTAGGGGTGTCATAGAGTCATAGTTATACAGAACAGAAACAGGCCCTTCGGCCTATTGTGTCTGTGCCGACCATCAAGCATCTATCTATTCTAAATCCCATTTTCCAGCACTTGGCCCATAGCCAAGTGTTTCAAGTGCTCATCTAAATGTTGTGAGGGTTCCTGCCTCTACCACCCTTTCAGGCAGTGTGTTCCAGATTCCAACCAGTCTCTGGGTGAAAAGATTTTTCCTCAAATCCCCTCTAAACCTCCTGCCCCTTACCTTAAATCTATGCCCCCTGATTATTGACCACTCCGCTAAGGGAAAAGGTTTCTTCCTATTTGTCCTATCAATGCCCCTCATCATTTTGTATACCTCAATCAGGTCTCCGCTCAGCCTTCTCTGCTCTAAGGAAAACAACCCTAGCCTATTCAGTCTCTCTTCATAACTGAAATGCTCCAGCCCAGGCAACATGCTGATGAATCTCCTCATACATACCCTACATACACCCTCTCCAGTGCAATCACATCCTTCCTATAGTGTGGAGACCAGAACTGTACACAGTACTCCAGCTGTGGCCTAACTAGCGTTTTATACAGCTCCATCATAACCTTCCTGCTCTTATATTCTATGCTTCGACTAATAAAGGCAAGTATCCCATCTGCCTTCCTAACCACCTTATCTACCTGTGCTGCTGCCTTCAGTGATCTATGGACAAGTACATCAAGGGCCCTCTAACCCTCTGTACTTCCTAGGGTCCTACCATCCATTGTATATTCCCTTGCCTTTTTGGTCCTCCCAAAATGCATCACCTCACACTTTTCAGGATTAAATTCCATTTGCCACTGCTCCGCCCATCTTACCAGCCCATCTACATCGTCCTGTAATCTAAGGCTTTCCTCCTCACTATTTACGACACCACCAATTTTCGTGTCATCTGTGAGCTTACTGATCATACCTCCCATATACACGTCTAAATCATTAATGTACGCTACAAACAGCAAGGGTCCCAGCACCGATCCCTGCGGTACACCACTGGTCACAGGCTTCCAATCGCAAAAATAACCCTCTACCATCACTCTCTGCCACTAAGCCAATTTTGGATCCAAATTGCCCTGGATCCCATGGACTCTTACCTTCTTAACCAATCTCCCATGCGGGACCTTATCATAAGGCTTACTGAAGTCCATGTAGACTACATCAACTGCTTTACACTCATCTACACATCTAGTCACCTCCTCGAAAAATTCAATCAAGTTTGTTAGACATGATCCCCCCTGACAAAGCCATGCTGAGTATCCCTGATTATTCCCTGCCTCTCCAAGTGGAGATTAATCCTGTCCCTCAGGATTTATTCCAATAGTTTCCCAACTACTGATGTTAGACTCACTGGCCAGTAATTACTTGGTTTATCCCTGCTACCCTTCTTGAATAATGGTACCACATTTGCTGTCCTCCAGTCCTCTGGCACCTCTCCTGTGGCCAGAGGATTTGAAAATTTGAGTCAGAGCCCCTGCAATCTCCTCCCTTGCCTCACATAACAGCCTGGGGTACATCTCATCTGGACCTGGGGGTTTATCCACTTTTAAGCCTGTTAAAACAGCTAATACCTCCTCCCTTTCAATGCAAATTTGTTCAAGTATATCACAATCCCCTTCCCTGATCTCTACACCCACATCGTCCTTCTCCATAGTGAACACAGATGAAAAGTCATCATTTAAAACCTCACCTATGTCCTCCGGCTCCACACACAGATTGCCACTTTGGTCTCTAATGGACCCTACTCTTTTTCCCTGGTTATCCTCTTGTCCTTAATATACTTATAAAACGCCTTGGGATTTTCCTTTATCTTTCCCATTAGTGTTTTTTCATGTTCCCTCTTCGCTCTCCTAAATACTTTTTTAAGTACCCCCACTATACTTTGTATACTCCATTAGGGCCTCCGCTGTTTGAAGCACTCCATAAGCCTCCTTTTTCCCCCTGCGCCAATCCTCTATATCCCTTGACATCCAGGGTTTCCTGCTCTTGTTGGTCCTACCCTTCACCTTTACGGGAACATGCTGGCCCTGAACTCTCACTATTTATTTCCTTTTTGAATGAATCCCACTGGCCTGAGGTAGACTTTCCTACAAGTAGCTGCTCCCAGTCTACTTTGGCCAGATCCTGTTTTATCATATTGAAATTGGCCTTCCCCCATTTCAGTACTTTTATTTCTGGTCACTCTTTGTCCTTTTTCATAACTGCCTTAAATTTTAGAGTTATGGCCACTATCCCCGAAATGCTCCCCCACTGACACTTCTACCACTTGTCTGGCTTCGTTCCCTAGGATTAGGTCCTGTACCGCCCCTTCACGTAGGACTTTCTACTTGCTGGCTCAAAAAGCTCTCCTGTATGCACTTTAAGAATTCCACCCCCTTTAAGCCTTTTGCGCTAAGACCTTTTGGGGAAGTTGAAATCCCCTACTATTATTACCCTATTATTTTTACACCTCTCTGAGATTTGCCTACATATCTGCTCCTCTATCTCTCCCTGACTGTTTGGAGACCTATAGCACACTCCCAGCCAAATGATTGCCCCCTTTTTGTTTTTAAGTTCTACCCATATGGCCTCATTTGAGGAACCTTCTGAGATATTATCCCTCCTTACTATAGTAATTGACTCCTTGATCAACAGTGCGATGCTGCCTCCTCTTTTGCACCCTCCCCTGTCACGCCTGAAGATTCTATACCCTGGAATATTGAGTTGCCAGTCCTGCCCCTCCCTCAACCATGTCTCTGTGATAGCAATAATATCATATTCCCATGTGTTAATCAAAGCCCTCAATTCATCTGCCTTACTAGTAAGACTCCTTGCGTTAAAATAGATGCAATCCAGCCTTGCATTATTCGCTTGTGCCTTAACAGGTCTATATTTGCTCTGTCTTCCAGACTGACTTAGTTTCTCTTCTATATTTGACTGTCCCTCAACCCCTACTGCACCTCCACTCTGTAGCCCATCCCCCTGCATAATTAGTTTAAACCCCCCCCCCCCCCACAACAGCACTAGTAAACCTCCCAGCAAGGATGTTGGTCCCGTTCTGGTTCAGGTGCAATCCATCCAACTTGTACAGGTCCCACCTTCGCCAGAAATAGACCCAGTGATCCAGGAAACTAAAGCCCTCCCTCCTGCACCATCTCCTCAGCCATGCATTCATCTGCCCTCTCTTCCTATTCCTATACTCACTGGCATGTGGCACTGGGAGTAATCCAGAGATTACAAACTCTGAGATCCTGCTTTTTAATCTGCTACCTAGCTCTCTAAATTCTTGTTGCAGGACCTCATCCCTCTTTCTACCTATGTCATTGGTACCAATGTGAACCATGACCTCTGACACCCTCCTCTTCAGAATGTCCAGCAGCCACTCCGTGACATCCTTGACCCTAGCACCAGGGAGGCAACATATCATCCTGGAGTCACGTTTGCATCCACAGAAAGACTTATTTGTACCCCTTACGATAGAATCTCCTATCACTATAGCTCTCCCACTCATTTTCCTCAGGTTCTGTGCAGCTGAGCAACCAGTGGTGCCACAGACTTGGCTCTTCCTGCATTCCTCTGAGAAGCTATCTCCCCCAATAGTATCCAAAGCGGAAAATTTGTTAGATAGGGAGATGGACCCAGGGGAATCCTGCACTACCTGCCTAGTTCTTCTTCTCTGCTTGGCGGTCACCCATTCCCTTTCTGCCTGAGCAGTCTTTACTCTGTATGTGCTATCCACGATGATCTCAGCCTTGCGGATGCTCCACCGTGTCCCCAGCCGCCGCTCCAGATCCGAAACACGGATTTTGAGTAGCTGCAACTGGAGACACTTCATGCATGCATGTTCGCCCTGGACACTGGAAGTGTCCCTGTGTTCCCACATTGCACAGGAGGAGCACTCGACGCTGCCAAGCTGTCCTGCCATGACTTAACCTTAATTTACTCGCTTAAATTATCCAAAAATTAGATTATTTACACTAGGGACCTTGATTCCCTAAAAAAAACACTACCAACTATACTAAAAAAAACCTGTAGACCTTTCTCTTTACTTTGGTTACTAACCCAGCTATTTGGAGTTATTCCCTAACTGCAGTCACTCATCAACCAATCAACTTGCAGCTTTCCTGTGATGTCACTGACTTTTTTTTTCTTTTTTTTCAAAGCTCCCGTGCCTGGACTCCTCTCCGTTCTGCTCCTGGATGGTAAGTGAGGCGGGCAAAATGTATTACTTTAGCAGTGTCACCATGTGAACAATTTAAAAATGGGATATTTGACATTGTCTGTGTGAGGAGAGGTAAATGTAAATTGTCATAGCATATTATTGTTTCTGAGTTTCACCCCCAGGTATTCTAAAAGTTCAGCCATTCTTAAAGTGCTAACTTAAAGTGTTTAACATAATTTTGAAAAAGATGTGGATTGGAATTCCAGCATAGCTCTGTGGAGAGCTGGCTTGGACTCAATGGGTTGAATGGCCTCTTTCTGTGCCATAAATGACTCTGACTCTACGAAATGGATACAGTCTTCCATCTTCAATTCATTTATCACTCTGAAACTTGAACTTTGTCTATTGTGTTCCAGAATTTCCCTATCCTATCTGTATCTTGAAGCTGCTAAGGGGAGGGAATTGTTTGTTGAGGCCAGCGCACCATGGTTGCATAATTGAGGTGTAAGGATGGAGTTTTGCTTGATTACCTTTGGGGATCAAGTGACATTGATGATGAGCATTCCATCATGTGTTTGGAAAGGTGTGGCAAAGTGCATGACTATACGGGGGAGGCAATTATGCAATCAGGCGCATTGGTGTCAAGTGGGTGAGCATGGTATATTATGCAAGCAGGCTTCGGCTTGTTTCCTGAAGCATAGAATTATATAGAAATTACAACATACAAGCAGGCCATTTGGCCTGTCCAGTTCGTGGTGTTAATATCCTCCACGTGAGCCATGGTCCCATTCCCATCATTGATCAATGGAATGAAAATCAGGTGGGATTTACAAAGTGGGAGATTTGTTCTGACAAGTTATTGACCAGCATTTAAATTGAAAATTGCTCTTTTATATTGACTACACTTCAAAAGTAATCTATTGGCTCTGAGGTGCTTTGTGGTATCTTGAGGATGTGAAAAGTGCAACATAAATGCAGGCTTCCTTCTTATGATCTTATTTATATACCCCATTCATTAGAAATTAATGTTCAGATTATAGGGTAAATTATTGGAGTTATATCACTACCTTGAATCTGTGCTGCCTGTGAGGAGGCTCTCCATTGCAGTGCTGAATCACTAATTTTTGGATTTAGACCTGGATTCAAAGCTGTGACCCATAGCAATCTGGACGTGAATTGCACAATGACTGTTTCGTAACTGTATCGTGAAATCTTCAAATTCTAAAAGGAGTGAAGATTCCTTTGCTCTGCTATCTGAAAAGAAATCATAAACTTATTTATAAAAAAATGTTTGTTACATATAATGAACAGAGGGAATCATCTGCTTGTTTTCTTCTGATGGACAGATTTTGAAGATTTCCCTGTTAAATAATTGGGCAGTATTACGAAAGAGGTAGGAGGAGTGCACTGTCTTTTCTAGTTCAACTTTTCCACAGGTCACAACATATATTTAAATGTTTACCCGGTTACCGATACAGCCAATCATGTACTCTATTTTTTATCCCAGAATAAAATACACTAACTAGGCTTCCTAAATAAACAATAACATTCAGTTTATTATGAAACAAGACTTAACCAGTAATGAAGAAAAGCATTAAAACACAGATTGAAATATGAAAGTTCCCTTTATAAATTCCCCAATTACATACTGAAAAAAAATGCAGAAATTTTCTCTGCAGAGGTCTGTTACAAAACAAAAGACAAAAAGGACTACTGGCCAAATACTTGCTAATTCTTGATGAAAAAAGAGAAGATATGGAAAGATGTCAGTTGTCCCCCTTTTTGGTCTGGTGTCCGAGTATACAGAGACGGGTCACTGGGATCATTTCTGAAGCAGTCCATTCTGGAGATGTCGAGAATTATTCTAGTAGGCTTTCTAGGAGAAATGTGGCATCAGGGTTTTCTGCCAGCACACACTTGAATCACAGGATTTTTTTTTCCAGCTTCTCAGGAGCTATGTAGCACCAGGGATTTTAGCTCTCCTACACTGGATCTTTGCAGGAGTTCTTCAAAGAGGTAGAGAAAGAGGTGAGCTGGGTGGTTTCTTTTTCCTTGGTGACACTGCTAAAGTAATACATTTTGCCCACCTCACTTACCATCCAGGGTAAAACATCTGTCTTCAAACAATTCACACCCAACTAAACTGCAAACAATGTCAAAAACCCCAAACAGAGAGTCGACCTCCTGACCTCCCATAAACCTTGACATGTGGCTTCTCTGTAACCAGTTTTCCCCAGGTCACCAAGGTTTCTGGTGTTTACTGATCCCAAAGCACATGACTTCCAGCACAGGTGGCTTTTTAAACAACATCTCAAGTGTCCTTTCGGTGAACCTGATTTTAAAAAAAACACATCCATGGAATCTTTTCAGTTTTAAACACAAGTCCTGAAAAAATAAAATATTTAAAAAAGGAAGCACTTTCGTAACAACAGTAATTTGACTGCGGTACAAAGAAACAATGTAAATTCATTTTTCACTTCCTCCAGGGAAAAACCTTGGCGATGTTTCACCCCCATGTGCTAAAGACACAATGTTGAAGGATTGAAATTCATGCCCTTAAAATATGTAAATTTACCAGGCATTCATGAATTATGCAGGAACAGCACTGTACAGCATATAGTCAATAACAATCATAAAGGCAAATATAAGGTGTTTATTACAATATTCCATATATAATCATTAATAAAATTATAATGGAGAGGGCTAATGCCAAAGTTACAGATTGTACAATTAAATGTTTAATGCAGGTGAATGGGACTCACTGTATGTAATGTATAGCACTTTCAAGGGGAATATTATGCACCAGTTCTGCTCAATGAACACTCAATGACTGGCATATGAGCAGAAAATCTCTAACATCCAAGTGATTTAACTTTAAAATATGCTAAATCAAAAGGTCTAGCTGGCTACATCAAAGATATGTTGATAATGAAACACCAAACAGTGTCAAAAAAATAGGAGATTTCTTGAGCGTTCAGTGCCTGAGTTTTCCCGCGGGAGAAGGGCAGAACTGCAGATAGACAGTTGAAGCAGGTAATGCATAAATTATTATATTTCTTTTTTTTATTATTTCACATGTAAACTGCATTAACTGTCACTCTTTAATTCTCCCTTGAGGAACATGCAACACAAAAATTTGGGAAATGTTCTACTTCCTCTGACATTCATTTATAAATATAGAATAATGTTCCTAATGAGCAAAATATTTAATTAGAGCATTTGCCCTATGTGGAACCTATTTTGAACCCAGTGTAAGCTCAAATCCTGAAACATGCGACTGATAGATTTATTAAATACAAATGACGGAACTTGCACTTTATATAACCGCTTTTGCATTCTCAGGTCATCCCAAACCATTTCACAACCAGTGAATTCCTTTTGAAGTATAGAATCATAAAATCATTGAAAATTTACAATACAGAAGGAAGCCATTCAGCTCATTGTGTCTTTGCCAATCGCCGAGGTGCTACTTAGCCTAATCCCACTTCCTGCATGAGGTCCACAGCCCTGCAGGTCACAGCTCTTCAAATACTTCCAGGTACTTTTTAAATGTGATGCAAGTTTCTGCCTTTACTGCCCTCTGGGTGAAAAAATGTTCTACCTATTACTTTAAATCTATGCCCCCTGGTTTTTGACCCAACACAAGAACACAAAGAATAGGAGCAGGAGTAGACCATATGGCCCATCGAGTCTGCTCTGCCATTCAAAACAATCATGGCTGATCTTGGGATTCAACTCCACTTTCCCGTCCACTCGCCATACCCCTCGATTCTCTGAGACACCAAAAATTTGTCTATCCCAGCGTCCGCAACCCTCTGAGGTGGAGAATTTCAAAGATTCACAACCCTTTGAGTGAAGTAATTTCTCCTCATCTCAGTCTTAAATGATCGGCCCTTATCCTGAGACTGTGCCCCTCTTGTTTTAGATTCCCCGACCAGCGGAAATAATCTTATTTTCTACCATATCCAGCCCCTTTAGAATCTTATATGTTTTAATGAGATCACCTCTCATTCCTCTAAACTCCAGAGAATATTGACCCAATTTACTTAGTCTCTCATCATAGGACAACCCCTCATCCCAGGGACCAATCTAGTGAACGTTCACTGCAGGGTCTCCAACAAATGTATATCCTTTCCTAAATGTGGAGACCAAAACTGCACACAGTATTCCAGATGCGGAGCTGAATTTTACCAGCAGGTCGCTGGGAGGCCGGTAAAATTCAGCAGGGAGAGGTCTGCCTCGACCCCCGACGTCGATGAGGGCCCACCACATATTACCGGTGGTGGGTGGAACCTCGGTGTGGCCCCCCCCGCCACATGGCGGCGGGCTCTTCATCTACAAATTCACAATAATATAATGTAAATGACCCTACCTACAGGCGGTGCACTCTCACATCAATTTTACGGCCGCTGTTCGTACCTCACACGCCTTTGGAACTCCGTACAGAGTTCTGAGGCAGGAACCTGGTGGAGAGGGGGGAGGATTAAAATTTTCAGGGTGGGATGGATGGGGGAGTGGGGGAAACACTGTTTATTGGCTGTGGGGATGGTGGGAAGGGGTTGAAGGGCAAAAGTTAGAAGGTTGGGGGGGAAAGTTTATGTTGTGCATAAACTAAGTTCTGGTAATACAGGGCAATGCAAAGACCATTCTGGGGTTTGGGAAAGGGCCTCCATCACAAGTTTTTATTTAATAAAAATTAATACTGATACACCTTTAAACATTCTAATTTTTGCGAAGGGCTTAAATCCCTTTAAAAATGGCGCTGGTGCCTGCGCGGTGCGGCCAGACGCTGTTGCCGGAGGCATGGCAGCCGCCACCTCTGTCATTGGGGGTGGCTGCTCCACCCCCTCTATTTAAATTATCCCCCGCACGTAATATCACGGGGGCTGTGCGGCGGCATGTCCGTGTTGGAAGTCATGGAGCGTAGCACGGTGCACTAATAAAACCCAGCCCGTGGTCTCACCAAAACCCTGTACAATTGTAGCAATACTTCCTTATTCCTGTACTCCAATTCCGTTGCAATAAAGGCTAACATGCCATTAGCCTTCCTAATTACCTGTTGTACCTGCATGTTCACCTTCTGCATTCCTTTTACCAAGCACACCCAAGTCTCTTTCAACATTGACACTGACAAGTTGCACACCTTTTTTAAAAAAAAACCCTCTGCTAAGGTTGACAGGTCATCCCTATTTACACTATCTAGGCCCCTCATAATTTTATATGCCTCAATTAAGTTACCCCTCCGCCGCCTCTGTTCCAAGGAAAACCACTCCAGCCTATCCATTCTTTCCTCATAGCTAATATGTTGGCAGGGCTGGAAAATCCTTGTAAATCTCCTCTGCACCCTTTCCAGTTCAATCACATCTTTCCTGTAATGTGACCAGAACTGTATGCAGTACTCAAGCTGCCATTTAACTAGTGTTGTATACAGTTCTAGCATAATCTCCCTGCTCTGCTATTCTATGTCTTGGCTAATAAAGGAAAGCATACCATGTGTCTTCTTAACCAGCTTATCGACTTCTCCTGCTACCTTTAGGGATCTGTAGACATACACTCCAAGGTCCCTCTGTTGCTCCACCCTTCTCAGTATCCTCCTATTTATTGTGTATTCCCTTGCCCTGCTGCATCTCCCAAAATGCATTACCTCACACCTCTCCATATTAAAATCCATTTTCGACTTTTCTGCCCAACTGACCAGACCATCTCTATCTTCCTGCAGTTTAAAGCTTTCCTCCTCACTCAACCACATGGCCAATTTTTGTATCATCTGCAAATTTCTTTATCATGCCCCCTATGTTTGAGTCTAAATCATTAATATAAACTACAAAATGCAACGGCATGAGTCCTGCAGAACCCCGCTGGCAACAGCCTTCCAGTCGCAAAAACACCCGTCAACCATTACCCTTTGCTTCCTGCCACTAAGTCAATTTTAGATCCAATTTGCCCCTCTCCCTTGACCTTTTTTGACCAGTCAGCCATGTGGGACCTTGTCAAAAGCCTTGCTAAAATCCACATAGAGCACGTCCACCACACTGCCCTCCAACCCTACTTGTCACTTCCTCAAAAAATTCAAACAAGTTAGTCAGACATGATCTTCCTTTAACAAATCCATATTGAATTTCCTTGATTAATCTATGCCTTTCTAAATTAAGGTTTATACTGTCCCTCAGAATTGATTCCAATAATTTGCCCACAACCGAAGTTGAGCTAACTGGCCTATAATTACTCGAATTATGCCTACCTCCCTTTTTAAACAGTACAATGTTGGCAGCCCTCCGGTCCTCTGGAACCACTCCTGTAGGCAGGGAGGATTGAAATATGATGGTCAGAGCCTCCACAATTTCTTCCCTTGCTTCTTTTAACAACCTGGAATATATTTTATCTGGGCCTAGCAATTTCTCCACTTTCAAAGATGTCAAACCCTTTAACACTTCCTCTCTTACAATTTTTATCCCATTCAATATTTTATACTGTTCCTCCTTAACTACGAAGTCAGCATCGGCCCCTCTTTTGTGAAGACAGCTGAAAAGTATTCATTAAGAACCTTACACACATCCTCTGCCTCCACACATAGGTTACCATTTAAGTCCCTAATAGGCCCTATTCTTAATTATCCTAACTGTTCTGAAGGCAAATAAGCCATCCTATTTGTGCACAGTGAGGCTGTACAAATAGTAAGTCAATGAGTGATCAGTTAGCCAGTTTTTGGTTGTATTGTTTGGGAGAAAAAAAACTGGAAGAACTTTCTGTTCCTCTTTGAGTAGCACCATGAGATCTTTCATGTCCACTTAAACAGGCAGATTTGGTTTAATGTTTCAATCAAATATTATATGTCTGCTAATGCAGCACTCTCTCATTTCCGCACCGAAGTGTCAGCTTAGATTAAGTGCAGCAGTCCTGGAGTTGGGCTTGAACCCATAACCTAGTGGCTCAGAGGTACACTGGTCCTAATTGATCCAATTAACTACAGTGACTTAAGGGGAGATTTCCCCGTTCAGTGATCCTGGCTCACGAAGTGCATGTCGGCAAATGATGTGGTTTAACAGTTTGCCCTACAATTGTAGTCTTGGCATTGAGCAATTTATTTGGCATCACCGATCTATTTTGTGGCAATACAGTTGCTGATGCTGTTGTTACATTGCACCTCCCACTGTGGTACATACATGTGTTTGAGGAACTGCGCAGGGAGGAGGGGAGAGTAGAGGGGAAGGGGAGAAGTGAATAAGGTAGCAATACATGTGTTGAAACAAATGCATGGAGTGCTGTTTATCATTTTAAACTACAGCCAGCTTTCCACTAATTGAGAGCGGTGGTCTAAGCTTTGATGGCCACCATTCACTAAGACTGGGCATAGGAACGCCATCATATTTCTCAGGTCATATGTCAACCCAACTGGTTCAGTAATGTCCTTCAGAAAGGGACCTGCCAACCCAGCTCAGTCTGGTGTACATGCAACTCCAGTCCCACACTATGTGGTTGACTCTTGGTGCCCTTGAGGCAACTAGGGATGGGCAAAAGCTACTGTCTTGTCAGTATCTTCCGCATCTCGACAGCACATATGTTTATTTATAAAGAAAATAGCATTGCACCCCACCAACACTGTAGTCTCATGCCTCACAACCAGGTTTGATCTTCCTGTCTGGGATTCAGCCCCACTCAATTCAAGCCCCTGCTTCAGTGGCTTTAACCTGCACTTCTGACAATGCTATTGCTGAACACTTTAATATGATAGCACGGCCAAAGGTGCATCATAAAGACACTTGAGGTACCTGTGAGCTTATTTGAGATGCTTACCTTTGAGGCTTTAGAATGTGCATACAGCCAAGCATGGGAATGCACAATGATAATGTAAGGAAGCTGCCGATTTAAAGGAAACAATATTATCTGCATAATGCAAAGCTTTTTCCAAGGACGTTCCGGACAGTGGGCATCACTGTGCTTGTTTTCACATAAGAGCCTGCACGTTGCAGAGACATGACAGTGCCCTGAAGAGACTGGTGCATGTGTTGCGTTGACAGTGAAAATGTATTAAGCTGTATCACTGGGCCTATAGTTAGTCATGCTGAAGGCGCTGATGAGTCCAGTGCTCCAAAGGCATTGCACCTGGACAAAACTAGGGCAATACCCGAGGCTCTGTTTATGCAATCACTTTCACTCTGTTTCACATCTAGCTAAATTTACAGATGTACTGACATAAGAGATGAACCACCACCACCAAAGAGCAGATAAACTTGTAGCTACACACAAGGCGAAAGATCTGTCGACTGGGCCATGTACTTTTTAAAAGCTGTATGGCAAGCAGATTGAGCATGCATTCAGGGGGATAGATCTTGATTTTGTGTGGAAGTGTTAAATGGGTGACAGCGAGTCAGTAGCTTGCTTCCCACGAAGGCGGTGAAAACAAAAATCGGATGGGCTGGGAACTCACTATCACCCAAAGTTAAGTTCTACATCACCACCACCCCCCCCCCCCCCCCAACCAATGTACTTTAAAACAGAATACACAGCAGCTCCGTCTACATCTGAAAAAACAAATTAACACTTCAGTTCCCAAGAGACCTCTTGAGCACAAAAATCAAGGCTGATACTCCAATGCAATACTGAGGGAGAGCTGCACTGTCAAAGGTGCTGTCTTTCGGATGAGACATTAAACCGAGGCCCTGTCTGCCCTCTCAGGTGGGTGTAAAAGATCCCATGGCACTTTTTGAAGAAGAGCAAGGGAGTTATCCCCGGTGCCCTGACCAATATTCATTCCTCAACCAACATAACTGAAACAGATTATCTGATCATTGCTGTTCATAGGAGCTTGCTGTGCGCAAATTGGCTGCTGCATTTCCTACATTGTAGTGGTGACTATATTTCCAAAAGTACTTCAATTGCTGTAAAGTGATTTGTGATGTTCTGTGGTCATGAAAGGAGCTATATAAAAGCCAGACTTTCTTTCTTAATGCTCTCCTTATACGGTACCAGTTGGAGCTGCTGTGGTAGAAGATTGAAACAATGAGGAGTAAATTGCAATATTGGCTTAGTGTCCTTTTAAACATGTTCCCTGATTGCATTTTCATTGACTTAGATAGAAAACAAATCTAGCAGCGCTACAGAGACCAAGCGCCTTAATGTGGGGTCGTACTGTGCCAACAGTCGCCTCAGATGTGGCCTGCATGGCATTCCATCGTGAAAAAGGTGCCCACATGGGCATCCCCAGCGTGTGTCATAAGTTTCTGAATCAACACTATCCTGACGTTGAATCAGCCATTTGGGCTGTGTGACGTCAGATACCTAATTTGGACCACCCAGGTCCAGACAGTGAATTTGTGCGTCACTCTGTAAACAAGTGTGAAACTGCGAGATGGGTCTGGCACTAGTGTTATTTAAAGGGCCATGCACCCAAATTGCAGGAAGGGTAATTTTTAAGAACTTTTATTGCAAAGTGTCTGCAAGTACTCTGGAGTGTTTTTGGAGGTATTGTGGTGAGTTTCGGGATTTGGCAAAGAGTGTTGCTGCATCCTCACAGGGATGGCAGGGGAGTAGGTGACCTGTCCACACATAGGCTGCAACAGGCATGGAGCAGCAGTGACATTGCCTCTGGGTCTGCAGAACAACAGGAATATGGAGCAGAGGCTGGGAGAGGGTAAGCTCTGCATGATGCCCTCTTCTATGTTGGAGTTCGACTCCTCTATGCTCCTTGACAGTGACAGGAGGCTGTCTGGGAGGCCAGCCTTTGCATCCAGCATCTCAGTGTGCATGCCCATCAATTTTGGCCCATATGCCACTCCCTCAGGTCCTCATCTGAGTGCTCTGCAGCAGAGCTCGTCTGTGGCCTCACCCTCCAGTGAACTGGTAAATGAACCACCATTAACCCCTGGCCTGGCTGAACCCATTTGAGCCTGGATGACTCACCACGGGCTGATCCCAACTCTATACTAGCTTCCAAGGTACATACAATGCAAGTATCTGAGCTGGTGGCTGCATGTGTCAGATCAAGTGATGAGACTTCTTCATTAGTGCTGTGTTGTTGCTCTCTTTCTCTTTTCCTCCTTGGGTGCAGAGACTGGGCGGGTGGCTTTACTTGGTTGGATTTTCATGTTGGGGTGGGAAACGGAAGTCGGGACTGTTCCGGATCCCAAATTTGCCACCGGGTGGAAACAGAATTAAGTCACGATTTTCATGGGGGCGACCCCTTAATTGATCTAGAGGCGGGTTTAGTGGCCAACTAGCAGCATGGGTACAGAGGCAGGTCAAATAAAGTGTGGGCCCGATTTAAACGCACCTGCTGTTTCCCTGCTTCAGGAAGAGAACGAAGACTGCCAATGAGCTGTAAGCTGCATCTCCGTATTTCACAGGAGAGCTGGAGGCCTGGAACCCAGATTGGGCAGTCCCTCATTTTTCTGACAATGAGCTTGAGATGCCGGAGGAGAGGAGGGGGGTCCTTTTCCTGGAGGATGGCAGGAGGAGACCACCCGTACAGACAAAGCAGGCCTGGGTTGAAATAGCAGCCACTGGGAGCGGCAGAATTGTCGTTCAATGATCCTGAATCCAGTGTCGGAAGAAGTTCAATAACGTCACATGCTCTGGCAAGGTGACTGCAACTCCCAACCCTCAGGTCAGGCGTCTGGGTAATCACCCTCCAGCAGACACTCCAGTTGAGGAGCCTCATGGTGTTCCCATGCATCTGCTGCCCTTGACCTTCTAGGTGGTAGAGGTCGCGGGTTTGGAAGGTGCTGTCTAAGGAGCCTTAGTGTGTTGCTGCAGTGCATCTTGTAGATGGTACACACTGCTGCCACTGTGCGTCAGTGGTGGAGGGAGTGAATATTTGTGCATCGGGTACCCATCAAGTGGGCATATAATGTCCAGGAGAGGGTCCAAACTGGCAGAGGGGTGCGGTACTTCCAAATGATCACACCAATCGAGGATTGAGCTAGAGAAATATCCAGGATCATGGATGAGGAGGAAATTGACCCTGGCAAAGTGGTAGAGGTGGTGATTATGGAGGGAAAAGTGCTCATTAAGCGGGTGCATTGCATGCCACCCTGTCCGACAGCCTGCTGAACACTAAAGCTTCAGCAAATGCAGAAGCGTCTGCTCTCCTAGGCTAGCTGTCACCATCCCTTCTTCTGTCTCCCACGGGTGCAAATATCCATCCCTCGAGACCTTCTTGCTCTCCCTCTGCTGCCCCAGATGACAACAAAGAATTGGAAGAAGCATCATCACATCATACAAGCGCACCGTCCACCAGCACAGTGACTCTCACCTTGGTGAGACCTCACCTGCATATAGATCAGGTGGCACTGGGTGAAAAGCATGGCACTAGTGTGCAGGAAGAGGTGGCAGAGGCAGCTGTGGGCAGTTCCCCCTTGGAGGAGGGAGGACAGACACAGCCCAGCTCAGCTGGGCATTGATGTAAAGCCTCAGACATCACAGCAAAGAAGGCTCTATCTAGATCAGTTACAGACGTACTCTCACATCTCCGAGTTCCCTGAGGCAGTGTGGGGTCATGAGCAGAGAATCCATTCAGCTCATGTACGCCACAATGGCTCAGGGCTAAAAGCGCATGAGCTTCTCCATTGAGAAAGCGGCCAACTGCATGTGGGCCATATGCGGCAGCACTTGAAGTGCGTGCAGGAACTGTGCACTGATGCCCCCAGGATGCATGCTACACTGTCCAATCAGTGGCGCTAATGGTGCAGAGATGTTTGGAAGAATGCCAGTTTCGACCCAACTGGTGCTCCCCTCCAGCCATCAGGAGCACCAGCCAGGGGCTGAGGATGTCACCAAGGGGAATGAAGGTGCCACTCCCTGTGGGCTGCCTTCATCACTCTTGGTCCCCTTGGCTTCTCTGACAGTGGGAGCCTCTGTACAGCATGGCCAAGTGATGGAGGCTGCCCCAGCATTGATGCAGATGCAGGAGCCTCTGGAGATGCCCCCACAGGGACTTCCATGATAAGCACGACTGCCACGTGCATCTAAGCCGCATGTGAGCAGGCTGCCTCCACTTCCCCTGAGGCCACAAGAGGAGAACTGCATAGAAGTGGCCGAGTGTGGAGGCCACCATATTCCATGGAGTACTGATCGAGTCACTGGGGTGTCTTCTTGCTGTAACTGTGCACTGTTTTTCTTTTTGGGCACTATGTAAATAATGAAACTTGAAGGCACCTGTCCGAGACTCCTTCCTTTGATAATGGGACAAAAAAACTGTTATGATGAGGTGAAGGAGATCAAGGGTTCCTCAACGGTAATGGCGAAGCCTTTGGACAGAGGTGGATCCTTCACTGGCGGTAAGAGATTAGATGTTCCTTCAATGGATGTGTTAACACAGGTGCCTCGGTGAGTTCCATGTGATGGCCTTTGTCCTGGGTCAGAGGGCCTCAGTTGAAACGTTCCTGAAAAAGACGATTCCTGACATTCATGACATCCAGATGAAACCTTTGAGCCCCATGCTATTCACAGCTATCTCCCTGTGCAGCTGGGGCACCTTGGCATATTGCATCCTCCCTCTTCTTCCTCCTGCCCTCCTCATCCTCAAATGAGCTGTCTCCTTCCGGGCCTCGCCATCCTCAAGCTCCACACTTTTCTAGAGGGACATGATATGGAGAGTTGAGTAGACCACAAAAATGACTGGAGTGTATTGCAGGGCACCACCTGACTGGTCCAGAAACTGGAATCACATCTTCAGAAGCCCGATGACTTGCTCAAAGGTTGTCCTAATGAGTAGGTGGCTTTGGTGGTAGCATTTCTGTGCCTCTGACTGGGGGTCTTGTAGAGGAGTGAGTAGCTATCTCTTTAAGGGGTATCCTTTGTCCCCGAGGATCCATCCATGGACTTTGGGGGATGGAGTGAAGAGCTGTGGCATCCTGGATTGGCAGAGGATGAAGGAGTCATGGCAGCTGCCAGGAAAGCGAGCGCACATATGAAGGAAACTCTTGTTGTGGTCGTAGGCCAGTTGAACGTTGAGGGAGTGGAAGGCCTTTCTGTTGATGAGTCTCACTGGCTGGTCACTGTGTGCCTTGATGGCCACCTGGGTGCAATTGATGATGCCTTGCACCTGGGGGAATTCAGCAATGGCAGCAAAACCCACTGCCCTCTGTGCCTGCGAGGCCTCATCTGTCATGAACTGAATGCCCTGGCAAAGAGGGCATCAGTGACTTGTGAGATGCAGTGATGTGCAACCATTTTCAAGATATCACCAAGGTCTGCAGCTGATCATTGGAAGGAGCCAAAAGTGAAGACGTTCAAGGCCACAGTGACCTTGACGGCTACTGGCAGGGCATGGTGACCAATGTTGAAGGTGAGGTCTTTGGTGACAAGGGCACAGATGTCTGTGACCATCTGCCTGGAGAGTCACAGTCTCCTGCGGCACTGGTTCTTGGTCGTGTCAAGGTAGTTCCTTCTTCCACAGCTGATCCTATGCTGAGGGTATGGCTTCCTTTGCCTTCCTGCCCCTCGGTCCTCTCCCCTGCCCCCCTGATGCCCAGGGCTCTGGCCTTTCTGCAGTTTTTGCCAGTGGGCCCAAAATCCAAGAGTCGTGCCCCCATTCCCTTAACTGTCCTTGGCAGCCTTGCCCCCTACTCTTCTGCCCCCGAGATGCCAGGGGGGGTGATGATTCCCTACACTGCCCAAGCACTTGCAACCCACCACCTGCTCTGTCAAAGACACCTGTTTCCCAATAGCTGAGTCCCCCTCTGTCCCATTCATGCTTTTATAGGTCTGTGGTAATTCCCTAGGGCAGCCATTACTGGCACCCCACTGTATATTCACTTCCCTTCACCTGGTCTGCCCCAGAAAGCATGCAGAGCCTGTGCACTCCCATGAAAATTTCAACAGCCCCCTGTTAGCGCATTTAACCACTTTAATTGGCCTTAATCAGGAATCGGACAGCATGGCAATCCCGCCCTCACCCTGCCCTGGTAAACATGTCAGCACCAGGAATGGCATTGGGAAACTGGCAGGCCAGCTGGCACTGGTAATTTCAGGCACCATCTGCCTTCAGGCCCATTCAGCCCTGGGTGTCTGAAAGCAGGAACTCAGAAGAGAAGATTGCTATGAGGGAAGTTGGGTGGGGTGGGAATCAGGAGGTTCACAGTATTATGACCAGTGTTACGCCTACGCGATACACACATGCAGATAGGGACAGAAAAGAGCAGAAGAAAAAATAAAGTGGAAAAGTTTGAAACAATCTCTAAGGAGGGTTTTTGTTACTGTGCTTCGAGCTCACTGGAGAGTCCTTGATTGTAGGTAGAACTTGCATTTCATTTTGTCCCAGTATTCTTCTTAAACCTTGTTCACTGTAGGAGACTTTTCTCTCTCTCTCTTGGGGTTCATGTGTCTTCAGTCGATTTGGAGTTCTGTGAGAAAGAGATGGGAGCAGATAGGAGAGGCTGTGGTGAGCCAGCCAGGAGAGGGCTTTTCAGTCCAGGAGTAAACAGACACTCTGAGTTCAAACTCTGTGGTTAGTTCAAAAAACCCTGGACCAACCAGTTAGTCATGTGACCAGTTTGTGGATTGTATCACCTTAGTCTCTGGAATGCTCCTCTTGCACACAATACCCGGTGATCAAAGTCCATTTTCGGATAAGTGAATAAGGGAAGTAACCTCTCTTGTATGCAAATGTCCTCCATCTAAGTCTGGCAGCCCTTGTAACAGGCCTTCTCTTCCCAGCAACAATTTGAAATTTAATTTCAGTGGCGCAGTGGTTAGCACCGCAGCCTCACAGCTCCAGTGACCCGGGTTCAATTCTGGGTACTGCCTGTGTGGAGTTTGCAAGTTCTCCCTGTGTTTGCGTGGGTTTCCTCCGGGTGCTCCGGTTTCCTCCCACATGCCAAAGACTTGCAGGTTGATAGGTAAATTGGCCATTAGCAATTGCCCCTAGTATAGGTAGGTGGTAGGGAAATATAGGGATGGGTGGGGATGTGGTAGGAATATAGAATTAGTGTAGGATTAGTATAGGTGGGTGGTTGATGGTCAGCACAGACTCGGTGGGCCGAAGGGCCTGTTTCGGTGCTGTATCTCTAAACTAAAAAAACTAAACTAATGTCCATATGGTGAAATTAATATGCCTCATTCTTGGCAGGTGGGGGCCCAGGATGACAACAATCACACCATCAGCACCATTCATGCCAGGTGGCAGGATGAGAGTGTGCTGGGAGTTGAGAAGCGGCATAAGGCAGAAACAGACCATCATCCTCAATGTTCTCAGTGATGCTGGATGCCTAGGGTTCCATCGCTGTTGACCCCTCCTCCATAGGGCTCAGGAGATTCAGGCATCCCTGTCTCCTACCGGTTCTGCTTTTCTCTTTTCTATTGTGAGCCACCTTGTCCTGCAAGGGAGAGGTAAGAATGTCCGTGATTGTGTAGCACTGTGTTTGTGTGAGGTGCCTTCCATAACTGAATAGCTGGAGGTATGTGGAGGCAGCGAGAGGTGGGTGTGATGCTGGAAGTATTGGTAGGTGTGTGAAGGTGAGGTGGACAATCTGGAGGTTAGGCGTGAGTCCTGAGTGCCAGCGAGTGCTGCTGGGCATGTGAAAGGGATGTGGTGCATTCAGTAGTGTGAGAGGTTGGTCGTGTGGTGGGTATGAGATGTCATGTGAAGATGCATTCACTGACCTTGACCACCCACGTAAGGCCATTAGACCTTTTGTGGCACTACTGCCAGGTCTTCAGGAATTGACCTCCGTGGCCACCAGCTCTCCATTCCATCTGAGGATGGTCCATGAGGGCCTCCTGGTCCCCAGCAGAACAGTGACATCTCTCCTCCTGCCCACCTCCAACACTAATGCCTCCAGCGCCTCATCTGTCATCCTGAAACCCTTGCTCTGCCATGGTGTTCATTTTTCCAAGTTTTAAATTCCAGCAATATTATTCAATGCAGTTTTCCTTTAAGAGGGACAGACTGCCTTTAAGGACCGAAGGCTGGCTGCACCATGTGCTGTCAGCAGAATGCTGTTCGGCCCCCTGTCGAGCACAGAGGCAGCTGGGAGTGCAAAAGGGCAGTCAGCAGTAAGGAATCGGATAAGCCCCATGTTACAATCATAGCAAGGAGGTGGGACCACCAAATTTAGATGCTTCCCACCTCCAACAGAACTGAATGTGACAAGTTGCAAATCGTGATCCCGTGCCCAAAAATGTAGGGCAGACAAGTTTTTAGCCCATAGTGTTTCCTAAAATAAGGACCAAATGGTGGTTGTGGGGGCTGTTACATGATAGAACAATCAGATTGAATTAGAGGGAATGGGTTTGATCAGACATGGGAGGACATCTTAATTTTTGATGGTGCAAAATGGGCAATATCGAATTGGCCTCCCATTATAAACATCTTTTTTACATCCTTTCCTTTCCTTGACTGCATGGAAGGGAATATTGGCCGGATATTCTAAACAATTGTACATGTACCTTGATGGTTGGAAGCTCGACCCTTCTAATCAATAGTTGCCAATAAGCACATTTGGCCATTTTCTGGCTGGGCAGGGATACCAGTGAGAGAACCTGGCTGTAAATCTCTTGGAGGGAAATTTTCCAACATGTTCATCCGAACATACTGCTATTTTGTTTGCTGCTTCAGCCAAAGACAAGCTTGCAGCCCACACACTCCAGCCTGCAAAGGTGAAGGCACAAGGCGTACAGCTGGGACCATCAATCGAGAGCAAACAGATGAGACAGAAGAAA
This sequence comes from Heterodontus francisci, assembly GCF_036365525.1. NCBI lineage: Eukaryota > Metazoa > Chordata > Chondrichthyes > Heterodontiformes > Heterodontidae > Heterodontus > Heterodontus francisci. Next base: position 37,669,193 of record NC_090372.1, read on the forward strand.
ATAAAATAGGATCTTGTGATAGTTAACTAATGAAACAAGCTGTTCTGGGCTTTCTCCTGGCATGCCTTGATCATTGAACAGTCTCACGGCTCACCCAGCCCTGCCAACCCTGCAAAGACCTCCTTACTAACATCATTTAGGACTCGGAGTGAATCTGTGGAATTCTCTACTCCAGAGGGCTGTGGAGGCTCAGTGATTGAGTATTTTCAAGACAGAGATTGATAGATTTCTAGATATTAAAGATATCAAGGGATATGGGAATAGTGTGGGAAAATGGTATTGAGGTAGAAGATCAACCATGATCTAGTTGAACGACAAGCAGGCTCGAGGGGCCAAAAGGCCTACTCGTGCTGCTATTTCCGATGTTTCTATCTGGGGGCCTGTGCCAAAATTAGGAGAGCTGTCCCACAGACTAGTCAAGCAACAGCCTGACATAGTCACACTTATGGAATCAAACCTTACACGCAAAGTCCCAAACACCATCATCACTGTTCTTGGGTATGTCCTGTCCCACTGATAGGACAGATGCACCAGATGTTGCAGCACAGTGGCATACAGTCGGGAGGGAATTAAACTGGAATCCTCAATGGTGACTCTGGACCCTATGAAGTCTCATGGCATCAGGTCAAACATGGACAAGGAAACCTCCTGCTGATTACCACCTACCGCCCTCCCCCACCCCACGTCAGCTGATGAATCAGTACTCCTCCATGTTGAACAGCACTTGGAGGGAGCACTGAGGGTGGCAAAGGCACAGACTGTACTTTGGGTGGGGGACTTCAATGTTCATCACCAAGAGTGACTTGGTAGAGCCATTACTGACCGAGCTGGCCAAGACCTGAAGGACATAGCTGCTAGACTGGGTCTGCGGCAGGTGGTAAGGGAGCCAACGAGAGGGAAAAACCTACTTGACCTCGTCCTCGCCAATCTGCCTGCCGCAGATGCGTCTGTCCATGACAGTATTGTTTGGAGTGACCACCACACAGTCCTTGTGGAGGCAAAGTGCTGCCTTCACAATGAAGATACCATCCATTGTGTTGTGTGACAGTACCACCGTGTTAAATGGGACAGATTTCAAACAGATCTAGCAAGTCAAAACTGGACATCCATGAGATGTTGTGGGCCATCATCAGCAGCAGAATTGTATTCAACTATAATTTGTAACCTCATGGCCTGGCATATCCCCCACTCCACCATTACCACCAAGCTGGGGGATCAATCTTGGTTCAATGAAGAGTGCAGGAGCAGCACCAGGCATACCTAAAAATGAGGTGTCACTTGGGGAAGCTACAACACAGGACTACATGCATACCAAACAGCAGAAGCAGCATGCGATAAACAGGGCTAAGCAATTCCACAACCAACGGATCAGATCTAAGCTCTGCAGTCCTGCCACATTCAGTTGTGAATGATGGTGGACAATTAAACAACTAGCAGGAGGAGGATGTTCCACAAATATCCCCATCCTCAATGATGGGGGAGACGAGCACATCCTTGCAAAAGGCAAGGCTGAAGCATTTGCATCCATCTTCAGCCAGAAGGGCCGAGTGGATGATCCATCTCAGTCTCCTCCTGAGGTCCCTAGCATCACAGATGCCAGTCTTCAGCCAATTCAATTCACTCCACGTGATGTCAAGAAATAGCTGAAGGCGCTGGATACTGCAAAGGCCTTGACAACAATCCGGCAATAGTACTGAAGACCTGTGCTCCAGAATTGGCTGCGCCCCTAGCCAAGCTGTTCCAGTACAGCTGCAACACTGGCATCTATCCAGCAATGTGGAAAATTGCCCAGGTATGTCCTGCACACACAAAACAGGACAAATCCAACCTGACCAATTACCGCCCCATCAATCTACTCTCCATCATCAGTGATGGAAGGTGTCATTAACAGTGTTATCAGGTGGCACTTGCTCAGCAATAACCTGTTCACTGACTTTCAATTTGGGTTCCACCAGGGCGACTCAGCTCCTGGCTTCATTACAGCCTTGGTCCAAACATGGACAAATGAGCTGAACTCCAGAGGTGAGTTGAGAGTGACGGCCCTTGACATCAAAGCAGCATTTGACAGAACGTGGCATCATGGAGCCCTAGAAAAACTAGAGCCAATGGGAATCAGGGGGAAAATTGCCCACTGGCTGGAGTCAAACCTAGCACAAAGGAAGATGGTTGTGGTTGTTTGAGGTCAATCATCCCAGTCCCAGGTCATTACTGCAGGAATAAAAACATAAAATGCTGGAAATACTCAGCAGGTCATAGAGTCATAGAGTCGTACAGCATAGAAACAGGCCCTTTGGCCCACCGCGTCCATGCCGACCATAATGCCTATCTATACTAATCCCACCTGCCTGCATTAATTCCATATCCCTCTATGCCTTTCTCATTCAAGTACATGTCCAGATGCCTCTTAAATGTTGCTAATGTTCCTGCCTCCACCACCTCCTCTGGCAACTCATTCCAGATACCCACTATTCTTTGTGTGAAAAATTTACCCCTTTGATCCCCTTTAAACTTCCTCCCTCTCACCTTAAATCTATGCCCTCGAGTTTTAGTCACCCCTACCATGGGAAACAGATTCTGGCTATCTACCCTATCTATGCCTCTCATAATTTTAGATACCTCTATTATGTCCCCTCTCAGCCTCCTTTGCTCCAGCGAAAACAGACCCAGCCTATCCAATCTCTCTTTATAACTCAAGCCCTCCAAACCAGGCAACATCCTTGTGAATCTTTTCTGCACCCTCGCTAGCTTCATCACATCTTTCCTGTAGTGCGGCGACCAGAACTGCACACAGTACTCCAAATGTGGCCTAACCAACGTTATGCACAACTGTAACATGACGTCCCAACTCTTGTACTCAGTGCCTTGGCCGATGAAGGCAAGCATTTCATATGCCTTCTTCACCACCCTGTCTACCTGTGTGGCTACTTTCAGAGAACTATGTACTTGCAGCCCAAGGTCTCTCTGCTCAACAACACTCCCCAGGGCCCTGCCATTCACTATGTATGTCCTGCCCTGGTTTAACTTCCCAAAATGCATCACTTTGCACTTGTCTGCGTTAAATTCCATTTGCCACTCCCTTGCCCACATTCCCAGTTGATATCCTGTTGTAACCTTAGACAAACTTCTTCACTGTCCACTATACCACCAATTTTGGTGTCAATTGCAAACTTACTAATTATGCCCCCTACATTCACATCCAAGTCATTAATATACATGACAAACAACAGAGGGCCCAGCACCGATCCCTGCGGCACACCACTGGTCACCAGCCTCCAATCTAAAAAACAACCCTCCACTATCACCACCTGCCTCCTGTTACCAAGCCAATTTTGTATCAAATTGGCTAGCTCACCGTGGATCCCATGTGTTCGAACCTTCTGGACCAGCCAACCATGCGGGATCTTGTCAAAGGCCTTGCTAAAGTCCATGTAGACAATGTCCACCGCCCTGCCCTTGTCAATCCTCTTGGTCACCTCCTCAAAAAACTCAATCAAATTTGTGAGATATGATTTCCCACGCACAAAGCCATGTTGACTATCCCTAATCAGACCTTACCTTTCCAAATGCATATAAATCCTGTCTCTCAGAATCCCTTCCAATAACTTTCCCACCACTGATGTAAGGCTCACCGGCCTGTAGTTCCCTGGCTTATTCCTGCTGCCCTTCTTAAATAAAGGCACAATATTAGCTATCCTCCAGTCTTCCAGTACCTCACCCGTGGCTGACGATGAGGCAAAAATCTCTGCCAGGGCCCCAGCAATCTCCTCCCTTGCTTCCCATAGCATCCTAGGATACACCTGGTCAGGCCCTGGGGATTTATCCACCTTAATGCGCTTCAAAACCTCCAACACCTCCTCATTTGTAATGTTGATATGCTCCAGGATATCGCTGTTCCCTCCCTTGAACTCACTAGCTTCCATGACCTTCTCCACAGTAAATACAGACAAGAAGTATTCATTTAAGACCCGTGGCTCCACACATAGATTACCACACTGATACTTAAGGGGACCTACTCTCTCCCTAGCTACCCTTTTGCTCTTAATATACTTATAGAATCTTTTAGGATTCTCCTTTATCTTATCTGCCAGGGAAATCTCATGGCCCCTTTTCACCCTCCTAATTTCCTTCTTAAGTGTAGTCCTACATCCCCTGTACTCCTCAAGGGACTCGCTTGATCCCAGCTGCCTATACCTGACATATGCCTCCTTCTTTGTCCTGACCAGACCCTCAATATCCCTCATCAACCAAGGTTCCCTAAACTTGCCAGCCCTGAACTCTTCCTATCTCACTTTTAAAAGCCTCCCACTTGCCAGATGTCCCTTTACCTGTAAACAGCCTCTCCCATTCAACTTTTGAGAGTTTCTGTCTGATGCCATCGAAATTAGCCCGCCCGAATTTAGGACTTCAACCTGAGGACCAGTCCTATCCTTTTCCATAACTATCTTGAAACTAATGGAGTTATGGTCACTGGTCCCAAAGTGCTCCCCCACTGACACATCAACCACCTGCCCATCCTCATTTCTCAAAAAGGAGGTCGAGTGTAGCCCCTTCTCTAGTAGGGCCATCCACATACTGCTTCAGAAAACTATCCTGGACACACTTAACAAATTCTTCCCCATCTGATCCCTTAGCACTAAGGCAGTCCCAGTCAATATTAGGGAAGTTAAATTCACCTACTATTACAATCTTATAATTCCTACACCTATCTGTGATTTCCCTACATCTATGCTCCTCCAATTCCATCTGACGATTGGGGGGCCTATAGTATAATCCCATCAAAGTGATCACCCCTTTCTTATTTCTAAGTTCTACCCATATGGCCTCACTGGACGTCCCGTTACCCCCCCCGGATATCCTCTCTAAGCACTGTCGTGATGTCCTCCCTAATCAATAGTGCAACTCTCCCTCCTCTCTTACCTCCACCTCTGTCACGCCGGCAGCATCAGTACCCCGGAACATTGAGCTGCCAGTCCTGCCCATCCCTCAACCACGTTTCCGTAATAGCTATAATATCACAATCCCATGTACCGATCCATGCTCTGAGTTCATCTGCCTTACCTGTAAGGCTTCTTGCATTCAAGTAAATGCAGTTTAGCCTACCAGACCTTCCACGCTCCCTGTCCTGCCCCTTCCCGGCCTGCCTACTGGACCTGTTTGCTTTAACCTCTAAATTTGCCTCAACTATCTCATCGGAGAAACTACTACTTTGGGTCCCACCCCCCTGCAAGACTAGTTTAAACCCTCCCGAATAGTACTAGCAAACCTCCCCACAAGGATAATGGTCCCCTTCCAGTTCAGATGCAACCCGTCCCTCTTGTACAGTTACCTCTGCACCAGAAGAGATCCCAATGGTCCAAGTAGCTGAAGCCCTCCCGCCTACACCAGCTCTTCAGCCACACATTCATTTGCCTTACTGTCCTATTCCTACCCTCACTAGCACGTGGCACAGGGAGTAATCCTGAGATTACAACCCGAGAGGTCCTGCTTTTTATCCTTCTGCCTAACTCCCTATATTCACTTTGCAGGACCTCTCTCTCCCTCTTTCTTCCTGCCTATGTCGTTAGTACCAATATGGACCACGACCTCAGGCTGCTCACCCTCCCCTTTCAGAATGTCCTGCAGCCGCTCCGAGACATCCTTGACCCTGGCACCAGGGAGGCAACATACCATCCTGAAGTCTCTTTGCGGCCACAAATGCCTATCTGCACCCCTTACGATAGAATCCCCTATCACTATAGCTTTTCCTCCCCTGCTGTGCAGCAGAGTCCTCCGTGGTGCCACGGACCTGGCTGTTGCTGCTTTCCCCTGGGAGGTCATTCCCCCAATGGTATCCAAAGCGGTATATCTGTTTGAGAGGGGGAGCGCCACAGGGGACTCCTGCACTACCTGCCTGTGCCTACTACTCCGTCTGGTGTTCAACCATCCCTTTTCTGCCTGTGCAGCCATTACCTGCAGTGTGACCACCTCACTAAACGTGCTATCCACGACGTCCTCAGCATCGCGGATGCTCCACAGTGAATCCACCCTGAGCTCCAGCTCTGTAATGCGGGTAGCCAGTAGCTGCAGATGGATACACTTCCTGGACAAATGGTCGTCAGGGACACTGGAAGCGTCCCTGATTTCCCACACAGTGCAGGAAGAGCTTATCACGGGGCTGAGCTCTCCTGCCACGACTTACCTTTAAATTAATTTAGTTACTCCCTTTAAAAAAATACTAATTACACTAGGGATCTTGTTCTACTCCAAACAGTACCCACTACAATCTAAAGTCATTAATAAATTACTCTAATTTAAGTAGTACTGCTCGCCTTATCACCGGAGGTTTTTTGTAAAAAAAATCTTTCCCCTTTTTTAAGCAATTTAAATGCACTAACAGCTGTTACTTACCCAACCAGTCACCTTGCAGAATTCCCATGATGTCACTACGTTTTTTGTACTCTTTCTCGAGTCTCAGCGTGCGCTGAGAGACACAGGGAGTCTGCTGCCGCTCCGGATCATGTTCCACGCCGGTCTACCCGCCGCCGCTCCGCTCCCAGGTAAGTGAAAGAGGGCCTTGAGCCCCGCTCTACATTTACAGCTGCCGCTCTGCATCAGCTTCCACGCAGGTCCGCCAGCCGCCGCTCCGCTCCGCTCAGCTCCCCTCCCAGGTAAGTGCAGGTCTGGCAGCATCTGTGGAGAGAGAAACATAGTTCACTTTTCAGGTCTGTGACCTTTCATCAGAACTGAAGGAGTTCCTCAGGGTAGTGTCCTAGGCCCAGCCATCTTCAGCTGCTTCATCAATGACCTTTCCTCTATCATAAGGTCAGAGATGCGGATGTTCACTGATGATTACACAAAGTTCAGGACCATTTGCAACTCCTCAGATACTGAGACAGTCTGTGTCTATATGCAGCAAGACCTGGACAACATTTAGGCTTGGGCTGATAAGTGGCATGTTACATTCATGCCACATGAGTGCCAGGTAATGATCATCTCCAACAAGAGAGAATCCAACCATCTCCCCTTGGCTTTCAATGGTATTACCATTGCTGAATTGCCCCATGAGCAACATCCTGAAGCATTACCATTGAGCAGAAACTTAACTGGACCAGCCATAAAAGTACTGTGGCTGCAAGAGCTGATCAGAGGCTGGGAATTCAACGGCAAGTAACTCACCAAAGCCTGTCCACTATCTACAAGGCATAAGTCAGGAGTGTGATGTGTTAACGACCAGTTGAGAAAGAGGTCGAGGGGTCCCTTTCAGCCTTTACCTGGTCTTACTGTGACAGGGCTTTATTTTTTAACACACTGTTTTTAGCTCCCCCTTGGTGAATCCTTGTTTAGCGCTTTTCAATTATAAGGCAAAGAAACCAGCACACACACGCACACAGGTATTCGCAGGTTTAAAGAAGATTGAAGTTTATTAAAACTTAAACTTAAATTCTAATTCGGTTAACGCCTACAGATACATGACGCACCCACCCTAGCATGCATACGCGATACAGGCGGCACAGTGGCGCAGTGGTTAGCACTGCAGCCTCACAGCTCCAGCGACCCGGGTTCAATTCTGGGTACTGCCTGTGTGGAGTTTGCAAGTTCTCCCTGTGTCTGCGTGGGTTTCCTCCGGGTGCTCCGGTTTCCTCCCACATGCCAAAGACTTGCAGGTTGATAGGTAAATTGGCCATTAGCAATTGCCCCTAGTATAGGTAGGTGGTAGGGAAATATATGGAATTAGTGTAGGATTAGTATAAATGGGTGGTTGATGGTCGGCACAGACTCGGTGGGCCGAAGGGCCTGTTTCACTGCTGTATCTCTAAATAAAAAAAAAAATACACACATGCAGATAGGGACAGAAAACAGCAGAAGGAAAAAATAAAGTGGAATAGTTTGAGGCAATCTCTGACGAGGGGGATTTTTGTTACTGTGCTTTGATCTCGCTGTAGAGTCCTTGATTTAAGATATCATCTTGCTTTTCATTGGGGCTCTGTATTATTCTTAAACCTTGTTCACTGTAGGAGACTTTCCTCTCTCTTAGGGTTCACGTGTCTTCAGTGGGTTTTGGAGTTCCGTGAGAAAGAGATGGGAGCAGACAGAGAGGTCTGCTTCAGTCTGAAAGCATTCAGCTTTCTGCCAGTTCAAACATTGTCTCTACAATTTAAAACTCCCCAAGTTGGCCAGCAGGGTGGTCATGTGACTGACTGGTTTGACCAGGTCTGTTATGTGTATTGTATTGGAGCAGGCGATAGCTCCTTTGTTCCAACACTGTCTGCTAATATGCAAAAATGTCTGTCTAGCTAGGGACCTGGCAATCTCTTGTATCAGACCTTCTCTTCTTCCCAGCAACAATTTGAAATTTAATGTCCATGTGGCAAAATTAATATGCCTCATTCTTGGCAGGTGGGGGCCTGCATGACAGATGGAATGCCCTCCACTAGTCTGGATGAGTGCAGCTCCAACAGCACTCAAGAAGCTCGACACCATCCAGGACAAGGCAGCCCACTTGATTGGCACCACTTTCAACATTCATTCCATCTGCCACCAACGCATAGTGGCAACAGTGTGTACCATCTACAAGATGCACTGTAGCAACTCACCAAGGCTCTTTCAACAGCACCTTCCAAACCTGCAACCTCTACCACTTAGAAGGACAAGGGCAGCAGATGCATGGGTATACCACCAGCTGCAAGTTCCCCTTCAAGCCACACACCATCCTGACTTGGAACTGTATCGCCGTTCCTTTAATGTCACTGGGCCAAAATCCTGGCACTCCCTCCCTAACAGCACTGTGGCTGTACCTACACCACATGGACTGCAGCGGTTCAAGACGACAGCTCACCACCACCTTCTCAAGGGTAATTAGGGATGGGCAATAAATGCTGGCCTAGCCAGTGTCGCCCACATCCCATGAAAGAATAAAAAATACCCAAAATGTAGAAACTTGTTTTTTGCTCCTTCAGCCCAGCTGGATTCCTGAAGATACTTCTAACTTCTATTGCCAATAAAGTACTGATGTAAACAAGTGGTAGTGGGAGCGGGGGGTGGGGGGGTTACTATAGATGTAGTAGCCAGATCTTATTAACTTTTGAATGACTGTAATAGCTATGCTCACATAGTTCCATTTGATCCCATTGCTTTTCTCTCTTGTGGTCCCCATCCTTCTATTAGCAGAGATTACTGTAACACGCCCACCTCTGAGTCAGAAAATTGTGGCCTCAAGTTACAATCCATAGATTTGAGCACAAAATCCAGCATGTGTCTCCAATGTAGTACTGAGGGAGTGCTGTACTGTTGCAGGTGCTGCCTTTTGAATGATTCGTTAATACCTTGTCTGCCCTCTCAGGTGAACATGAAAGATCCTAAGACACTATTTTGATGAAGAGCTGGAGAATTTGCCCTGATGTCCTGGCCAATATTTGTCCCTCAATTAAAATCACTCAAAAACAGATTATCTGGTTATTTATCTCATTTGTTGTTGTGGAACATTGTGCGCAAATTGGCTGCCACGTTTCCTATCTTACAAAAGTGACTACACTTCATTGATTGTAAAACGCTGTGTTATGCCTGATGCTGTGAAGGGTGCTATATAAATGTAAGTTCTTTATTTTAGGCTGAATCACAGGGTAATAACCAAGCATACGGTGTGAGGCTTGCCTTGTGCAAGCCAGACGAGATAGTGGTGGTAGATTCCCTTCCCTGTAGATCTTTGTGGTAACCGTGAAACATAGAAACATAGAAAATAGGAGCAGGAGTAGGCCATTCAGCCCTTCGGGCCTGCTCCGCCATTCAAAAAAGATCACGGCTGATCGTCTAATTCAGTACCCTGTTCCTGCTTTCTCCCCATTTCCCTTGATCCCTTTGGCATTAAGAAATATATCTATCTCCTTCTTGAATATATTTAATGACTTGGCCTCCACTGCCTTCTGCGGTAGAGAATTCCATAGGTTCACCACCCTCTGAGTGAAGAAATTTCTCCTCCCTGCATCTAGCCTGTCTAGTCCTGTTAGAATTTTATAGGTTTCTATGAGATCCCCTCTCATTCTTCTAAACGCTAGTGAATATAGGTCTAGTCGACCCAATCTCTCTTCATATGTCAATCCTGCCATCCCAGGAATCAGCCTAGTAAATCTTCTTTGCACTCCCTCCCTCTTCCTCAGAAAAGGAGACCAAAACTGCACACAATACTCCAGATGTGGTCTCACCAAGGCCCTGTACAACTGCAGTAAGACATCCTTACTTCTGTACTCAAATCCTCTTGCAATGAAGGCCAACATACCATTCACCTTCCTAACTGCTTGCTGCACCTGAATGCTTGCTTTCAGCGACTGGTGTACAAGGACATCCAGGTCTCATTGCACCTTCCCCTTTCCCAATCTATCACCATTCAGATAATATGCCTTTCTGTTTTCACAACCAAAGTGGATAACCTTACATTTATCCATGCTATACTGCATCTGCCATGCATTTGCCCACTCATCCAAATTGTCCAAATCACATTAGAGCCTCTTTGCATCCTACTCACAGCTCACATTACCCGCCCCCCCCCCCCCCACCCCACCCAACCCCCCAGCTTTGTGTTGTCTGCAAACTTGGAAATGTTACATTTAGTTCCCTCACCCAAGTCATTAATATATATTGTGAATAGCTGGGGCCCAAGCACTGATCCTTGCGGTACCCAACTAGTCACTGCCTGCCACCTGGAAAAAGACCTGTTTATTCCTACTCTCTGTTTCCTGTCTGTCAACCAATTTTCAATCCATGCCCGTATATTACCCCAAATCCCATGTGCTTTAATTTTTAATGTGGGACTTCATCAAAAGCCTTCTGAAAATCCAAATACACCACATTCACTGGTTCTTCCTTATCTATTCTATTAGTTACATCCTCAAAAAACTCCAGTAGATTTGTTGAGCATGATTTCCCTTTCGTAAACCCATGCTGATTTTGTCCAATCCCGTTTATGCTTTCCAGGTGTTCTGCTTATCACATCCTTTATAATAGACTCTAGCATTTTCCCCACTACTGATGTAAGGCTAACTGGTCTGTAATTCCCAGTTTTTTCTCTCCCTCCTTTTTTTAAATAGTGGGGTTACATTTGCCACCCTCCAATCTGTAGGAACTGCTCCAGAGTCTACAGAATTTTGGAAGATGACCACCAATGCATCCATTATTTCCAGGGCCACTTCCTTTAGTACTCTGGGATGTAGATTATCAGGCCCTGGGTATTTGTCAGCCTTTAACCCCATTAATTTCCCTAGCACTTTTTTACTAATACTGATTTCCTTCAGTTCCACCCTCATTAGACCCTTGGTTCCCTAACATTTCTGGGAGGTTATTTGTGTCCTCCTTTGTGAAGACAGAACCAAAATATGTGTTTAATTGTTCTGCCATTTCTTTGTTCCCCATTATAATTTCCCCCATTTCTGACTGTAAGGGACCCACATTTGTTTTCACTAATCTTTTTCTCTTCACATAGTTATTGAAGCTTTTACAGTCAGTTTTTATGTTACCCTCAAGTTTACTCTCATACTCTATTTTCCCCTACTTAATCAACCTCTTTGTCATCCTTTGCTGAATTCTAAACTGTTCCCTATCCCCAGACCTGCTGCTTTCACTGGCAATTGTATATGCCTCCTCTTTGGATTTAATACTATCCCTAATTTCTTTTGTAAGCCACGGGTGAGCCACCTTTCCGGTTTTATTTTTGCGTCAGACAGGAATGGATAATTGTTGTAATTCATGCACATGTTCTTTAAATATTATCCATTGCCTATCCACCGACAACCCTTTTAGTAAAAATCTACCATAGCCAACTCGCACCTCATACCTTTGCAGTTTCCTTTATTTAGATTCAGGACCTTAGTTTCGGATTCAACTACTTCACTCTCCATCTTAATGAAGAATTGTATCATGTTGTGGTCGCTCCTCCCCAAGGGACCCCGCCCACCCAGTCCAGGATAGCCTGTTCTCTAGTTGGTTCCTCAATGTATTGGTCCAGAAAACCGTCACGTACACACTCCAGGAAATCCTCCTCCACAGTATTATTGCTAATTTGGTTTAACCAATCTAAATGTAGATTAAAGTCACCTATGATTACAGTTGCACCCTTATTGTATACGTCTCTAATTTCCTGTTTAATGCCATCCCTGACATCTCCACTACAGTTTGGGGGCCTGTAGACAACCCCCACCAATGTTTTCTGCCCCTTGGTGTTTCTTAGCTCCACCCATACAAATTTCACATGATTTTTCTGAGCCAATATCCTTCCTCACTATTGCATTGATTTCCTCCTTTACTAACAACGCTATCCCACCTCCTTTCTCTTTTTGCATGCCCTTCCTAAATATTGAATACCCCTGGATGTTCAGTTCCCATCCTTGGTCACCCTTCAGCCATGTTTCCGTAATCGCAACTATATCATAACCATTTATATCTATTTGTGCTGTTAATTCATCTACCGCTTTGCAAATACATTAAGACACAATGCCTTTAGACTTGTCTTTTTAACATTCTTAGTCATCTTAGCTTTATTTTGCACTATGGCCCCATTTGTTTCTTTCCCTTGTTTTCTCTGCCTTCCATTTTTGCTTCTTGCCTTTCTGTCTTTCATTTCTATCCTTGTTTCCCCCCTCCTCTGTCTCCCTGCTCAGATTCCCATCCCCCTGCCATTCTAGTTTAAACCCTCCCTGATAAGCACTAGCAAACATCACCCCGCCCCTCCCGCGAGGAAATTGGTCCTGGTCCTGCCCAGATGCAACCCGTCCAGCTTGCACTGGTCCCACCTTCCCCAGACCTGGTCCCAATGTCCCAGGAATCTGAATCCCTCCCCACTAGACCATTTCTCCAGCTATCTGTTCATCTGATATATCTGGCTGTTTCTGCTCTCGCTAGCACGTGGCACTGGTAGTAAACCTGAGATTACTACCTTTGAGGTCCTACTTTTTAATTTTACATCTTAACTCTCTATATTCAGCTTGTAGGACCTCATCCCTTTTTTTACCTTTGGCGTTGGTACCGATATGTACCATGACAACTGGGTGCTCGCCCTCCCCCCTCAGAATGCCCTGCAGCTGCTCAGACATCCTTGACCCTAGCACCAGGGAGACAACATACCATCCTGGAGTCTTTTTTTGCGGCCACAGAAATGCCTGTCTGTTCCCCTTACGATTGAATCCCCTATCACTATAGCCCTGCCACTCTTCTTCCTCCCCTCCTGTGCAGCAGAGCCACCCATGGTGCCATGAACTTGGCTCTTGCTGCTTTCCCCTGTGCCATCTCCCCCAACAACATCCGAAGCGGTATATCTGTTAGAGAGGGGGATGGCCACAGGGGACTGCTGCATTACCTGCCTTCCTCTACTCTGCCTGGTGGTCATCCATTCTGTTTCTGCCTTTGCAGCATTTGCCTGTGGTGTAACCACCTCATTAAACGTGCTATCCACAATGATCTCAGCTCCACAGTGAATCCACCCGCAGCTCCAGCTTCGTAATGTGGGTAGCCAGTAGCTGCAAATGAATACACTTCCTGCACACATGGTCGTCAGGGACACTGGAATCGTCCCTGATTTCCCACATAGCGCAGGAGGAGCATATCACGGGTGCGAGATCTCCTGCCATGACATACCTTTAGATTACTTAGATGGCTCATGATGATTTCTTTTTATATGAATTATTTTAATATAAAAATGGCAAAAAAAGAGGTGCAAACACGGGGGGGGGGGGGGGGTGTTGGTGGTGGGGGAGGAAGGTCATGGTTAGAGTTTGCAGATAAAACTCCAGAAAACTTTCTGGACTGGAATTTAGAATTGCATGATCAAAGCCATGTAGGGGTTGCCTGATGCACTACTCCTGAATACACAATAGAGGAACAAGGAGTTCCCTATGATTAGATCTGAAAATCTTCAAATGACTTCAAATACTCACAGGAGTAATAATCCCTGTGGATGTACAGAGGGAAATGGTGAACATGCCCTCCATCACCACAGTTGATATCAGGGTGTGTCTGTTTACTTTTACAGTGTGAGGTCATCTGTACAAATTATACTGTCTAGTTTCTTTCTCCTCTGCCAATATTTCCCCCTCCCTCTTTTTCAAGGCACTGATGCCTTGGGTTCTATTAGGCGCAGTTGCTCTCCTCTATTTTACCCAAGTGACCATTAATCATGGATTCACCTTATGATCCTGAGGGATATCACAGCTGATCTTGATGGCCACACAAGCACACTTCCAGCAAGAATCACTAGATAGCAAATGAGAGTTGGAATTTGGATACTCTGCACCCCTGCCGACTTGGGAGCACTGAGGTTAATTAGAGAACCCTCTCCATGTCCTGGCTAAAATTATGTGACTTAAAGATGGGGGATCAAATCTGTGACTTTCCTGGTCTGTACTGCTCAGCAACAAACTAGATAAACTTGCCGAGCCATCAATTCTAGTTTCCAGGTACCATAAACTCTCATCAAAGAACTAATCAAGTCAGGGAAACCATCCATTTTGATCTTTGAGTAAATGAAGCAAGCAATATAAACTTTGAAGCAAATATGTACTTTGTTACTGAAGTTTGGTGTCTGCACAATTATGTCCAATTGACATTTTTGAATAATGTAGAGTGCTGTGTTAACTAGTCATGTTTTAATAGGAGTGTATTATACTTTTGGATGCTGTTGACAAACTTACTGAGCCAATCAATATTGAGATAGTCCATCATATTATAGGGCATTGACTCTAGTTGACTGTGTGCCTTTGGTTATGATGATTTTTCTTCCTATATCTGTACTGAATTTAAGGTTTGTGTTTTCATTTAAGTAATATCCAGTCATTCCACTAGTCTCTATATTTGGTAGTTTATGTATCTTGCAGCCCTCTATCTTACCTAACACAAGGCCAAAATGACAGTAATTTGTAAAATAAACTGTCAGAATTTTCTTCTTCCAAAATCCATTTTGTGCCACTCCAGTGATTTAATGAATCCTTTATTGGTGGACATCATTAGTAATGGCAATCGAGTCTCAACAACCCTGTTATCTGATTGCGGGTAGGGGTGATATTGTCTTGTTCTCTCCCCAGTCCAAACAAGCTGTCATCTGCTAGAAGACAGCTGCCTCAAACTCAAAGGGATGATATTATGAATCCAAAAGTGATTTCTACCATTAGAAAAATTATTATTATGTTTGCTTACTGATTCCTGGATTGAATTGCCTCCACTAACTTGGCAAATTTGAACAATGATTGGCACAGCAGCGTGGAGCATAAACCTTCCACTTATGGAACCTTGGCTCAAATCCAGCCCAGACAAAAATGATGGAAATCTCCTCTCTCAAACAGATGTAAGGGTCATTAGTGAAATACATTTCAGCAATTTTAACTCTGTTCTTAAAGAATGTGACTACATAGTATAAAGCTACTCATAATTTGTCAGTAATTGACACTTAATTAAAACAGACAACATGGATGACTAGGGGGTGAAGTGGAGCTGTGTCTTTTCTGAGGTTTCGATAATCAATGTTTATGGTATAGTGCACTGGAAACTTTCCCTTGCATATAACCCATGTAATATTTAACTTAATACTTCTGGATGTTGATACTGATTGTGAATATAGAGAAAATATTACATTCCTCCGTATTAACTTTACATCTTTTACCTGAATTGTCAGTGAAATAATTCCATTTTTTAATTATTAGTCAACAGGAGCAGAGAGCAGTCGGACCTGTGTGGAAACGCCGAGAACCGGGAGTGGATAAATCCAGCGCCGGGCTTGGGGCCTTCACTTACCGTCAGGAGCGGAGAGCTGTCAGACCTGTGTGGAAATGACGAGAACTGGGAGCGGATAAATCCAGCACGGGGCTCGGGGCCTTCACTTACCTTCAGGAGCGGAGAGCAGTCAGACCTGTGTGAGAGCAGTCGGACCTCTTCCAGCACGCCGGAGTTTTGAAAAAAAAAAGCAAAAAAAGCCAACAGTGACGTCACAGGAAAGCTGCAGGGTGATTGGTTGGTGAGTCACTGCTGTTAGGGAATAGCTCTAAATAGCTGGATAAGTATCTAAAGTAAGAAAGGTTTACAATTTATTTCAGGGAGTTCTGTAGTAACGAGGACCAGGGAAGAAGGGCCCGAGAGTAACCAATATTATTTGACATTAAGATCTTCCAAAAGGTTAATATAAAGGGTTATGTCATGGCAGGAGAGCTCAAAGCCATGGTGTGCTCCTCATGCTCCATGTTGGAAGCCGGGAACATTTCCAGTGCCTGGGACCGGCATGTGTGCAGGAAGTGTCTCCAGCTGCACCTCCTGGAAGCCCGGGTTTTGGAGCATCCACGAGGTGGAGAGTATCGTGAATAGCACATATAGAGAGATGGTCACACCGCAGGCTCAGACTCCACAGGCAGGAAGGGAATGGGTGACCACCAGGCAGAGCAAGAGGACTAGGCAGGCAGTTCAGGAATCTTCTGTGGCTATTATCCTGCAAAACAGATATACTGCTTTGAATACTGTTGGGGGGGAATGGCCTCTCTGGGAAAAGCAGCAACAGCCCGATTTGTTGCACCATGGTTGGCTCTGCTACACAGGGGAGGAGTAAAAAGTGTGGGAATGCAGTAGTTATAGGGGATTCAATTGTAAGATAGGCGTTTCTGTGGCTGCAAAAGAGACTCCAGGATGGTATGTTGCCTCCCTGGTGCTAGGGTCAAGGATGTCTCAGAGCGGTTACAGGACATTCTGAAGGGGGAGGGTGAACAGCCAGTGGTCGTGGTACACATTGGTACAAACGACACAGGTAAAAAAAAAAGATGAGGTCCTAAAAGCAGAATATAGGGAGCTAGGAAGTAAGTTGAAAAGTAGGACCTCAAAGGTAGTGATCTCAGGATTACTACCAGTGCCACATGCTAGTCAAGAGTAGAAATAGCAGGATATATCGGATGAATACGTGGCTGAAGAGATGGTGTGAGGGGGAGGGTTTTAGATTCCTGGGACATTGGGACCGGTTCTGGGGGAGGTGGGACCAGTACGGGTTACACCTGGGCAGGACCGGGACTGATGTCCTAGGGGGAGTATTTACAAGAGTGGTTGGGGAGGTTTTAAACTAAAATGGCAGGGGGATGGGAACCTTTGCAAGGAGTCAGAGGAGGGGGTATCAAAGACAAGAACAAAAGACAGTAAGGGGAATAAGAAAAGTGATGGGCAGCGAAATCAAGGGCCAGAATCAAACAGGACCACAGTGAGAAATAGTGGGAAGGGGATAAGTGATGTTAAAAAAACAAGCCTTAAGGCTTTGTGCCTTAATGTGCGGAGCATTCGCAATAAAGTGGATGAATTCATCGCGCAAATAGATGTAAATGGGTATGATCTAGTTGGGATTACGGATTTATGGCTGCAAGGTGACCAGGGATGGGAAATGAACATCCAGGGATATTCAGTATTTAGGAAGGACAGGCAAAAAGCAAAAGGCAGTGGAGTTGCATTGCTGGTTAAAGAGGAAATTAACAAAATAGTGAGGAAAGATATTATCTCTGACAATGTGGAATCTGTATGGGTAGAGCTGAGAAACACTCAGGGGCAAAAAACTTTAGTGGGGGTTGTATACAGACCCCCAAACTGTAGTGGTGATGTTGGGAATGGCATTAAATAGGAAATTCGAGACGCATGCAATAAAGGAACATCTGTAATTATGGGTGACATTAATCTGCATATAGATTGGGCAAATCAAATTAGTCACAATACCGCAGAGGAGGAATTCTTGGAGTGTATACGGGATGGTTGAGGAACCAACTAGAGAACAGGCCATCCTTAGACTGGGTATTGTGTAATGAGAGAGGAATAATTGACAATCTAGTGGTGCAAGACCCCTTGGGGATGAGCGACTATAATATGATAGAATTCTTCATCAAGATGGAGAGTGACATAGTTGATTCTGAGACTAGGGTCCTGAATCTTAGTAAAGGAAACTACGAAGGTATGAGGCGCGATTTGGCTATGACTGATTGGGAAACGTTACTTAAAGGGATGATGGTGGATAGGCAATGGAAATCATTTAAAGAGTGCATGGATGAACTGCAACAATTGTTTATCCCTGTCTGGCACAAAAGTAAAACGGGAAAGGTAGCCAAACCATGGCTTACAAGGGAAATTAGAGATAGCATTAGATCCAAAGAAGAGGCAGATAAACTTGCCAGAAAAAACTACAGACCTGAGGATTGGGAGCAGTTTTAAATTCAGCAAAGGAGGACCAAGGGATTGATTAAGAAGGGGAAAATAGAGTACGAGAGCAAGCTTGCAGGGAACATAAAAACTGACTGTAAAAGTTTCTATAGGTATGTGAAGAGAAAAAAATTGGTGAAGACAAATGTAGGTCCCTTACAGTCAGAAACAGGGGAATTTATTATGGGGAACAAATAAATGGCTGACTAACTAAATGCATACTTTGGTTCTGTCTTCACAAAAGAGGACACACATATCATACCAGAAATGTTGGGGAACACAGGGTTTAGTGAGCGAGAGGAACTGAAGGAAATCTGTATTAGTAGAGAAATGGTGTTGGGGAATTTGATGGGATTGAAGGCCGATAAATCCCAAAGGCCTGATGGTATGCATCCCAGAGTACTTAAGGAAGTGGCCCTAGAAATAGTGGATGCATTGGTGGTCATCTTCCAAGATTCTATAGACTCTGGAACAGTTCCTACAGATTGGAGGGTAGCTAATGTAACCCCACTATTTAAAAAGGGAGGTAGAGAGAAAGCAGGGAATTATAGACCAGTCAGCCTGACGTCAGTAGTGGGGAAAATTCTGGAGTCCATTATCAAATATTTTATAGCAGAGCACTTAGAGAACAGTGGTAGAATCGGGCAGAGTCAGCATGGATTTACGAAAGGGAAATCATGCTTGACAAATCTATTAGAATTCTTCGAGGATGTAACTAGTAGAGTTGATAAGGGGGAGGCAGTGGATGTGGTTTATTTGGACTTTCAGAAGGCTTTCGACAAAGTCCCACATAAGAGATTAGTGTGTAAAATTAAAGCGCATGGGATTGGGGGTAGTGTATTGCGATGGATAGAAAATTTGTTGGCAGACAGGAAACAAAGAGTAGAGATAAATGGGTCTTTTTCCGAATGGCAGGCAGTGACTAGTGGGGTACTGCAGGGGTCGGTGCTAGGACCCCAGATATTCACAATATATATTAATGATTTAGATGAGGGAACTAAATGTAATATCTCCAAATTTACAGATGACACAAAACTAGGTGGGAGGGTGAGTTGTGAGGAGGATGCAGAGAGGCTTCAGGGTGATTTGGACAAGTTGAGTGAGTGGGCTAATGCATGGCAGATGCATTATAATGTGGATAAATTTGAGGTTATCCACTTTGGTAGCAAAAACAGGAAGGCAGATTATTATCTGAACAGCTATAAACTTAGAAAGGGGAATATGCAGCGAGATCTAGGTATTCTCGTACACCAGTCGCTGAAGGTAAGCATGCAGGTGCAACAGATGGTAAAAAAGGCAAATGGTATGTTGGCCTTCATAGCGAGAGGATTCGAGTACAGGAGCAGGGATGTCTTGCTACAATTATACAGGGCCTTAGTGAAGCCACACCTGGAATATTGTGTGCAGTTTTGGTCTCCTTATCTGAGGAAGGATGTTCTTGCTATAGAGGGAGTGCAGCGAAGGTTTACCAGACTGATTCCTGGGATGGCGGGACTGACGTATGAGGAGAGATTGAGTCGGTTAGGATTATATTCGCTGGAGTTCAGAAGAGTCAGCGGGGGATCTCACAGAAACCTATAAAATTCTAACAGGACTTGACAGGGTAGATGCAGGAAAGATGTTCCCAATGATGGGGGAGTCCAGGACCAGGGTCATAGTCTCAGGATATGGGGTAAACCTTTCAGGACTGAGATGAGGAGAAATTCTTCACCCAGAGAGTGGTGAACCTGTGGAATTCACTACCACAGCAAGCAGTTGAGGCCAAAACATTGTATGTTTTTAAGAAGGAGTTTGCTCTTGGGTCTAAAGGGATCAAAGGGTATGGGGTGAAAGCGGGAACAGGTTACTGCGTTGGATGATCAGCCCTGATCATAATGAATGGCGGAGCAGGCTCGAAGGGCTGAATGGCCTACTCTTGCTCCTATTTTCTATGTTTCTAAAACCTATGGTCCCACTTCGAAGGGTCAATTGTGGATGATAGAGTTGCAAGAGTGTTTGTTCCTTCCTTGAAGATTTCTTTCTTGATTGGTACGTCAACTTTGTTGAATGATAATTTTCTTTAATCCACTGACTGGAGATCTGAATTTATATTTTTGAAAGAAATTTAAAAAAGAAGCAGATAAAAGATGACTTTGCTGGCAGCTTAAGATGGGCACTTAATTTGCAACACTGTATTCTACATTGTGAGGCCTGTGAGGAGGGAGAAGAAATGTCTGCTCATCCCAGCAAGAACCAAGACCCAGGAAGTTTAAGGGAACTGCTTGTTCTTTTTCTTTTAGCAAGAAGAAATACTGCTAACTACTATGCTTGAATCACTGAATGACTGTCATGTGACAAGCCCCTCCCCATGTGTAGTTTTTAAGCTTGTGTTTCTCCGCAGCAGCAAGGAGAAGCATCTGGACTCTGACACGTGCAGACTCAAGTGAGTGTCCCTCTCCATTCTAGCTTGCAAGCTTCAAATCCTGCCTGTTGATTGACCATCTTTACATACTCCGGCGACAATCAGAAACCCCATTGGAGGAAATCATTTGCATCACTGTCTCCAAGAGACCCACTGAATCCATCATCTATCTCTTCAAACTAAAAGCCTCAGGACCACCGATTTCAGCTAGAAGCCAGCTGAATTACTAAACTCCACAGACTATATACCTTTTTTTCTGTGGACTCTAGCTCCACCAATCTACCCTTCCCCACCCTGTAACCTATTTGTGTGTGTGTAAACCTCTATGTATGTGTGAGTGAAAGTTGGCATGTAGTTTATTATTTTTATTAGTTTGGTTTAAGTACAATGATGTTAACCTCTTTCTTTGTTAAACTCAAGAAAACCTGTCTGATTGTTTTTTATGATCATAGCAAGTAAATAATCAAATGTCTACTGAATTGGCCAGTAGATCCAGTTTTAAAAAAGAATTAAACCTGTGGTGATCAAACAAAGAGAGGGAAAAGAGAGAAGCCCTTTGACCCCTTCTCACTTGATCTATAGACTTAGTCCAGCACAGTAATGGTTTTGTCACACTTTGGGAAGTAATGTGGATATGTCTTACTATCTAACCTTTTAAATAAAAATGAGAAACCTTGGTGAAGAGCAAGAGTTCATAATGCACCACACCACCAAGATTTGAAAAAGTAGGAGAGAAGATGAGATAAATCAACATCAGGACCAGATGCTATCCACCTGAGGGTCCTCGGCGAGATGGGATTTTTTTTTTAGATTAGAGATACAGCACTGAAACAGGCCCTTCGGCCCACCGAGTCTGTGCCGAACATCAACCACCCATTTATACTAATCCTACACTAATCCCATATTCCTACCAAACATCCCCACCTGTCCCTATATTTCCCTACCACCTACCTATACTAGTGACAATTTATAATGGCCAATTTACCTATCAACCTGCAAGTCTTTTGGCTTGTGGGAGGAAACCGGAGCACCCGGAGAAAACCCACGCAGACACAGGGAGTACCCGGAATCGAACCCGGGTCCCTGGAGCTGTGAGGCTGCGGTGCTAACCACTGCGCCACTGTGCCGCCCTATGTGCTGTTTGAGCCCCTAGTCTGTACTTTTAATAACTCACTGCTCTCTGCAACAGATGCAGTAAACTAGAAGAAAGCTAATGTAGTCCCAACCTTTAAAAAAAGTTGGCATGACAGACCTAGGTAACTATAGGCCTGTTAGTTTGACATCAGTAATAGGAAAGATGCTTGACAGAATTATTAGGATGCAATATCTGATTCCTAGGATAGAGAGGACATATTAGGGACACCCAACATGGCTTCATAAAAAAAGTCATGTCTTACAAATTTGATTTTATTTTTTGGAGGAAAAACTGTTCCCGTTAACTGATGGTACAAGGATTAGGGGACACAGTTTGAAGGTTTTGGGCAAGAGATGCAGGGGGAATGTGAGGAAGAACTTTTTTACGCCGCGAGTCGAAATGACCTGGAACTCGCTGCCCACAAGCATGGTGAAAGTGGAAACAATCAATGATTTCAAAAGAAAATTGGATGGGCACTTGAAGGAAATAAACTTGTAGGATTATGGGGAATGAGTGGGGAGTTGGGACTGACTGGATTGTTCTGCGGAGAGCAGGCATGGACTTGATAGGCCAAATGGCCTCCTTCTCTGCCGTAAATGATTCTATGAGTCTAAATCACCAAGGTGGTGGACAAGGGAAGCCCAGTAGACATTAGCTACTATGACTTGAAAGAAACGTTTGAAAAAGTATCACACAAAAGGCTTTTTTACAAGCGCAAAGCCCCTGGTATTGGGAGTAAGATACTGAGTCCGATTGAGACTGACTGGAAGGATGTAGACAGAAAACAATTATAGATGGATTTGGATCTGTTTGGAGACCAGTCTCCAGTAGTGTCCTGCAGGGAATGGTTGGGATAAATACTCTTTATTATCACTATTAATGATCTAGATCTACGTGTTGAAGGCACAATGTACAA
The DNA here is from genome assembly GCF_036365525.1 of Heterodontus francisci. Lineage (NCBI taxonomy): Eukaryota > Metazoa > Chordata > Chondrichthyes > Heterodontiformes > Heterodontidae > Heterodontus > Heterodontus francisci. The sequence goes on from NC_090372.1 coordinate 37,691,810, forward strand.
ATCTGCAGATTATACTAAGATCTGTGTGAGTGCTAGGACTGTAGACGATGCTGTACTGCTTCACGTGGCTCTTGATGTGTTGGGGGATTGGCAAATGATGTTTAATTTGGAAATGTGCAGTGCTATACATGTTGATAGGGCGAACACTCAGCGTAGTACATCCTTCAGGGGTATTAAAAGAAGGTGAAGAAAGAAAAATATGTGTTCTAGTGCACTGATCTCTAAATGTTCATGAGTAATGCCGTAAAACGATAGTTAAAGCAAATAGGTATAGGGTGCATTCATGGGACAATAGATTATCAGACAAGGCTTACTATTTTGTCCTTGAACAAGACCTTGGAAAGGCCTCACTTGGAATACTCTATACAGTTTTGGTCAGTTCACATTGTGGTGATATTGAGGCTTTGGAAAGAGTGCAGAGGAGGGCCACAAGACTAAGTCATAGTCATAGAGTTATACAAAACAGAAACAGGCCCTTCGGCCCTCGTGTCCGTGACAGCCATCAAGCACCTAACTATTCCAATCCCATTTTCCAGCACTTGGCCCGTAGCCTTGTATGCTATAGTGTTTCAAGTGCTCATCTAAATACTTCTTAAATGTTGTGATGGTTTCTGCCTCTACCACCTCTTCAGGCAGTGTGTTTCAGATTCCAACCACCCCTCTGGGTGAACAAATTTTTCCTCAAATCTCCTCTAAACCTCCTGACCCTTACCTTAAATCTATTCTTTTTTTTTCTTTTGGGCCTCCTTATCTCGAGAGACAATGGATACGCGCCTGGAGGTGGTCAGTGGTTTGTGAAGCAGCGCCTGGAGTGGCTATAAAGGCCAATTCTGGAGTAACAGGCTCTTCCACAGGTGCTGCAGAGAAATTTGTTTGTTGGGGCTGTTGGACAGTTGGCTCTCCCCTTGCGCCTCTGTCTTTTTTCCTGCCAACTACTAAGTCTCTTCGACTCGCCACAATTTAGCCCTGTCTTTATGGCTGCCCGCCAGCTCTGGCGAATGCTGGCAACTGACTCCCACGACTTGTGATCAATGTCACACGATTTCATGTCGCGTTTGCAGACGTCTTTATAACGGAGACATGGACGGCCGGTGGGTCTGATACCAGTGGCGAGCTCGCTGTACAATGTGTCTTTGGGGATCCTGCCATCTTCCATGCGGCTCACATGGCCAAGCCATCTCAAGCGCCGCTGACTCAGTAGTGTGTATAAGCTGGGGATGTTGGCCGCTTCAAGGACTTCTGTGTTGGAGATATAGTCCTGCCACCTGATGCCAAGTATTCTCCGAAGGCAGCGAAGATGGAATGAATTGAGACGTCGCTCTTGGCTGGCATACGTTGTCCAGGCCTTAAATCTATGCCTCCTGGTTATTGACCCCTCTGCTAAGGGAAAATATTCCTATCTAACCTGTGAATGCCCCTCATAATTTTGTATACCTCAATCATGTCCCCCCTCAGCCTTCTCTGCTCTAATTCCCAGTTTAAACTATCTTAGTTACCAAGATAGGCTAAGAGAATTAGGACTGTACACTTTAGAGAAGCACAGACTTAGGAGTGATCAGATCAAGGTTTATAAGATGATGAAGGGAATGGATTGTGTTCCAGTTGACGGTTGTTCCAATTAAATAGGTTAAGGAGGACCGAGTTCAGGGGGGGTGGCGGGGTGGGGGTTGAGATTGGGGGTGATCACAAGTTGTGTAAAGCTAGATTTGGTTAGATGTCAGGAGGCAGTTCTTTACCTGGTGGACCTCTGGAACAACCTGCCTGTTTATATGGTTGATGCCAATTGGATAAGTTCCTTCAAGCTAGAGCTGGACCTGTTTCTGGCTGGGGCAGAGATCACCTTTAATAAAAGGATAGGTACAGCAAGGAATTCAGGGCCAGGGTAATCTCCTGGACAAATTTTGATCAGCTAGATGGGTCAGAGAGGAATTTCACAGACTTCACTTTGGCCTGGGTTTTTATTTGTTTGTTTGCTTCTCCCAGGAGTTTACATGTTTTTGGATGAGGTGGGGTGTGTTTATTGTGATAAGGTATCACAATTGTGTGAGGCAGGCTGGATGGAGCAGTGGGTCTTTTCCTGTCCATCATTGTTCGAATGATTGTAATAAGCAGTGTTAAGGAAAAGCAGACTTGGGGTTTAAGAAGCCTGTATTGATAGAGGGTAGGGAAGTTACCCTGGGAAAGAATGAATCCATAGGATCATAGAAACATACAGCACAGAAGGAGGTCATTCAACCCATTGTACCTGTGCCGGGTCATTGAACGAGTTATCAAATTAGACCAATTCTACCGCTCCTTTCCCAAAGCCCTTCAAATTTTTTCTTTTCAAATATACATCCAATTCTATTTTGAAGTTACTATTGCAACTGCTTCCTCCATCATTTTGGGCAGAGCATTCCAGATCATCAAAACTCACTGCACAAAAAAAAATCTCACCTCTCCTTTGGTTCTTATGCCATTTATCTTAAATCTGTGTCCCCTGGTTACTGACCCTCCTGCCAGTGGGAACAGTTTCTCCTTATTTATTCTATCAAGACACTACAGTAGGGAACTAATGAATCCTGCAGCTAATCAAATATTTCTACTTTCATGCTCTACAGGAACATGTTGCTAAATCGGCTGATTTTTAACAATAGACTTACACCATTTGTAAGGATGCTTGTTTCAGAATTACAGTCAAATCCATTGCCCCCAGTATTGTTTTCTAACAGGACATTGAGGTGTTATTTTAAACCAGTTTCATCAGTATTCAATGATTTCTTCCCATATGAAGACCTTCTGAGTGTCTCATTAAACCAGTTGATTTTTTTTTGAAAGTTCACACTGGTGAAGTGTTAGACTCAGTAATTACTCCAAGGTGTAATTTGAATCATTAATTTTAATGCAAGGCTTTAAAAATCCAACCATAGCTATGAACAATGTATAAGCAAGAGGAATGTCAGGATTTGAATGGCTTGCTGTTCTGATTTCTTATGTTCTGATTAGAACTTGCTCCTTGTTTTCAACTCTGTAACAATGTTCAATCTTTGAAAGATGAGCTCCATAAGAAACTCTCATGCACATAACCAATTATACCCACATGATGCACGCCATCAGGTTCAGGAAAACCTTCCATTACAAGCAATTACACTCAGGAAGCTCTTAAATATTAAGCAGCAAAAAGCACTAGAATAATGAGCAAGCATAAAATGAAGACGAAAGACTTTTCAACTAAATGACTAAAAGGTTAATAAATTCTCTGTTAAATTTCATGTCAAATTTATTACTGCATATTCATAGGAAAAGAATCGGACAAAAAGTATTGTTCAAGCAGCTGAATCAGTCCATGTTTACTCTCAGTTTATTTAAGATGTCAGCTGTGTCTCAGAAGGGAGCATTCTTGCCTTTTGAATCAAAAGGTGTGTCAAGGAAGAGTCAAGTCCTACTACAGAGAGTGGAGCCCATAATTTAGATTGACAACTTAGTGCAGTACTGAAGGATTGCTGCATTATGAGGTGCTGTCTCTTGAATGAGATGCTAAACCAAGGCCCTGCTGCACTCTCAGGTGTATGTAAAAGATTTTACCGCCCTATTTTGAAGAAGAAGGGCTGAATTTTGTCATTTCGGCGAGGGTCTTGATGACTGGCGGGAAAGCCGGGGCAATCCCAACTTGGCTGTTTGTGGGACCCCCGGCCGCATTTTAGCTCTGTTAGGCAACTAATTAATTGCTGTCTGGGCTGCCGTCCCTTTAAAAGAAGGCTTGCCTGCTCCAAGGAGCTGCCGGCCAATCGGAGCAGGACTGCACCTGGAAGAAGAGGACACCATAGAAGCAGGCCACCCTACCAACCAGATAAGTGGGGTCTGGGGCACCAGGGTCAGTCAGGCAGGCCATGGCAAGGGGGGGGGAATGATGGTTGGTAAAAGCAGTGAGGAGAGGGGATTGTTGCAGGGGGGGCCCTGTGTAGATCACAGAGAGGAGAGGAGAACCGCCCCCACCACAAGCCCACAGAGAGGCTGCCAGAGTTCACCAGGTGGTCTCCCCATGCAGTGGAGGGCCCACCCACCACAGCCAAAATGCCAGTGTGGGGAGGAAGAGGCCTTTAATTGGCCACTGAAGTGGCCCAATTGGTCTCTGGGCAGAAGGGCCATCCTCCATCTTCGCCACAGCTGGTAAAATGGTATGGCGGTGGGAAGATGATGGGCACTTCACCCCTCCACCTTCCACCGCCTCCCTGCCCATCCCTAGAGGGCTGGTAAAATCCAGCCCAAGCAAGGGAATTCTCCCCATATCCTGGCTCATATTTATCCCTCAACTGACACCTCAAACCGATGATTTGGTCATTTATTTCATCGCTGTTTGTGGGAGCTTGTTATATGGAAATTGGCTGCCACATTTCCTACATTCCAACACTGGCTACACTTCAAAAGTATTTCATTGGCTGTAATGTGCTTTAAGACTTCCTGAGGCTGTGAAAGGCACTATATAAATGCAAGTCTTTTCCTTTTGTTTTAGATTTTGTTAGATCTTGGCTATAATTACCTGGAACAGTTTGTAATGGAAATAGATCCATTACTAGATTCTCTAAGAACAGCTATTGGATATCCTGCACAGTAAGAGCGAACCCAGGGCTAGATTTTGTGCTGGAGGCAGGGCACCCGGTGATCAGCGAAAAGGGAGGGGGAACCTCGCTCCTCCCTTTTTGTATCCCCTTCCCCCCCTCCCCACCCACCCCTGGAGAGATCCTCCAGTCTTTTTGAAACAAAGTTTCAGGAGCCGGGGTCCCCATCCCTTTTAAAGATGGGGATCCATCGCCAAGAGCTGCTGGCCAATCAGAGAGCCGGCAGCTCAGCAGTATCAGCAATGCCACCAGGAGCAGTGGCTACTACTGGTACTGCAGAGGCCTCGGACCCAGCCTCAGAGGTGGAATCCAAGACCAAAGGTAGGAGAGGCAGGGTCGCCGTGGTCAGTCCAGAAGGACCTGGTGAGGGGTGGGTGCAGGGGGTTATTGTGCTGTCCAGGGGGAGGGGTGTCCCGAGGGGTAAAGTTATTCTTGGTGGGGGTCCTCTGTGGGCCACATATTGCCCATGAAGGAGGGATTCCACCCCCCACAAGCCCATAGGAAGGGCACCTCATGTTGCAAGGCGTCCTCTCTGTGCAGCGGAGGTACCCCTTGCCGCTGGTAAGGTCCCACTAGTGGCGCGGGAAGAGGCCCTTAATTGGCCGTTAAGAGGTCACCTAAGGGCCTCAATTGGCCTCTGGGTGGGAAGGCATTTATCGGCCTATTTCCCCCGCCCGCCCCAGGAAAGATCGCTTGGTGACGGGGAGGCAACGGGCCCTCCGCACCCCCCCCACCCCCACCACCTGCCGTGATACTCCATGCTCTCCACTTTGGGGGCCTGATAAACTTCCAGCCAGTTTGTTGTAATTTTATTGGCTCATTGCCTGTGTGTACATTGAATGCCTCCAAACATTCCCAACCCTAGTTTGTGTAGTGCGCTCTCTTTCCAGCTTGTGTTACGCTCTCTCTCTCTCTCTCTCTCTCTCTCCCTCCCCAGTTTGTGTTGCTCTCTCTGGCTTCCAAGTTTGCGTTGCTCTTGTCTTCCCTCAGTGGCTCTCTCAGGACTCGCAGAGTTTCCAGGCAATTCTTGCTGGCCCCAATGCTGGCATCTTCACAACTGGTAAGGAAACAGTGTTTCTGCTTAGTGGGGAGACCCGCAGTGCCTGGACCACCTGGTTTTCTTGCAAGCCACAACAGCCAGGGTGCTGCGCATGCACGAATTGCACACACAAGAACCATTCCTCCCAATCCGCGGCAGCAGCGCTCAGGAGACCAATTGTCCATTTCAATAGTCTCCCACCCAAAGTGGGAACCCCACCTCAGGCCCAATATCATATGTGCCTCAGGCCTACCTGTTCAGGCATGAGGATACTTCCCCCAATCCCGTTTCTACAAATTTCTAGACCAATGTGTCCAAAAACGACCTAAAATTCTTAAATAATTTAACAAAATTATTAATGGGTCAGTTTCAAAAATAATATGAAAAGAAATTACACTCTGTTTCACTTTGTTGATAAATTACCTGAAACAACCAGATCAAGTACAGCATAAAAAGAGGCCAATCTATCTTCATAACTGAAATTCCTCATAACTGGAACCATTCTCGTGAATCTTTTCTGTACGCTCTCCAATGCCCTCACGTCTTACCTAAAGTGCGGCGCCCAGAACTGGACACAATACTCCAGCTGAGGTCGAACTAATGCTTTATACAAGTTCAACATAACTTCCTTGCTCTTGTACTCTCTGCCCCTATTAATAAAGCCCAGGATACTGTATGCTTTATTAACCTTGCTCTCAACCTGTCCTGCCACCTTCAATGACTTATGCACATATACACCTAGGTCCCTCTGCTGCTGCACCCGCTTTAGAATTGTACCCTTTATTTATTTATTTAGATATACAGCACTGAATCAGGCCCTTTGGCCCACCGAGTCTGTGCCGACCAAGAACCACCCATTTATACTAACCCTACAGTAATCCCATATTCCCTACCACCTACCTACACTAGGAGCAATTTACAATGGCCAATTTACCTATCACCTGCAAGTCTTTGGCAGTGGGAGGAAACTGGAGCACCCGGTGAAAACCCACGCGGTCACAGGGAAAACTTGCAAACTCCGCACAGGTAGTACAAACAACAAAGAACAGTACAGTACAGCACAGGAACAGGCCAATCAGCCCTCCAAGCCTCCGCCGATCTTGATGCCTGCCTAAACTAACACCTTCTGCACTTCCGGGGCCCATATCCCTCTATTCCTTTCCTATTCATGTATTTGTCAAGATGTCTCTTAAACATCGCTATCGTATCTGCTTCCACCACCTCCCCTGGCAGCAGGTTCCAGGCACTCACCACCCTCTGTGTAAAAAACATGCCTCGCGCATCCCCTCTAAACTTTGCCCCTCGCACCTTAAAGCTATGTCCCCTAGTAACTGACTCTTCCACCCTGGGAAAAAGCTTCTGACTATCCACTCTGTCCATGCTGCTCATAACTTTGTAAACCGCTATCATGTCGCCCCTCCACCTCCGTCGTTCCAGTGAAAACAATCCGAGTTTTTCCAACCTCTCCTCATAGCTAATGCACTCCAGACCAGGCAACATCCTGGTAAACCTTCTCTGTACCCTCTCCAAAGCCTCCACGTCCTTCTGGTAGTGTGGCGGCCAGAATTGCACACAATATTCTAAGTGTGGCCTAACTAAGGTTCTGTACAGCTGCAACATGACTTGCCAATTTTTATACTCTATGCCCCGACCGATGAAGGCAAGCATGCTGTATGCCTTCTTTACTACCTTATCCACCTGCGTTGCCACTTTCAGTGACCTGTGGACCTGTACGCCCAGATCTCTCTGCCTGTCAATACTCCTAAGGGTTCTGTCATTTACTGTATACCTCCCACCTGCATTAGACCTTCCAAAATGCATTACCTCACATTTGTCCGGATTAAACTCCATCTGCCATTTCTCCGCCCAAGTCTCCAACCGATCTATATCCTGCTGTATCCTCTGACAATCCTCATCATTATCCGCAACTCCACCAACCTTTATGTCGTCCGCAAACTTACTAATCAGACCAGCTACATTTTCCTCAAATCATTTATATATAATACAAACAGCAAAGGTCCCAGCACTGATCCCTGCGGAACACCACTAGTCACATCCAGAATTGAACCCGGGTCCCTGGAGCTGTGATGCTAACCACTGCACCACTGTGCTGCCCATTATTCTATATTGTCTTTCCATGTTCTTCCTACCAAAATGAATCACTCACATTTCTCTGCATTGAACTTCATCTGCCACCTGTCTGCGCATTCCACCAACCTTTCTATGTTCTTTTGAAGTTCTATACTATCCTCCTCACAGTTCACAATGCTTCTAAGTTTTGTATCATCTGTAAACTTCAAAATTGTGCCCTGTACACGAAGGTCTAGGTCATTAATATATATCAGGAAAAGCAAGGGTCCCAACACTTATCCCTGGGGAACTCCTCTACAAACCTTCCTCCCGCCCGAAAAACATCCATTAACCACTACTCTTTGTTTCCTGTCACTCAGCCAATTTTGTATCCGTGTTATTACCGTCCCTTTTATTCCATGAGCTACAAGTTTGCTCACAAGTCTGTTGTGTGGCACTGTATCAAACGCCTTTTGAAAGTCCATGTACACCACATCAACAGCATTGCCCTCATCAACCCTCTCTGTTACCTCCTCAAAAAACTTCAGCAAGTTAGTTGAACATGATTTTCCCTTAAGAAATCCATGCTGGCTTTCCTTGATTAAGTCGCATTTGTCCATGTGTCTATTGATTTTGTCCCAAATTATTTTTTCTACAAGTTTCCCCACCACCGAAGTTAAACTGACTGGCCTGTGGTTGCTGGGCTTATCTTTACACCCATTTTTGAACAAGGGTATAACATTTACAATTCTCCAGTCCTCTGGCACCACCCCTGAGTCTAAGGAAGACTGAAAAATTATGGCCAGTGCCTCTGCTATTTCCACTCTCACTTCCCTCAGTATCCTTGGATGCATCCCATCTGGTCCTGGTGCTTTATTCACTTTAAGTACAGACAGCCTATCTAATACTTCCTCTTTATCAATTTTAAACCCCTCTAGTGTCTGAATTAACTCCTCTTTCAATATTGCATCTTCTTCCTTGGTAAAGACAGATGCAAAATATTCATTAAATACCTCAGATATGCCCTCTGCCTCCATGTGTAAATCTCCTTTCTGGTCCCAAATCAGCCCCACTCCTCCTTTTACCTCTCTTTTACTATTTATATGCCTGTAGAAAACTTCGGGGTTTCCTTTAATGCTAGCTGCCAGTCTCTTTTCATCTCTCTCTTTGCTTCTCTTATTTGTTTTTTCACTTCCCCTCTGGACCTTCTATGTTCAGCCTGGTTCTCAATAGCATTTTCTGCCTGGCATCTATCATAAGCACACTTTTTCTTCTTTATCTTAATCTCTATCTCTTTTGTCATCCAAGGAGCTCTGGATTTGTTTTCCCTACTTTTCCCCTTCGAGGGAACATACCTTGACTGTACCCGAACTATCTCTTCTTTGAAGGTAGCCCATTGTTCATCTACAGGTTTTCCTGCCAGCTTTTGACTCCAATTTATTCGGTCAAGTGCTGCCTTAATGTCAAGGGCAGTCACTCACAGCTCATCTCTGGAATTCAGCTGTTTTGTCCATGATTGGAAGTCAGGAGCTGAGTGGCCCTGGCATAACCAAAACTGAGCAGGTTGTTGCTGGATAACCGTCACTTGATAGCACTACTGATGACACCTTCCATTACTTTGCTGATGATTGTGAGTAGACTGATGAGGTGGTAATTGGCCAGATTGAATTTGTCCTTTTTTTTTGTTGACAGGACACACCTGGGCAATTTTCCACATTGCCTGCCTGTGTTGTAGCTGTACTGGAACAGCTTGGCTAAGGCTGTGGCTGGTTCTGGGGCATAAATCTTCAGTACTGTAGCCGGGATGTTGTCAGGGTCTTTGCTGTATCCAGCACCTTCAGCCATTTCTTGATATCACATGGAATTAACCCAATTGTTTGAAGACTGGCATCTGTGATGCTGGGGACCTCAGCAGGAGGCTGAGATGCATCATCCACTTGGCACTTCTGGCTGCAGATGGTTGCAAATGATTCAGCCTTGTCTTTTGCACTGATGTGCTGGGCACCCACATTATTGAGGATGTTTGTGGAGCCTCCTCCTCTGGTTACTTGTTTAATTGTCCACCACCATTCATGACTGGATGCGGCAGGACTGCAGAGCTTTGATCTGATCCATTGGTTGTGGGATTGCTCCACTCTGTCTATAGCATGTTGTTTACACTTTTTAGCAAGCACATAGTCCTGTGTTGTCGCTCCACCAGGTTGGCATCTTATTTTTAGGTATGCCTGGTGCTGTTCCTGGCATGTTCTCCTACACTCCTAACTGAATCAAGATTGGTCCCCCGGCTTGAATGGCAATGTTAGAGTGAGAGATATATGGGCCATGAGGTTACAGATTGTGGTTGAATACAATTCTACCACTGTTTATGGCCCACAGTGGCTCATGATGCCGTGCTTTGAGCTGCTAGAACTGTTAGGAGTCTATCCCATTCAGCACGGTGTTAGTGCCACACAAAATGATGGAGGGTGTCCTTAGTGTGAAGGCAGGACTTTGGCTCCACAAGGACTGTGCAGTGGTCACTCCTACCAACACTGTCATGGATAGATGCATCTGTGACAGTTAGATTGGTGAGGATGAGGTGGCAGTAAGTGGTAATCAGCAGGTGGTTTCCTTGCCCATGTTTGTCTGGAGCCAATGTTGAGGATTCCCAGGGCCACTCTCTTCTGACTGTATACCACTGAGCTGGCACCTCTGGTGGGTCAATCCTGCCAGTGGGAAGGGCTTGCCATAATCTACCAATCTCCCCTAGATGTGGGGGAGTTGCCAGAGGATTGGAGAGTGGCAAATGTGATACCCTTATTCAAGAAAGGGTGTAAGGACAGTCCTAGCATCTACAGGCCAGTTAGTTTAACATCAGTGGTGGGTAAGGTTTTGGAAACAATAATCAGGGGGGACAAAATAAGCACTTGGAGAGGTTTGAGTAAATTAAGGATAGCCATCAAAGATTTGTAAAAGGCAGATCATGCTTGACTAATATAATTGAATTGTTTGATGAAGTAACACAAAGTTGATGAAGGGAATGCGGTGGATGTTGGCTATATGAATTTTAAGAAAGCGTTTGACAAAGTACCACATAAAAGGCTGGTAAACAAAATTGAGGCTCATGGAATAGGAGAGTCATTGTCCAAATGGATAAAAGAAATTGGCTCAAGGACGGAAAACAGCAAGTTGTGGTAAATTGTTGTTTTTCAGACTGGAGGATGGTAGACAGTGGTGTTTCCCAAGGGCCAGTGCTAGGACCACTGCTTTTTTTTTTGCTATATATAAATGATTTGGATCTAGCAATACAGAATAGAATTTCAAAATTTGCTGATACCAAGCTTGGAGGATTTGTAAACAGTGAGGATGATATGAACTGCTTACAACAGGATATAGATAGGCTAGCAGAATGGGCAGAGACATGCAAGATAGAATTTAATACAGACAAGTGTGAGGTGATGCATTTTGTCAGAATGGTGAGGTTGAGGCAATATAGACTAATGGCCCAGTTCTAAAGAGTGTGCAGGATCAGAGAGACCTGGGGATGCATGTGCATCAATCTTTGAAGGTAGCAGGACATATTGAGAGAGTGGTTAGCAAAGCATATGGGATCTTGGGCTTCATAAATATAGGTATTAAAGCAGGGAAGTTATGCTGAACCTTCATAAAGCTCTGGTTAGACCCAACTAGAGTATTGCAGTTCTGGTCACCACACTTTGGGAAGGTGTGTGGGTCCTTGAGAGGGCGCAGAGGAGATTTACCAGAATAGTTCCAGGGATGGGGGATTTTAGTGACAAGGTTAGGTTGGAAAAGCTGGGCTTTTTCTCCCTGGAGCGAAGGAGATTGAGAGGAGATTTGATAAAGGTATACAAGATTATGTCAGGCTTAGATAAGTTAGACAAGGAAATACTATGCCCATTACCTGATGGTACAAGGACTCGGAGACACGGATTGAAGGTTTTGTGCAAGAGATGCAGGGGAATGTGAGGAAGAACATTTTTTACACAGCAACTGGTAATGACCTGGAACTCACTGCCCATGAGGGTGGTGGAAGCAGAGACAATTATTTCAAAAGGAAATTGGATGGGCACTTGAAGAAAATAAACTTGCAAGGCTAGAGGGATCAAGCGGGGGCAGTGGATCTGACTGGATTGCTCTGCGGAGAGCTAGCACAGACTCAATGGATCGAATGGCCTCTTTCTATGTCATAAATGATTCTAAATGAAGAGCTTTGCAGGATCGACTGGGCAGAGTATGCCTTTTCCATTTCTGGTGCCTAGATCGACATTGGGTGGTTTTATTCTTATTTCACTTTTCTGTAACCGTTTGATACAACTGAGTGGCTTTCTAGGCCATTTCAGAGGGCAGCTAAGAGTCAACATCATTGCTGTGGAACTGGAGTAACATGTAGGTCAGACCAGGTAAGGACAACAAATTTCCTCTCCTGAACAGCATTAGTGAACCAGATAGGTTTTTACAACAATCCAGTAGTTTCATGATCATTATTAATGAGACTAGCATTTTATTCAAAATATTAATTAATTGAATTTGGGACAGAATTCCGACAAGATGAGATATCAGCGCTCATCCAAATCTGCCCCAACCCTATTCCATTGTCCAGGCTCAGTGCTCATTTGAAATATATGCTGGTCTCCCAGTGGGATTCCCATCACCAAGAGGAAGACTGCCAGTAAAAGAATGCGAAACCCCTAACAGTGCTGCAGCCAGGATGCTGGTATGGCACTAGATGAGGTGGTGAGGAACCTTTAAAGGGACAGAAGCACCCTCAAGATACCATCAAGGTTTCCCGTGAAGGCCTCAGACAAGACCAAGGTCATCAGGCAGTAAATAGTGAGCTCAACTTGGTACAAAATCTTCCCTCACCTTCCCATCAGAAATACATATTAATGATTCAGGGGTGCACTTTCCCAATTATTTTCCACCCACTAAAATGAATGGAAAGAAAATCATGGGGGAAGCTCTAATTCACATTATGCAGTCCTGGTGGCACATTGCTATGTGGAGCACTATTTTGCAAAATTACCTCTATGTAGTCATTGATAGTGCTATCACATCCATACCATTCAAGGGCTTGAGCACATAATCGAGGTTGACACTTCAATGCAGTAGGTCAGGCAGCATCTGTAGAGAAACAGAAGTCAGTCAGTCGACATTTCAGGACTTAAAACCTTCCTCAGGACTGGAAGATATTACAGATGAACAGAATTTAAAGAGGGGTACAATAAGAGAAAGGGGGAAGGAAGAAAACCCACACACGAAAGAAATCAAATAAGCTGTGAAATGCTTGGGCGGAGGGCAGGAAATGGTTAAACAGCACAACTGATATTAGACAAAGACAAAGGGGGGCATAATGAGAGAAATAAATGACATAACTGAGCATAGGGAGAAGTCCAAGGAGTGGCTACATGAGATCTGGAGCGACAGAGCATTGCAAGAGTTCAGAGGAGTGGTGAACCCGAGTCAGACAGCAAAAAAAATCACAATGTGACTGCACAACACAAGCAGGAGTGGTGGGGGTAAGTTAGTTTCTATTCATTCATGGATGTGAGCATCACCAGCAAGGCCAGCATTTATTGTCCTTGAGAAGGTGGTGGTGAGCTGCCTTCTTGAACCGTTGCAGTCCTTGGGGTGTAGGTACACCCACAGTGCTTTTAGGAAGGGAGTCCCAGGATTTTGACCCAGCGACAGTGAAGGAACAGCGATGTAGTTCCAAGTCAGGATAGTGTGTGACTTGAGGGGAACTTGCAGGTGGTGATGTTCCCATGCATCTGCTGCCCTTGTCCTTCTAGGTGGAAGAGATTGGGGGTTTGGGAGGTGCTGTTGAAGAAGCCTTGATGAGTTGCTACAGTGCATCTTGTAGACGGTACACACTGCTACCACTGTGTGCCGGTGGTGGAGGGAGTGAATGTTTAAGGAGGTGAATGGGGTGCCAATCAAGCTGGTTGCTTTGTTCTGGATGGTGTTGAGCTTCTTGAGTGTTGTTGGAACTGCACTCATCCATGCAAACGGAGAGTATGCCATCACCACTCCTTACTTGTGCCTTGTAGATGGTGGACAGGCTTTGGGAAGTCAGGAAATGAGTTACTTGCCACAGAATTCCCAGCCTCTGACCTGCACTTTATCTGGCTGGTCCAGTTCAGTTTCTGATCAATGGAGACCCCCAGGATTTTGATGGTGGGGATTTGGTGATGGCAATGCTGTTGAATGTCAGAGGGAGGTGGTTAGACTGTCTCTTGTTGGAAATGGTCATTGCCTGACACTATTGTGGCGCAAATGTTACTTGTCATTTGTTGGCCTAAGCCTGAATGTCTCTGTTTCTCTCTCCCCCTCTCTCTGTGTGCCTCTCTCGCTCCACGCTCATGGTCCCCCTACCCCATCCCCGCTCATGGTTTGCCACTCCCCGTTCCCATGCCAAAACAGCAGGGGCAGCTGATCCCAGGTATTGTTGGGTTTGGTGTGCAGTCACATTTGTGTGACAGTCATGGGTTATGCAAGAATGAGCTAATGACTATTATAAGTGATTCATTAGGTTTTCCCTTCAGTAAAACATAAAGTTTTGTTGGCTTTTTTCAGGTAACTGTAATTACAAGGACGGAAACAAGGGTGTCGAAACAATCAAAATAGTAACACGTTCATTGCTATACAGCAGATCTAGCCATGCCATTAGTTACAGCTATGCTTAATTAGTTAAAGAGAAACTTGAATAAGCACTCAAATAGGCATATGATTATGATTGTGGAATGGTGTAGGCATTATACATTGTGTCACTGAACTATGATGATACTAATAAAGGTACCACTGAGCATTGATTGCAGCCAGCTGTTGAGTATCGCAACAGAGCATTTCCTATCTTATTAATCATTCATTTGCAAACTAAGGAATGGAAGTGAAGGTGGTCCTAGTAATCTTGTAGTATTGAGAATGAATTATCCAGAACCAGTCAATCTGATACAGCCACTTGAAATCTTTCTGATCACGATCATGTAGCATACTCCAGTTTGATAAAGCATACTCCAGTCCTCCAGAATAAAGTGAAAAGAAGTATGAGGCAGCATAGAAAAGCAAAATACTGTGGATGCTGGAAACTTGAAATAAAGACAGAAAATGCTGGAAGTACTCAGCCAGTCTGGCAACATCTGTGGAGAGAGAAACAGAGTTAACATTTCAGGTCTATGACTGTTCATCAGAACTCAGCATGAGACAGCATAGTTCTGTCCTTCAGTACTAAAGTGAAACAAAGGCCCCAATATTAACTCAGAGGTGCATTGGGTGTGTGGAGAGGGGTGTGGGGTGGGGTGGGCGAGGGGATGGGGGGGGTTGTCCAATATTGTTGCTGAAACCAGGATGTCAGTTCAATACTTCTGTCGGGGCTCTTTAACTCAGCCAGCTCATTATCATTTTCCTTCCAGGTTTGGCATCCAATGCACGACAGCGGACGAGATGAGGACCTGCATGTTGTAATCTCAATTCCAGTATTTAAAGATGAAATTTGGAGGAGTCTAGTGTTTAAAAGAAGAGAAGAGTAACGGTGAGAATGAATACCAGTCAAAGGCTGTGTGTGGTTCAACGACACCTTCCTTGTTGTGCTGCTGAGGCCAGAGAGGAACCGGAGAGAGATACTCTTCCGCAGCAGCAGGAGGAAAAACTTCCTGCCAACACCAAGAAGGCTTGGCTGGAGATGGCACAGGAACTCAGCAGCAGGAGGGTAGTGCCACACTCCTGGATTCAGTGCACAAAGTGCCTTAATAACATAACCAGGTCAGGAAAGGTGAGTACAGTGGCACATTTACCTAAATTCTGCTGTGCCTTATCAAGCTTACTCCATCACATCACTTCTCACATCCATTTACCTTTCAAGTGCACCCATCCTTCTCTTTCTGTGCACTTCCTCACATCCCCATCTATCCATTCACACTACTGCTCACCCTCATCCTTATACAATTTCATGCCTCTCTTGATAATCACCCATACCAAATGTACTCCATCCATTGGGTGAACACATGTTATTAAGTGACTCATAGGTCTGTTCTTTCCTCTGTTGCAGGAGCACAGCATAGAGCAATAGGGAGAGGAAAAAAGCCAAAGGTGGACCTCAACAGATCTTGCAGCGCACAACTGCAGAGGAGGAGGTGCTGGAGATCAGTGGTATATCCATGTCCCTGGTCGTTGGAGGTGGTGTGATAGGGATCTCCTAGCTACCTGGGTGATCCAATTAAATATCAGTGACCCACATGTCATACAGCATTCAGTCATCTTGACTTGATTTCAACAGTGAGTCAAATATGACCAACTTCAGAATGATAAGTTGCAATATTCTTACCTTGCCAGTACTAATTCATAACTTTTCTCTTTGCCAGGGCCATATCACATGCAGCAGCAGTCGGTGGACATCTTGGATGATGATTCCTCAGAGTATCTGAACCCTTCTGAGGGTGCACCATCACAGGACTCATGCATACCATACACCAGCTCAGATACTTGCACGTCAGTGCAAACAGTTAGACTGATATTTGAGTTTTCACCTGGCGACTCACCCTTCACAAGAAAGCAAGAACAAATAGCGGTGGCAGGGACGGCTATGGAGAGACCCTGTTGGAGGTTACAGCTTCAAACTCTGCTCAGCTGGACACAGATGCTGTACCCCAGGATCTATCAATGAAAGGGAGAATCACTGAGTAACAGCAGATAATGTGCAGTGTACTGACAGGCTTTCCAGGTGCATTGACCACAATTGCAGAGGGAATACAGGAGTCCACCTTGAGCATGAGTAACTTATTGTCATTGGGCATTGTGATGTTGTGTTCTTCCATGGATGGAGTGACCACCTTCGTGGAATATCAAAGTAATCAAATGAGTCCATGTATGCCTTGATGATGGCCAAGTGCACTTTGGGCTGGATTTTATGGGCCCCCAGAGGCGGCGGGGGAGGGGACGACGGTGTAGAGAATCATGACGGGTAGCAGCAGGTGGAGGACCTGCTGCTGTCCCATTGCCAAGCAATTTTGCCAGGGGCCAAATAGGCTGATGACAGCCTTCCTGTCCAGTGGCCAATTGAAGCCCTTATATAGGCTTTTAACAGCTACTTAAGGGCCTCTTCCCGCTGCCGCTGGGATCTAACCAGTGGTAGGGGCTGCCTCCGCCATGGGGGGAGGGCACATCTTGAAATGAGGTGCACTCCCTATGGGCTTGGGGGGGGGTCCCTCTTTCATGGGCAATCAGTGACCCATGGAAGACCGCCCCCCACTGGCAAAACCTACAACTCCATGGCCCCCTTCTCCCTGGACTTCACGCCCAACCTCCCAAACCCCCTCGTCGAAGACTTCCAGACTGGCCTCGGCAATCCCACATCACTTACCTGAGGTCTGGAGTTCCAGTGCTAGACTTGGGTCCAAGGCCTCTGCAGTACAGGCAGTGGCCACTGCTGGCGCTGGTGCTGCCGATACTGCTGAGCTGCCAGCTCTGTGATTGGCTGGCAGCTCTTGGAGGCGGGATCCCCATCTTTAAAGGGGCGGAGATCTCGGCGTGGGACACTTGGGGTTCAAAACACCAGAGGATTGCTCTGGGGAGGCTTGGAAAGGCCGAGGCAGTGTTCCCCTGCCTTTTCAGCCTGGAGCTGGGAGCCCCGCCTTCTCCACAAAATCCAGCTCTTTGTGTGCCAACATGTCTACCACCTTAAATAGGATGACAGATACCTTAGCCTTGGCTTTACAGGTCTGCACTGTTCTGTATCAAAGTACTCTCCAGCAAAGTGTTACTAGTGAAATGTAACTGGGCCATGAGATGGATCATGGTGAAAGGAGACATAGAAGCTGGAATTCTACTCAAAGCACTTTCATTTCTCACCACTTGCCCCCTCACAATAGTTAGTACCCTCATGTCCTGAAGGCCAAGGTTGCCCCTGCACATGCAGATGGAGAAGTCTTTGGTGGGTCCTCATGGGCTCCAAAAGCCAAAGGTTGTCGGCCAAGAGCAGCTCAGCAGTCAGAACAGGGATCTGAGCAGCCTGTCTCTGTTGAAACCACAGGGGTTGCATCACATAAGAGTAGTAGGAAAAGGAAGAGTAAAATTTTGTAGTTGCACACCAGTATGCACATGGGTGTATGAGAAAATGCAATGTTGTGAAGTTTTTGTTCTTTAGCTCAGTCACATAAATTTTATTCTTTTGCACTTCTTTCCCATCTTGCTCTATCTTGGTTGCTGGGTGGCAAGTCACCTTTTAGCTTGTTTATGATGAATGGAAAGACATGAACTGATGGGACCATTGGGGGGATATGCAAGGGGTGGTTGTTTGTTTGCAGGACTGCTTTGAGTCAGTGGTATTGGGAAGAGTGGCTGTTATATGTGCTTCTGACATCGGTCCACTGAGGCAACCTAAGTGACCCTTGCAGTAATAAGGGCATCCCTGCCATCCTGGGCAACAACGTGAGCCCTCATTGCCTTCATCACCTTCCTCCTCCTCGGCTTCCTTGTCTTGCTCCTCCTCCTCCTTGGAATCATCCGAAGAGGATCTGAGTTCTGTACCTTGTTCTTCCTGCAATTCCAGATCTCACTGCCGCACTTTGTTGTACAGAGCACAGCACACCATAACCTTTCTGAACACCCTTTATGGTAGGTGCTGAAGGGTGCCTCCAGATCTGTCTATGCACCTGAAGTGCATCTTCAGCATACGAGGAAAGGCTGAACATTCTAGGCCTCTTCTCATTAGAACGGAGAAGGATGAGGGGTGACATGATAGAGGTTTATAAGATGATCAGGGGAATAGATAGGGTAGACAGTCAGAAACTTTTTCCCCGGGTGGAGCAAAGCGTTACAAGGGGTCATAAATTTAAGGTGAAGGGTGGGAGATATAAGGGGGATGTCAGGGGAAGGTTCTTTACCCAGAGAGTGGTCGGGGCATGGAATGCCTTGCCTGGGGAAGTTGTTGAGTCAGAAACTTTAGGGACTTTCAAACGGCTTTTAGATAGGTATATGGATAAAGGAGAATGATGGGGTATAGATTAAATTGTCCTTGACAGAGGACAAAGGATCGGCACAACATCGTGGGCCGAAGGGCCTGTTCTGTGCTGTATTTTCTATGTTCTATACCAATTGCTTGTTTAATCACAGATCTGGTGATCATATGGCATTCATTGAAGTGCTGTTAGGCTTCATTGTATCATCAGGTGTCACCAGCCAAATTTGGACTGGGTATCTCTTACCTCCTAGGGTCCACCTCCTTGGTGTGCTTTGAGATCCAATGACGTCAGGGAACTTGGACGGCCACAGGATCAATGCATCATCACAGCTCCCCAGGCATATTGTGTACACTTGCAGAAATATCTTCTTGTGGTTGAACACTAGCTACACGTTGATGGAGTGGAGGCCCTTACAGTTGATCTGGGGCTTCCCTGATTGCTACTTGTGTGCAGTTGATGCTTGCCTTTACCTGTGGGAAGCTAGCCAGAGACGCAAACCTGAGTTTCATTTGTTCTTGCTGGCATTATCACAGGTGAAGTTGACATAATTGTCGGCCCTGGCGAACAAGCCACCAGTCACCTGTCTTATGCATTTGTAGCATGTTGACTGGAAGATCCTGGATATGTCTCTGGCAGAGCCCTGGAAAGATCTGGAGGCACAAAAGTTGAGGGTGATGGTGACTTTGAGAGTCATTGGTAACGTGTGGACCAGGTCCAGCAGACAGTCGGTCTTCCAGCGACAACCTGAGCCTCCTGAAACAATGTTGTTTCAGCATACCAAGGAAACTCAGCCTCTCCCTGTTCACCCTGTGTCACAGGTGGTGTCTCCTTCAAGTTGCACCTCTCTGCTGTTCCCCTCTCTGCTGTCCAGCTACCAGTGTCTCAAGAGTAGGCTGCTGTTGCTGGTGTTGGTGTTGATTATATTGGTCATGTGATAGCAGAACACCTGGAAAGCATAAACGGGATTGGACAAAGTCAGCATGGGTTGATGAAAGGGAAATCATGCTTAACAAATCTACTGGAGTTTTTTGAGGATGTAACTAGTAGAATAGATAAGGGAGAACCAGTGGATTTGGTGTATTCGGATTTTCAGAAGGCTTTTGATAAGGTCCCACATAAGCGGTTAATGTGCAAAATTAAAGCACATGGGATTTGGGGTAATATACTGGCATGGATTGAGAACTGGTTGACAGACAGGAAACAGAGAGTAGGAATTATTGGGTCTTTTTCCAGGTGGCAGGCAGTGACTAGTGGGGTACCGCAGGGATCAGTGCTTGGGTCCCAGCTAATCACAATATATATTAATGACTTGGGTGAGGGAACTAAATGTAACATTTCCAAGTTTACAGACGACACAAAAGGGAGGAAAGTGAGCTGTGAGGAGGATGCAAAGAGGCTGCAATGTGATTTGGACAAGTTGGGTGAGTGGGCAAATGCATGGCAGATGCAGTATAATGTGGATAAATGTGAGGTTATCCACTTTGGTTGTAAAAACGGAAAGGCAGATTATTATCTGAACGGTGATAGATTGGGAAAGGGGGAGGTGCAATGAGACCTGGGTTTCCTTGTACACCAGTCGCTAAAAGCAAGCATTCAGGTGCAGCAAGCAGTTAGGAAGGCGGATGGTATGTTGGCTTGGGATGGCAGGATTGATGCATGAGGACATATTGGGTTGACTAGGCCTATATTCACTAGAGTTTAGAAAAATGAGGGGATCTCATAGAAAACTATAAAATTCTAACAGGACTAGACAGGCTAGATGCAGGGAGGATGTTCCCAATGGCTGGGGAGTCCAGAACCAGGGGTCACAGTCTCAGGATACGGGATATGCCGTTTAGAACCGAGATGAGGAGAAATTTCTTCACTCAGAGGGTGCTGAACCCGTGGAATTCTCTACTGCAGAAGGCGGTGGAGGCCAAGTCATTAAATATATTCAAGAAGGAGATAGATATATTTCTTAATGCCAAAAGGATCAAGGGATATGGGAAAAAAGCAGGAACAGGGTACTGAATTAGACGATGAGCCATGATCTTTTTTGAATGGCGGAGCAGGCCTGAAAGGCCGAATGGCCTACTCCTGCTCCTATTTTCCTATGGTCCACATCTGAGGTTCAATCTAAGATCACCAAAGCTTGTCCTTCCTGATATGATTCAGGAAACCTTCAAAGCATAGAAAATAAACTCTCAACAAAAGTACTGTGGACAAAGACTTTCCCACTAGCAGGTAAGAAAGCAACCGTGAGTACTGGGTATTTATTGTTGTATTTCCATGAGTTTGAATCAGCCCTCTTAATTGCTATTGTGTTCTCACCTTGCTTCCACTGGTGAGTTTCAGGAAGCCGAGGACCCCCATGAATGCACCATCAAATTTGGAAGTGAGTTGAAATCTTGCTCCATTTGAGCGACTAGCATTTGCTAAAAAGCAGCCTGCCTCTCCAAAGGGCGTTGCGAGCAAACAGTCTAACACACTTGAGTTAAGCATGGAAGACGGCGGGTTGGAGCTGGCTTCCACACGTGCTCACACTTTTCCTGTTTTTCACCTCTCACTGACAACCAAACCCACAAGCTCGCTCATGTTATATTTCCCCCAAAGTATGAGTCAGAATAGTCCAGTCCTTAAGTACCAAAGTGCAGCAAAGGAAGAGCCAGAAAACTCCTGTGCTGCAGTACTAAAGCAAATCAAAGTTTGTGACACATATTCCTATCCTCCTTGCATCCCTGCAAGCAGCATCAAATGCAAGGCTTGCTGACTCTAAACCCCAAGAGTACCATTGTCCTGGGCGGCCCATATTTTCTAGATTTCACCTCATGCACTGTGAGCCACTGGTTAAAAAAGGGGTATTCACTGGCAACTTGGGTAACTTATGACCCCATCCCTATGACCCACACCTTTACATTCATTGGTTACACAATAAACTTTAATTTATTAATGCAGTGGGAAATATAACCAGTTTGTCTTTGTGCTGCACTGTACATTTTTCAGAAATACTTATCCAAATCTGTAACAAATCTTCCCACAAGCTTTTTTTTTCAAACTCGAATTCCGGTTTCATTGTTTTATTGCTGCATTGTATTCTTGCTGAAATTCCTCTCATCTCTACTCACTTTTTCTTTCCTTCCCTCATATTTGTTCCCGGTATCACTCTCGACGGTTATTGTGGAGCTGCTGACATGTTAGTGACACAGGTTGAAGAATTCGGGAGGAGCAAAATGGTGGAACTGGAAACATAAGAAAAAGGAAAAAAGAGAAAATGAGTCTTTAGCAGTTCCCCTCTCTGTAGGTCTTGAATGGTCCCTCTTGCATATAATTTGTAGGTGTCTCTTAGAGTCTCTCATGAGCTCACTCCCTTTCTGGCTTCTTAGCAGCTTAATCTGTCAGGCTCTCAGGAGCTTACTCAAGGTCTCACTTGCTCTCTTTGTTAATCTTACAATTGTATGGTAATTTATTCATATTTTGACCACATGTAGTAATTATGCATTTTACTGTACCATAGATAAATGTATTTAAGGATCCTCCTCCTCATTAACATGTTGCATCTTGGCAGTATCAACTGCAGACAATGGGTAGTGGCTTCCAGCATGTGTGAAGCACTGATGGAATTCTTTGTCATTAAGATTGTGAACATCCTGCCAGCTGCTCACCAAGTTAAACCCTCTTTGTCTACCAAGCCCAATTCCCCTTGACCACCATGCCAAACTCCCCATGACACCAAGCTTTCCTTGCCCTAGCCCTGAACTCACATCTCTCTCTTTCCCACAGCTCATTGTTTGAACCTCTTCAATCAGGTTTCTACCCCTGCCACAGCAACTATTTACTTCAATTTCCTCCAAGTAAACATTGGGAAAACCAAAGCCCTTGTCTTTAGGCCGCACCATAGATTCTGCACCCTCCCCACTGATTCCATTTCTGTCCCCCCTCCCGCAGCAACTATTTACTGAAACAGACAGTTTGCAAGCTCAGGGTTACATCTGACCCTCAGCTGAACCTCTGATTCCATATTCTCTCACCTCCATAACATCACTCTCCTCTGCCACAACCTCACCCCTTCTGCTGCTGAAACCCTCAAAAAGCCTTTGTCACCTCAAAACTCAACAATTCAATGTTCTCTTGCCAGCTTTGCAACACCTACCCTCTGTAAACATCAACTCATCCAAAACTCGGTCTGTATACTTTCCTACATAAATTCCCACTTACCCATTTCCCCTGTCTTTAATGACCTATTTGGCTCCCAGTCCCCCAGAACCTTTACTTTACCTAACTTTAAAATTCTATCATCATGTATAAATCCCATTATGACTTCACCATTCTCCATCTCTGTAACCTTCTACATAAACTATAATACTTCACAAACTCTCCATTCCTTGGACTCTAGCCTCTTGTGCATCCTCCCTTCAATTTATCCCGCCACTAGTGGTAGCACCTTTAGCCGACTGTACCTCATGCTCTGGAATTCCCCTCTCCCTCTCCTCATTTAAAGCCCACCCCTTTGGCCAAGCTTTCAGTCACTCCTTCTCCAATTA
This sequence comes from Heterodontus francisci, assembly GCF_036365525.1. Classification (NCBI taxonomy): domain Eukaryota; kingdom Metazoa; phylum Chordata; class Chondrichthyes; order Heterodontiformes; family Heterodontidae; genus Heterodontus; species Heterodontus francisci. The sequence goes on from NC_090372.1 coordinate 37,714,992, forward strand.
TTTCCTTCTTTGGCTCCATGTCCATTTTCTGATTATGTGAAGCACCTTGGCATGTTTTTCTCCATTAAGATACCATATAAATGCAAGTTGTTGTTATTTTAGGAAAGGTAGTTAGAGAAATGCAAAGTTCAAACCTTGATCTGAAAGCAATTCTGAAACAATTCACTTTATTAAGCAGAGTATCACTGTGAATAGTCGTTGGATATTATTATAAAAAATACCTCTTCCAATCACAGCACAGCAAGGTCAAGATGGAGAGAAAGCTGTAAGGCTGGCGGCTGGAGAGAGAGGAAATAGCAAGGTCAGTGGCCACGGTCAGCAGTGTTAGGGAGGCTAGCACCAGGGAGAGTGGTGGCGGGGAAGCTGGTTGTCAGGGAGAACAGTGGTCGTGAAGCTAGTGACCAGTGAGAATGGTTCCAGGGAGGCTAGAGCCAATAAGAGACATGGCAGGGAGGCTCCAGCCACAAGGATAGGGTCAAGGGGAGCAGCAGTATGGTGCTTGGGAGACCGGCAGAGCCGAGATTGTGAAGACAAAAGTCACTGAGAGCAGCGAAACAAATAGAAATAAATCTTCCTCCATTAATCAACAGGGAGAAGTATGTCAATTAGCTCTGCAAATGGGGGAATGGGAGATTGAAGCACGTGTACAAAAGATTGAAGCATCTCAAAAAACAGTCTATTGCACTTTGAGCAGGATCTTTAATGTGCCTCATTCTTCTCATGCAGTACTCCTCATTCAGATCTTGATAAGATCTGTTGCCTTATAGATTTTTTTTATATGGAGGGTGATATCTGGTGAATCATTCTTTTTTCAGATGCTGTGTTACTCTCATTTCCTCTGTCATACTTTTCTCTTACTACAGCAACATGGTGAACAATGGAATCCCCATAGTCAAACACATGTTGAATAAAAACCCCTTAATGTGAGTGGGGGTAAAAACCTACGAGGTACGTGACTGACTCTCAACTCGTCAGCTGCAAGCCTACCTCTGCAAAGAAAAAAGACATTTCAAAAATATTACTTCTAAGTCCAGATATAACCCTAAGTAGCTTTTCCAGGCTGCAGGTAAACAGGGAGTTCTTCCAGTCAGGACCAGTTCATGCCCCTTTTACCTTGGCTTATATTTACACTGGGTGCAGGGGCAGTGCAAATTGTGGTAGATAAAATGGAGCCAATCATTGCCATGAAAATGCGATTGCAGTGGGGTTGTTGGGTTGTTGGGAGTGGGGGGGGTGGGGGGGGGTGCGGAATGATCCCACCCCAATTGGTGGCCCACAAAGTACGGTTGCTAAAACCTTGGTAACAGCATGTAAACCCAGACCTATATTTCCGTACAGGTCAACACTGACAAAACATATATAAAGCGACTCAGATCAAACAGTTGCACTTTGCACTTCAAATTTAAATTGAGCCTGGGTGGATAGGCCTGCTGTCATTTTCAGAGTTGGCTTGTATGATTGGTGGCTATAAAAGGCTGAGATTGCATCTCCTCTAAAAAGACAAGCATTCCCCAGTACTGGTGCTATAAACCTCTTCAGCAAGGAGTGCAGTGGCTCTTGTCCTGCTAATCAATCAGCCCTTGAGTCCTAAGGGACATAATGTGAAAAAATTCCAGGCCCCTTTTTTTTTCTCTCCCTTCACTTCGCTGCTGCAAACAAACGATTATTCTCATCTGATAGCCTGGAAAAAAAGCTGTTTGTGCTACTCTGCGGCTGGCTAATGAGTAATCAACTTTCACAGCTTGAGTGTTAGGGTGGTAATTTGGTAGCACGCCATGCTCCAGAACCATGGAATAGTGCTTCATTAACGTGAAGATCTGTATAATCAAACAATTAGCAGCCTCCCTGCTGCTGAAGCAGCCTTCACATCATTATTCATGCTTTCCCATAGTACTTATCTCGGTGTATAGGGATAGCAATGACAGCCACTTTACTAACACAGCTACACAACCCCTGGGATTAATCTTTAAACTGTGCGTACAAGTGCCTAAGTCTATTCTTTTTGGGGGGTTTTTTGTTTAGGGTGTGTAGCTCATTTGTTGTAGCATTTCTCTGCATCACAAGCTGGCAATCCATTTCTGCTGGGCGAGTTGGCCCAGCATCTCACTGACCAATTGACAAAGTATAAATAAGAGTTTTCGGGAGATGCAATTTCCTGGATGCTTTTAACTGTAGTGCAAAATTTCCAGAAGTGTTTGTGAGTACTTGTTGGATTCTCGTTAGATTAAGGAGTTGAATTATGAAACATCTAACTGTACAGACTATATAATTTAAATATGGACAAAAATGTCCTCACTTAGCAGGAACAAATGCAACACTCCTGCTTTTAAGTGAAGTGCCTTTACTTTAAGTGCCTTTCTCCTGATAATGTGCACTGGCAACAAGTTTTGTCTTGGTAATGTGCCACAATTAAGCCAAGTTAGTGTGACGGCCAAGGTGTCACACATGCAGCTGTAGCTTTCAAAGAATCAGATTTTTCAGTCCATTACCTTGGGCCAAGGAAGGCTGATTGTTTCCTTGATTAGGAGCTGTTATTAGAGAATGAAGGATCCTTAGTAACAGGCTTTTTAGAAAAGACTTGGGCTTAAAGCATCTTTGGTGAGGAAAATGCCCTGTGAAGATGTGTAAGCACAGTCACAAAGTAGTAGTAGGTGTATCTACTACACCTGTTTGCCCTTCCTGCTGACCTTCAGTTCATAGACTCCAGCTTTGAGGAGGTGACAAGTGGAAACCAGCACCTCCCACAAGAATGGTGGGAAAGCTCAGGAGAGCATCAACCCAGGCCATTGTTACACACTTCTCAGAGTAACTGATGGAAGTTTGTGAAGCAGAGTGAAACCACAAAGATACCCAAGCAGGAGAAAATATCCGAAAAAGAGTGAGTCTCATTTAAGATAAAATTAGAGATGCCAGAATTAATAGACTAAGATTTCCAAATTCTGTTTTCACTGAATATTAAAAGCAAATTGGATTTATTAGAATTCCCATATAATATTCAATATCATAGGCCTGGAATTTCCTGAAATCTTTTGATGCAACGATGGCCTAAAATGCTGATTTTGTTGTGTGATGAAATTTGTGCATAACTGATTCACGTTGAAGTATCAGTTCACGTAAATTTCCTCAATTATTTGTGCTGCTTCCAATATACTCATTACTCAATTTACTCATTGCTCATTTACATAGCTCCACCCCAATGCAAATGTTTACGGCATTTACGTCTCTAATGAACTGGCAAACATACACTCAAATATTTGGGTATAACAAGAGCTAAAGCCACCTGATATTGGCATAACTAAGAGTTCTGGATTTTGATAATTTTCTTCATTTTTTTTGTTGTTACTTTTTTTTGTACTAATACCTGCACTACAATTAACCAAAATACTATAAGTCTCATTGCACCTGAAGCTCATCAGACTCCCATCCTGCACATTCAGAAGGACTAAATAACTGGAATGGTATCCACACTGGGTATTCCCCTGCTCTGCGTAATAGCAGGAGGAATAGCAGTGGCAGAGGCTTGAAGCTAGGGTTGCCAACTCTGATTGGAGACATTCGTGGCAGTTTTGATTACATGACATTCTGGCCACACGATATCTGTCTGTGTGATGCATGACATCAAAACCCTTCCCCAATTTGGGAAACACCCTGTTATTCTGAAAGGGTTGTTAACTCTACTTGAGTTTCTGACAGTGATGCATCATGGCAGAAAAACAGTGCAGATTGTAAGCAGAGTGTGCAGATATGAGTTTGGTGAATGGGGAGTTTGGTGAAGGGGGGAGATGGTGCTCCTTTTTTCTACTTTTTTCACCCTCCAGTATTTGGTTCTTGCTTCTGTGCAGTGGAAGGAGCTGGTTGGTGAGTAACTGGTAAGCTATTCTCTCTCTTTGGCCTCCTTGTCTCGAGAGGGTAAGCACCTAAAGGTGGTCAGTGGTTTGTGAAGCAATGCCTGAAGTGGCTATAAAGGCCAATTCTAGAGTGACAGACTCTTCCGTAGGCGCTGCAGATAAATTTGGTTGTTGGGGCTGTTACACAGTTGGCTCTCTCCTTGCGCTTCTGTCTCTTTTCCTGCCAACTGCTAAGTCTCTTCGACTCGCCACTCTTTAGCCCCACCTTTATGGCTGTCCGCCAGCTTTGGCGATCACTGGCAACTGACTCCCACGACTTGTGGTCAATGTCACAGGACTTCATGTCGTGTTTGCAGACGTCTTTAAAGCGGAGACATGGACGGCCGGTGGGTCTGATACCAGTGACGAGCTCGCTGTACAATGCGTCCTTGGGGATCCTGCCATCTTCCATGCGGCTCACGTGGCCAAGCCATCTCAAGCGCTGCTGGCTCAGTATGGTGTATATGCTGGGGATGTTGGCCGCCTTGAGGACTTCTGTGTTGGAGATCCTGCCACCTGATGCCAAGGATTCTCCAGAGGCAGCGAAGATGGAATGAGTTGAGATGTCGCTCTTGGCTGACATACGTTGTCCAGGCCTCGCTGCCGTAGAGCAAGGTACTGAGGACAGAGGCTTGGTACACTCGGACTTTTGTGTTCCATGTCAGTACACCATTTTCCCACACTCTCTTGGCCAGTCTGGACATAGCAGCAGATGCCTTTCCCTTGCGCTTGTTGATTTCTGCATCGAGAGACAGGTTACTGGTGATAGTTGAGCCTAGGTAGGTGAACTCTTGAACCACTTCCAGAGTGTGGTCGCCGATATTGATGGATGGAGCAGTTCTGATGTCCTGTCCCATGGTGTTCGTTTTCTTGAGGCTGATGTTGAGGCCAAATTTGTTGCAGGCAGCCGCAAACCTGTCGATGAGCCTTTGCAGACCCTCTTCTGTGTGGGATGTTAATGCAGCATCATCAGCAAAGAGGAGTTCCCTGATGAGGACCTTCCATACTTTGATCTTCCCTCTAAGACGGGTAAGGTTGAACAACCTGCCATCTGATCTTGTGTGGAGGAAAATTCATTTTTCTGAAGACTTGAAGCTATTCTACTTATAATAAATAGTCTGTAAAGTTAAGGTGTAGCGGGCAGCTCAGCTGAGTGGAATGCACAGCCTGTGGCATGTGGAAAGTCATGGATGCACCATGTGTCCTAGACAAACCCATCTGCAGGAAGTGTAATCGGCTGCACAAGCTTGAGTTCCGGGTTTCAGAACTCGAGCGGGGGCTGGAGTCACTGAGATGCATCCACGAGGCAGAAAACTACGTGGATAGTATGTTTAGGGAGGTGGTCACGCTGCAAGTTAGCAGCATGCAGGCAGCTAGGGAATGGGTGACTGTCAGGTAGTGTAAGAGAACTAGGCAGGTAGTGCAGAAGTTCCCGAGTCGATCTCACTCCCTAATCGGTTTTCTATTTTGGATAACGGTGACGGCGATGGTTCCTTGAGGAGTGCAGTCAGAGCCAAGTCCATGGCACCACTGGTGGCTCTACTGCACAGGAGGGGAGGAAGAAGAGTGAAAGAGCAGTAGTGTTGGAGGATTTGTTAGGGGAACAGACAGGCATTTCTGCGGTCGCAGACATGACCCCAGGATGGTATGTTGCCTCCCTGGTGGCAGGGTCAAAGATGTCATGGAGCAGCTACGGGACATTCTCCTGGGGGAGGGTGAACAGCCAGAGGTAGTGGGCCATGTTGGTACCTACAACATAGATAGGAAGGGAGATGAGGTCCTGAAAGCAGATTTTAGGGGGCTAGGAAAGAGACTAAAAAGCAGGACCTCAAAAGCAGTAATCTCAGGATTACTCCCAGTCCTGCATGCCAGTGAGCATTGGAATGGCAGAATTGAGCAATTGACTACATGGCTGGAGAACTGGTGTAGGAGGGAGGGCATCAGATTTCTGAGGCATTGGGCGCAGTTCTAGGGTAGGTGAGACCTGTACAAGCTGGACAGGTTGCATCTTAGCAGGACTGGGATGAATATCCTCACAGGGAGGTTTGCTAGTGCTGTTGTGGAGGATTTAAACTAAATTGGCAAGGGGATGGAAATCTAAGAGGGAGCTCAGATTGGAAGGAAGCAAAACTGGTAACAGGAAGTGGAAATGTAGTAAATGAAACTAGATGACAGATTTTTTTTTTATTCATTCATGGGATGTGGGCATCGCTGGCCAGGCCAGCATTTATTGTCCATCCCTAATTGCCCTTGAGAAGGTTGTGGTGTGCTGCCTTCTTGAACCGCTGCAGTCCATGTGGGATAGGTATACCTACAGTGCTGTTAGGAAGGGAGTTCCAGGATTTTGACCCAGCGACAGTGAAGGAACGGCGATATAGTTCCAAGTCAGGATGGTGTGTGACTTGGAGGGGAACTTGCAGGTGGTGGTGTTCCCATACATTTTCTGCCCTTGTCCTTCTAGTTGGTAGAGGTCGCGGGTGTGGAAGGTGCTGTCTACAGAGCCTTGGTGCGTTGCTGCAGTGCATCTTGTAGATGGTACACACTGCTGCCACTGTGCATCGGTGGTGGAGGGAGTGAATGTTTGTAGATGGGGTGCCAATCAAGCAGGCTGCTTTGTCCTGGATGGTGTCGAACTTCTTGAGTGTTGTTGGAGCTGCACCCATCCAGGCAAGTGGAGAGTATTCCATCACACTCCTGACTTGTGCCTTGTAAATGGTGGACAGGCTTTGGGGAGTCAGGAGGTGAGTTACTCACCGCAGGATTCCTAGCCTCTGACCTGCTCTTGTAGTTACAGTATCTATAGGGCTACTCCAGTTGAGTTTCTGGTCAATGGTAGCCCCTAGGGTGTTGATAGAGGGGGATTCAGCAATGGTAATGCCATTGAATGTCAAGGGGAGATGCTTAGATTCTCTCTTGTTGGAGATGGTCATTACCTGGTACTTCTGCAGCGCAAATGTTACTTGCCACTTGTTAGCCCAAGCCTGGATATTGTCCAAGCCTTGCTGCATTTCTACACGGACTGCTTCAGTATCTGAGGAGTTACGAACGGTGCTGAACATTGTGCAATCATCAGCGAACATCCCCACCTCTGACCTTATGATTAAAGGAAGGTCATTGATGAAGCAGCTGAAGATGGTTGGGCCCAGGACACTACCCTGAGGAACTCCTGCAGTGATGTCCTGGAGCTCAGATGATTGACCTCCAACAACCACAACCATCTTCCTTTGCGCTAGGTATGACTCCAACCAGCGGAGGGTTTTCCCTCTGATTCCCATTGACCTCAGTTTTGCTAGGGCTCCTTGATGCCATACTCGGTCAAATGCTGCCTTGATGTCAAGGGCAGTCACTCTCACCTCACCTCTTGAGTTCAGCTCTTTTGTCAATGTTTGAACCAAGGCTGTAATGAGATCAGGAGTTGAGTGGCCCTGACGGAACCCAAACTGAGCGTCACTGAGCAGGTTATTGCTAAGCAAGTGCTGCTTGATGGCACTATTGATGACACCTTCCATCACTTTACTGATGATTGGGAGTAGACTGATGGGGTGCTAATTGGCTGGGTTGGATTTGTCCTGCTTTTTGTGTACAGGACATACCTGGGCAATTTTCCACATTGCAGGGTAGAAGCCAGTGTTGTAGCTGTACTGGAACAGCTTGGCTAGGGGCACGGCAAGTTCTGGAGCACAGGTCTTCAGTACTATTGCCAGAATATTGTCAGGGCCCATAGCCTTTGCAGTATCCAGTGCCTTCAGTCGTTTCTTGATATCATGTGTAGTGAATCGAATTGGCTGAAGTCTTGCATCTGTGATGCTGGGGACTTCAGGAGGAGGCTGAGATGGATCATCAACTCGGCACTTCTGGCTGAAGATTGTTGCAAATACTTCAGCCTTATCTTTTGCACTGATGTGCTGGACTCCCCCATCATTGAGGATGGGGATATTTGTGGAGCCACCTCCTCCAGTTAGTTGTTTAATTGTCCACCACCATTCACGACTGGATGTGGCAGGACTGCAGAGCTTAGATCTGATCCATTGGTTATGGGATTGCTTAGCTCTGTCTATTGCGTGCTGCTTACGCAGTTTGGCATGCAGATAGTCCTGTGTTGTAGTTTCACCAGGTTGACCCCTCATTTTGAGGTATGCCTGGTGCTGCTCCTGGCATGCCCTTCCGCACTCTTCATTGAACCAGGGTTGGTCTCCTGGCTTGATGGTAATGGTAGAGTGGGGGATATGCCGGGCCATGAGGTTACAGGTTGTGGTTGAGTACAATTCTGCTGCTGATGGCCCACAGTGCCTCATGGATGCCCAGTTTTGCATTACTAGATCTGTTCAAAATCTATCCCATTTAGCACGGTGGTAGTGCCACACAGCACGAAGGAGGGTATCCTCAATGTGAAGGCGGGACTTCGTCTCCACAAGGACTGTGTGGTGGTCACTCCTGCCAATACTGTCATGGACAGATGCATCTGCAGCAGGCAGATTGGTGAGGATGAGATCAAGTATGTTTTCCCCTCTTCTTGGTTCCCTCACCACCTGCCACATACCTAGTCTAGCAGATATGTCATAGAGTCATAGATGTCCTTTAGGTCTCGGCCAGCTTGGTCAGTAGTGGTGCTACCGAGCCACTCCTGGTGATGGACATTGAAGTCCCCCACCCAGAGTACATTCTGTGCCCTTGCCACCCTCAGTGCTTCCTCCAAGTGCTGTTCCACATGGAGGAGTACTGACATCAGCTGAGGGAGGGCGGTAGGTGGTAATCAACAGGAGGTTTCCTTGTCCATGTTTGACCTGGTGCCATGAGACTTCATGGGGTCCAGAGTCAATGTTGAGGACTCTCAGGGCAACTCCCTCCCTACTGTATACCACTGTGCCGCCACCTCTGCTGGGTCTGTCCTGCCAGTGGGACAGGACATACCCGGGGATGGTGATGGCGGTGTCTGGGACATTGTCTGTCAGGTATGATTCTGTGAGTATGACTATGTTGCTTGACTCGTCTGTGGGACAGCTCTCCCAACTTTGGCACAAGTTCCCAGATGTTAGTAAGGAGGACTTTGCAGGGTCAACAGGGCTGGGTTTGCCGTTGTCGTTTCCGGTGCCTAGGTCGATGCCGGGAGGTCCGTCCGGTTTCATTCCTTTTTATTGACTTCGTAGCAGTTAGATACAACTGAGTGGCTTGCTAGGCGATTTCAGAGGGCATGTAAGAGTCAACCACATTGCTGTGGGTCTGGAGTCACATGTAGGCCAGACCAGGTAAAGACAGCAGATTTTCTTCCCTAAAGGACATTAGTGAACCAGATGGGTTTTTACAACAATCGACAATGGTTTCATGGCCATCATTAGATTAGCTTTTTAATTCCAGATTTATTAATTGAATTCAAATTCCACCTTCTGCTGTGGTGGAATTTGAACCCATGTCCCCAGAGTAATACCCTGGGTCTCTGGGTTACTAGTCCAGTGACAATACCACTACGCCACTGCCTTCAAAGCAAAGGCAAGCATCAAGTAGGATCAGAAAGCAGAATAATGTTAAAAAGGCAGAATTAAAGGCACTACCTGAATGCACGCAGCATTCGCAACAAGGTTGATGATTTGAAGGCACAAATTGAGGTAAATGGGTATGATTTATTTGCCATCACAGAGACATGGCTACAGGGTGAGCAAGATTGGGAACTGAATATCCAAGGATATTCGTATTAGGAAGGATAGACAAAAAGGAAAAGGAGGTGGGGTAGCGCTCTTAATAATGGACGAGATCAGTACATTAGTGACTAAGGATCTTAGATCAAAGGAACAAGATGTAGAATCAATTTGAATAGAGCTAGGAAACAGCAAGGGGCAGCAAGCATTGGTGGGAGTTGTTTTTGGACCACCAAACAGTGGTGCTAATGTTGAGTACGGTATAAATCAGGAAATTAGAGATGCATGTAATGTGGGTAATACAGTGATAATGGGCACCTTCAATTTACATATGGACTGGGTAAACCTAATAGATATAGAGATAGCTGGTGCATTGATTATCTTTCAAAATTCTATAGATTCTGTAAAGGTTCCTCCAGACTGGAAATTAGCAAATGGAACCCCACTCTTTAAGAAGGGAGAGAGAGGGAAAAAGGAGAACTACAGACCTATTTAGTTTGACGTCAGTGGTAGGGAAAATGGTAGAATCTATTATAAAGGATGTGATAACTGGACACTTAGAAAATAATGCTAATATTGGGCAGAGTCAATATGGATTTATGAAAGGGAAATCATGTTTGACAAACCTGTCAGAGTTTTTTGAGGATCTTACTTGTAGCATAGTGTTACGACCAAGTGAAAAAGGTGTCTAGGGGTCTGTTACTATCTTCACCTGGTCTTATTGTAACAAGGTTTAATTTTAAACACACTGTGTTTTAAGCTCCCCCTTTGTGAATCCTTGTTCACAGCTTTCCAATTATAAGGCAAAGAAACCAACACAACAGGTTTTCTCAGATTTAAAGGAGAAAAGTGAAATTTATTAGAACTTATACTTCAACTCTAATACGGTTGATGCCTATGGATATACGATGTGCCCACGCTAGCATGCACACGCGATATACACATGCAGATAGGGACAGAAAAGAGGAGAGGAAAATATAGTAGAGAGGAGTTTGAGGCAATATCAGAAGATTTTCCTGTTTACTGTGCTTCGAGCTCACTTTATTGTAAGTAATCTTGCTGTTCGTTGGGGCCCAGTATTCTTCTTAAACCTTTTTCATGTAGGAGTCTTTTCTCTTTTTGAGGTTCACGTGTTTTCACAAGATTCAGTTCTGTGGGAAAGAGGTGGAGGCAGGCAGACTGGAGAGAGGTCTTCTCAAACCAGGAGGCAGAAGATTCCTGAGTTCAAATCCCTTGTTGGAAGTTCAAATCTCAACAGCCAGCTAGTCATGTGACTAAAACTGGTCTGACCACTTCTTCTGTGTTTGTGGATTCTGCTATCTTAGCAGTCAACCTGGAAAGCTAGCTCCCCCACCTTCAACATCTGGTAATCAAAAGTCCATTGTTGGTTGAATGAGTCAGGGCATAGCCCTTTGTCCCTTGTTCCAACACTGTCTGTTACCATGCAAATGTCTTTCCAGTCAGGGGCTTACAATTTTAAGTTTTAATGCTCATGTGGCAAAATAATGTGTATCTCAGTCTTGGTAGGTGGGGGGCTTGCCTGACAATAGATAAAATAGAACCAGTGGATGTGGTGTATTTGGATTTTCAGAAGGCTTTTGATCAGGTCCCACACAGGAGGTTAGTAAACAAAATTAAAACGCAAGGGATTAGGGATAATATACTGGTATGGATTGAGAATTGGTTAACAGACAGAAAACAGAGAGGAATAAATGGGTCATTCTCAGGATGGCAGGCTGTTACTAGTGGGGTACCACAAAGATCAGTGCTAGGGCCACAACTGTTCACAATCTATATAAATGATTTGGATGTGGGGACCAATTGTAATATTTCCAAATTTGCTGATGACACTAAACTAGGTGGGAATGTAAGTTATGAGGAAGATGCAAGGAAGCTTCAAGGGGACTTGAACAGGCTCAATGAATGGGCAAGAATATGACAGATAGAATATAATGTGAATAAGTGTGAAGTTATCCACTTTGGTAGAAAAAACAGAAAGACAGAATATTTCTTAAATGGTGAGAGGTTGGGAAGTGTCGGTGTCCAAAGCTACCTAGGCTGTCCTTGTTCATGAGTCACTAAAAGCTAGCATGCAGGTGCAGCAAGCAATAAGCAAGACTTCATCGCAAGGGATTTTAAGTACAGAAGTAAAGATGTCTTTCTGCAATTGTATAGAGCCTTGGTGAGACCGCACCTGGAGTATTGTGTACAGTTTTGGTCTCCTTAGCTAAGGAAGGATATATTTGCCATAGAGAGTGCAATGGGGATTCACCAGACTAATCCCTGGGATGGCAGGATTGTCTTTTGAGGCGATATTGAGGAAACTGGACCTGTATTCTCTAGAGTTTCGAAGAATGAGAGATGATCTCATTGAAACTTACAAATTTCTTACAGGGTGTGACAGGGTGGATGTAGATAGGATGTTTCCTCTGGCTGGTGAGTATAAAACCAGGGGACATAATCTCAGAATAAGGGGTAGACCATTTAAGAGTGAGATGAGGAGGAATTTCTTCACTCAGACGGTGGTGAATCTTTGGAATTCTCTAAGCCAGAGGGCTGTGGAAGCTCAATCATTGAGCATGTTCAAGACAGATATAGATAGATTTCTGGAGACTAATGACATCAAGGGATATGGAGATAGCACAGGAAAGTGGCATTGAAGTAGATGATCAGCCATGATCTAATTGAATGGTGGAGCAAGCTTGACAGGCTGAATGGCCTACTCCTGTTCCTACGTTCTTGTGTTCCTATGTTTCTCGAAGGCAGCAGCCCACTCGCTGTTACCCTCTATTGACGATGCTGCCTTTGTGCTTGTTTTGTGCCAGTTTTTAAATTGTGGTGTAGGCAAATAAGCTGTGTCGGACATTTGGCTATAAGTTCTCATTTACAAGATTGGCCTAGAAAGTGCCAAAAAAGAGATTAAGGGCCATGTAGGGAAATTTTAGTCGACATACGGAGTGAGAAACCATGCTTGTTAGTGCCAGTTTTTTGGGCACTATAAGTGCCTTTGGAGCTACAAAGTGCATTTGTGACATGTTTGCATACTTGGGCCAGGATTTTGTGTGGCCCCCTGAGGCGGGGTCGGAGGCAGGGGGACATGGAGTATTGTGGCGGGGGGCAGCAGGGCGGAGGGCCCATCGCCTCCCTGTCGCAAGTGATCTTCCTGGGGTCGGAATAGGCCGAAGATGGCCTTCCTGCCTAGAGGCCAATTGAGGCCCTTAAGTGGCCTATTAACAGCCAATTAAACTGCTACTGGGATCTCACTAGCGGCAGGGGGTGCCTCTGCTTCACGGAGAGGACGCCTTGCAACACGACCACTCCCCAACTCCCCCTCACTGGGGCCTTCTGGACTGGCTCCGGTGACCTCGCCTTACCTACCTCTGGTACAGGGTTCCAGCCTGTATCTGAGGCCTCTGCAGCACTGGCAGTGGACACCGCTCCCGGTGGCGCTGCCAATACTGCTGAGCTGCTGGCCCTATGATGATTGGCCAACAGCTCTTGGATGTGGGATCCCTGTCTATAAAGGGATGGGGATCCTTGCTCCTGAAATTTTGATTTAAAAAGACCGGAGGATCACTCCGGGGTAGGGTGGAGACACACAAAAAGGCAGAGGTGGGGTTCCCCCTGCCTTTTCAGTCTGGCACCAGGAGCCCCGCCTCCAGCACTAAATCCAGCCCTTGTGGGGCGAATCACAGCAGATATCGATTTGGTGTAGGCAGTAGTGCATGCAGTGAACATCCACCAGACGTATGCAGAGTGGGCAGATCATGACTGATTTGATGCCAGCACTGCCATTTTGGAGCTCACAACGCCATCTCTTAAGTTTGCACAGCTGAACACACATTCGACAGCAGAAAGAACTCAGCACCAGTGCTATTTAGAGAGATCACCGACTACCTACAGATTAGTTGTTAGTTTATTTCTTCTGCCTATTGCTACAATTCTAAAAGTGTTTGGTGTTTTCTATAGCTTTCTCAAGTTGCAAGTCTACAGGGAGTGGTATGGCAGGTGCTGAAGGACATTCTGCTGACTGCAAGGCTTCTGTACAAACCAATTGCTCCCAGATACGGGTCCACTACTAGGCATTCTCCTTGGAGTACAGCATGACGTGGAGAATGAACAGAGGCCACGTGGAGCAGGACAGGCTGCTGGAAACAGCAGGAGGAGGAGGAGGAGGAGGGGGAGAAGGGTCTCACCAGGTGGCCATATCTGCCCAGAGTGTTCAGGGAATAATTCTCCTTCCTGAACCTCAGTGAGAAACAATGTGTGAGATGTCTGCACTTCAGTAGGAAGGTCCTGAGTGAAATTTGCCACCTGGTTCAGTGACAACTGCAACCTCAGAACAGAGCAATGGCAGCACTGACTGTGGCTGTGTAGGTGACCGTGGTATCAACTTTTATGTGCCTGGCTCCTTCCAGGCTGCTGCATGAGATATTTGCAACATCTCGCAGTTTACTGTCCAAAGTTGCTTAAGGGAGGTTGCTGATGCTCTCAATTTAAAGAGAGCTAGCTACATTTCATTCTCTCTTGTTAGAGATAAGCAGGCGGAGAGAGCACATGGCTTCACTAGGATAGAAGGCTTCCCTATGGTACAGGGTGCCATTGACTGCACACACATCATTTTGTGGTCTCGGCATGTTAACTCTGCCCTATACTGGAACCGAAAGGGATGGCATTCCCTGAACATCCAGCTGCTGTGTGACCATAGGCAGTGCATCAGGCAGGACAATGCCTGGGATCCTGACAGCAGTTATGAAGTCTTCATTCTGGACTCTCCGTAATGCCAGCTGCATTTGAGTCACCATGATAAACCAAAGGTGGCTGCTCAATGTCAAGAGCCATCTGCTGACCACATGGCTCTTGATTCTGGTGTGCAAAAGACGCACACGTGGGCAGCATGCACCCAATGAAAGTCATGCTGCCACACAAAATGTAGATACAACAAACCACTGGTGTGCTGAACAAATGCTTCCACTGCCTTGACCGCTCTGGAGTATTCAGCAGAGAGGGTGTTAAGGTTCGAGTTGGTCTGCTGCAGGCTGCACAGCCTCGCCATCATGAGGGGACAACCTGTGGCACCAGTTATACATTGAGCAGCTGAGGAGCATGAGGAGGAGGAGTAAGAGGAAGGGAGAAGGTAACCTAGACAGTCCCTTTCTGGCTGGCCTGTCTGGGAAGAACTCACCTGAGTGCAATACCAGTAACAACGACCCCAATTATTCATTCACCAATAGTACCCCACCTTCCCTTCCTTCTGTCACTGACCATCACAGTGTCTGCTTGGGCACAATGCAAAAATAAAATTCATCACAAAATGAACATTCCAAACCAAATTTATAAACTAAATTATGCTATATTGCATACAGAATTCAATGCATTCCCTTAGTGCCTGTCTTCCATGTGCCTATGCCTGTCCTAGTGCTCCTACGCAGTGCTACCCCAGTGAGTGCAACCTACCTGGTGGAAGGCTGCTGATTTTCAATAGAAGAGACAGAAGACGACATTGGAGGATGACTTCTCACAGATCTGGGCCTAGAAAGCACAGCTGCAGACTGCACCATCTCAGCATAGGCAGCAACAGTCTGAGATAACTGACTGACAGGCAAAAGCAAGGGCACTGGTGGAATGGCAGGGGTGGGAGGACGAATGCTGTCTTCCTAAAAAAGGACAGCTGGTTTGTGGTCCATGGAGCCACTGCAAATCCTCTGGGGTGGCGCGGGTTGGATTGCAGATTGCTGAACTGCTGTGACACCCTGCAAGCCCTTTTGCATACTGTAATCCTCAGCCACGATGACAGCAGTCTGAATTTTCATGCCAGCAAGCTGAACTTGCATGACAGCAGTCTGAGCTTCCACTGCAACACTCAGACATTGGGCGGCTTGCTGCTTGTTCTGCAATGAAAGCTGCGATATCGGTCATTAGACATTGCATCATGGTTACGTCCCCAGATGTACGGATGGAGTTGACCACTGTTTCCATCCTGGAAATGATGGGCTACCAGCTCTGTGCAAAGCCCTGTGCCAAGTTGGTGCTGGACACCTCCATGCTCCTTGGCATTGAGCACAGGTTTTCTGGCAGGCTTCCCAATGCACCAAGCATTTTGTTGTGCATACCTGTCAGCTTTCTTCTGTAGGCTGCCCCATCAAAGTCCTCACCTGAGACCTCTGCAGCAGAACCCATGTGTGATCTTGGCCTCTGGTGAGCTGGCAGGCACTCATGCCTCGTGTCTCACTACAAACATATCCCACTTCTAATCTATCTTCTAACATATGCACAGAGGCTGCAAGTGTGAAATCAAGTGACAGTGCTGTTTCCTCATCATCGCTGTTTCCTTAGTGTCCCTCCACAAGTTGCATCTCTTCTGATCTGAAAGGGAAAAGGCACAAGGGTAATGTTGTGATGTGGGAAGCGGGGGAAAGGAAGAGGCTCATGCTTGCACCATCTGCAGCTTGTAAATCAGAAAAGCATGTGGGATGAAGGGGAAGTGGAATGTGCGAAGGAGGATTAAGTATGAGGATGTCATCATCTTTGATGGATACAGCCCTGCTGTTTGCCACGGCCTCAGCAATGTGCGTCCTAATAATGATCAGCACTTTCTCCTCCACGGGGGGTTAGAACAGGCAAGTGCACCTGTCCCTTTCCGAATAGCTGTTGCTGCTTCCAGTTGTGCGTCATCTTGTCCCGTATAAGAGAGGGAAGTGTATCAGTGAGTGTGGTGCAATCTATTTGGCTATGATGATTGAATAGCTAGCGGTGTGTACAACCTGTGAGATGTAGGTGTGAGGCTTGCAGCAGTGCTAAGTATGAGAGGGTGAGGTGAAGTATATAAATGTTAAGGATGAGACCTGATGGATAGGGATTGTTGGTAGACGAGTGAATGGGGCATGCTGATTTGATCATTGGCTGAAACATGTGATGTCATTGGTAGGATATGTCATTTGAAGATGCATTCAATGACCTTGACCTTCACCAAGACCTCCAGTACAGCATCCAAAACTTTGGAACCCACTCTCTCTTCTTTTGTGCTATTCCTCACTCCCAGGTCAGGTTCTCTTCAACCACGACTCCCAGCACCCGTTCCATTTACAATGCACCTCCACTTTAAGAGGTGCAGGCTAGCATTAAGCAGTGTCGACTAGCTTTAAGTGGTGCTAGCCAGTCACAATATTGGTCTCTCAATATGCTCTGTGCCAATGAACAGGGCAGTTGGCATTGGTTGGACACAGGGATGATGGAAATAAGTAGGCAATATGAAGTTGGTGAGCTGCCTGCATTGCATTCAGCAGGGGTCAATCGTGCATCGTGATTCCTGCACTGATATTTGGGGATTTTCAAATTTAGTACCCGTGTTCTTCAGTTCTCCATAATAGCTCTTAAAAGGGAAACTGATAAATATTTGAAAAATGTAAAAGGGCTGGAGAATGGAACAATGTAGATTGATCTTTCAGAGAGCCGGTACAAGTGTGAAGGGCTGAATCCTCTGCTTTGGTGCTTTAAAAATCTATGATTCTCTTCTCTCCATATTTTACACTTTAAACCTGCTGGTCAGGGTTTGTCTGAGAGCAGACGCTTAAAGGATATTTTTTCCAGTTTGCTCTTTCGGTTAGGAGTAACACTAATCAGCAATTTGTGTGGCCCCTGAATTTAAATTAAGGCCAGAAAATCATATCTAGAGCATGCCCATGTATTTGATGTGCATTTCCTCTGGAAGTGCAAAGTTTGAAAATTACCTTTTTATTGTAAACTTCTTTTGGTGTGACCCAAGTCTCCAATTACATCATGAATGGGGAGGACTTCGGTCTGTTTTAACAAGTATTCCATATTTTGCAGAGTCTGCTGATTCCTTGTCATAAATCCATTTTTTATACCAGCTCACAGTCCTATGCCACCTTGGCTGAGCTTGTCATATATCAAATGTGTGTAACTAAGCATGTACTGCTTGTTGACAATAGACAACAAGAGTTTCATGTTTTGAGTTTTTTTCCCACAGAAAGTATTTGGAAAGAGTTACAAAGCACCAAAGTTTGGAAAAAAGCTCTGAATTGATTGGTTGTTTAAATGTTAATAAGCTAGCTTTGATGTCGTTTCCCCATAGATGGTAAATAATAATCAAATTGTTAGATCGTCTATGAACACAGAGATAAAAAAAAGAGACAGAAGCACAAGAAAGCAAACAGGTCCAGCAAATGCTACAAGGCCAGTCAGGTTTATTTAATGTAGAAACGTGTGAGGCAGTTAGGCCCAGCAAACACGACAAAAAGTTAAAATGCAAGGCATTGTTAGAAGGTATTTCATTTGTCAAGTTAGATGTCTCTCTATGTGGAAATGTCTAGCATGTTCTTTATTTTGTATTATTCTGCAAAGACAAGTTGTACTCATTGAACAACGTAAATTTGATTATAACTGCCGTTCTGTATGTTCACTTGCAGTGAAATGAAACAGCTTTCTGATTTGTTTCTGATCTTGTCTCACCAAGTGTTTATACTGTTTGCCTTCAAAGAGATTGAAGAAACACATATGCGAAAGGCAAAAAAATCTACTTCCGAACACAGATTTACACCCTGGGTTATGCTATCATATATGAGGCAGTATGAGCACAACCCTAAACATAAAAAGCATAGATTGTTAGTAGTTTGTGACTAGCACTGCTATTCCAGGGAAGATATCTTAGGCAAGACCCTAAACTTGAAACAGAGCATGTTAGTATTTTAAGATGTTGTTGGCAGGAAGCTAGTCTGCGAAATGACCTCCTGGTGCAATCTGAAGGTGTCAGTCACAGTGTTATAGTAAGATTGTCACAATTAAGCATCAGAGGAAGATTAAAATAGTAAAGAAAGAAGTACTACAGGTTTACTAGAGTAAATCTGTGGGTTTCCATTGCTGATGGTGCTGGGGCAGAATGGGCCCTGGGTAGTCAGAAAATTGGGCACAGATCGATCTTGATGGATCTCCCCATCGAGAAAAGGAAGAAAGATGAGATTTAAGGTAGGTCACATTATATCAGAAGCAGATCTTGCCAATGAAGCTGTATCTATAGGCAGAAACACAACCAACTTGGAATGCCAGAGGAAAACTCTCCCCAAGGACAACTGACAGCTGAATGAGAGGGCAGGGCAATTTTCCATTGCAGAATTCCCAAAAGTCCAGGGTGTCATTAATGGCAGGCATGTAGCCTGTGTGCCTCTGCACACTATCCCATGCCCTTTATTAATCATCTGGGTTTTTATTCCATCATTGTGGATGCCATCTGTGATCTTTAAAACAGGGTTGTGCAATACCCACTTCCCAGAAAAAGGAAACCATGCCTTTATTTTAAGACAGCATCTGGATTATTTGACAAAAAAGAGAATAAAAATGGCTTCTGGAGGCTCCAGCTACACTGTTCAACCCTGGCTGTTCACATCACTAGAATGGATATGAATAACACTAGAGCACAGATAGAATTAGCCCCCACATCGAACACATTATAAGCATCTTGAAGCAGTGCTTTAAATGCTGGGACAGAACAGATTGACTTAGAAATTGAGTAGTTCTGTGTTCATTTTCTGGGCGCTAAATGGTGGCTAAGCCTCCTATATGGTGCGAGCATAGGCTCATTACGAGCAGAAGGTATGCTGCCTGCCGTATTGGTATAGGTGATAAAATAGGCATCCAGGTTCTGCAACTGAGACAGGCGTTAAACCCTTTGCCTATCCAAATAAGGGCTTTATTATTTGAGGCTCCCTGTGCAATATTGGTTTGCCTTGAGGTCACTAAAGTGGCTTCATTCAAGTAAACCATATTTACATATTGCCTAACAGGTAGTTCTTAAAGTGACAGCTGCATGCCACCACCAAAAAGCTATGTTTGTTAAAACTACTTACCTGAATGTGGAATGTGGGATAAGCAGCAGAGCTTGAAGGTCTCCTCTCCGGTGAGCTGCCTGGGGACGTCCATTAGATGTCTGTAGCTCACCATTTCTATGATAAACATTCCAAGGTCCAGGACTACGTGTTGAGGGATGCACTAAAGCTTGGGGCAGCCGCAGCAAAGGCTCAATGGGGAAAGACTACTGTGTAAGGTCCCCCCACCAAGCTGAACAGAGGGGCTGGATCCATGGGAAACCCCTCGAACTGTATCGGGAAAATTTTCATTTGCTGTAAAATGTAAAAATGTATTTGGCATGACAAATGAAATGGAAGGGTTGTGAGGCAACTCATGATTGTATTGAAGGAAACTGATAACCTTTGCGCTGTTTGTATTTTTTGACTTGGTGCTGTTTGAAACTGTTTGGTAATGTATTTTTTTTTACAGATTTTTATGAATAAAGTATATTTTGGAAATTAAAAAAAAACATTTCTATGATAATGAGGCCCAATATCAGAGGAACTTTGGGCTTATGCATTCAGGCATTGCTCTCTGTGTCCACTGCTTGCCTATTTTTGGCAATGAATTATTACCCTGGGATGTTTTCCAATACAGTCCATCCAGGACTCCAAGATCATCATAATGTGCTGCATACTGAAAAACTTTACCATCTAAAAGCAGGATAAGCAGATGGAGGTGGAGGAGGGAATTCAACCCATAGCCAGGAACAGGCCAAGGCAAAGACAAGGAGCCAGAAGAGATTCTTGCTGAACTACTTTTGCAGATAGTAAGAGTCATACAGCAGACTGTCACTGAGGAGATGTTCACCAACTGCCCCGTCTACTAGATGCAATGACAGTCCTTCACACGCGCACAATGTAGCAGCCAAATCCAGCATTGCCAGCTCTAATATGGGATCCCATTCCTTTCAGCTACCAGTTCTTCATTCAGCAGCATCCTAATCATTTTCCCTGGCATAAAGTGCATCAAAATTAAAAACTCTAAGTAGTTTCAGCATGTGCCTAATGCTTGGTCCCCTGGTGACAGTGTAAAATAAGTGCCTTCTTGAACCTAACCTAATGTTCCTTCTGGGTGCTTCTCTCATGTAGGGTTAAGTGAAGTGGCCGACTGCTGAGTATCATTGGGAGTCTCTTGAGTTTGAGACACCCTCGTCCACTCTGTGTTGGGCCGTGAGTTTGCTGTACAACTGTCCCTGCCACTTTTGGCTGCTTTCTAACAGATGTACTGACATTTAAGAAGAGATGGGACTGGAGGGAACCAAGTGGAATATGCCTTCTTCACCATGTCCCTGGTGCTGGGTACTTTGGGTGGTGGAGTAGACCTCTGGGCATCATTGAGGGCAGAGAAAACCTGCCCAGTGGCTTACTTAATCTGACTCCACAAACATATTGAAACCAAACAAGACATCCTCTTGGAGACAGAATCCAAGGCCTCTATGGTAGCAGTCACAAGAAGTACTGAACTATGCTTAGGACCTCTGTTGCTTTTTGATCTCCTTACCTCAGGAAGGATATAATTGCCTTAGAGGGGCTACTGTAGAGGTTCACTACATTGATTCCTGGGATGAGAGAGTTTGAGTGGATTGGATCTTTGTTCTTTGTTTAGAAAACTGAGAGATGATCTAATTGAAGCATAAAATTATTAAGAAGGCTTGACAGGGTAGTTGCTCATAGGCTGTTTCCCCTGGCTGGAGAACCTAGAACTAGAGGGTCATAGTCTCAGGATGAGGGGACAGCCATTTAGTCCTGAATTGAGGAGAAATTTCTTCACTCAGACTGTTGTGAACCTTTTGAATTCTCTACCCTAGAGGGCTGGATTTTCAGTCATTAAGTATGTTCAAAACTGACATCAATAGATTTTTGGACACTAAGGGACTCAAGGAATAGCAGAGGAAAAAGGAGTTGAGCTAGAAGATCAGTCATGATCTTACTGAATGGCGGAGCAGGCACAAGGGGCCATATATCCTATTTCTGCTCCTATTTCTTATGTCACTAAGGGCTCTTCTCTCGGCGGCCCTAGAGTTACCATTCATGGTAAACTGCAGTTCTGTTAATACAACATACATCACTGAACAGAAGTGGGCAGTGAACTGCTCCATAGCCTCCCTCAAATCTTGCAATGTACTTGGAACAGCGAAAACATTAATGCTCAGATAGTATCCTTCTTTGAAATGCAAGAGGCTTGATGTGATGAGTATATCTAGCTTGACACTTCAGTGCAGTACTGAGGGAATGCTGCATTGTCAGAGGTGCTGTCTTTCAGATGAGATATTAAACAAAGGCAATGCCTGCCTATTTAGATGGACATCAAAGAACTTATATCACTATTTGAAAAAGAGCAGGGGAACTCTCATCTAAAAGATGGCACCTCCAATATTGAAGCACTCCCAATACCCTAGAGTTTGGGTTTAAGTCTTGGAGGGAGGCTTAATCCCACAATCTTATGTTTCAGAAGCAAAAGTGTTGTCAGTAAGCTAAGACCAATAGATAAAACAGCTGATCAGAGTCAGGCACATTCTGGGTTGACAGGGAATCAGTGTTTAAAGTGGGCCCAGCTGTGTTTTTATTGGGCGTGTACATGAAACTGAACTTCAACTTTGGGTTTGTGAGAACTGACAGCTGAATTCTACAGTGCTTGTTATTTTGGCAGATTATTTATTTTTGGAGGCTTTCTTCCCAGATTTTTGGCAGCAGATTTTTATTACTCCAATCAAAAATCTGGTTCTAGGAATTCCAGTGGGCATTCCTCTTCATGCTATTTGGAAGATGAAGACGAGGATGAAGACGAGGATAAAAGAAAGGATATGGAACAGGTTTCATTACACCAAAAGTGGACTCCACACACCATCCCTTACCTAGTGAATCATGCTTACAGACACAGATATACACCTGGGACGGTCTGAGGTTTGCAATGGAGGCAAGTACAATCTGCTTGAATCTGACAATCTCACCAGAAGGGTCGCGCTGCCAGTGACAATCAAGTCAACCACAGTCCTGAACCTTGACACCTCACCTCCATTCCAAGTGATCACAGGGTAACATCAGCAACCTCACTTTATCTGCAAATGCATTATTTATCATGGAAAACAACTTCACCACTCCCCATGTAAAACCAGCAGAGCAATGAAAGGGTGTTCTGCTTTATTTTCAGTGCAGCATTTCTCAAAGTCCAGGGTATTAGTGATGGTACCCATAATGCCCTCATAGCTCCTATCCACAGTTGTGTGATGGCTGCGGTTCAGTGATAGCACTTTTGTCTTTGGACTAAAAGGTTATGGGTTCAAGTCCCACTCCAGTGATTTATTTTTGAGCACAATATATACCCTAGCACTCCAGAACAGTACTGAGGGAGCACTGCACTTTCCAGGTGAGATGTTATATCAGTTTCCCTTTCAGGTGGGTGTTAGCTATTCCACAGTGCTATTTTGAAGAAGAGGGTGTTCTTCCAGTGTCCTGGCCAATGTTTATCTCTGAACTAGCATCACTAAAACAGATTATCTGATCATTATCACATTGCTTTTTGTGGCAATTTTCTGTGTGCTAATTGGCTACTGCTTTTCTCACATTACAACAGTGACTACATTTCAAAAGTACTTACTTAGCTGTAAAGTGCTTTCAGGCTTCCCAAAGTCATGAAAGGTACTATATTAATCTATCTTTGTTTTTCTTTCTTTAACTAAAAAGAGCTCCAATGCATGGGTGGTCAAATACCAGGGATGCAGCACAATGCAGATGAATATCCACATCCTGAGCAGCAGTCACAACAGCTTTGTTTGATTCTATGCCTTGGGATATTTGAAGAAGCTAGACAGTGAGCATGGCTTTTCACATATCAAAGCCCTGGCTCAAGGCATTGTTGAGACAACAGCAATTAAGTGAAAATAGAATAAGGCCTATACAGCCACTAGAGTCATTATTATTAATTGCAAATGCACAAAGGATGTAGTAAAGACTGGGGGAAAAAAGTACCAGACCAAATCTGGACAACTCATATCCCAGTTACAACTATGTTGCAGTAAGGTGATTATTGATCATGTTAAATGCATTTTGAAGCAAAGCTTTGGATGCATGGACAGATCAAGGGCATCGTATAATAAATTAGTGTCAGGATCTCCAAGATGATCGTAATCTGCTGCACAAGTTTGCCATCTGGGTAGTAGGTAGAATAGGCCCACCCACAGCCAAGGTTATAGCAAAAGTTATCTTCACAACAAACCTTCAGAACATTATCCTCTATATTAACAGTATCCACCACTAATGCCAATCCTTTGACCTGCTGTTTCCTTATTCTGCACCATCAGAAGAAAACTCCCAGGACACAACTGAAATAAAGTGCAATCAAATTTAATTCCATACACTGATTATGTGGCTAGTGTCTTTTGCCCCAATGTTCCCCTCAGTGAGTGCATATGTGTGTGTTCTATGAAGAAAAGGGAGGTTAGAGACGAGGCATTGAGGACAGAGAAGTCAAGGGTATTGCTAATGGCAGTTTGAAAGTGAGTCAGACATTGTTCAAAGGGGAGGGAGCCATTGCTCTATCAGTTAGCAGGAGACCAGGAAGGGGAGTTGTCTGGTCAGGATTCAGTGGAAATGAGATTGAAGAAGCAGGAGGTAGGTCAATGGAAATGATAAGCTTGGATGGGGCATGGGAGGGTGTGATGATGGTGACACAGTGGCGCAGTGGTTAGCACTGCAGCCTCACAACTCCAGCGACCCGGGTTCAATTCTGGGTCCTGCCTGCGTGGAGTTTGCAAGTTCTCCCTGTGTCTGCGTGGGTTTTCTCCGGGTGCTCCAGTTTCCTCCCACAAGCCAAAAGACTTGCAGGTTGGGAGGTAAATTGGCCATTATAAATTGCCCCTAGTATAGGGAGGTGGTAGGGAAATATAGGGACAGGTGGGGATGTGGTAGGAATATGGGATTAGTGTAGGATTAGTATAAAAATGGGTGGTTGATGGTCGGCACAGACTCGGTGGGCCGAAGGGCCTGTTTCAGTGCTGTATCTCTAAACTAAACTAGAGAAAGGTCATGAGATGGGGACTCAGGGCTAGGGTAGGAGGGGGCTTAATGTGACATTTGGCTTGGTGGACAAGGAGAAAATGGAAAACAGCAGAGGCAGAACAGTAAGAGCATTTAGAATATTATTTAATATTAAGGATGTACAAATACTTCATTTGGGACAGTGAGACACAACTTATTCTTGCATAATCACAGAAGATTTCTCTTGCACACAATTCATCAACATAATGGACCTCATATTGGATTGTGGAAATAACACAAGATTTCTTTTTGGGGAGAATTATTTGATTGCACTTGGGTCTCAAAATCGATTGAAACCTGCAAAGAGGCAACAGACAGGATTTTGATGGAGAATGAAAAAAAATGCAATTTAGGTGGTGAGGCCTACTACTTCGTGACCTTCATTTCCCTTACCCTGCACCTGCTAAGGCTACTGCTGGCCTCTTCTTGCCTGTCCACCTCATGAAATCCTGTCAGTGGCAAGTTGGGCCTAAGTCCCGAGATGATTTTCCTCCTATCTACCTGTGTTACCACCACTTCCCAGGGCTGCTGTAAGGTAAATGGCATTAGGCCCCAGGAAACAATGGTAAAGCCCTGAGATCCACCCTGTAAAGAGAGGCTCTTGTGGCATCCTCCTCTTCCTCCATTTCCACCTCCCACTTAAGTTGATTTGTCAAACTCAATCCCTGTCAATGCTTACAAGGCAGCCAATCTTCTGATTTTGAAGTGCCTCTTTACTTTTACTAGACTAGCTGCCTCTGCTTATGCTGCATCAGCAGTCCTTCTTGGTGGCAGGAATTCTCTCACCTATATTAGATGAACTTCAACCCAGGAAACTGGGAGAGTGTTCTGAGGGTGTTGGAAAGGACGTGCAGAAGTCTCACCATGCCGGAACATTGACACTGGTAGGAGAATCTGTCCCAGATGTTCTCAGAGGATTGACACAATAAATCACTGTAAATAGATAGAGGCCAGTGCTTGGCCTCTATTCCTTACTATCAGAAATTATGTGGTAGCTTATCCTATTAGTTTTCCTGATGCCAACACCCCCTGCATAATGATTACTCCCAATCTGAATGGCAGGCAGTGCAGATATACCTGGTGGACAGCGGGAGGCCAACACTCGGGCAGCTAAGTGGTGATACCCAGAAAAGCATAAAGAAGATTGGGAGTTGTGTACAAAACGTAGTCACCACTGATCACCATTCGCAACTTTGCTATTCTTCAAAGTTCACTTTTATAATATTGTAGTCTTGCTCCCAAGTTCAGTGCAGTCCAAAGCTACAGGAAGATGGCCAACTCCATGCCAGAGCCTATCCTGATACATCGATAGATTTTTGTCCTCTCAGAGAATCAAGGGAAATGGGAAGCAGGCGGGAAAGTGGAGTTGAAGCAGGGGATCAACCATGATCTTATTGAATAGTGAGCAGGCTTGAAAAGCCATATGGTCTACTCCTGGTCCTATTTCTTACGTTCTTATGGTCCTTTGCACTTTCAAGCAAGGTGCACCTGCATTGTCAGTCCTTTGCAAAGTTCTGGCTAAGATAGCATCACAAGAGTTGATGGTGCTTAAGACAGAGGTCCAAATTTCTACCACAAGCATAGCAACTGCTATAGGTGTTCCTCAGAAACAAAAATATCCACAGACAATGCCAGTGATGATGCTTTGCTTGATGCCTCCAGTGCCACCCCCTCAACCCCCACAACCCCATGCCTGTGAAATTCACTCCTAGATGACCTGGGGTAATCTAACAAGACTTGCTGCTGGCATGAAGCCTCACTAGGTGGGAACCCAGGATCCTGCAACCCAGTTCCTACCTAGTAAGGCTCCACTTCCTTCTGCCTTTTGAATCTAGGTGTTCAAAGACACAATTGACCACCATCAGAATTGCTGCCGCATGTATGACTCTCTAACCTACCCATTGGGACTGAGTACAACTATGTGCTCTCAACAAGAGTCAAATTCATAAAACATCTTCCTCTGGCGATGCCTTTTCTATGTGACATATTATTATGAAAAGGAGCATCAAATGCTGATAATTCAGATTTTTTCATGTTTAATGTGAATTGGAGATGCCATGCTAGTGTTAAAGCAAAATAGGAAGTTGTGATGCATTCTTAATTATTATCTGAACTGTTGATCTATTCCTAATTCCTATTCTTCACGTACACAGAAAATAATGCAGGACAAAAGGAGAAAGATTAGTCTTATTGATGAATGGAGCTTTCAATTGCTGAGCCTTCTGACTATACTTTCCATGTGCACGATACATATTCATGATTGATCATTGTCCACTTTTATAAAATCGAATTGAATTACTATTAAATGCTACTATGTGTAATGTTGACAAGTTCATGTGAGGATCTCAATTTAAATAAAATTTAAATAAAACACATCATACAAGGGATGCCTTAAGACACATGTCAGAGGTAGGACAAAGCATTATTCATCGAAAGGAAAGAAACAAAAGAAAAGGGAGAGCACAAAACAGGACTCTCAAACTATGTAGCTTGCACAAACATGCTGCTACAAGCCTTCTAGGTAATTTTAATAAATCGATATCTGAGAAATGTGGATAAAACAGCGACTTAGTGCCAAAATAGAATTTAGTCTTCTTCATACCCATCTCACGTATTATCAGAATAAGGATAAGACAGGTAAATTATTAATCTGGCTCCTAAAATAGTTGAATCTACAAATGAAATCAAGATGGCTAGAACAATGAATAGTTTCTGCTGACATGATGTTAATCAGTATTCAGATACAAGTTAGCCTCTGCTTAGAGACAGACAGACCCATAGTATTCCAAGCATAACAAAGGTAGCAAAGCTCGAGTGTTTTATTAATTAAACATTTGCTATTCTTGATACTTGAAAAATATTCGGAAAAAAAGTTAAAATAACTGAGATTGAGGAAATACAACTATCATTTGGAGACTGCTGAGATCGATTTTTGTCTTTTGTCCACCTGGAGACAAAATGTGGAGGAAATCTGGGGAGGGATGGGGAAGGAAAATCAGAATGGTTCTGCTGCCAGCAAGCAATCCTCCTTGCCAGATTCCCCTTTCTGGGCACTGTGCCCAGGGGATGTTTAACACTTGGGCAAGAAAGGTGAATAAATGGTTAGCAACTCAAAACTGGGCATCCACGAGGCACGGTGGGCAATCAGCAGCAGCAGAATTGTACTCAACCACAACCTGTAACCTCATGGCCTGGCATATCTCCCA
The DNA here is from genome assembly GCF_036365525.1 of Heterodontus francisci. Classification (NCBI taxonomy): domain Eukaryota; kingdom Metazoa; phylum Chordata; class Chondrichthyes; order Heterodontiformes; family Heterodontidae; genus Heterodontus; species Heterodontus francisci. Next base: position 37,742,621 of record NC_090372.1, read on the forward strand.
ATCTATCATTACCATCAAGCCAGGGGACCAACCCTGGTTCAATGAAGAGTGCAGGCGGGCATGCCAGGAGCAGCACCAGGCATATCTAAAAATGAGGTGTTAGCTTGGTGCAGCTGCAATAGACAGGGCTAAGCGATCCCACAACCAAGGGATCAGATCCAAGTTCTGCAGTCCTTCCTCATCCAGTCGTGAATGGTGATGGACAATTAAACAACTGACAGGAGGAGGCGACTCCACGAATATCCCCATCCTCAATGATGGGGGAGCCCAGCACATCAGTGCGAAAGACAAGGCTGAAGCATTTGCATCCATCTTCAGCCAGAAGTGTCGAGTGGATGATCCATCTTGGCCTCCTTCTGAGGTCCCCAGCATCACAGATGCCAGTCCTCAGCCAATCCGATTCACTCCATTTGATATCAAGAAACGACTGAAGGCACTGGATACTGCAAAGGCTATGGGCTCTGACAATATTCTGGCAATAGTACTGAAGACTTGTACTCCAGAACTTGCCATGTCCCTAGCCAAGCTGTTCCAATACAGCCACAACACTGGCATCTACCTAGCAATGTGGAAAATTGCCCAGGTATGACAAAAGCAGGACAAATCCAACCCGACCAATAACCAATAATCAGTCTACTCCCAATCATCAGCAATATGATGGAAGGTGTCATCAACAGTGCTATCAAGGGGAACTTACTTAACAATAACCTGCTCACTGATGCTCAGTTTGGGTTCCACGAGGGCCACTCAGCTCCTGACCTCATTACAGCCTCGGTCCAAACATTGGCAAAAGAGCTGAACTCCAGAGGTGAGGTGAGAGTGACTGCCCTTGACATCTAGGCAGCATTTGACAGAGCATGGCATCAAGGAGCCCTGGCAAAACTGGAATCAATGCGAATCAGGGGGAAAACTCTTCACTGGTTAGAACTATACCTAGTACAAAGGAAAATGGTTGTGGTTGTTGGAGGTCAATCATCTCAGTCCCAGGACATCACTGCAGGAGTTCCTCAAGGTAGTGTCCTAGGCCCAATCATCTTCAGCTGCTTCATCAATGACCTTCCCTCCATCATAATGTCAGAAGTTGGGATGTTCGCTGATGATTGCACAATGTTCAGCACTATTTGTGACTCCTCCGATAATGAAGTAGCTTGTAAGCATATGCTGCAAGACCTGGACAACATCCAGGCTTGGGCTGATAAGTGGCAAGTATTATTCGTGCCACACAAGTGCCAGTTAATGATCATATCAAACAAGAGAGAATCTAACCATCTCCCCTTGACATTCAATGGCATTACCATTGCTGAATCCCCCACTATCAATATCCTGGGTGTCACCAGTGACCAGAAACTGAATTGGACCAGCCACATAAATGCTATGGCTACAAGAGCAGGTCAGAGGCTGGGAATTCTGCAGCAAGTAACTCACCTTCTGTCTCCCCAAAGCCCGTCTACCACGCACAAGTCAGGAATGTGATGGAATACTCTCCTGGATGGGTGCAGCTCCAACAACACCGAAGAAGCTCAACACCATCCAGGACAAAGCAGCCTGCTTGATTGACACCCCATCCACCACATTCAATATTCATTCCCTCCATCACTGACAGAAGTGTGTACCATCTACAAGCTGCACTGTAGCAATTCACCAAGGCTGCTCCTTCCAAACTCACAACTTCTACCACCTAGAATGACAAGGGCAGCAGATGCACAGGGATGCCAGTGGGACAGGACATACCCAGGGATTGTGGTGTCTGTAAGGTCTGATTCTGTGAGTATGGCTACATCAGGCTGTCGCTTGACTAGTCTGTGGGACAGCTTTCCCAATTTTGGCAGAATCCCCCCAGACATTAGTAAGGTGGACTTTGCAGGGGTGACAGGGCTGGGTTTGCCACCATCATTTCCAGTGCCTAGGTTGATCCATCCAGTTTCATTCCTTTTCTTAGGCTTTGTAGAAGTTTAATACAACTGAGTGGCTTGCTGGCCATTTCAGAAGGCATGTTAGAGTCAACCACATTACTGTGGGTTGGGTCTGGAGTCACATGTAGGCAAGACCAGCAAACTTTCTTTTCCTAAAGGGCATTACTGAACCAAATGGGTTTTTACAACAATTATTTCATGGTCATCATTTAATTCTAGATTTATTAATTGAATTTAAGTTTCACCACCTACATGGTAGAATTCAAACCCATGTCCACAGATCATTAGCTGAGACATCTAGACTACTAGGTCAGTGACATTACTACTACGCCATCACCTCCCCACATAAAAATATTTGTATGTATTTCCAACCTCTCCATTTGGAAGTAGATCGGGGCTACTCTGTAGCAGCTGAGCACTGAGAGAAGGCTTTTCACTAAACGAAAAGATCTGTTCCAAAATCTCCGTGGATTTGGTTTGGATCTAAGCATCACAAATCTATTACACTGGTGGGGATAAAATTACAGCAATATATCTACATTAAAATTGCAAACTAGGGTTCTTTTCTGCAGTTTTATTACAATACACTACAAATTTGCAAACTGTTCTGCGATATTATAAATTTTCTTAATTCTATTGCATAATTTCAATAAGAAAATTGCCAAAAGCCCTCTTTTTGTTGACACTTTATAATGAAAACATGTTGGATGTAATCTGAAAGCTGCAGAGGACATCCATTACTAATTACTACAGTCATATCTCTACTATATGGAAGACACTAAATATTCTAAAGTCTACTTGTCTCTTTTGTTGCTCTGTAACTCAAAATATCGCTCAAAATAGCTCAGTGCAAAGATGGCCCAGTAGTTCTAATGGCTGGAGGTTAGAGTTTAAAATTCAGTTTTGATTAACATGGATACTTGTCTGCTGACGTTGAAATGAATTCAATCAGTTCCTTTCCAGCAAACTGTGTCAAGCAAAACATGAAAGCAGAACAATCCATTCCTGCTCGCCTCGATTCCCATGACTCAGTTTCCATTCCTGCCATTTTAATTTGCCATGATTCTTGTCTGCTTTCTGTCCAACACTAATTCCACATCTCTCAGTCTTTGTTCCTAGTTGACTCGATTGGTATAACTCTCAGTCTCCATTTGTACTTGAATTTATTCCCATAATTCTCAGTCTCTGTTCTAAACTCTGTTCCAATTGCTCCTCATTTCCTATCCAACTATTCCCATTGTTCTCAAACTCCACTCCTTCACAGATTTATTTCCCCTGGCTCTCAGTCTCTATTCCTATCCAGCTTTATTTCCATAACTCTCAGGGTGGAATCTTCTGCCCTTTAAAAAATTTCAAGCACTGGGACCATTTTCAGCTCCCAACCCTGCGCAGGTCAGAGTGGTGCCGACAGGGGGATTCTCCTGGGAAGCGGCCAATTAACAGGCTGCCTCCACGTTCACTGTCCAATTAAGGACAACAGGCAGGTTCCTGAGGCGGGGGGTGGGGTTCCAAGAGGAGGGCCTGCAACACTGGATGGACAGCAGCCCCAATGGGAGAGATGGGTGGGAGGCAGGTAGGAAAGTGTGACGGTGTCTCAAGATGAAACCACTCCACTGGAATGGTGATGGCCCAAAATGCAGCCTTTGCATTCATGCAGCACAATAATGGGGCCAGTGAGAGGAGACACCAATGACCCTCCTGCCTGCTGCCAGGAAGATACCTCCAAATTGCTGTCGGCTTCCCGACCCAGTGGAGGGCTGGTCTGATGCTAGGAGAATCCCAGCAGTGCCTGCAACTTGGCCTTATGTGGGGTCCTGAATTGGCCTAATTGCCTACCCACCACTGCCAGGCAGGTAGCTGCTGGCAAAAACGGACGGAGGCAGAAAAACTTTGGGGAGCCATCCCAACACACAACTTTCTAAATTTATTTGTGCCCCTGCCTCCAAATCCGCCTCCGCGGGACTGGGAAGATTCCATCCTCAGTCTCTGTTGCTACTCAGCTCTGTTCTGCTTCACATGCTCCATCCTTACATGACGCCATACTCATCTCAAGATCTGAAGAGAAAGGCAGCACCATTGGTGACTCGGGGCGAGATTTTACTGGCCCCCAGGTGGTGGACTAGGAGCCAGGGGGTTACTGGTAAAATGCCAGGGAGCTCTGTCGGGAGGGCACCCTACCTTAGTCCTGCCGCCGGGTCATTTTACCAATGGCGGGAATGGCAATGGCTCGGCCACCTGCTGACCAGAGGCAGGCAGCCAATTTGGACAATATAGGGCCCAATTGAGGGCTATCTTCCAAGGCTGCTGTCATTATGCTAGTGGTGGAGTGGCTATCCTGCCACCTGGGGAGGCCTCCCAGCAGCTTCCTGCGTGGGTGGGCCATCGCATCGGGAGGCTCCATGGCCCAAGGAGGGAGCCTGCAGCAGCAAAGGCTGTCCCTGTAGCCCCAAAGCCGATGCTGGAGGGATTAGGCCTCCGATCGCCAGGGCCTGCTTGCCTGGCCCCAGCAGAGAAAAAGAATTTCTGAATCCCCTGCAAGGGAGCCTGAAAATTGAGGAGCTCTCTCGTTCTTCTTGCAGTCTCAGCAGCGGCTACCCTTCTCAGAGGTGCTGCTGAGACTGCAGAGCTGCCTGCCCTTTGATTGGGAGACCCAGCCCGCTGTACTTAATTGGACAACAGGCTTGGCAGCAGCCAATTAAAAGGCGACTGCCGGGAAAATTGCCGCTGCAGTCCTGCTGCCCACCTGTGCAGGCTTGGGAACCAAATATGGTCCCGATTTCAGGAGTTACCCCCTTCAAGGTCTTTTTCCTGGATGCCAGTGGAATGGCATTAATGGCAACGACTCCTCTCCATAATTTCCAGCTAAAGGAGAAAGCATGGTGTTAAGAAATGGCAGTGAAACAAATAAATGTACATCAAAAAATGCTTGTTGAATGCACAAGGAGTTTTAAACAGAAATTGGAAGAGTTTTAAGGTGTGAAAGTTGTCCCAGCAACTTTGATGTTTTGTGCTGTAATGCAGAGTTTTAAATCTTGATGTATTATACACCCCAACAAACTTTGCAGTCTTTGATACTGCAAAGGTGACAAAACCTAACCAACTATCCTTTACTTTCTGAGATTCCGAGGCAGGAGATTAGAGCTCGGTGGAAATGAAGGATGCAGGGGAATGGAATAGCACTGAAAAGGAAGGAAAGGAAATAGGAACATAGGACTTAGGAGCAGGAATAGGCCAGTCAACCCTTCCAGCCTGCTCCACCATTCGATAAGTCATGGCTGATCTGGTTGTAGTCTCAACTCCAGTTTCCTGTCTCCCTCCATAACCCTTGACTCCCTTGTCTATCAAAAATCTATCTAACACAGCCCTGAATAAATTCGATTACCCAGCCTCCACTGCTTTCTGGAGAAGGGAATTCCACGGACTAATGACCCAGAGAAAAAAAAATGCTCCTCATCTCCATCTTAAAAGGGAGACCTCTTATTCTTAAAAGTGTCCCCTAGTTCTAGTCTCGCCCACAAGAGGAAACATCCTCCCAGTATCCACTCTATCAATTCCTCCTTCCCTCTCCCCTTCATTTCCACCTTCCCTCTCCTCATCTATTTCCTCACTTTCTCCCTCCGTAACTGGAGTTCTTAGCATTTTAGGCTCTAATCTCTAGCACTATGTTTTTTCTGAGTTCATCGTGTTGGTGACACAGATGACACAGAGATTCTACAACTTCATTGCTGCCAAGCAGGCTAATCCCACACCAATATCTGGCCCTGCTGAGGCAGTGTCTAACTACATGGGAATGGCAGTAGATTACACTGAATGATGGAGATGTCTGTCAGGGTGATGCCAGATCTGTAATGCCCAGCCACCCTGCCCAAATGACAATAGGTGCCAGCAGAGGCCCAGCTGGTAGCACTCTCACCTTTGAGTCATAAGGTTGCGGGTTCAAGTCCCACTGCAGAGCCTTGAGCACAAAATCCAGGCTGACACTCTTGGATAAAATGTTAAACCAAGGCCCTGTCTGCCCTCTCAAGTGGACATAAAAGATCTCATGGCACCATTTTGAAGAAAGGCAGGGGAGTACCCTGGCCAATAATAATTTCTCAACCATCATCAATAATTTGGGACAACTAAGGGTGGACAATAAAATCAACCTTGCCAATGTCACCTACATCAAATAAAAAGACATCTGCCTTGTTCCTCTTTAACGTCCAGAAGCTACAGCTAGAAATGGATGCCCAGTAGGCCACCCAAATGTACTATGTAAGATCTGTGTTGTTGTAGTCCCTTTGGGAAACAGGATGGGTGAAGGGCTGCAGTTTTAAGAAGGTGTGCATGAATAACTTCAGTACTTAAAGAAGAAAGCAAAGAGGAAGAGAAATAGCAGGGTCAAAATAAATCTAAAACTACCAAACACTCTGATCTTGAAGGACCTAATTGGGTTGGCTTCAGGGCCTACCTCCCCAGTATGAAATCACTCGTGTATCGGTTGGAGGATTAGAGCTACAGTGGTGTTAACTTATCCTTGATTCACCCTCATCTTGGAGCAGTGTTGAATGCTGAGAGAATGAAAAAAACATTGGGAAGAAATTGAAAAGGAGAGTAAATTGGAGATTATATCATGTGAGGGAGTGCAAGATGGAAAATAACAGCATTGAGGAGGAACAGACAAGTAGAAAACAGTCACAAAGAGCAACAGATTTGGGAGCAAATAGAAAGAGACAGTATGGATTTTTCTTTTGCTGTTTTTTTGTTTGCTGGCCCTGATGGATTGTGTCTGGCTCAGGGGAAAGTGCAAGCTACAAGTAAATCATAAATTATGCCTTTAAAACAACTACACATGCACAAGCTCATGTATGTCTAGTTGCTTGCTCTGTACTTTCCCACACTAGAAACAGGATAGTGTCTTTGGTACCAGCACCCTGATGCACCATTACAAAGAAAGTACTTTCTTGGACATATAATGCCTATAATGACTTCAGAATGTCCCAAAGCATTCCACAACCATTGGAGGACTACTGAAGCAGTCACTCTTGTAATGTAAAGAAACATGGCATTGAATTCACACCCAAGGGCTGAATCTTATGTGCCCTCTGCCGATGTTGGCAGCAGGTGAAGAAAATGGAGCTGCCGCAATCATCTGTGTGCCAGCTCATTTAAATACCCAGGGTGGGCTGCACCCCCCCCCCGATCACATGGAGAGGGCGGGCTGTCCGCCCCGGCAATGGTGGCAGCTGCCTGTGCGCAGGTGCTGACGCCATTTTTAAAGGGCTGTCAGCCCTACCAGGAAATTAAAACATTTAAAGATAAAGAAAATAAAAATAAATAAAGACATTTCTTCTGCCCCTTTACCACACCCCCAGTAACAATTAAATTAATTATTTGCCCTCTCCCCCCAGAACACTTACCTTGTCCATCTGACCTTGTCCGCCCAAACTGCTTAAGTTTTAAATTTCATCCCTTCCCACCATCCCCTACAGCCATTATGTTCTTTTGACCCTTTTTCCCCCCCACCCCACCACTGCACTGATAAACTACCTCCACCCCCCTGTCCACTGGTGTGGTGCCACATTATCCCGGACGGGGATCTGAAGGTGCAGGAGTGCCGGCCACCAGGCCGAAGATCGCAGCGGGACATCAGGCGGCAGCGTAAGTATCATTCATTCATTTTAATTTATTTAAATATTCAAATGGGGGTCCCTTCGCCGAGTGGCGGGTGGGTGCCCCCACGAGGCCTTGCCAACACTCCTGGTGTTGGGTTGTGTAGCGGCCCTCTCCCGGAGGCATCTTCAGGCCACCTCTGCCACAGAACCCAACACCTGGGGGAGAACAAGGTCCAGCCCGCGGGGTCGCAAATAGCAATGAGATAATGGCCTCGAAATTCTCCTCCTGCGCAGGGTTATTGCCTTGCTCATGAATAGTAGTGTCCAAGCAGCCCTGGATATTGAGCCTCAGCCTTCATTCACATTGAGACAGCAGAGTGGAAGAAGGCCACGCAGGTAAGTGCTGGAAGTTCAGGATGTTTGTAGTACCTGGAGGAGCTAATTCAGGACTTGGGGGGCATTGTGAGCCTTGGGGTGGGGGGGGAGGTGGTGGCAGGTGATGGGGGCCTTGGAGGGATTGTGGGCCTGGAGAGGATGTTGAAAGCCTTGGGGTGGGATCTTGGGCCTTCAGGGGGTTTGTGGACTTTGAGGGAGGTTTGTGGGCCTTGAGATGGAATCATGGACCTTGGGGAGATGCAATCAAGCAATGGGGGTCACACTTGAGGCTATCAGCTCAGATACTGACATTGTGTATCTTAGAGGATAGAATAGAGATGGGATCTGCATATGGTGAGATGGCAGGTGGAAGTGTGCTGGAGCCAGGGCAGAGAGCGAGGATAGTGCAGGTGCCAGTTCGCCAGATAGTAAGGCCACACATGAGTTCTGCTGCAGAGATCTCTGATGAGGACTTTGATAGGTCAGGTTATGGAAGAAGACTGATGGGTATACACAACAAAATGCTTGGAAGCCTGCCAGAAAGTCTGTGATCAATGACAAGGAGTCTGGCACCAACTTGGCACAGGGCTTTGCGCAGAGCTTAGAATGTAGTCCATCCTTTCCAACATAGAAGTGGTGAACAACTCTATCAACACCCTATGGAACCAACAATGATGCAGCATTTGATATCCAATGTCTCAAAGGGGACCAGTAGTCGGGATAGGGGTGTTTGGGGGAAGGAGTGATTGTTGCCCAAGAGAGGGATTTGTAGCTATGGGGCAAAATCGCTAGCTGGCTAAGGGGGATTGGTAGCCGGGGAGGAGGGGGGGTTGTGAAGAGGTATGTGGAACAGTGGCAGCCTGCATTCTGTTAATGCGGGGATGAGAGGGGGCTCCATATTTGGGTAAGCATATTTTGATAACTTACCTTGTTAGTTGGGGCCCAACATATGGCGCCTTTAAGGTTTTTTAGGCCTTATGTAGGCCCAATGTTCCTCAGAGAAAACAAAACTCATAGTTGGGGCCTCAAACAGGCCCTTCATTTTCACAAACAAAGGGTCTAACACCTGTTTTAGGTGTGAGCACTGCATGCCACTTTTTTGGCTTTCACCATTATGGCAGGCAGTGCACACTGGCTCATAATGAGTTTGAGCTTCTTGATTGCCATATTGGAGGCTGTTTAACATCTGAAAAATGAGAATTTGTGACAAATTTCTAGGCTGCTGTTTGCAGTATATTTTCATTCCCTGGCAGCTTCTCATCTTCAGCACTAGGAAGACTCCGACGCCAAAGTAGACGGTGGACATAGAAAAATGCAGCTGGCGTGCAGGGGGAACACGTCATGGAGCTGCCGCGATTTCAAATACGGCGGATCATTTGCATGGCCTTGGTGCCCGCCTCCCACAATGACATGGAGGGGCCGGGCGAGCTGTCGCCGGCAGCCGCTGGCGCCATTTTTAAAAGACTTACAGCCCTCAATGTACATTTAAAATTTAAAGGGCCAGTTAAGTTAAATTTTCACAAAAATGAATGAAATGACCTTTCCATGCATTTTTCCACCCCACCAATGGCATATCACAATGTTCCTGTCCTTTTCCCCTCTGCAATTTCTAAATTGAAAATTTGACCTCCCCCCCCACCCGCCCAAAGTATGGCACCTTTGTCCTTTCCCCCTTCCCATTAACCCCCCCACCCCCCCGATCAATCTGGAGCATTGTCACCCCACTCTCCCACTCCCGCACAGAGAAAAAACCTCCTCCCCCCTCCCCACATGTTGCGCCACGTTTCCTCGAATGGGGATTCAAAGGCACGGAATTGTTAGCCGCTCAAAAAAAGATTGTAACGTGGTGACTGAATCGCTGCGGCCTACATGGTAAGTAGGCATTAACATATTTTAATGTGGGTCCCGTTGCCAAGCAGCGGGGCAGCTGTCATGTGGCCTCGCCGCCGCTGCCGAGATCGGTATGGGGCCTGCTACCATTGGGGTCGGTGGTGGGCCTCCGCCGTACTGATTTTCATTGCCCCCGCGTCACCGTTCCCGGTAGCGGAGGGGCTTTAAAATCCAGTCCTAGATGTTGAGGCTGGCAGATACATTTACAGCACAGCCCCTGTTAATCTCTCATTATAGCTATCAATGGGCAGGACCAAATCTGCCAACACAGACCAAGACCACAAAACAAGTTTCAGACAGCGGCCTAAATGGCCCTCATCAGAGCCTGTGGTTTTGGAGTGACAAGCTATGGTGATGACCACCTTCAGTGAAAAGGAAGCCATTTATATTATGCCTTCTACAACCTCAAGACGTCCCAAAGTGCTTTATCACCAATGAAGTACTTTTGAAGTATGATCACTGTTGTAATGTAGGAAATGCAGCAACCAATTTGCATCTGGCAAGATCCTACAACGACTTAATAATCTGTTCGTGTAAGATTGGGCGAGGGACAAATATTGGTCAGATACCAGGAGGAACTCTCCTACTCTTCTGTGAAATTGAGTTGTGGGATCTTTTACATCAACCTGAGAGGGTGATTTAACATCTCATACAAAAGACAGCATTGCCAACAGCACAGCACTCCCTCAGTACCTCACTGGATTACCCACAGACTGGGATTTAAAGCTACAACCTGCTAATTCAGAGATAGGAATGCTACCACTGAGCCAAGGTTGACACCTTTGCAGTGTGATGACTTTGATCCATAGTGAAATGAAATGTAATGTTAGAAATACGCTCATGGTGGATCCAGTATATTAGTAATTGAAGGTCAGTTAAACCAAAACGTTTCCAGAAAATAACTGCGCTGCTCTTGCTTTAATGTGAAATATCAATCATCTTTGTGAACCATGCAATATCAGAAAGTGCTTCAGGCAACATTTTAAATACTTTAGCACAAGAAAGCAACCTGCATCATTAGGTTTGTGTGATATGAAAGAGAACACATTATTATTTAAATGATATGAGGTATGGCCTTTTATTCTCAATTTAATAGCATTGTGCCATATTTGTCTGAGAGTAAAATGAAAGCACTGAAAAGAACTTTATTAAAAAAACATGCTTGCACTACCAAATGTCTTTAAAATTGTCTTTTATGATATTGAAATTCATGAGATGCTTTGCTTGTTTGATAAAGCTGTCATTCAGTAATGCACATCCGAGTAGAAAATGGAAGAATTCTGAAATTACAGGCACATTTTATGAAAAAGGTCTCCACGATTTAGAAGCCGAATGATGCAGTTTATCTGAAAATTTTACAAGCTTCATTTATTTTCTTTTTTAAGAAATTATATGAATTCTCCTTTGAAATGTAAGCCTAAAGTCAACAATTTGATACAGCTCTGAGGTAAATGAAACATATTATTGTCCTCACACATGGGCAGTATTCCATCCTAAGCCAGATTGCTCAAGTTTAATTTATTTCGAGTGAGATTAATTGAACACTGTAAACTGTTTCAAAGGGCCTCGTTTTTAAATGTTTTAAGAAATTCCACATCGCTGTGCATTTCTGTTGTGATGATTTTTTTTGTTGCAAGACTTGGCTGACTTGTTTGCTGACTTTCAAACTAGTAAGCAATGGGATGCATTGACTTGGCAGAAGATGGCTGGAAAATATCTGCAGCATCTCCTTCGCACTAACTTCTGTGAGGATTAAATGGATCTCCTGATTGCAGAGGCTTTATGTAATGAAATGCATATGGATGGCATAGCAAAACACTCAAAGGATAGTGAAATGAATTTTTGTACATAGTGGAAACGTGAACAATGCATACTAGCAATGACCATACACCGCACGGTTGCGTTTCCTCAAATCACATTGCTGACAGCAGAGAATGTTAGAGGGAAGATTCCTGGGAATAATACCCCAGTCTTGCATTTGGTTGGCAAAGATAATGAAATTTAAAATGACCACACACGACATATTGGATGGTGCAACTGTTCTGATGCATTGATGCCAATACTTGCTGTTCCATGGATTGGTAGGACTCAGATTATGACTCGCCATTGCCTACCTTCCACCCTACTGTCCCCACCATCCCCCTTCCATATTGCATATCCTAAGTTTTGACTGTGCCATTGCTGGACAGAGACTGAGTACAGGCTTGCCATCAACTACTTCCCCTGTCCATGTGGCAGATTTAAGCTTTTGGCTGTGCCATTGCTGGGTGAGTATTCCATGCAGGTTTAAGAAGATAATCCATACTGTTGTAATCTGAATCCTCCAGTCCCACATTACCTTGCTCAAAACAGATAAGAGGCCTACATCCCTCGCTCCACACCCCTCACTCCATAGACTTGCAGGTCTACGGGGATTGAGCGGGGGAGTGGGACTGACTGAATAGCTCCGTGGCGAGCCGGCATGGACTCGATGGGCCGAATAGCCTCCTTCTGTGCCATAAATGATTCTCCGTCTCTATGACTGTATGTGGAAGATTCCAAGGTTTGGCTGTACAATTACTGGGTAGGATTGCCAGCTCCCCACAGATAAGGAAGAAGATTTTAGCTGACAAATCCCCCTGGCTCTTTCTATAAAATATATCAGGATTGGAACAGAACCTGAAGCAGATTCTTGCCCGGCCCCTCAACCAAAGAAATGTGTATGAAATGATATGCCAGAACAAAATGGACAGCTTCTTTTTAAACCAGGCAAGTGTTCATTTTTTCAAAAAAGATAAAGTTCTGCAAATCCCTGAAACTCAGTAGCACCTGTGATCTAAATGAGACATAAAAGCTTTTTCAAATTGTGAAGTATTTCAGGATAATGAAAAGGACCCATAAGCATTGGTTACTGGACTGACATAGATAAACATCTACCAGCCTAGCTTGGTGGAACAGGAGCTTTCTATAAATCTGCATGATTTTTAAAAAATGAGAAGAGTTAAAGCATAAGAAATAGACATTTTTTTGTATTCTTGTTCGTGAAGGTCAACACTAAAAGCACTTAGATGCCTTATGTTAGCAGATGCCAGCCTTAAAGGTAATGTGAAAAGCTATTTTATTGCACTGAGCACTATAGCAAGTATATTGTTGTCTAAGTGCATGTAATAGTGATGATTATTTTTAGCACAGAACACATCAGCAATCCCACAACAATCACACACTATATGAAGGAGCAGTCATTAGCTGCTGGAAGTGTATCAGTCAAGTGGCTCTTACTTAAAAATGCTCTTGTTAAAATTAAGCCAGTGGCAGACAAAATGTCAGAAAATGAGCCATAGGCAAAATGATTTTACCAAATGACAAGTAACATGGAGGATTGTGAGGCTGTGGAATACACACCCAGATTTAGTGACTGAAGCAGAGACTACCTTAGTGCCAACATTTAAGAATAGGTTAGATAGGTGGTTGAAAGTAAAGGGGATAAAAGGATATGGGAACAGAGCAGGCACATGGGGTTAGGAGGATAAACACCAACACCAACTGTTTGAATGGCCTGTTTCCATGTTGTAATTTCTATGTATTTCTATGTAACAATAACATCAAATTGATTGTTCCTGTTCAGTGAAAAAATGACCGGTTTAAATAATTCGCAAATTTGCATCAGGTTGTTGCAAGGAGGTGGGATAGGATAGGACTATAACTCACCATGCCTGATGTGAATGGACAGATTAAACAAGTTGTGCAAAGAGTTACCACCCGGTTCCTGCTTGACTTTCCCAACCAAATTGGACCCTATCTTTAGACAGTGTTCTGCTAGCGCTCATTAAAGAGGCTACAAAGCATTTTGGTGGCGAGTGCTTCAACTAACATCCTCTTCTAAAAGCGACCAGCCGGTTAATAGTAAACATGGCATTGAAGTCAATTTCAAGAGCTATTGAAAGAGATACTCACCATTTCATGTTCATTGTTGCTGGAGCTGTGAAGAGGACCTCCGAAACACATTGGGAGACTTTCTGGGACACTTTGTCAAGACTTCACCAACCCTTGAACATTTTTTCCACAAATGCTTTGAGGACATCACCTAAAAAAAGTAAATGCTGTGCTACTCACTACCTATTGGACACCTCACAGGATTCACCAGGAGAAAGGGAGTGCTTGGTTCTGGCATCCTACTAGGGGTCCCCTAGTAAGGAATGGGAGGAGGATATGAGGGCAGGCAGAGCAGTGCCAGCTCCTGTAGGAGAGAGGGACAGGAGAGCGAGGAGGGTGAGGTGGCTTCCTTCCTCCCTGTGGGTACAAAACATCCCGCCTCTTCTGGACTGTGTGAATGTGTGTATGGTTAGATGGTGGATGCAGGGTATTGAGGTTGTGATCCTGATGGTGGTGCAGTTATCGAGAAGTATGTTTGTGAGATGGGATCTTACCTTGACTATTCGTGTCAAACCATTACATATTTTTGGAGCACTGGAACCATGTCCTGGGGCAGAGCTCCTGGCTGTGACCTCTTCACTGACCTCCTCCTACATCTGCCACTTTAGTTGCCTCCGTGGCCACCTTTCCCTTTGTGGGTATAGGACATCACTTCCCCTCTGTACCTCCTCCAGTGGGACCTTCAGCGTCACACCTGAGGACCTGTGTGCCCCTTCCCTTGGACCCTGAGCCATCCTGCAACCGACTGCTGTGTCAGCCACATTTTCAGTGGAAGGGGTGTGAGGAGCCCACATATACTGCTCCACGACAATTGCTTCTAATCAGCAGTGGATTACCAAACCTGCACGTTTCCGGTTTATCATCTTCAGGCAAGTTCAGATTATGGTGATCAACAATTAGGACCAAAATTGAGTGCTAAATCGAGACTTTCAAACTGGCTAGTTTTATTGGCATTGCACCAGTTTAGCACCTGTTTTCACCCTTTGGCCAGAGTAACTTCTAATGCCTTCTGGTGAACATTACGTGAACATGAACACTGAACCACATTTCCCCAATTTCTCTTCATCATGGAAAACGTCCCCAGTTGATCGAACTGTAATATTCCCTCCTTGTGCATGTACTAAAATGGTGTGTTACACACGACAATCTGGGCGGCACAGTGGCGCAGTGGTTAGCATCACAGCCTCACAGCTCCAGCGACCCGGGTTCGATTCTGGGTACTGCCTGTGTGGAGTTTGCAAGTTCTCCCTGTGTCTGCGTGGGTTTTCTCCGGGTGCTCCGGTTTCCTGCCAAAAGACTTGCAGGTTGGTAGGTAAATTGACTATCATAAATTGCCCCTAGTATAGGTAGGTGGTAGGGAAATATAGGGACAGGTGGGGATGTGGTAGGAATATGGGATTAGTGTAGGATTAGTATAAATGGGTGGTTGATGGTCGGCACAGACTCGGTGGGCCGAAGGGCCTGTTTCAGTGCTGTATCTCTAAACTAAACTAAACTAAACAATATACGTGCACACTATCCAAGTATGTAAATGAACTCTTTTTAAAAACTTGAATTGTACTTTTCTCACCCATCTCCACAACATCCATTACACCCTGAGCAGGAAGTGGCTGGGGGTGAGGGCACTGTGGAGTGGGAGCAGCATCAGGGTCCCTGACACTGGCAAGTCCCAAAGGGACTTTTCTTGGATGGGTAATGCCAAGCAAGGACTTGATCCTGCTCAGTTCTGGGAGGAGAGGGAGTGCAGTGCAATGCTAAAGCAAAGGACTTGTGCATGACATAATTCCTTTGAACAGTATTCTTGGACACTCTAGAGGTCATGAGTTCAAATCCCACCATGGTAAGTTATTAAATTAAATAAATCAACCTGTTTTGTGATAGCACCAGATAAGCAATAGCCATGAAAGTTGTCAGGTTGTTTCAAAATCCCAACAAGCTCACAAATAACCGTCATCTATCCTCTCTGGCCTACATGTCCTTCCAATCCTATTATATGTGGTTGATTCTTGATGCCTTCTAAAGAAGCCTTGGAAGCCAGTCAGTTGTCAGGGAAACTAGGATCAATGGCTCACATCCCATGAACAAATTTTTAAAAAGATTATGAGTAATGTCTTACTATATGCTCTGAAGTATAGAAAGATCAAACAGTGTAAATGGGCAGATCCCAGGTAGATGTTGAAAGGTGCTTCAATACCATAATTTCACTTGAACTACATTTTAGCTCCATGTAAAGAGTAATAATTCTCAGTTCTACAAAAGAATTTAACCAAATACACCAGATACTTGGCTTTGACGTAGTTTTTATTTCACTACTGAACTCAATAACATTTTTTTTTAGTTCTGGTCTGGCTTGATGTGCTTTGGCCAGTTTGGAATGAAAGAAATTCAACTCAAAATCTGAACGAAGAGTTGATATCTTCATTCTGCCATTCATTGATTATGTCTTCCTGACCAATAGACAAGCCATGCATATCAATACAGCCAAGCTTGTTCCTTGCTGTAAGCCATTTGCTATTTCATTCCTTTTAAAAGATATTTCTACCCTAACAGCATTGTTCATCCCCAATGTTTAGTATCAGCCTTAGCTCAGTGGTAGCACTCTCGTGTCTGAGTCAGTGGTTGTAGATTTAAGGCCCAGTCCAGAGACTTAAGCACATAATCTAAGGTGACACAGTAATGCATTACTGAGGGGCTGCTGTATTGTTGGAGTGCGCCATCTTTCGGATGAAGGGTTAAACCAAAGCCCTCTTTGCCCTATCAAGTGAACTTAAAGGATCCCATGGTACTATTCAACAAAGAGTGGGGTGTTCTCCCTGGTTTCCTGGCCAATATTGTTTCCTACATTACAACAGTAACTATAAACTTCAAATGTACTTCATTGGTTGTAAAGTGCTTTGAGATATCCTGGGGTATGAAAAGCTCTACCTAAATGCAAGTTCTTTCTTTCCCTTTCAATGTTGCCTTAAATATTGTGAGTTCTGAGGTGGATGGATAATCATCTGCTCCGAAGAATAAAATGGCAGGACGATTACCTGTAACTCCACTTGCAGCACACTGATGTCTGAGTCTCCACAAGCCTTGGTGGGGAGATGAATCCCCCCTCCACCTTACATCAGTCCTGACCATAACTTTCTTTCCTTCCCACCTTCCCAAAGTCAAGCTCTACAACCCACGCACCCCAATGCTGAACAGAGCACTCAATCTCACATAAAGCCCCAATGCTGGCATCCATCGTCCATCCAGATCCTCTACCAGACATACAGCTTAATATTAACCTCATCCCATAAGCAACACATCTGGAGATTTGCTATGTTGCATTATAAGCAATGACTACCAATTTAACGCCATCTTTTTGGCAATAATACTTTTTCCATCCTCGACAACCACTTTATGGGCACAGAAATGAGGTGAGCTCAATAGCGTTGATATACAATCCCTGACATAATCATCCTCAGACACTGACAATGACTATTTTAAACTGTTTTGTCTATGTACAATTGCCATTCAAACTGAAATAGATCCAGATCCAACTCACTACAGTTTAGTTATCGTTGCTTTTTCACATAATAATAAATGCAGCAAATAATCTCTTTTTGCACAGCTATTGGGACTGCATAATAAGGTTACTTTCGGAGAAGGCAAGTTAGAAAAAGGGCATTTTACAATATGCTTCTTTATTAATGAGAGAGCCATAGGCACAGAGTGTCATATAAGTGGTTACTGCACAGCAGACAATGCTACTTGAGAAGTTACTGTGCATGCATTCAAACCAATAACAGGCATTGTGCACACTGTTCATCCAAAAACAGTGGTCAGATAAATGGATGAAAAAAATTAAATTCTCTGTTACAATACTCACAATTTCTTTTGTACACCATCTCCACCATTGGGAGATATATTGCTGTTCCTTCATCTTTGCTGGGTCAAAGTCCTAGAACTCCCTATCTAACAGCATTGTGGGAGTACTTTCAGCATAACCACAGTGGGCCAAGAAAAAGGTCCAGCACCACCTTCTCAAGAATGACAAGGAACGGGCAATAAATGCCAGCCTTGCCAATGATGCCCACATCCAGAGAACAAATTTTTTGAAAAATTATGATTGGGTCAATTCAGCACAGCTTTTCCGTTACAGCTCTCGAATGTAGCTCAGATTTTGAATTCAGAGACTAGATTATGAAGGATAAGTCATCCTTGAAATAAGAATTATTAATTTTATTAAACAGCATCATTTATTAGGGCCAGAACCTTCCTAGTACTTGGGCGCTTAATAAACCTCAGAAAATATCATGATTGTTTCGGAATCTTTTCTGTGATGGGGTCAGAAGAAATTTCTCACAATGAGGGGGAAGAATGCATCGAAAATCTGGAAATTCTTCAACATTCATTCTAATTCATGTCCTTTTTACATATATATAATTATGTAGTGGAAAACTGTAATGGCAGGCTATACTAAACTTGTGTGCTCCTTGACTGATTTGAATGAATATAAGACACTGTCCTCGAACCAAAGTAATTTATCAACACAAGCCCATGGCCTAGTGGGCATTTGCAATATTCCACAATTTACCTATGGGTTATAGACATGTGTATTATGTTCTTGACCACCATTAAATAGGAGACTCAAGGCTTATATACATTCATTTCATACATATGCCACACTATTCAAGCTTCTCTGCCTTACAGCAAGTAACACAGGCACTGCAAGAGCGAGCTGATGTACTGCTATGCAAGTAACAGAGGGTGTCACATGTTCACTACCACCTGCTAATATGTACAATAGTGAACAATACCTATTATGAGATCAGCCATGATTGTATTGAATGGCAGAGCAGGCTCGAGGGGCTGAGTTGCCTACTCCTGCTCCTAGTTCTTATGTTCTAACTATCAAATAAAGATCTTCTACTAACTTCCCAACATTCACAATACTAATAACCTGGCAGGACAAAATCACAAATGCAGCAGTCCTCTCAAAGGCAGAGCTCCCAATTGTGTTGGCACTAATCAAACAGAAGCGGCTTCGGTGGATTGGACATGTCCACAGGATGGAAGACGGTCGCATACCCAAGGACCTTCTGTATGGTGAGGTAGCTGGGGCCAAATGACCAGTGGGGCACTCAAACCTCCACTTCAAGAATGCTTGCAAGCGTGACATGAAGGCCCTAAATATCGACTATCACACTTGGGAGTCTCTAGCTGGTGAAAGGGGGGGAAATGGCGACACATCCTGTGAACTGGTGTGCACTACCTTGATGAGGAGTTGCTACAGCAGCTTGGCAGCAGACACCAATGTCAAAAACACCAATTCACAGCGTCACTTAGCAGCTTCATGTGCAGCACTTGTAGCAGAACCTGCCTCTCAAGGATTGGCCGTCACAGCCATCAGCAAAGGTGCACCAAGAGAAGACACCTCACTTAAATGGATTGTTTGCTCCGTGACCATCATCTTTCATAGTTGGAAGGGTGCCAACCCAACTAACTTCCCAAGCAGCAAGCAACAATACTGGGCCCTACTTTCAGACTGTTCAAATAGAAGGACACTTTGTGAGATACCTGTGTAGTAAACTAATCAGTTTGTGCCAAGGTAAAACAAATTCTACAATACTTAACTTATTACAGGAGTAAATTTGACTTTTGTCGCTAGGGTAAAATGGGCGATATTGGTTTGGGAACCCATTATGCACTGCTCTTGATTTTCATTTATATTGACTTCAATGGAACCAAAAATCAGGAGACATGTTTAATGGATGATCAATCGAATATTGCCCCTTTTACTCCATCAACAAAAGTCAAAATGACCCCCCACCACCTGTCTCATATCTGCGTCATGTAGAACAGCCTACCAAAAAAACCCTTCTCTGTCATGCTTGGCATTATGAATCAGGCGACTAGGATGGTCTTTGAGAATGCATTGCTGTTTTCCCCTGGCCCAATTTCTACTTCGGCACAATGACCAACTAATGATCCTCTTCCTTGGGGATGGCGAGGGGAAGATAAATGGAATGTTTTGGGGGTGAAGTTGTCTTCAAAAATGATTTGCCTGGCAGTAGGAGATTGAAACCGAGTGAAATCTTTGTGGAAGACTCAGTAGTCTGATTCTGAACGCAGGATGGTGTGCAGCAGTCCAGGAGTGACTAACTAGCTGGACTAATTGAATAGAACTTGGGGGTGAGCGGTGTGGGGGAGGTAGATCTGCCAATGAGGATTGGGAATGCTCTTGAATCACCTACTAAAAATAGGAAGGATGGTTCTGGCTGGACCAATAGCAATTTTTAGCTGATCAAACTCCAGCAATGCTTCTATGCACATTCAAGAGTTCCTGAACCCTCAATCTTGCCAACCTGTGGCAAAGCTTCCAAAGTAACCATCCCCTGCCAGGTAACCAGATGTTATTGGAGATAGAATGGCTCCAGCCACAAGAATTTTAAAAATAGAGGGAATTTTCAAGATCTAATATTTTTAGGGCTAATGTGTCTAAAATAAAACAAACATAATTTAATCTAGATAGAAGGGCAAAAATCTTTGGCGTCTGACCCAGGAAAGTTCAAACGGTAATAACAATCAATTAAAGCCACCTTAGAGCAAAGCACTTAAAATACAAGCTGAATAAAATATTGGAAACTGTGCCTTGAGGCACTGTTAGGCATACCACATTTGCAGCCGGACCAGATACGTGTATTAAAAATAGTATATTGCCTTGGTAATGATTTTCAGCAACTCTAGCCTAATTAAAAAGATGGGTAACCTCACTGTAAGGGATTAGCTTTACACTTGGGGTGTAGGATGAATTTTATTTTCTTACATGTGCACACTGGTACTATTGCAGTGCCATAACTCTCAATTGCTATTTCATTTCAGCAGGCTGATAGAATGTGTGCCGACAAACAAATAGAATTCATCTCATTATCACAGTGGGCTGTGCATTAAAAGTGACCACACAAAGCACTAAAGATGACAAATAAAATTGGTAGCCCATCCTTGGGGTGTAAAATGGGTAAAATGCTGACAAATTTAGCAGTGAGCCAGCCTCCACCAAATCACAGAATCACAGAATTGACACAGCACAGAAGGAAGCCATTTGGCCCATTGTGACTGTGCTGGCTCTGCGAAGGAGCAATTCACCTACTGCCACTCCCCCGCCTTCTCCCTGTAGCCCTGCACATACTTCCTTTTCAGATAATAATCCAATTCCCTCTTGAATGCCTCGACTGAACCTGCCTCCACCACACTCTCAGCCAGATCCTAACCACTTGCTGTGTGAAAAAGTTTTCCTCGTGTTGCCATTGCATCTTTTGCCAATTATCTTAAATCTGTGCCTTTCTGTTCTTGATCCTAGCACAAATGGGAACAGTTTTTCCAATCTACTGTCCAGACCCCTCATGATTTTGAATACCTCTATCAAATCTCCTCTCAACCTTCTCTTCTCCAAGGAAAACAGTCCCAACATCTCCAATCTATCCACGTAACTGAAGTTCCTCATCCCTGGAACCATTCTCGTGAATATTTTCTGCACTCTCTCTAATGCCTTCACATCTTTCCTAAAGTGTGGTGCCCGGAACTGGACGCAATTCTCCAGTTGGGCCCGAGCCAGTGTTCTATACAAGTTTAATATAATTTCCTTGCTTTTGTACTCTATGCCTATATTAATAAAGGATGCTGTATGGTTTATTAACCACTCTCTCAACTTGTCCTGCTACCTTCAATGAGTTATGCACATATACACCCAGGTCCCTCTGCTCCTGCACCCCCTTTAGAATTGTACCCTTTATTTTCTATTGTCTCTCTGCGTTCTTCCAGCCAAAATGAATCACTTCACACTTCTCGGCATTAAATTTCATCTGCCACATGTCTGCCCATTCCACCAACCTGTCTATGCCCTTTTGAAGCTCTACACTATCCTCCTCACAGTCCACAATGCTTCCAGGTTTCGTAACATCCTCAAATTTTGTAATTGTGCCTGTACACCAAGGTCCAAGTCATATATATATACATAATATATATCAGGAAGAGCAAGAGTCCTAACAACAACCCCTGGGGAACTGCCCCACAAACCTTCCTCCAGTCCGAAATACATCCATTAACAACAACTCTCTGTTTCCTGTCACTCAGCCAATTTCGTATCTATGTTGCTACTGTCCCTTATGTTTGAGGGACATGTGCCAGCAGTACTGGGGACCGAAGACTACTCAATCACTTTGGCTTGGGTGCTGAAGGAGACCATGGAAGAAATGTGCAGTCACTGGCTAACATTGTGAAAGGCCCTTGGTGCGAGTGGGGGGGACGGTGGTGAGGTTGTGGGGAAACCAAAGCACTGGAAACAGCTCAATGCAATATATGAAGTTTAAAAAGGAAACAGTGGTGGGGTGGGGAGGGGTTGAAAATCATCTTGGTGGTAGCATGAAACACGAGGTATCAATGTAGCTGAATATCAGGCTGGGTGGATAACAGGCGGTATCCATGTAATTGAATATCGGGCTGGGTGTATAACAGGTGATATCCATGTAATTGAATATCGGGCTGGGTGTATAACAGGCGGTATCCATGTAATTGAATATCGGGCTGGGTGTATAACAGGCGGTATCCATGTAATTGAATATCGGGCTGGGTGTATAACAGGCGGTATCCATGTAATTGAATATCGGGCTGGGTGTACATACAACAGGTGATATCCATGTAACTGAATATCGGGCTGGGTGTATAACAGGTGATATCCATGTAATTAAATATCGGGCTGGGTGTATAACAGGTGATATCCATGTAATTGAATATCGGGCTGGGTGTATAACAGGCGATATCCATGTAATTGAATATCGGGCTGGGTGTATAACAGGTGATATCCATGTAATTGAATATCGGGCTGGGTGTATAACAGGTGATATCCATGTAATTGAATATCGGGCTGGGTGTATAACAGGCGGTATCCATGTAATTGAATATCGGGCTGGGTGTACAACAGGTGATATCCATGTAATTGAATATCGGGCTGGGTGTATAACAGGTGATATCCATGTAATTGAATATTGGGCTGGGTGTACAACAGGTGATATCCATGTAATTGAATATCGGGTTGGGTGTATAACAAGTGATATCCATGTAATTGAATATCAGGCTGGGTGTACAACAGGTGATATCCATGTAATTGAATATCGGGCTGGGTGTACAACAGGTGATATCCATGTAATTGAATATCAGGCTGGGTGTACAACAGGTGATATCCATGTAATTGAATATCGGGCTGGGTGTATAACAGGCGGTATCCATGTAATTGAATATCGGGCTGGGTGTGTAACAGGTGATATCCATGTAATTGAATATCGGGCTGGGTGTATAACAGGTGATATCCATGTAATTGAATATCGGGCTGGGTGTTTAACAGGCGGTATCCATGTAATTGAATATCGGGCTGGGTGTATAACAGGCAGAATCAATGTAGCTGAATATTGGGCTGGGTGTAAAACAGGCTGTATCAATGCAGCTGAATATCGGATTGAGTGTAAAACAGGCGGAATCAATTTAGTTTCTAATAAGTACCATAATGGCCGGATATAGTCAAACTTATTGTTTAACTGATAAAATTCATTCTCTGCTATTATTAGACAATAAGGAAAGAAGCAAGGCTAAGCTTCAGTAGAAGGCTGATAGGTTTGAGAAACCAAATTCTTACTGCAATGGACCTCCTGTGGTTTATGTGTTGTGGCTACGGGGATGAAGGTGTCCACCTCCAGCTTGGCCGGTGGCTTGAAGCAGAGCCTGGAATCGATCCTCTCCAGTGTGGGGATGATGTTCATTTCCATCCAGTGACAGCGGAACTTGACATCATGCAGCGTCTGATGATGGAGGTCGCAGCTTTCAATGTAGTCATAGCAGCTTCCATGGAGCACCAAACAGCTTTCATTGCTACACTGCAGGTCCAAACAGCTTCCATTGCACTAATAGCATCTTCCACAGAACAGCAAAATGCTGCAGTGGAAGTTCAGCTGGCTGTCATGGTAGCTCTGAGCTCCTCAGTTGAAAGAGGTTTGCAGAGTGTCTCAGCTTTCCAGTGATCTGTCCTCCAGCAGATCACTGGACTGGTTGAATAGATGCCCCGAGGGATTCATGGAGCGGGCACCTACTGGCCTCTCTCCAGATGCCAGCGCTCCTGCTCCCTCCCCTGCCACTCCACCATTGCCTTTGCAAGTGCTTGTCAACTTAAATGAGAGTTAGAAGCCAATTTAATTGGTCATCAGAGTCTTAATTATCCTTGGGGGTGACTGATCCTAGCACATGCATAAACTCCTTTACCAAGATGCATC
Organism: Heterodontus francisci; assembly: GCF_036365525.1. Taxonomy (NCBI): domain Eukaryota; kingdom Metazoa; phylum Chordata; class Chondrichthyes; order Heterodontiformes; family Heterodontidae; genus Heterodontus; species Heterodontus francisci. Next base: position 37,766,597 of record NC_090372.1, read on the forward strand.
TTGAGTTAAAAGCAGGCTCACCAACATTTTGCAGTTCAATACTCCATCTTGGCCACCTCCAAGACTCTTTAATGCCTAAAGTACCTTGGGAAAATTGTCCCAACTATTTCCTGTTTTCTATTTGGAAACTTTGTAAAGAGAGAGATCCTTCCATTTTGAACCAAGTGATTGTAAAATCATACAAATTAACAACTGAAATTTCTATGTACGTCACATCATTCCTTCCTCAGGAAGATGATTAATCACTGGTGCCTCTTAAGTAGTTTTCATGGGAATTCATTTTGGTAATCTGTCATAGAACTAGTTCTTTTTGATAGTGTCTCACAAGACACTTGGAGAGCTTTGTAAAAATTCAGTTCCCCCTGACTCTTTCATTTCTTGCACTTCATTCTTGCAATGGTCCCATCCATATTAAGCAATAGGACACAGTTCTATCACCTATCTCCGAACACCCTGTGTCCACAGCAAGACTACAGTTTCCATAAGAAGGCCAAGCCTCTTATAAACCAAAAGCTGCATTTTGGTTCCTTTCCCATGCAGTTTTTAGTGTAGCTCAGATCATAAAAATTAACCCTGAACTGCAGTCAATCATCTACTGGAGAATGTGTACGATATCACCATGTTCTCCGACCACCTCAGAAAGTGAAAAAAGTAACAAACTACTACATCACTTTGTACAGTCCACCTACAAATTATGTTTATCACAGGAAAGCTCTGTCACATACATCTCAGAATCACAACTGACTGGTGCCATTTTTAATTTTGACTTTCCCTAAGTATACAATGTTGCTGTCACCTCAACTCCTGAGCTAGACTTACTTGCTTCAGGGCTTAGGCCTTATACTGTCTTTGGAGGCAGAAAAACATCTGATTGAGAATTTGGACTACTTGAGGATTATGCTAAAGGGATTGGGCTTGGAGGAAGGGTTCATCAAATGGATCATTGTTGTCTATTAGATATCTATATCTATTGTAACTAAAACAGTGTAACCTCTTCAGCCTCATTGGGGATAGCTAGCAGAAGTAACCATTTTCCTTGTCTTTGTCAGAGAACCCCTCACGATATATCAATCCACATATTATGAAATCACTGTGATGTGGGCTGAATAAAAAATTTCACACATCTACATGATGTTGATGATGTTGCCCCCTATACTTTGCTGTCATTGACTCAGTCCTGAATGTAACCAACTGCAAAGAAAGATCTGAATTGCTGTTGGGATATAAAATAAACAGAAGCCATTGCAGCAGACTCACCAAGGCTCCTTTGACAGCACCTTCCAAAGCTGTGACCTCTGCCACCTAGAAGGACAAGGACAGCAGATGCATGGGAACACCACCACGTGTAAGTTCCCCTCCAAGCCACACAACATCCTGACTTGGAACTAAATCGTCGTTCCTTCACTGTTGCAGGGCCAAAATCCTGGAACTCCCTTCCTAACAGCACTGTGGGTGTACCTAACCCACGTGGACTGCAGTGGTTCAAGAAGGCAGCTCACCACCACCTTCTCAAGGGCAATTAGGGATGGGCAATAAATGCTGGCCTAGCTAGCGACACCCACATCCCATGAATGAATAAAAAGAAAAATTAGGTGCCATCGCCTTCCAATGTGTCTGATAGGATTCAGTTATTTGGGGATTATTATTTGATCAAGTCAGGAATACTCAACATTATCCAGGAGGGCAGGCACTGATGGACATTTCTCCAAATCTCTCTATTAGGAAGGGCAAGTGTCTTCAAAATAAACTCCCTGCCCAGCCTCCTATACCTGTGTTAAATGATTCTGACCTGTGTTTACGGAATTACTATCCTATGATGTCCACCTAAGAGTCTCGCACTATAATACAGACACAATACTGTTTCAGTAAGAAACCCTCTCTGCCAGCATTACTGATGGGCTACAGACCTCATTAACTGATTAAGACTGGGATCAACTACAATATCAGTTATAGGGTGATATACTTATTTCTGTTTTCTAAACTGTTCTAAAATTAAATGTTTTTTTGTTTTATCTACATGGTGCTAATTTTACTTCAGATTCAATCTGCCAGTTTACAGCATTTAGCGCCATAACTTCCATACGTATGTCGTTTGGGTAAATAATGCAAATGAAAATTGCGGCAGTATAATATAGTGCCCGTATTATCTTCTAAGCCCACTTTGGCAGCACACTGCAATGCCATCCCCTCCCCCAGAGGAACCTATTAATGTAATGAGACAACATTCAGTCTTACAGTGCTCACCATGGCGGTTGTTATTTAGTATTGGTTATGTGGCAATGTGCTCACATTCTCCTGGGACTTTTAATTTCCGTTCCTCTAATGAGCTGCAAAGCTCCGAAGGCTGGTGTCGTTCCTTCTAGACTCTTCTGTGATACAGATAATGAGGAAACTGATAGGTGCCTAGGAGACTGGATGACTCTAGGCTCAGCAATGGTCTGATAACACTGTACACCCGTTCAGCCACAGTGAAACAGCTATCATTCTCATTTGTAATGGTTTATCATTGTGCACAATGTAGCAGATGTCACCATAATGACAGTCACTGTCTAAATGTGAATAGGACAGAATAACCCAATTCCTTTATCAAATAATGTTTGTTTGATTTAATGAGAAACTGCTAATTAGTTAGAAAACCTATGGGGGGAGTTTTAGCATTGAACAGCACATGCGTTTAAGCTTGGGTTGTGGGGTCGGTGGCGGGGTGGGTGGATGTGGGGTGTGGGGTTAAGATTACCAAAAATGCCAGCGTCTCTGGAGACTGACTCCAACCTGTCAACTTTCAGATTTAACTCAGGCATGTTCGGCAGGTTACGGGAGAGACAGGTTACAAGTTCAAACAGTAAGTCACTCCATTAGAGCGATATTTCAATGTCCTTTCAAATTTAACATGCATGCATGGGTTTCCCGGGCTTCCTGAAACTCACTATTTAAAGCAAGGCGAGAACACAAAGCATGTTAATGGGGCTCATTAAAAATCAGGCAAATATTGGAATAAATACTCAGTGCTCACAGCTGCTTTCTTACTTATCATGGGAAAGGAATGTTTGTTCACAGTATTTGTGCTGAGTGGTTAGTTTTCACATTTTGGATATTTGAGACCCATCGGGATGGATGGCGCCTTGGCTGCCTTATATTGGACCTTAGATGAGGATCAAGATGACCATCAGCAGTATAAGACCCGCAGAGAGGGAACTGCAGAGGGGTCAGGCTCACAGGAGGCACTACCTGCGTAACAGGGTCTACAGGCAGAGGTTCAGCTTCCTAGACCTCTCGGAAGAGCAGTACCTCCGCAGGCTGAGGTTGTCTTGTCAGGTGGTGGGAGACCTCAGCAGCCTCCTTGAAGAAGACCTACTCCCTGCTGGACCTGGTGGACACGCATAACCAGTGGCTGTGAAAGTGATCACCGCCCTCAACTTTTTTTTGCCAGGATTCTTCCAGGACGCTACCAGAGATGATGCAGGATCTCCAGTCAGCTCTACACAAATGTATAAGGCAGGCCACTTGGTAATTAAGACAACTTCGCCTGTGATGATGCCGTCTGCATCTCTAGCTGGTTTTCCACAGGTGAGTCATCGACTGCACACACGTGGCAATCTGCGCACCCCAGATCAACCAGGAGTATTTGTAAACCGCAATGGTTTCCGCTCCATCAATGTGCAGCTGCTGTGCAACCACATGTAAAGGTTTATGCAGGCATGCACCAAATTCCCACAGAGCTGCCATGATGCTTTCATCCTGTGGCAGTCCAAGCTCCCTCAGATCTTTTGGACCTGCAAGCAGACTTAGCAGGTGGCTGCTAGATGACAAGGGATACCAACTTCAAACTTGGCTGAAGACACGTGTGAGAACCCAACCAATGAAGCCTAACAACCATACAATGAAAGCCATATTGACCACCAGATGTGTCATTGAATAAGTGATTGGTATGCTCCAGATGCGTTTCAGGTGTCTGAACAAATCTAGAGGCGTCCTTCAGTACTCAGCAGCCAGGGTCCCCAGAAAGATCATGGTGTGCTGCACTCTGCACAACATTGCATGGCTGCCACTGTCTGCAGATGAGTGCGAGGAGGAGGAAGATGTCGACCCTCATCGCAGCACCAGCCGCTCACACTGCTGTCCAGGATGCGAGGGATTCCCTTACAGCTGTAAGGTTCAGTAGAGTTACCACCACTGGACAGTGCAATTGTCAGCTCTGAAATCTATGGAGGAACATCTCTGAATCTCTCCCTCTCCCTTGTGTTTGGCACTCTCTGATCCTGCAACAGGAAAAAGAACAGATCTATGAGTCACTGTAATGAGGTGCTCACCCAATGGATGTTGTGCATTTGGTGAGAGTGACTCTCAGGATAAGGTATCAAATTGCATAAGGATCAAATGAGTGACAGTGGTGGATGAATAGATGGGGATGTGAGCAAGTGCACAGAGAAAGAAGGATCGGTGCACTTTCAGGGTAAGTGGGTGTGAGGAGTGATGTGATGGAGAAAGCTTGACAAAGCAGAGGGGTTGTGGGGATTATGCCCAAAACAGGATATAGGTGAATGTGCACAGTATTCACCCTAAATGAGCAGGTGAAGCCAAAATGTGTGGCACCATACAATTACAGTTACAGAGATACAGCACTGAAACAGGCCCTTCGGCCCACCGAGTCTGTGCCAACCATCAAGCACCCATTGATACTAATCCTACACTAATTCCATATTCCTACCACATCCCCACCTGTCCCTATAACCTACCTATACTAGGGGCAATTTATAATGGCCAATTAACCTATCAACCAGCAAGTCTTTGGCTTGTGGGAGGAAACCGGAGCACCCAAAGTAAACCCACGCAGCCACAGGGAGAACTTGCAAACTCCGCACAGGCAGTACCCAGAATTGAACCCAGGTCGCTGGAGCTGTGAGGCTGTGGTGCTAACCACTGCGCCACTGTGCCGCCATGCTCCTGTTGCTCACCTCTAGGGCCATCTCCAACCATACCTTCTTTGTAGCAATAGCTGGTTTATTCCTCCCTTTGCTGGGAAAGAATATTTCTCTCTGGCTCCTCACTGCCTCTCCAGTGCACCAGCCTAGGTGCTATTAAAGCGAGACGCAGCCTCTGAGTCCATATTCTGAAATTGCTGTCCCTCTGCCAAACCTCCCAATTCCTCCAAATTCCATCTTTGCATTGCCCCTTTAAAAACTGGAGTTAAGCTTGTGTCATGTGGGTCCACACCAAGCCAATGTTCCGCAATCCACATCAAATACAGAAGTAAGACGATAATGAGCTGGCTGTGTGAAAATACCACAGACAGTGGCATTGAAATTACTAGGGAAATGTTCCCAGGCAAGGGGAAATGGGTTTGCATACTGGCAGGGAGTTAAATCCCCTAAAAATGACATCGGTTTAGGATCCTGACATCATCCCACCCTCTTCTGGGTTTCACCAGGGTAGGATTGAAGGCAAGTAAGGAACCCCCTCGGATCTGTCGGATAAGTAATTAAGGTACTTAAAAAGAACTGTTTTAACTTTCCGTTCTGGATTTTCCAGCCAGGCTGCCTGTTTCTCAACCTGTCAGGAACTTGCCAGGGTCACTGAGGCTAGTGCACAGCGGGAAGAGCTTCTGCAGTGAAACTGACAAGCTGGGAAGGCTTTGATCAGTTACACCGAAGAGCTCCAGCCATGGCTAGCTGTTCAAAGCACTTCTTCTCTCAGAAAGAAAGTGTTGTGCCACTTACCTGTCATGTCCTCCTGAGGTCCTAGATCCTTTTGGTGTACAGTCTTCAGGCTGGAAACTCACCTCACTGCAGCACCTCAGATCCTGCAGCAGGACCTCCAGGTAACAGTGAGAGACCTGGGGAGCAGCTGTCCCAAGTCTCCTCTCCATTCCTGCGGTTGCTGCAGCCTCAACAATACAAGTGCTGGTGATCCATTCTAACCCATGCCATGATCCCTTTTTATTAAAAATCCTTCCATTGACAGAATGAACACATTATCCCACTCCCCTTGATTAGTTAGGGAATCCAAAGGCGGGATGCGAATGCAGTAACTCATGGAAAGAGCCTTGTCAAAGGTTTCCTATTAGTAAAACAGGTTCCCGAGCCACAAATGCTCCTGCTATTCTGACATGAACTGTCCACAAAATTCTGCCCTGCTTCTAAGTTTACTACGCAATATATGGCCCCCTCGCTCCCAACACACCGCAAAATTCATATTAGTCCCATTGCTTCACAATACAATCTCTAGCTAAATGCAATATAATTAGGCAGCTATGTTGGGCTGGATTTTACAGCCACCCCGACGTCGAGGGCCGTGGCGGGGGGGCCGGAAAATGCCTCTGGCAGAGCCCGCCACAGCCTCAATGCCGGGAAGGTCCGGACCGATCTTACCGCTCGGCAACGGGAGCCAAATCTGCATATTTAAAACATGTAAATTAGCGAATAAATGACTTACCCGCTCCCACCGTCCAGTCCCGAGTGGTATTGGTGCTGGTGGCCGGCACTCCCGCACCTTCGGTCCCTGTCCGGGGATCCGAGGCATGACACTGGTGGGGAGGGGGGAGCAGGTAAGTTTTTCAGTGCGGCGTGGTGGGGGGAGCATGGTAAAACTAATATCGGGAAGGTCAGGTGGGCAGGGGAAGTGTTTTGTGGGGGACAGGGCAGGTAGTTAATTACATGGTTATTCAGCTGCTGGGAGAGGGACAAATTAAATGTTTTCAAAATTTTTTGTAACATTTCTCTTTAAAAATTTTAATTAAATGGAAGGGCTTGAAGCCCTTTAAAAACGCCGTCAGCGCCTGCACAAAGTCTTCTGACGCCATTTCCAGGGATGGACTGCCCGCCCCTCCACGTCACTGGTGGGGGGTTGGGGGGGGGGGTGCGATCCGCCCCGGCCATTTACATGAGCTGCCACGTTTAATATCACGGTGATTCCACTGTTTGCGACTACTGCCGAATGTAAAATCCAGCCCATTGAATCTGATGCATTACGTGGCTGCCTAATCTACTCTGTCCAGACCCCTCATGATTTTGAAGACGTCTATCAAATCTCCTCAATCTTGGCTTCTCCAAGGAGAACAGGCTCATCTTCTCCAACCTATCCGATAACTGAAGTTCCTCATCTCTGGAACCATTCTCCTCAATCTTTTCTGCACCCTCTGTAATGCCTTAGCATCCTTCCTAAAGTACGGTACCCAGAACTGGACACAATACTCCTGTTGAGGCTGAATCAGTGCTTCATACAGGTTTATCATAACATCCTTGTTCTTGTACTCTATACTCCTATGGTGGGTAATATGGCCTTAAGTTTTCTATTTACACAGATGTCAGGATTAACCTTATTATCATAATATTAATGCAATTTTATGAACAAAACACCTCCCCATTATCATTTCTCTTAAACTTAATTTTTATATTATTTCTAAACAATATACTCTAACATCAAACATTTTTCTTATTTCAAGAACTTGTATTTATCTCTCAGAACTATCCCTCACAAGAAATGAATTACATTGAAGTGCAGTCACTATTTTGCATTCAGTAAGGTCCCACGGAATCATTAACAACTATTAAACTAGATCCTCATCTAAACAGCACATGGGGATACATCTTGACTTTGTGTGATGGTGTAAAATGGGTAATAGCGAGTTGGCAGCCCATTTTATATCTCTTCCAATTTTTATATCCACTAGTTTTACACTATTGTACAAAGTACATACCCCAATGCCTCTAACAAGACAGCATTCTCTCAATACTGCACTGGAGTGATCACATGCCTAAGTTCTGGATCAAAAATGCGTCCACAGTTGTCAGTTTCAGATGTGAAGGGATTACCAACTGAGTCAAGATGACCTATAGACATTTGCCTGATTTCTCGACCCCATGGGATCCCATCAGCCATTATAGAGATGGGATTCACGTGGTTTAAAACTGGCCTTTGATTGACTGAAACGTATGGCAAAAATCCATTGTTTGCAACCTGCTAAATCTCAGGATATTGGCAGGAATTTTACGCCTCCCCCCAAAGAGTGGGATGGTGGTGGGGGGAGGGGGCAGGGAGACGTAAAACGGAGCGAGAGGCTCGGGGGGCCCTTCACAACCTGCTCCCACCTCCGTCGCCACTTTACACAGGGCAGCGGCGGCGAAAAGCGGCCCACCCGCCCCAGACCAATCAAAGCCCTTAAGTAGCCAGTTAATGGCCACTTAAGGGCCTCCGCCCACCACCACAGGGATTTTACCCTTGGCTGGAGTGTGGCCCAGGCCCGAGAACAGCCGCCTGTTAAAAATAGGTGGTTTTCCGACGGCCTTGGGGGTGGGGGGAGGCCCTCCTGATCAGACACCCTGTGCCCGATGGAGGGCTGCCCCGATGCCTCAACCACCCCAACGGCCAACATGCCTCCCCATCCCCCCAATCGACCACCCTTGCCTCACCGGGGCCTGACCGATTGCCTCCGGCGAAGCCCCAAAAATTTACACGTGCTCCGGGGCTCCCCAACATCTTCCATCTTCAGCTGGGTTATAATCCCAGCAGTGGCTACTGCTCCTGGTGATGCTGCTGGAACAGAGAGCTGCCAGCCCACTGATTGGCTAGCAACTCCATTAGGTGGGACTTCCTGCCTCAATGAGGTGGAAGTCCCGCCTCAGACCAATTAAGGGCCTGGGGACCAAAATGCAGTCCGGATCCCCAGGCCAGGCAGAGGCGGGTTCGCCACCGACATTTCAATCGGTGGACAGCTCCCGTCTGCTGAGGGTAAAATTCTGGCCATTAAGTCTGATCTGGCATACTGTGATAGTGATCATTATCTGAAATGTTACATGGGATTTTCTGGCTGTGTGATGACTTGTTGGGAGCACTGCAGAGTGGATTCTGCCAAAATGAGTTAACTCACCAATTTTTTGGTGAGTCTGGTTTTGACTTTAAAGTGAAACAGACTATTTACTTACTGATACCATCTTTTCATTTCAGATTTTTTAAGCTGAATTTAAATTCTCAAACTGCCACAGTGGGATTTAAACTCATTGGCTGGAATCTTATGAGTGCCGTGAGTTCCCGATGGCGGGACTAGAAGTTGTAGTAACTTCTGCTCCTGCTGCAAATCCTGTTTCTCACGTAATTTTGTATTGAAATTAGCCTTGTAGCGACGGGCATGTGGAACACATGGGACCATGTGGTGGGGGTGGAACCCGCTATCACTGTCCCAAGCACCATAATCGCCACAAATATAAAACATTCTCTACTTGCAGCCTCAAGGAGCCTTCCCTTCATGTAAGTATCTTCAAACTAACCAAAATTGAAGCTTTTACTTAAATCAAAATGTTTTTGCCTCCCTTATTTTGTGAAAGTCACCACCAACTTCAAATCATTTTTTTCCCCTACAGTCAAAGTGAATCAAATGGCAGCCAGCAGGCAGCGTCCTGCCCCACAGTTCAGTGATGCCTCCCTGAGGGTTCTCCTCCAGGCTGCCAGGAAAAGGCGGGAGGTCCTCATCCTTGTAGATGGAGTCCAAAGACCTTCCCACCACACCAGTGCAACCTGGATGGAGGTAGCGGAGAAGGTCTCGAGCTGTGGGGTAACTCCTAGAACATGGGTGCAGTGACTTGCTCAGATCAGCAAGGGTAAGTGGTCCTGGCAAAGCTGCTCCATTGATTTCTTCCATGACCTCTGTCTTTAAGGCAGAGGATACGTCAGGAATGCAGTGGAATATGTGAGCAACCTTGATGCCATTTACTAAATGATGAGGATTAGCATTGTTTATGTGATTGGATGTCACGCGAAAGCCACTGCAGAATGAGTGATGTTGATGCATATATGCAATGGCTGTGATGCATCATTTGCCATGTCATTAAATCTACACTGTCCATTGCAGGACAAACAAAGCCACAACCAGCGTGAGCATGCTAAGACGGGAGGAGGGGTCCCTAACGTTAGGCTGCTGACCATGGCTTAGGAGCAGGCTTCAGAGATTGTAAGAGAGGAGGGAGGCAGGATGAGTGGAGATGACGAGGCAGGGGCCACAAGGCGTAAGCATGAAGTATCATCTCCACTCTTGCAGCCATTTGTGCAAGCCAAAGGAAAGTGTGTGAACTCAAGTGCGTCAGAAGCTTAAAGTGCCTCTGTTTGTGTCTCCACTGCAGGTGCCCGCACTCGAGTCGCAGAATGCCGTGTGGCCCAAGAATCCTCCTCTGGGGAGTGTTACAAACAGGCAATTAATTTTTTTTCTTCTGTACAAATTTCCCTGTTTTTCCAACCATCTGTCTGTAAATAGATTAGTGATTGAATTTCTTTCCCTCCCTTAAACCCTAATAATAAATTACCGCTTCAACAACACGGATTTTGAAGTTAAAACAAAGAAGTAGGGTTTATTAACACACTCTTAAACTGGGAAGGGGTTTAACTTCGCCACTTACAAACGTTCAGGGAAAGGTTAAAGGCATAAAAAGGCAAGGACATTTATTAAATAGAAACTTAACTACTAGCTAATATGGATTTCAGTTAAAACTAGAGTCTTTTTTCAAATATCAAAAAAAAAGTGCAAAGATGGAGATCACTGATTAGAAATGCCGAATAGGGGAAGAGCTGTTTGAGATATCTCTTCTCTTGCAAATTTTCTTTGCACTCTCAAAGGTAATAATGGAGACGGCTAAATTGCTGAAGTCACCTTCTTTTTGGATGGAGAGGAAACTGGTAGGAATCAGACTTTTTTTGCTGTTACTGCAGCTTGTCTTCAGCTTGGTTCACTTCTTGCTGGATTTTTCAAAGTGTGGCTTCTCTTTAAATTTTTTTCTTGTTGAAAAGGCCTTAGAGAAAGAAGTCAATGCAGCTTGAAGACAGTCCTGCTTCTTGTAGAGATGTCCCAGGGAAAAGCCTCTGTAGCACATGGTAGCTGTGTAATGGAAGACAGTCTGTACTCACAAACGGTTACAGTTTCGAGTTCAGGCAGGTTGGATAGGGATCTCCTGGGTCCTAAAGCTAGTTGATGTCCCACCATGACCTCTCTCCTCTAATTTGACAATCGGAACACAGAAGTATAAACTTAAAACATGCTGTATAAAATAGCAGTTGACATTAATACTCAAATGCACAACAGAATTTAAAAGGGAGGTTGCATCTATGCGTGACAGGAGAAGAAGAAGCCAATGCCCCAGAGGGTGCACCAGCCTCTTCTTTCACCTCCACCAGTGCAGATACATCCACACAGTCCACAGGGGACTTAAGATTAGAATCTGGGTCACAAGCTGGTGGTCATGACATAGACACGTCATAGCAGCTGAAGGAGCATGTGCCAGCTGGATCCCCCTGACAATTGGAGGACTGCTGGGTACCAGGCCCCTGCTCAGCCCCATGCTCATGATGATCCTCTGTAGCTACGAGAAGTCTGCTGGATGTGCAGCAAAGCCAGGTGGAAAATATGTCGGAGATGCCTGAGGTCATGTGTGGCTTAGTGCGTGCCATGTAGCAGTCCATGCAAGCCATAACGTCTGCCATGTCCCAGGCATTTGAGCATATGGCTTCCTCAGTCAAGAGTCTGGCAAGCTCTGTGGTGAGTTTGGTTGACCACTCGAGCCCTATGTGATATGACCTGCACTCCATCACTGTTGCTGTTGGCTCCATACAGCAGAGTCTAAGCGAGGGGGCCAGGAACCTTGACCTCCCTCCAGGTGCTCCTTCCCCTCAGGGAGACAGGCAGGTGCCATCGTGCACCCAGATGGAGGAGGAGCACTTGCCAACTGCCCTGGGGCCTGCCTCCCAGGACACTCCCAATGTACGTGGCATCTCGCCCTCTCCACTGACATTGACACCCTTCCCTTCAGCAGGCAAGCACACAGGGGTTACTCAAGCACCATTGCTGCAGACCCCCAGTCGGAGGGGACATCAAGGCCACTGTTCCTCCAGAGGACGCCCGCCATGGTCATCCACAGCAATAGAGCAGCGCACTGAGCAGACTGCCTCCACCTCAGCTGCTAATGTCGGGGTTGCACCCTGGACGTAATGGGAGAAAAAAGAAATTGAAACAGTTTTGAGCATGGAGGTGGCATGGATGATGTAAAAATATTCATGATTGCAAAGATGTATTGAAACATTTTTATTTCATTTAAAATTTGATCCACTCTCGATAACGATTTGATTGGTTACAGATGGATACAAAGAGGTTTTTTGGAGGCCTATGGCAGGAATGCAATGATGTTTGCAAAGCATCTCAGGAAATGTCCAGTGTCTATATCTCATTGGAATTTAAGCCTTCACTGTTCAATGATGGCTGGTTTCCTATTGATGATTAATGACTTTTTAAAATACAGTCATAACTTACTTCTGTTTTCTATGGTCATAATTTAACACTGCTCACAGTGATGTGTAGTTGCATTCATCAAAGCCCATAGATGATTTCAAATGCCAATCACATGAAAGTGCAGCATCACTTCATTAAGATTGCAGAGATGAATAGGACCTAATGCAAAAGGGAATTTATGTGGGGAATTGTTATGTTTCTCCTCCCAATGTTCCTTTATGATGTGGTTTATTGTTGGCTGAAATGTGCATAAATGAGGTTCTCCCTGATGTCCCTTGCATGTCTCTCCATGACCCTCATATCGATGACGGCATCGTTGTCATTGTTGTCCTCCTCCTTACCCTCTTCATAGACATCTTGATCTGAGGAGGACTGGTGTTCCATCTGTTCCTCCGCCTGCAGAATGTTACTACGTCTAATTGCAAGGTTGTGCAAGGCACAGCAAACAACGATTATTCGTGACAGCCTCTGAGCGCATTTTGAAGAGCCCCTCCAGATTGGTCAGGGCAATGGAATTGCATTTTCAGCATGCCAGTGATGTGCTCGATGATGGCTCTGGTGGATGTGTGAGCGACATTGTAGCTCTCTTCAGCTGCACTTCAGGGAAGATGTACTGGGGTCATCAACCATGTACAAAGCAGGTAACCCTTGTCAACCAGGATCCATCCGTCCATTTTGGCTGGTTCCTCGAAAACTGTTGGCTGCCAGGAGTTCCTCAAAATGTAGGAGTCATGACAGCACCCTGGGAAACGTGCACAAACATGCATGATTCTTCTCCTGTGGACACAAACCAGCTGTACGTTTAAAGAGTGGAAGCATTTGTGATTGACAAATACAGCAGGCCGGTCCCAGGGAGCTCTAATGGCCACATGAGTACAGTCAATCACCCCTTGCACTTGAGGGAATCCAGCGATGGTGCCAAAGGCCACAAACCTTGCTGCCTGGCTGTCCTCGTCTACTGGTAAGTTGATGAAATCATTGGCACGTCAATAAAGGGCATTGGTCACCTCTTTGATGCACCTGTGGTTTACAGACTGCGAGATGCCACATATATCACCCGTGGATCCCTGGAAGGAGCTGCTGGAGAAAAAACTGAGTGCAGCGGTCATCTTGAAGGCAACTGGTATGGGATTCCCACCAAGCCGAGCAGCTGCAGGCCATGCTACAGGATCCTACAAATTTCTGTGACCATTTCACGTGACATTCTTAGGTGCCTCTGGCATTGCCAGTCTGACATTTGAAGGTAATTTGTCCTTGTCTTGCGGATGCGATGACATGCCAGTGCCCATCTTGGATAAAGATGTTCCTGGATGTTATCATTCGGAGCATTCTCACCTTCTGGTTCTGCCTGTTGCTGGCGCACTGGCATCATGAGTTGAGGGAAAAGAGCCCTCCTTAGTCTCTCTCTTTGTTCTTCTTCCAGTGGTTCTGGACAAATTGGGTGTATGAGACCCATGTCACTGTGGCTTTTCTAAACAATAAATAAGCAGAGTGTGGCTACTCAGCCCTCTATTGCTAGTGAGCTGAAACAGTGAGGCAATGAACAGCTCCCTTATATCTGTCTTCAAATTGCAGCCATGTAGAAGACACACCCACTGTCATTTGCTTCCTCCCACTCTCCTTGCAATCCTTGCGTGTCCATGTGGTTCCCATTATCTTTGGACAAGTAATGTGGAGTGGAATTCAGGGCACGTCACCCCGCCTTCCAGCCTCCTCCTGCAACCTTCCAGCTTGAACCCATCACCCTTGACCGTTACCCTTCCCTCCATTACCATTGAGCCTCCCCCATTACCGTGCACAGTGTAATCATCAATGTATTCATGCCATCCCTCCCACTGTTCCTACTGCTGCTACTATCGACATGCCAACTCTTATCCTTGAACCTCCTCACATCGAACTGACCACTGTTGCCGAGTCCTGTTCCCCTCTCTATGAAGTTGTTGAATAACTGCCCATTAGTTTTGACCTTCCCCCCCTACAGAACCCATTTGCTCCCATTGACTGTGACCATTCCCTCTGCTAGTCAGTACCCTCAATTTGCCCCAAAGCTCCCTGACATTGACAGCACTCATCCCTCCCTTTAGACCCTGGCCAAATATCTTCCCACAATTCTGATCTAATCCACCCACCACCCCCGCAGCTGACAAAATGCATCTTCACCATCAACATCAACCATTCACTAACTCCACTCCATCCTCCCCTGCTCCTCGATGCACCTGATCAACCCCACCCTTCCCTCCCCAACTACCCTGCCTTGTTCCTCTATGCACCCAATCAGCCTGACCCTTCCCTCCCCAACTACCCTCCCCTGCTCCTCTATGCACCCAATCAGCCTGACCATTCCCTCCCCAACTACCCTCCCCTGCTCCTCCATGCACCCGATCAGCCTGACCCTTCCCTCCCCAACTACCCTCCCCTGTTCCTCTATACACCCGATCAGCTCCACCCTTCCCTCCCCAACTACCCTCCCCTGCTCCTCCATGCACCCGATCAGCTCCATCCTTCCCTCCCCGACTACACTGCCCTGCTCCTCCATGAAGCCCCTGCCCATGCCATTGTTGTCATTCTCTGAGATGATTCACCCTTGTTGGTGCTGAGCCTGGAGGTAAACATCCATTGCAATGCTGGCCTGGAGCCAAATGTCCACTCCAATGCCGGCGCTAGTTTAGCAGCTGAGTTAAAGAGGGTCACAGTCCTGAGCCTCAACTGCACAAATCCGATGGTTGCACGCCACGTTGAAACATTTGTGAACCAGGTAGCATGGGAGTATCGCTTGTAGCAGGTAGGACTAAATCGCAACTGTGCATAGGGTAATGAGTATTCCTATTATTTAAATGAATGTAAAGCTGCAATCTGCCACCGCGCTGGGGGAACCCCGAAACGTTGCAAACCCGCCGCCAACTTAATTCCTCTAAAATATCCCGCCATTCGGAATCCGACAAAAAACCTCCCGCCTAATTATAACTCCCTGCACACCACTAAATCTGCCGTGGCGGACTGCATAAAATTCCCCCCATTATTAGTCCAAGGATTTGGGTTACGAGTCCAGTAATATAGCCACTACACCGCCATACACATTCCTATCTATATTACATATCCATTCACAATGCTACTTACAAACTTTACTCCCCAGTCATTAAGGTAAGACTGGTGTAAAAATTCTGTTGTTGCACTCCAGCACACATGCTGCGAGCACATTCTGGGAAACTGTGTGCTTACAGTTTGTGCTTTCGTGTTCATTAAAATTAATGGTTGGAAAATTGCAGGCTGGGAGATGCAATTGCCCAAATGTATTCTTGCTGTATTCTAGGAGTGGAGCAATTGAATTTTACTCCAAAAAGAATGTCTGGTAGGGATACAAAGCAGTAATTGAATCGAAGGAACATTACCGATTTTAGAAATTGTTTGAGCTTTCCTGCAACATAATGGCGTCAGTACCTCATGATTCAATTACTCCCTTTTATCCTAAGGTATAGATTTATTTACAACTAAAACAACCAGGACTAACTCAATCATTCACTGCGAAAGTCATTGCAGGTTCGAAAGCACAAATTTATCAAATATATGTTCTTAATCGCTGCTCTGGTGCATTTTGTTTGCAATATTTCTATCAGAAATGACTATATGTATAGATGTGTAAAAGAACCTAATGTTGTTGGTGATGGTATCTTTGAACTTCTTCTGAGGTTTAGATACTGACCTGTGTGTGTGCACATGTGTGTATGTATGTAATAAATAATATATATATAGCAATGTATATTACATTGAGTTAAACTATTCTGATCTGATGGTACCACATAATTTTCTTTCACATTTAAAAACAAAAAAGGAAACTTTTTTCATCATATGAGGTTAAGATCATGCGATAAATTCAGCCGCCATAATTATGAATGGCAGAACTAGGAAAAGGTGGGAACCTGAAAGGTCATCAGCCTGAAACGTTAACTCTGTTTCTCTCGCCACAGATGCTGCCAGACCTTTTGAGTATTTCCAGCATTTTCTGTTTTAATTTCAAACTAGGCTCTTGTGGTTTGTGGGGTTATCAATTTCCTCTGATTGTTCTACAATTTTGTAACACATTCCCAACTATCACCTATATTCTCTTCATTAAGTTTGGTCTGACAGGGAGAACTAGAGGCCATTGCCAATATACAGATCAGATATGTTCCAAGTTGAACAACTTGCATTTATATCGATTGTTAACAGAAAGAACACCTTGAGGCACCTCACAGGTAGGTGTAGAAAGGTGGAAGGAAGGGGTGAGAAAGGGTGGATGAAGGTTTAGTTGAGGAGATGAGCATTAAGGAGATTTTTAAAGGTAGTCAGAGAGGCATAGGTTTATGGAGTGTGTTCCTGAGATTTGGGCTGCGATGGTGAAGGTGGGATAAAAAGATGAGGGGATGCACAGTTAGAGAAATGTTCAAGAGAGGATATAGGGCTGAAAGGCTCCTATTCACTGGCAGTTTTGTACTGTTAATTGATCTGAACCAGGACATTAGTACAATCTTCTGGGAAGGGAGAACAAAAAATCGCCCAGTGACCCTGTTTCTGATCATTATCCAATGACACGTGCCCTAGATATTGAAAATGAAACCCAGGTTTATCATAGAATCATACAGCACAGAAGGAGGCCATTTGACCTATTGTGCCTGGACTGGCTCCTTAACAGAGCTGTTCAATTAGTCCTACTCGCTCTGCCATTTCCCCACAGCCCTTCAAAATTTTTCTTTTCAAGTATTTATTCACTTCCC
This sequence comes from Heterodontus francisci, assembly GCF_036365525.1. Lineage (NCBI taxonomy): Eukaryota > Metazoa > Chordata > Chondrichthyes > Heterodontiformes > Heterodontidae > Heterodontus > Heterodontus francisci. Next base: position 37,783,613 of record NC_090372.1, read on the forward strand.
TTTTGCAAGTTACTATTGAATCTGGTTCCACACCCTATCAGGCAGTGAATTTCAGGACATAACAAGATAATTTTGTTCTTACTTACGTTGATTCTTGTTCTTTTGCCAGTTACTTTAAAACTGTGTCCTTTGGTTACCAACTCTGCCAGTGGAAAGTTTCTCCTTACTTGCTCTATCAAAACTGCTCATGATTTTGAACACATCTATCAAATCTCCTCTTATTCGTTTTGTCATGCTCACATCAAGCAATGTTCTACAATTGACCCAATCCTTCACTCATACAAAGAAAGTGCAGGTTGACTTGCCCTTTGGGGAAGCACCTCAATTCGAGATAATTCAGCTGGGTAAAGAAACTCCCAGAGCACTGAGGTTGTGAATTTCCTCATCCTTCCATGAAGCAACAGCTTAGTAAATCAACACAGTGAAACCAGAGTGCTTCTTGCACTTTGTCGAGGTTCACTGTATTTGCTTATTGATTTTCTTTTTTTTTGGAAAAGAGTATCACCCACCAAGTAAAATATGGGACAAAACAACTTCCTTACCACGTGTTTTCACTTGTGTGCACAAAGGACTTTTATCTAAAGGCTGCAAACATTCTATTGTCAATTTTCTCCCTGTGTACCACACTTTAGGCTTGGCTATCATGTCTTCATTGTCTAACAGCCTGGTAGCACCCTCTGTCTGGGCTCAACATGATATTTGGGCAATTGGGCGAGGTACTGGAGGTTGCTAGTGCCTAGGGAACCTTACTCCAGCCAACGGGGATCGGCATGGGACTAAGAAATCACCAAGAAAATGGAGGAGGAAGACAGTTATTTACTCAGCATGATTTCCTTTGTAAAAATGCCTAAAAATAGATTGTACCTTGTGCATATAAATGTTTTGATAATAGCTATGATTAATGAGGTTTGTGAGAATACTGCTCCACCTAGACAGCACAGACTGAGTCACAGGTGGCACTTTTAGCCGACTCACAATTTAATTTGGATAACATATTCAAAAACATCTTTTGTAGCATATTTATTCTGTCACTCATTAATGAAAACATACTAAATAGCTATTCAAAGCGGACACATTTTTTACTTGTTCTTGTTCTTAATGGTTAGAGCTATCTTCTCAGACAGGATAATTGGCTGCAGCAAGAGCTTGGGAATGCTTGGCAGGTTCAGTTGAAATTGCCGAGTTTTGCACCTTCCTCCTGGCACCAAGAGAGGGCACCGTCTAACTTTAGTGATTCTAACCACAAACTCAGCAAGTTGAACAATAAAAAAAATCAAAGAAACGAGAGGTAAGAAAAAGCAAAGAGGGATACAAGAAGTAAAGAAGACAAACAAGAAAAGAACTAATGGGGGTGAATTAAATTGCTTCCCACCTGTGAAAAGGGTGAAATGTTACCCTGAAAATGATGGAGAATAATTCAACACCCCACTCCTGCTGTGTAGCCGTCGCTATCTTCCTCAGGGGCTTCTGCCTGAGTCAGGCTGTAGGCCTCTTTTAATATACAAATTAAGGTTCTATGGTGTACATAAGACTTCGATTGCCATTTTATTACAGAACTGGGCAAAGCTTGAGGTGCATAAGCTACACCCAGTATCAGCTGGTGGCCCAGCCAAAGAGCAGCCCAGCAAACAAGTGTGACTGTGTCATTGTGGGGCTGGGAGAATAATGCGACACTGTTGCATTTTTTTTAAACCATTGCGAAAGCACATTCTCAAAAGATAGCATAAAACCTGCAAATGCAGCCATCCATTGATCGATATTTGAGGACAAAATTAGGCCGGCTTCCCAGTGTGACCTGAAACATTAACCTACTTTCTGTTTTAGATGCTGACCAACTTGTTGCACTTTTTCAGAAGTTTCTGTTTTCATTTCTGACTAACAGCATTTCCTCTTTAGGGCAATTTTGGTAACCCTGGAATATAGCACACGCAGGATTACTGTATGATTATAGCATTTGCAAGTGAACTTTGACTGGAAATTCTAACTTTTTTAGCTCTCTAGTGACCATTTCAAGATCAATTGGCCTAACCCATCCTTTCTAAATGTGGGGTGAGGATAGCAGGGCTGGGTGGTCTAGTGTGTTCATCTTAGAAGAGAACTTTGCAGATTTGCACTCTCATCTCCCACACTTATTTCTCTCCCCTCCTTTCATGTTCCAGAACACGTTGGCTCTCCTGTGCATAGTGCAGTGGGTTAGATAGCCACTTTTTGCCAATGGGATTGGATTTAAATCAATCCTATACAGGCAGAATGGAAGCCTCCTCTGCTCGCTGCCTGTATGCATTCTATGCAAAGTGATTCTGGGTAGTCACAGTTCACTTTCCAATGAACATGGCCAACAACAAAAAACTGTTGCCAATTCAGACCAACTATCAATCTGACTCAGTAATGCTACAGGTGGGTATGCTCGTGTGGTGGTTAGATTACTGGACTAATAATCCAGAGGCCTGGCCTACTAAGCCAGGAAACATGAGATCACAATCCTACCATAACAGTTTGAAAAATTGTGAATTTGATTTAAAAAGTCTGGAAATAAAAAAGCTAGTATTAGTAAAAGTGACTATGAAACTGCTGGCTTGTCATAAAAGTGCAACTGGTTCACTAATGCCTTTTAGAGAAGAAAACTTGCTGTCCTTGCTTGGTCTAGCTTATAAGCAATTAGATGATTGACTCCTAGCAATTGGACAACGAGGGATAGGCAATAAATGCTGACCTTGCCAGTGACATCCACATCTGAGAATGATTTTTTTTTAAGTTGTAAAATGACACTAGGGCAGAGTCCTGTTGTGGCACTGTAGGAGAAGCTTGAGCTCTATATATGATCATTGACCTGATATTACTTCATGCTGATATTGGGTACCTGAAATGACAATGGGTTCCATTCCCCAACTCTGTGCAAAAGATTCACTGGGTAAAATGTTCCCAAGATGCAAATTATTGAAAGTTTTCATTCCTTGATCATTGCATGTGTTATTGACTGGAAACAACACTCCTGCTATTCACTTCATACCATAGCAACTCCCCACACACCTGTTCAAACAATATCACTGTACACTCCTATTAATACCAGCTCCACCGTTTCTCCTTGTATATCAATATCAGCTGTTGAACTACAGTCTTTTTTTTAACATAATGTTTTTTGGAAAACACATTATATGCTGCTTTGTCTTGTTGCTGTCAATAACATTTCTGTAGTTTAACAAAGACTGACGCTAAACCGGATAGCGTTGGGCTAGCTATGGGTGGCACTGCCTGATTGCAAATCCTTTGACTGTCACAGGTGTTACTCAGTATTCTATCACACATTTCCACAATAAATGACAAGTGCTGTTTGTTTTGCAACAAAATGTGAACATACATTGGAAACTCGACCTGTAAACATTGTCTCTGCTGTTTATTTTTTTAAAAGTTTGCATTCCCAGTACACACCGGGCAGAGAGAAATCGATTTGGAAGGCCAAATTGCTATTCACAATTGTACGGAAGCCACTTCCAGATATCTCTCGATTGCAAGATATCCAATATGTTGCTAAGATACAGTAGCTATGATTTACTTCAAGGTGTTTAAAATGCAGCTAAAGATAGCTTGAAGTAAATGCAAAAAGATGCAATATGTATTTCATAACATCTGAAAAATTCATGTTTATGATTCAAAATGATTTCTATATATCCTTAGATTTGTTTTCCAAAATGGGTCAATTTACGGTGAACAATATGAAGTAGCCTTATTATTTCAATGATATGGTAGCATTTATCAACGGTGAAAATCTCCATTATCACCTGCTACTGATACAACCCAGCCTCACTTTCTTCATTGTACCCAAATACATTGGGTGCAATGTCCAATGTCAAAGCTTTCCTTTCTTTCCAAAGTCCTGGACTGTGTCATGGCCCCACAACCATAATAATCAGAAATTACATTTCTATAATGTCTTTCACAACTTCAGGATCCTCCGAAGTGCTTTGCAGCCAATGAAATACTTGTGAACTGTAGTCATTGTTGTACTGTAGGAAATGTGCAGTTAATTTGCACAAAGCAAGCTTCCACAAACATCAATGAGATAATAACCAGATCATCTGTCTTAGTGATGTTGGTTGAGGGTTAAATTTTGGCCAGGACAGCGGGGGAGCACCCTTGATGTTCTTGCAAATAGTGTTGTGCGATCTTTTACGTCCACCTGAGAGGGCAGGCAAAGACTCAGGTTAACATCTCATCCAAAAGACAGCACCTCCAACAGTGCACTGTTCCCTCAGTACTGCACTGAAGTGTCAGCCTAGACTATCTCCAGATCACATGCTTTAACTTTCCCACCATTCCCTGTTTGAGACCATGCGATCTGCTTTCTATCCTGCTCACAGTGCTGTGACTGTGGCTCACAGATTTTCCTCCTTGGTCACTTTACTGTTTTTGATATTTTGACTATTCCATCCTCCTCCATCTTTCATTTGCATTCCACCTCAGTGGCACTGCCCCTTGTGATTCTGCTCATACCTGATGCACTGAAGCCATCACAATGTAGTCAATGGCTTAATCTCCACTATTTTCTGCAGTCTTACATGGCTCCATGCTCAGTGCCCTTCTCTTCGCCACTTATATATTACCCCTCAGCAATGTCATCAGAAAGCATGGAGTTAACCTCCACGTGAGCACTGACAACATCCAGCTGTATCTCTCCAACCCAAAGATTTTTCCTAAACTCTCTAACAGCCAGTTTGATGCATATATACCAATAGATAATGAGTTGCACCCACCAATAATCTGGAGAGATGTTTACACAAAGATTTCCTGTGTCAGCTCATTTGTACAGCCTTTGGAGTAGTGATTGGTGTGAAATATAAAAGTAATATGTAGGGATGCATTAAAATTAAAGTGCAGTCTTTAAAAAGCCACTTCTGGCTGCAGATCGCAGCAGCAGAGTGGGGAGCAGGAGGTACATAAAGAGCATTGCTTGGCTCAGTCAGCTATCTTGACTGGATTTTTCACGACTATTTTTGTGCCACTTTACAAAAATGTCTGACACAGGACAACCTGCAAGCAAAGAGGGGACAAGGGCACAGCACAGAGGTAGAAAGGAAGATCCCACAATTTCACAGATCCCAAACTGCAAACCTTCCTCGATGAAAGAGAGCAGTAGAGAGAGTGCTTGGTGTTTGTGGCAGAAATCCTCCCAAAAAGGTCACACATGTCATGTGGAGAAAGGTCTCACTCCCATGTACCAACTCAGCTATTTCTACCCAAAGGGAATTAGTATTAATGAGGATATGGCACCAGGTGTCACAAAACATGAAAGAACTGAAGGAGTGGGTGAGGATGTGTCACCTTCCTGCTGAGGGCTCAGGAGAAGGTTGCCTTTGGTTTTGGAGTTGTGGGACCCAGAGCTCATGGGTACTTTCCTAAAAAGGATGTTTGAGGAACATTGTACTTACACGCAGGCGCCAAGAACAATCTCCGTGTCTTCAGCTCTCATTTGTGCCAACATCACTGGAATCTGAAGTAGACCCCACTAAGGTGCAGACAGGGCCCAGTCAGGGCTGCCATTTCCACAGATGCACACACTGCAGCTCTGATGGCAAAGGGGAAAAATTAGGCAGTACTTTACCTGGCAGCTTCCAGATCACATGGCTGCGTTCCATGCTGCTGTTTCTTGGGGCCTTTGGGATCTGATAGCCCCCATTACATGAGCCATCCAGCTGATCCTGGGTGATGCTGGTCCCAGTGGCATGGTGACAGCTGGAGTCGACCTGCTTGATGCTTCCATCTCTCATATTAGCAGCACATGCCAGGCCTCCAGACTTCCCCCTTGGAGAATCACACCAGTGGAACGTGGGAGTGACCAGGCTGCCTAGGGACACGCTCCAGAGCTGTGGCTCCTTCCCTAGAGCAAGTTGCCATATGAGGAGAGCCACTTGGGTCCCATGACTCTGTTGTAGAGAAACAACAACCAACCACCTCAGTGATACTGGACTTCAGGTTTCACCTAGAAGAAGCACTAGAATATATGATTGAAGGATACATGTAAACACCCAGCTTAAGAACAGTGTTAAGAAAGTGTAGGTTACTTTATGTTCACTTTAAACGTTATTGTAATAGAAATAGAATGTGAACCAATATGACATTTTGTTTTTCATTGAGTTACAGTCTTATAGGGAAGTACATAATTATTTGGTGCAGACTTATTCACACAATGTGATGATTATTGGAATATTCATGTAAAGGCAGAAGGGGTTGAGGTGTTGCCATGTTGTAGGATTGGTAGTTCATCAAGCGAATGTCTTTATTATTGAATGTAGTGGAGTAGGAGGTAAGGCTGTGGTGACAAAGATAGACTGTGTTAAAGTGTAGGATTCATTGATCAGATTAGCTTTGATGGCCCATGCAAGTCACAAAGGACTCCTCAGGGTAGACATTATCGTGACGCTGTCCTCCATATGGTTGTGCCTCAGAAGCTTGGTATGCCATCCCAGCAATGTCCAAGCCCAATACCTCTTATATGACCAAGTTGTGCAGAGATCAGCAGGCAACAACAATGCATGTCACACAAGCTGAAGCATACTGCAGAACCCCTCCAAACCTTTCTAGGCATTGAAAGTGTACCTTTAACACCCACATGGTCATCTCGATGACTGCTCTTGCAGAGATATATGTCTTATCACAATTATCGTTAACAATCACAAGCCATCTATTGGTGTAATTTTATTCCCTAAAGAGCTCAAGGGGAGCAGAATTTCAAAGGATGAATGAATTGTGACAACTTCCAGCATGTCACATTGATATTTTATGTGTTCAAGGGTTGGAAGCCCTTCCTGTTGAGGATGTTGAGGAAGTTTTCTGTAGGAGTTCACAAAGTAAGGTGGGTGGCATCGATTGCATCCCGGGCCTTGGAAAACCTATCAACCCCATAAAACTGATGGCCCTATTTGGCTGTTGCTTTGATGTGATTCCAAAGGTATTGAATTCCTCAGCTCTTCTATATAGCGCATCAGTCATCTGCAAATGCATGCCCATACTGCACTCAGCTGATCCCTCACAGCTGCCTGAAATAAGCCTATGAAATTGGAGTACAGTGATCACCGTCATAGACACAAAGAAGTAATGAGAGCAGATGACCATGAATCTAGGTGGCAGGTCTGTGCTGTTGGCTCTTTAATGAAGTGCACTTTTCTCACGTACAACTCCTCACTAAGGTCCACATATCATCTGTGTTTGCTTGTATATCCTAAGGGAATGGAGGTTTGGGGGAGTGGCAGGGAATAATACTTGGTGTGCTGCATTCTGCTTATATGTTGCCTGATTCTCCTTTGCTTCATTGTGTGCTGCTCATCTCCTCTCCATGATAATGGCAAGGGAGGGTATGCCGGTAGGCGTGTTCTACCTGCTCCTGAAAAACCCTTACTGTAGGTGGAGGATGAAAATTACCTGGTGGTCTCACATTGTTCGAAGCTATGAGAAGCTCGTCCAAATCTGCACGTGCAAAAACCAAAAAGACCATTGATAGTACTTGTTCCAGCCTGCAGATATCACTACTGAAATTCTCTGGACTCTTCAGGTTCAGACACTCTGTATTTTCATCCCTCTCAGCCAATCGTGGCAAGAACGTCACCTTATGATTCAGAGTCTAACTTCCCCAAAGATCTTTGAGTGCAAAATATAACAACCTAGGAGTAGACCATTCAGTCCCTCGAGCCTGTTGCACCATTCAGTTAGATCATGTCTAAGCTGTACCTTAACTCCATCTCGGTGCCCCACACTCCTCAATTAAATGACCATTTAATCTTCTATACCCAAGGAATGTAAGTCTAGTTTATGAAACCTGCCCTCATCATTTAACCTTTTTAGCCCAGGGAATCAGGAAACTAGGGACTGAATTTTATAAGCCCCCTCACGTCAGGGGTCATGGTGGGGGGTCCGGAAACACTTTCAGGAGAGGAGTGCCACAAGCCTCGATGCTGGGAAGGCCCCGCCCCATTCTTTCGGCGGCGGCGAGGCCTCGAGGTGACCCCCCCTGCCTCTGGGCGCAAAGTCCTCATTAACATATTTAAATAGATGATAATAAAGAAATAATGACCTACCTTTCCGCGACAGCCGTCCCATGCCGATATTCCGGCCAGCAGCCGGAAGTCCCGTGCCATCGGATCTCCGTTTGGAGGTCTGAGGCAGAACACTGGTGGGGAGGGGGAACGAGTGAAGTTTTCAGGGAGGGGGTAGCGGGGAAAGCTGTTTCAATTGGCTGAAGGGATGGTGGGAAGGGTTTGAAGGGCAAAGATCTGTACGTTTGGGGGTGAAAGGTTGGGACCGGCAAAACAGTGTTTTCGGGGTGGGGAGTGGGGGTGGGGAAGAGGGAAATTAAAAACTTGTTAGGTCTTGGGGGGGTGGGGGGTGGAAGAGGGACTTCATTCATTTTTTGATTGTGAAAATTGAAAGCAAAGTTGCATTTCATTTTAAAAACGTAAATGTCTTGTAAGGGCTTGAAGCCCTTTATAAATGGCACCGGCACCTGCGCGGTGGTGCCAGATGCCGTTGCCGGGGATGGAGCGCCTGCCCCCTCTACTTCATCGGGGGCGGTCATTCCACCCCCTCCATGTTAATGAGACATGGCGCAAAATATCGCAGTGGCTCCATGGCGTACACCGCAGCAAACTATTAAACTCCAGCCCTCTGAGTTGCAGTGACAGCAGCCTTCATTATATGCAAATGAGGGCACTTGAGACTCGGTGGACAGATCATGGGAAGGGAGGAAAAACACAAGTTATTTGGGAGGGGGACTGATCTTGCAGAATGAAACCACCGTAAATCGCTCTGTTCAATTCATCTGCTAAAACAAATTACTCGCCCCAATTATACATTGAGGTTTTACTGAAAATGGTGTGTAATTTCCAGGCCTATGTCTGGCACATGTCCCCAACTTTCCTTATTGCAGGTGGATTATCCTAAAGTTTTTTTTATAATAGGTTCTTAGGATCAGGCGTCACAGGCAAGGCCTGCATTTGTTGCCATCCTTAGTTGCTTTGCGAAGGTGGTGGTTTGCTGCCTTCTTGAGCTGCTGCAGTTCATTTGGTAATTTTTGTTATTCCTCATAGCACTTTGATACGGCTGAGTGGCTTGCTAGGCCAATTTAAAGGGCAGTTAAGAGTCAACCATGCTGGTGTGGAACTGAAGTCACATACAGGCCAGGTTTCCTTTCCTAAAGGATATTAGCGAACCAGTTGTGCTTTTACAACATACTGACAGCTTCATGATCACATTTACTGATACCAGACTTTTTCTTATTCCATATTTTTGAAACTTAATTGAAATTCCCAAACTGCCATGGTGGGCTTTAAACTCACATTCTCTGGATTATTGCCCAAGCCTCTGAATCACTAGTCCAGTAACATAAGCACTACACTACAATAATGCAAATTGAGCAACATGATTCGAGTCAATGGAACGGTGTTGTATTACCTACCAAATCCTGAATTGTTTACACTCAAAGTTTGGAGCCTTGTTTAATCTTTCAAAATAATCTTCAAAGTCTACATTACCATGACTAAAATTAATTTGATTCCAAAGGACTATGGTAGCAGTTCTGTATCATGTTTAAAAATATTACCAAGCCTTGCATTGTTTTTCTCCTTGTATTCTGTTCCTACCTAAATTAGACCATCACATTCGGTACTATTCCCTTCAATCTGGGTGACGGATGAGCCAGTCTGGTTAATAAACATCTTTATGTTTGACTTACCAGGAGGTGGACTTGACCAGTATGTGAACAGATCACATGCTCAGTTTTCTCTTCAGATGACTGGGTCGAGGTTGGCAAAATCTCTCTCTTAAAGAAGGCTAAGTGCAAATGACCCACACTTGAACTCTGACTTTCTAACTGCATAGTAATAGTCACCAGCAATGTTTGCTCAGGAAAGCAAAAGGAAAATAGATAAGGGAAGATGTGCTTGGCATTTGAATCAAGCCATATCTTACAGAAGTTGGGAAGGTGATCTGATGGACAAGGCGGCTAGTGGGATAGGAGAAGAAGACAAAAAGAATCCTGTTGTTGTCAATGAAGAGAGTAGGAATGAGACTGCAGACAGGGAAAACAGGACGGATGGAATCAAGGAACCTGTCAACCACAAATAAAGGAAAATCTCAATGAAAAAAGGAAGAAAAGATCATTACAGAAACTCTAGTGCAGAAACAGTGATGTCGCCAGACCAGATACAATGGAGATGGAGAAAACAGTGAAATATTCTTCAGTTTGGAAAAAACAGAGAAAAAGCATAAATCTTGAACTTTTAACAGATCTGCTAATGAATTCGGCACTCCCATTTGCTAACTGGAGGAATTACAAATTTTGTAGTTGTCAATTAAACAGTAGCAACTAATCCTGCAATAATGATCTTTCCAGACTTCTAAAACAGTCTGTGAGCCATGTGACTCCAACAATTTTGCAAATCTCTAGAATCTAACATTGGCAGTGAAAAATGGCTCAACAATTGCAGTGCAAAGTCATCTTCAGCTACATAAACTTTGCAAGCATTGGCTGAATACAATTATGGAGAAACAGCCATTTAACATGCAAAGAAGTTGTTGCTACCATGTCAATGCTGTTTCTTCTACTCAGGGGACCTGACAGGTCTGTAAGAAGATGCATAATATAAAGGTAATTAATATTACTATAAAGTTTGTTATGACCAGGTGAGAAAGGGTTCCACTCAGCCTTCACCTGGTCTTACTGTAACAGGGTTTAATTTTAAACACACTGTGTTTTTAGCTCCCCCTTAGTGAATCCTTATTCACTAACTTCCAATTATAAGGCAAAGAAACTAGCCAATCAGGTTTTCTTAGGTTTAAAGAAATAAGGTTGAACTTTATTAAACTTAAACTTTAATCGGTTAACGCCTACGGATATGCGATGTGCCCACACTAGCATGCATACGCGATACAGACATGCAGTTAGATACAGAAAAGAGCAGAAGAAATAAAGTGGAAAAGTTTGAGGCAATATCTGAAGATTATTTTAGTTACCGTTCTTTGAGCTCGCTGTAAAGTCCTTGATTGTAGGTAGGTCTTGCTTTTCGTTGGGGCCCAGTATTCTTCTTAAACCTTGTTCGATGTAGGAGGCTTTTTTCTCTTGAAGTTCATGTGTCTTCAGTGGGTCCAGAGGCTTGTGAGAAAGAGATGGGCGCAGATAGGAGTGGTCTTCTCACTCCAGGAGCAAACAGTCTTTTTCAGTTCAACTCTTTGTACAATTCAGAAAAACCCAGGTTGGCAAGCAGGTTAGTCATGAGACTAGCTCGTTTGCCCACGTCTGTTTGTGGATTCTCTTGTCTTAGCTGAGAATGTCTCTTCTTACACACAATACCTGGTGCTCAAAGTCCATTGTGGGTTAAATTGGAGCCGGGAATAGCCCCTTTGTCCCTCCAAGCATTATCTGTTGGTATGCAAATGTTTTTTCCAGCCATGGCTGATCTGTTTAACAAGTCATTTCCTCACTCCAGCAACGGTTTAAAATCAATGTTCATATGACAAAATTAATATGCCTCATTCTTGGCAGATGGGGGGATCTGCATGACTCGTTTAAAAAAAAACTGTATTTATATAGCACCTTTCATGACCTCAGGACATCCCAAAGCACTTTAGTTGATGAAGGACTTTTGAAGTAGTCACTGTTGTAATGCAGAAAACGTGGCAACCAATTTGCACACAGCAAGATCCCACAAATATTGATGAAATAAATGACCAGTTTTAGTATTAGCTGAGGGATAGGTATTGACCAGGACACAGGGAAAACTTCCCTGTTCTTCTTCAAGGAGTGCCATGGGATGTTTTATATCCACCTGAGACCACAGATAGGGCCTTTATTTAACATCTTATCTGAAAGACAGCAGCTGACAGTGCAGCACTCCCTCAGTACTGCACTGATTGTGTCAGTCTGCTTGGATTAGGTGCTCAGGTCTCTGGAGAGAGGCTTGAAGCTATGACTGTCTGATTCACAGGTGAGAATGCTGCCCCTGAGCCACAGCTGCCACTTTGGTTACAGAAACTTTGAATTTCTGTAGTATTCTCACTTTCCAATGTGCCTCTACAGCTGCAGAACTTTACACGAGCCAATTATTTCTGATCTTTAGTGAGTCCTTAACAATTCCCATTGGCCTTTCCCAAGTCTTTAATGGGCAGTGATAATTATAGCATTTACACTGATTCCTGCTGATATTCCAGCAATTTTTACGCACATCCACTTTATTTCACATTTTTATGAACAGAGGAAAATCAGCTGTGGAATCTTTGCAGAAGAAATATAATCCAAGTAGTGGCAGGAGTCTGTGGGCTTGTACTAGATATGTATTCATTGCCAAAGATGATGAAAGAGAAGTTCAGGACGGAGCTGACTGATTATCATGTTTAACCTTTTATTGACTGACTAACTGACTGGCTGGCAGCAATCCTATTCCATTTTTGGGTTGGCTTTGGATCATTTTTGTAAATTTAGACCCATCACAACTTGTCCTCAAAAGGAAGACTGATCTGGGTTCACTTGAACTAAATGGACCTGTGCCATATGTGTTCAAAGAAGATCGCAGCCAAGTAGGATCATTCGATGATTTTGGACTGCTGTTGGCATCTGAATTGCAGGAACCATTTAATCCTTTGCAGCACTAAGAATGATAAAAATCTACATGTCATCATTCTAACTTTTCTTAAGATGAACGGACCAAACTCATGGCTGGAGTAAAGCTAAACTAAACCAATAGATTCTTTGGGGGCAATTTTAACCTAACATGCCCAGCAGGAATTCCACAGGATTGGGTGGAACACTCCACCCAATATTGCTCTCCATTGACTTCAAAGGATAGTAAAATTGGGCAGGGTGTGAAACAGTGTCGCACCAATCTCATTACCTTCCTGACAGGTGTGTTAGGTTACAATTGCCTTTCACCTATGGGTCGCATCAACTTTTCTGGCACATAATTCCATGGGAAAATGGAATTGATGCACTGCTGAGGAGCTTTTAAACGTCCTTTTCTGCTGCTTTAGGGAACTGCATTTTCTAGTCATCTATGAGCTTTCAATCTGGGGTCCCTTGGTGCTTGGGGATTTTGGGGTTTTGTGATGTCATCAGGTTTCTGTATTTCTCAATTTACTGGCATGTTACTTATGTTGACATAGACAAATTTTACAATATTTTCTGGTACGTTTTCCTTTGGATAGCTGCCAATGACTTTTAGAAGTTAAGGCAGGGGTCCCAGGAGTGTGCAGTCAGTACCCATGATGTCAGTGATTGTGCAAGTTCAGTATTTGTAACAGTTCATCTCATATCCCAAGACACAGGAAAATATTTTATAGTACCATAAACCCATGTCACAATATTTTAACTTATCAATCATACATTTCTACATTATCTCCATTGACAAAGCCTCCCAGGGATTCCATTGCAGACAATAATTATGAATCTGGAAGATGATATTTTACAAACAGAAGTATAGTCTTCCTTATGTCCCAAACTGATTGTAAGAATGAAAGATATGCTGTTAATGTTTAGCGCTTTTTAAGAATTCTTGTGCTATAAAGATTTACAATTTATGTCAGAATTGGGGCCTTAATTCATCAAACACATTTGGTGCAAAGGTCCAAGCATTTACAGTGATTTCATATCAGGTTATTGTGCACACTGGGCTCTGTAATCTTCAGACCTAAGTGGCCCGTAATGTGGGGACAGACAAGGAGCAGTGTTCAATGTGCACCATCACTACAAACAGCAGATATTGCATTTTTATCCCTATAGATGTTTCTTCCTAAGTATTTGCTTCTTTCCATTTATGTCTGCGTTTGTCTATTTTTATGATTGCTTGAAGAAAGTACAATGAAACCAATTACTGTATGCAGCCTGAAAGAGAGCAGGTGTATCAGGAAAGACTGAACAGGCTGGGGCTCCTTTCTGTAGACTGATGGGTGACCTGATAGTGATCTTTAAGATTATGAAAGGGTTTGATAGGGTAGACATAGAGAAGATGTTTCCACTTGCAGGCGAAGCCAGAACTAAGGGCATAAATATAAACTAATAAATTCAATAGGGAATTCAGGAAAAAATGTCTTTACTCAGACTGGTTGGAATATGAAATTCGCTACCACAAGAAGTAGTTAAGGTGACTAGCATAGATCCATTTAAGAGGAAACTAGACTATCATATCAGTTAGAAAGGAATAGAAGGACACGTTGATTTGGTTAGATGACAGAGTGTGAGGAGGCTCATGTGGGAGCATAAACACGGGCATGGACAAAATAGTCTGTATCTGTGCTGTAAGTACTTCATTTTGCAATACTTTGTAATGGTATCTTTAAGGAAGGAAGTGCTTGATAAACCCGCCCCAATCCTTTTGAGGATTCAATGTGTCATTCAGCAGTGCTTTTCCAGAATATTCCTATTTGAACAGTTGTCAGTTTTCAACAATGAGAAATATACATGACTACACTTAGACACTTGTAATTAACACTCAAGATACTCTTGTATATTTATAATGCTATTTTTTGAAATTCTATACAATGAAGAAAATTACAAAATGGGACATATTCCTGGTTTCGAATGAGACTCATTTGGTAGCAATTTTGCAGCAATGTCAGGAGGTTGTGGATACAAGGACTTGAGCACATAATCTAGGTTTGATACCTCAATGCAGTAGTGAGGGAGTATCGCATCACCGTCTTAGAATTACATGTTTAAATGACAGATGGGACCTCTGTTTAAGAATTTTTATGGTGTTTTGGCCAACATTCCTTTCTCAATCAACACCAGGAAGCAAAACAGATAAACTGGTCATTTATTCATTGACTGTTATATTTTCCAGCATATTAATAGAGATTGCACATCAAAAAGTTATCCGTTGGATGTCTTGAGGATGTGACAAGGAACAATATAAAAATCAAGAACTTTCATTATCTATAAAATATATTAAGGATCTTTTTAAATGTTGTCCTCCTTCATGTAACTTCATTATTGCAGCCAAGAGTGTTACTTCTACTGGAGAAAACAGAGTGATGTTTATGTTTTAACCCTGGGCTTTTCCTGCTTAAGTCACCAAATTTTACTTAATTTTCTTGATCTCTTTCTTTAATTTCTGCCTCTTTTTCACATTTATAATAACCTACTTAGACAATATAGAACAGGGCAGGGTTAGCACAAGTTTTCTGTTGCACAGGACAAACTTAATCCAAAAACATTCTTAAAATAAGATAGAGAAAAAAAACATGCATTCATATCGTGCCTTTCATGACCTCAAACCGTCCCAAAGGGCCTCCCACCCAATGTAATGCTTCTCAAGTGTAGTCACTATAGAAATGTAGGGAAACACAGCAGCCAATTTGCACGCAGCAGGATTCCACAAAGAGCAATATGGTAGATGATCAGATAATGTTTTAGTGATGTTGGTTGAGGGTTATATGTTGGCCAAAATGAACTCCCCTGCTTTACTTTGAAATAGGTGCACATGAAAGTTGCCATGACACTTAAGAGGTCAGACAGGACCATAGTTTAATGTTTCGTCCCTAAGACAGGACATTAGCTTTTTGCTTTCTTGAGCTTTGTCATTTTAGCATCTAGAAAACTTAACTTGCCAATAAAGAACAGAACAGATTTAGCACAAGAGGACAGAAGGAAAATAAAATGTCCTTAAGTCTCAGAAATCTAAAGTACTCTTCAAAAAATACTATATTTTGTTTTCTGGGTATTTCCATAAAATGTTTTCTGTTTATTATTTCATCATTCACAATCTTTTCTCAAATTTAAACAGTTTGATCAATTATTTTTATCTGCCTAACTCTATAAAATATTAAGTCTAACGTTACAACTTTTTTTAAAATAATTTTTTATTACCGGTAATGATTTCAGGATACTGCTACTTAAGAGCAAGATAACAAGGTCAGTGTTGAAGAAACACTCTGGTAGCTCATTAAAGATTAAATTGGTATTTTACAGAAGATATTTCATGTTTTAAGACAAATCGATGTTAAATCTGGACTAACAAAAACGAATTCAGATTTGTGCTTTCTGAATGGATGATAACACGTTGGAAGTACAAAACCAAAACATTGATACGTTGTTGATCTGGAGAATGTGATAGTGTCTAAACCGCTAGTCACCCCGCATATTTCGCTTCTTGTACAGTCTATTGGCTATTAATTACTAATGGAAATGTGTTTGCAATTCATATACACAAGCGTCAGACGGGAGGTAACTAGCAAGAAATAGTTAAATACTCTGACACTGCCGTATTTTTTCCTGGACATCACTCGCCTGTAGGGGGCGGAATTGAACGTAAAATTCTCCCCTGTTTAACTTAGTTGCCGTTATTCTGGTGTACTTCTACTCGAAGCTTTCCGTAGAGTTGGGATTGGGACGATACCCATTATTGGAGGCCCCCAGTGGTGCATTTAAAATTCATAAATCACCAGTCTATCTATAATTGTTTCTCCGTGGGCGTGTGAAAACATATACTGCCGAATGCATCCAGATGTCTGTGGACAGAAAACAAAGCCCACTGTGGTACATTAGTCAAACAGCCACCCTTTAAAAGGAATGGGAAAAATTGCCTGTAAAACGACTTAGAACAATGTTTTGCCCGACTTTAAATACAATTATCTTGTACCAGTTTTCTTAATTTCTTTCATTTTCATCCGTGTTTTTTTTTCTCTTGCTCTCTGTATTTGTCTGGGTTTACACAGTGTTGAAGAATGCAACCCTCCCTCCTTTCGGACACAGTTACAGTTTGGTACCTGTAACATCTTGCACAGATGGATCCAGGTGTGATTTTGCACTGTACAGGTATTTGCAACTACACCCTCATCTGTCAGCTATTAGAAAACAATGCCCAATAAATTACCACACCCTACTGTCCTGCTACCTCCACACAGACCCTGGTGTCAAAAGACCATCAGCTATGTAACCCACGGCTCAATGACACAAATCAAACCTATGGTGTTCAGTTCCAACAAGATCTATCAATCGTACAAAAAGTAGGTGAGCCCAAATGTGATCTTGTTATAAATGGTCTCTAAATGATGATTCAACCGTGCAAACCTGATTTTAGGAACCTTATCAAATCGCTGTTCTAATCTCTCTCTCCCCCCCAACCCATTATTAAATTAGATCTAAATGGTTCTGCGTGCCCATCTTTATACAGATCCAGCCCAGCCCAGCCCGAGGACCAGGTCAGGCTGCAAATCAGATCAGATCGTTCGGAATTAATGAAAACATTCTGCTTAACTCCCACTTTACAGCACTTCCCAGACACCAGACAAAGATGAAAGCGCTATGCCAGTCACTAATGGTTTCGATCCCTCCAACTCGAAGTCCGTTATTCATGGAAACAATGCATGAAGCCCAAAATCGCACCATCTAACCATAATCCAAGCTACAAAACTGCCGTCCTTTCATCCTCCTTAAACGCGTGTGGAAATTTCACCCCACTCCAGTTTTACAACCCCAACATAACAAACAATCCAAACTGCAGGAGACATCTCCTGTCTGTCTAAGATTTCTCTTGCAGAGATTCTGCTCCTTCTGTGCTGTAACCATTCCATGGTTCCGATCATCACAACGAATCTAAACACCAACTAAACCCATGTGCTTCATACCTTCTGCAATAGCTTATATCGGTTTCTGACAGGCTGCTACGCAGTCCTAATCAATCCAGTTTACACCGCATTAGTCCAATAAAAATATTCCAGACTATGCAGTTATTCAAAAATGTTCATCTCTAAATCCAATCAATCCCTCATTAAGCTAAAAGAAAATCCAGTCAAAACATGTTTCCAATCCCTTATGTCAACGCAGTTTCGAACGATCCGAAATCACAGAACCCAACCAAGAGCTGCTCGCTCTCTAAACCCACTGAGAAACACCGGGATACAGTCACAATGTCCCACACTGTGCAGTCACTCAAAAACTCCACACCACTCTCGGCGCGTCAGCACTGAGCGAACATCAGGCGAAAAACACTTCTTAAAATACTCTCCATTTCTTTGCGGCTAAGCTTCGTGACAGATAACACTTCAGGTCATTAAAAACTATTCCATTTCAGGCCTCTTTTGTGCCTTCCAAATTCGAACTTCTTAAAATTGTCGGAATTAATTCAAATATAAAATGGTTAGTGTAAGGCCAATGACTTTTGTTCAGAGCCAAAGAATAAAGATTGCCGAATTGAATATGCGAAAGTAGTGCTGTAAAAGTATAAGCGAATAACATCTCGCCTCGTCAGACATTCTCAATACCACCTCTCCGAAGGGTCACCCACCTCAAACTATTTCCATCAGTTCGATGAATGAGGCGGCACGATCAATTTCAGAAATAGGGAAAATGTCATTTTGTTCAAATATTAAATTGTTACACCATAAATTAATAGTATTCGTTGAAAAATCAGTAATTTGTGGCGTGCAGATTCAGAGGTTGGGTCGCAGACTATATTGGGAGTTACACAGAGCAAAATATTTATCAACTTTTTTTTTAAAGGGAATTATTTAGAGATTCTAGTGTACCTGACAATACTGCTTGAACAGTATCATTTTAAATTATAAATCGGTCTCAAATGAACCTTTTCCAGTCAGTTAACGGGAGAACTGGGAATTATTTAATTTTCCGCAACCGTCCGCCAGACCCAGGGAAATGTACAAACTTAACTGGAATGTAGGGATGAAATAAGTGAAATTACATTAGTCATACTGTTAAAATTTCTGATTATGTCTTAACAAAGTTATCAAATTGAATATTAAATAACGCTCAATTCATTTTGGATATTTTCCCCTATTGCCTCCGGCCTTGTGCTAACCTCTCGGCACTTTATCTGTAACTGCCGGCTCCACCTGAGCAACCGATACAATTTCAGTCAATGATTCATTTTTGAATACGGATTCTCGTATGCACATCACTTTCAATGAAGGAGGCGGGAGAAATGAAAGAAACATGGTAAAACTGTACAAAAATCTTTTTTTAATAAAAAATATCTTATAATTACAATGATCTATTAAAGCATATACATTTCCACGTACACTCATAAAGAACATCTTGACTATGTACAGCAGATTAAGATTCGCCGCCCATCCCGCCTTGTACTTCTATACATGGTGACATTTTTAAGCTTTTTTTAAATCGGGGAATCGACACTCCCCTGGTTCGACCCAGTCGTCTACTTAAAACAGATGACATAACATCTGGAAGATTCTGCTGGATTAGTAAAAAGCGTGAGAAATCAGTTGCTTTTAGTCGATGAAACTTTCTACTTCTCTCCTAGATGGGATTTCGCTGGTCTCTTCCGCCTTCCGATGCGTAGTCGACCAACCTGGCGAAGTCACTCGATTTACTCCCCCCCCCCCCCACCACCCCCCTTCCCCCCCAAGTGTGCCAAGATCTTTTTTTTTTATAAGTCAGTGGCTATAACGCTGTGAGCAGTAGAGAGATAAGACGTGGTTTGGCAGGAAACCCTCTCAGGATGGAGTCCGTTGGACAGGTTTTTGGCGTTGATCGCAAGGATTAGACTTTTTTTTCCTTCTTTTTTTTCTCTCTTCCCCCTCTCTGGTCTGTGTGTATGTGTGTGTGTGCGAGATTCTCGGGCACACCTGTATAAGAAAAATGAATAGAGGGGGTGTGTGAAACACTCAGCTCCAGACTGCCTGGCGCCATCAACACAACACAAGGCATGCTTGATCAGCAACCCAAAACAAATCAGGGTCAAACAGCAGCTCCAAAACCCACCAGTACAAAACTTCAAACAGGGACAGCTGCATGCTACTCGTACAGTTTTGTTTTTTAAAAAAACACAACGGCAAAGTTTACTTTTCATGTTAAATATTCGCCGTTATTTAAAGCAAAAGTGAACATTAAACAATAAACAGTATTGGCACTCACCTCACACAGCATCACATCAGCGGCACAGAATGCTGTCCTCTTGTCTTCTGACTTTAGACCCAGCCTGCAACACAAAGAAAAAATACTGAGTATTTCTGGCAGTGTGCGTTTTATCTTTGGCAAAAAGACGGAATTTGAGCAGCACTTTCGCATTGGTTAAAAATGCAATGCTGAGAACTACACGTCGTCTTGTCCGCATCATACAGAGTTACGTGTGTTATTTTCTAATACTTACATTGTCCCCTTCACTTGACCAGTGTTCCCGGCTTTAACAAAACGGTGGAGATAGGATTGAAAATAACCCAACTACCACAACCCTTCCAAAAAAGGCACCACTGAACGGGCCTGTTTTCATCGTTACACATCCTCCCTCGCCAACCTTGTATAGTTCTGACAAGACAAAACGCCTCTGTTGCCTTCCTGTAATTTCCATCGAAATTGTACCTCGTGAATTAAGAAATGTGCCACAAAAAGAATCACGTTTCCTGTTGTATTACACCCCGCAGTAAACTGAAACGTGTTCCAAGGTACAATTAATCCGCACTTCTATAAATATATATATATTAAATAAAACTGCATCACTTTATTATGGAATTTCTGTTCCGTTTCTGGGTCACAGCATCTTGTAGAAGCGCTGCTTATATTTTTTATGTAGGCATCGATCCCACAATCTTAGCAGTTACTGTAGTTAACATTTCACTAGAAACATGCCATTAATGTACACACTATCACATGCCTGTAATCCTGCAGGAGTTCCCACTGGTGGTAGAGAACAGACAATGGGACACGATAAGCGTCTTTTCCCCTTCTCCCATACAGTAAGAATGACGAACACAAGGGAAATACGAGTAGCCTTGATACTTGACATTACAAAGTGCTTAGCTCTTAAAAAGAACTTCAGCCATTTATTTTTAATAAATTTTTGCTTGCAATCAAGTTAAAACAAACCAAAAAATACTAGTGCTGTTGTAAGATTACTGAGGCAGAGATTGCTTTTAAAGAGATGCAGTTTTTGAGTGAAGTTTTGTGACAGCGCTGGGTTCCCTTTTAGTTTACCTGCTCAGTGTTGAGAGCTGTCAGAGGATTCCGGGGCGCCGACGCACAGATCGCCGGCTGCGGTCTCACTAGAGCCGGGTGCGCCTCCAAAGCCAGCTGCAGATCCAGGATGTAGTCGATCACATGCTGCAGGATCTCCACTTTGCTCACCTTCTTGTTCGGAGGGATGGTGGGGACCAGCTGCTTGAGCTTGGAATAGCAATCCTTCATGTCATACTGCAGATCCAGACACTCCTCTTCCATCTTGCAGCGAGCGATGCTGAGACTGTGCTCCGACAGGCAATGCAATGTCATCTCACCGCATCCTGCTTTCTTCAGAGAAGGGACATCACTCACTGCTTTCATTGCGCCA
Organism: Heterodontus francisci; assembly: GCF_036365525.1. Lineage (NCBI taxonomy): Eukaryota > Metazoa > Chordata > Chondrichthyes > Heterodontiformes > Heterodontidae > Heterodontus > Heterodontus francisci. The sequence goes on from NC_090372.1 coordinate 37,804,891, forward strand.
CTAAATAACACTTCTTTTTTTACTGTAAATAAAAATGCAGATGATTCTGCAAGTTTATTGTCTTATAATTGCAAAAATGCAAATAAATTATATGCCTTAAAAGACCAGGAATATAAACCTTGCTGCCTGATTTTTTAATAAATATATGTATTTTTTTCCCTCTTAAGATTCCGCCACTTGCCTCCAGAGGTGCAAAATTCACACTGAACTAAGTGTGGAGATCGCTATGCCTTTTAACAGCAAGGGGAGATGATTGACAGCTTGTTTATCCAATCAGAGATCACCGACGCAGAAGTCCCAGCTCATTGCACGAATGGAAAGGCACGTTTCATCGACCCGCTGCCAATGCCCGAGGTTGATGCAGATGGGAGGAGTTGGTCACGCAAGGGAAGTGCAAGTGTCAGCGAGGATGTGGGAGTTGCAGCTGCAGAGGTGGTGGTGGAAAGGGTAGAGAAGGAGGGGAGATTCTTTACAAATCTGCTAATTGATCACATGTAGTTCAAGGAAACGGCAAACTGGGGCATCTTTTATATATCATTCACTATGCGTTGTTACAAGGACACGATGCACTGAACCAGAACCGAGCGTACTTTCAGTACCTGAGGAGCGTTCAGCAGCTCCACGCCTCGCTTCGATTCCCCTCTAGTGAAACATTGCTCAGTGTCGGTCAACCAGTGAAAAAAAAATGACTGGGTATACTGTCGTAAATGTATTTTTTTTGTTTAAGTTAACAAGAATACCACTTTGAAACGAGATTCTGCAGTTTAAAATATTTCTGAAAAACATAAGTAGGTGTAAAACCTACGTTTTGCATGGTTAGTTATAAAGGGATTTTTCCATCTTTAATTAGTAAGCTTTTTTCATCTAATACAAATTTATATGGAATGCATTGTCTCTGAAGATATTTTCACTAACTGAAAGTCCACGACTTTTAGTTCGAATGGATGTCTTACTAACACACTACATCTATATTCAGTGCAAAACAGTTTCAAGTATTCACCACGTATTGGAGTTTTACACTAAAGGTATCATTCCTTTACTACTGCAGGCGCATTCCACATATTACATAAAAGGTGCGGTTAATTTCAGGAAACAATTGTTTCACATTTGCTGCGACATTGTGGTTGCAAATGGTATATTTTCCCTTTTGTATTCTTCATAATATTGTACTTAAATTGTACACTGGATGTTCGCTGTTAACTAGTCGTAATTGAACTAATTGTGTGTAACCTGGACCGTGATAAAGACTTCACAAATCTAAGAAATCTCAGTCAACCATGTTTTGAGGATGAGTATCCGGTTACGGTATTAAAAAGTCTAATCTGGAAACGACCAATTTTGGTCGAATTTATGGATTATTTATAAAGATTATAGTGCAGATCATCAACTTGGAAATACTTATTCTAAAGCACTGCATTACTATTCGAATAAAGATCACTCGACCATAACAACAGGTCATTTCTGCGTGTCTGTAGATTAGTTTTGCAGCTCAAATGTGGTCTGTCACAGTCCTGTGCCTACTTGCATGATTGTGTGCTCGCCTATTTGTTTTTGTGTGTCGACGGGCCTCGGTGTATATGCGTGTGTGTGCATTTATGTACGTGTCTGTAGTATGTTTGTGTGGCTTTCCGTGAGTTAGGTATATAAACAAGAGATAGTCATAAACAACACCTAGACAAAAACGGTCATGATACTGGTAATAATGGAGACGTGGGAGCGATGAGCAGGTTGTAATATAAGTTCAGGTTTCAGTATATATAGTAAATCACTAAAGCAAAGCTGGAACAGGATATAAATTTGATGGGAACTCTAAGTTTAGATTAATGCCTTGACATCACTCAAGGGTGTCAATTAGTTAATATTTGTCGATAGATATAGATGGATAGATAGAGAGGAAGAACTGTGGATTTCTATAGAGATAGATAGCTAACCAAAACAAAACATCTTCCAGTTCTGATGAAAGGTTATCTAGCTGAAATATTCTGCCTCTTTCACCACAACTGCCTTAATTACTGTTTACCAGAATTTTCTGTTTTAATGTTAGATAGATGGTAGTAGCTCCTCCCTTGTATACGAGGATGATAGTTGATGCATTGAAGACTGTGCAGCCTAGAATGTTCAAGATATCGTCTACCACAAACCACATATAACCACGCTCCTGAGGTAGGTGAGTTGGAATGGTGGGGGTGGGTGGAGGGTGTGATGGAGGGGTGATGATTCACCTGCTGATCCCTCTGCTGATCCTCCGTCTCTCAAGTCTTGCCTCCACACTGGCACAATTGATAGTCAGAGATAGATAGGTAGAACTAGAGATAGACTGAATGTTAACTAATGCTTTTCTGCCTCTGGTTTGTGTTTGTTCCAATAGTAATGCTCAGTCCAGATGCTAACTGCTTGTGTGTTCCATCTGATTGATAAATAATGTTGCTCAAATGAAAATATTAACAATTGTGATATTTCTATAATAAATTCAATTAAAATAATGTGCAGCTGATTACTAGCAAATTATATGGCCAATGTATACAATGATAATATATAGAATAATTTTACTGGTGCAATAAAGAAAATCAACACTTCCTCTTGTCAAGTTTGATTTAAAATAAAGAAATTGGTGGTTTTTGTAAAAAGGCTCTTAAGAATCTATTCTTGTACCCACTATGACTGCTTTATGTTAGAGTCACATTGCTACATCATAGGCTTAAAAGGGCAATTCATATTTTATTACGATCAATGTGGATTTGTAGGATTAATTGGGTTTCTGAATTGGGTCCCCTTCCAACAATTTTTCTTACTGCAAAAGACAGTTTCTATATGTAGTCCTATACCTATGAACTGAAGTTTTATGTGTGTGATGAATGAGATGTAGTATGCCTCACAATGAACAATTTAACCTTCTACTGATGGGCTATATCAAAAATAGTACAGGTTTCCCACTATACAGTCCTGATCGTTCCATAATGTAAAAAAAATCAAGCATAGGCTAAAACTACTAACTTGAGTGTATTTTAAGATGTAAATTTATACAGCAGCAAAAAAAATCAGGTTATTAGCAATAAAAACAATTGTTTATAACAACAAACTAGCAAATTGTTTCAAAATTAGTATAGAGTTCTTTTTATGGGCCTTTTTAGAGGTCATAGAAATCTGTAACATGACTTCTGTAAGTTTTTTAGAGTTCTGTCTCACCAAAATGATATGGATATACAGGTCAAACGAACCAACTAGAGATGAGAAGCAACATCAAGCTATTTATGCTCAAATAAGCTTTCATGGCAATGTGCTGACTTTAAAACAAAAGCTTTACTACTGGGATTTTCCTAATGGGCCAGCCATTATAGGTAATGGCTCTGTCTTTTTCTTGGAGTGGAAAGCCTACATACATTACTTCTGAAATAAAAACAGGTTAGGCAGCATCTGTGGAAAGAGAAACAGAGTTAAAGTTTCAGGTTGATGACTCTTCATCAGAACTGGGAAGGTGAACAAAATAAAGAGACAAACAGAAATCCTGTTGGAGAGAAGAGCAGAACTTCTTCAAGGTAGGCATTCCTGGAAGAGAAATGGCAATGAATTAAACACTAATACAAAAGCAAATGAAGGGTCATTGACCTGAAACTTTAACTCTGTTTCTTTCTCCACAGATGCCAGACCTGCTGGGTATTTCCAGCATTTTTTGTTTTTATTTCAGATTGCCAGCATCTGCAGTATTTTAATTTTGTATTTCTGGAATTAAACCAATTTCCTTTCTCTTGTTGGAAGTATGTCTGCAAGTAATTAGTATAAAAGGTTGGGCATCATTTTAAAGTAGTACCAACACTCCAGAAAGGATGTATATATGTGCCTCATGGCCTGTATCCCACAATTCTAACCCCTCCCCCCCAAACAGAAAGACAATAAAATTACAATCACAAAGCTGTCAACACAAATCAGTTTAAATTTGCCTTTTCTCCTTTATATTAAAAGGATCTGGCCTTTCTATAATTTAAATAAAAGGATATGGCATGCACATGCTGTAACTCAGATGAGGCTGGGCCTCTACGTGCATTATCAGTGCTACCAAGTAACTGACAATAACCCAGTGATTTCACTTTTGTTACACAATTCTCTCTATTCATTTCTGTTTTTGAATTTGACCTGTATTACAGCAAGAATTGTGCTTACATATTTGTACTACACTTGTGGATTTAGCACCATGACATTTTGTTTGTGATGTTTAGTTTTCTTCCAGTAGTGCTAGTTTGGCTCAACACACAATATGCTTTCTACGATCATGCAAATACTCATCACTACCAGTTACTCAGAGTCAGAGCTGACACAAACAAATTCCCAGGGATCTGTACTGGGCCTCTGCTTTGCACCATATATATATTAATGATTTGGGTGAAGGCATAGAAAGTTGTATATTCAAGTTTTAAGGTCACAGTACATTAACAGGTACAATAAGGTGTGTAGCTGGGAGCAGTAAGTTACAAAAGGACTCAGACAGACTAAGTGAATGTGAAAAACTATGGAAGATGGAGTTCAATGTGGGGGTGTGAGGTCATACACTTTGGATCTAAAAAAGACACATCAGAATATTTCCTTAATGGGGAGAAGCTAGGAGCTGAGGAGTAGCAAAGGGATTTAGGTGTCCATGTACACAAAATCACTGAAAATTAGTGACCAGATACAAAAGGTAATTAACACGGTTAATGGAATGTTGACCTTTCTCAAGTGAGTTGGAACTCAAAAGTGAGAAAGTGTCAGACCCCATCTGCATACAGTTTTGGGCACAGAACCTAAGGAAATATATACTGACCTTGCAAGGAGTACAGGTCTAAGAGAACATGGGATATCGAGAAAAGTTGTGCAAATGGAACTGAAGTACACATCAGCCATGATACAACTGAGTGGCAGAACAGGCTGGAGGGCCTGAATAGGCTACTTCTGTTCTATGAAAACCAAATATTGGCTTGTGACAAAAATGCAGATTTTTCCTGCACCAAGTCAGGAAAATTCCCATATTTTATTCTACAAAAAATCTTAGATGGACAAGGTGAATTAACAATTAGGCATGGCTAGCTATAGCTGGGAAAAGAGTTCCTTTGTTCCTGTGACCAGGATTAACCAATACCGAAAACTATTCCAGTTTATCACTTTTTCAATGTAACAAGCTGTCTACAGAAACATAGGCAAACCTCTTCATATATGTTAGCCAGGATGCAGAAGGTTAGCCAGGATGCAGAAGCAGCAACCAAATTAGTTTTCCTTTGAAGGACAATGAGCATTTGACCTGTAAACTCAAATTTCTGATCTTCAGACACTATGGGGGCCAATCATCTGAGCCCTCCAAGACATTGCTGCAGAGCAGGGGTAGTGTTCTAGCCCTAACCATCTTCAGGTATTTCATTAATGACCTTGCCTGCATCATAAGGGATATTTGTTGATGATTGTACAGCGCTCAGTTCCATTTGCAACTCCTCAGATACTGAAGCAGTCTGTGCCAAGATGCAGTAAACCTTCAGGCTTGGGCTAATAAGTGGTGAATAACATTTGCACAACACAGGTGCCAGACAAGACAAGAGAAAGTCTAACCACCTCCCATTCAGTGATATAACCATTGTCAAATGCCCCATCATCAATATCCTGGGGGTCATCATTGACCAGACTCTTAACTGGACCAGCCACATCAATACTGTGGCTACAAGAGCAGGCCAGAGGCTGGATATTCTACAGCGAATAATGTACCTCCTGACTCCCCAAAGCCTTTCCACCATTTACAGGGCACAAGTGCAGGGCACAGTAGGCAGCACAGTGGCGCAGTGGTTAGCACCGCAGCCTCACAGCTCCAGTGACCCGGGTTCGATTCCGGGTACTGCCTGTGCGGAGTTTGCAAGTTCTCCCTATGACCACGTGGGTTTTCGCCGGGTGCTCCGGTTTCCTCCCACAGTCAAAGACTTGCAGGTTGATAGGTAAATTGACCAGTACAAATTGCCCCTAGTATAGGTAGGTGGTAGGGGAATTGAGGGAAGGTGGGGATGTGGTAGGAATATGGGATTAATGTAGGATTAGTATAAATGGGTGGTTGATGGTTGGCATGACTCGGTGGGCCGAAGGGCCTGTTTCAGTGCTGTATCTCTAAATAAATAAAAAAAAGTCAGGAGTGTGATGGAATACTCTCCACTCAACTGGATGAGTGCTGCTCCAACAACGCTCAAGAAGCTCAGCAGCATCAAGAGCAAAGCAACCTGCTTAATTGGCACCCAATCCACCACCTCAAACTTTCACTCCCTCCATCATTGGTGCACCATGGCTGCAGTGTATACCATCTACAAGATGCACTGCTGCAACTCACCAAAGCTTTTTCGACAGTACCTCCAAAACCCGCAACCTTTACCACCTAGGAGAACAAGGGTAGTAGGCACATGAGAACGCCACCACACGCAAATTCCCCTCCAAGTCATACACCATCCAGATGTGGACAGATATTGTCATTCCTTCAGTGTTGGTGGGTTAAAATCCTGGAACATGCTACCTAACAGCACTGTAGGAGTATCTTCACCATGCGACTGTAGCGGTTCACGAATATGGCAAACCACCAACTTCTTAACGACAATTTGGGATGGGCAATAAATGCTGGCAATGCCCACATCCCATGAAAGAATAAAAAAGTGCAATTTCAAATTGGGGGCCATTATACACCCTGCCTGATTTTCCATTCTTTTGAAATTATCAGAAGGGAAACTAGGTTGGAATGTATAATGAGCCGCCAGTATGATATTGTCTGATTTCAGAATCAGCCATAGTTAAATTACCCCATATGAATGGTTTGATTGCTGGTAAGTATTGCTGTGTGTGGGTTAGGGAAAGTAGAAAAATTTCTTATCTTTAGTAGGTGACCCATCGGAGGATATTGCTAAGAGGAAGATAGGTAATGTTTTGATTAATGTGTGATATGCAGCATTTTTTGGCATAAAATCAATGTCATAGTTACTCAACTGTGGTTGAGTATTCAATTTCTTTAGTTCAGTTTCCATCTCTGACTCAATTTTTGGAATTGACAATTATGGAACGAAATTCAACATCATTATACCATTTTTTGGGCATAAAATCAATGTTGAGGGACCAATTTCAGATTGCGATCTCCTGCACCTGATAGCCCCAGGAAGGCTGGGAGCCAGCAACTTCTAGGTGTACAGGGTATTAATCAGGATCCCAGTGCTGATAGTAGGACCCCGATCAACTTTGGACTGCAACTTTGCACAGCTTGCGCCATGCATTTTCTGCTCAGATTTTCTGGGCCTTGAGCGGCCTGAAAGGGACTGCTGGAGATCACTCAAAAAATGACCAGAAAACTTTTTAGCAGTTTCATTTCTAAACACTTCTGGCCTGGAGTGGCTTGCTCTGCTTCAGAGCTAGCTATAATTGGTCAAACGTCATTGACGCCCAATTGGTGCCTGCAGCTCGCATGGTTAGTGTAAATGAGGTCCAAGGCCCAACTTCAATTGACCCTCAGTTTGATGTTTTCAGGCACATGTTCTAATTGCACCCCCATTTGAATTTCTTCTCTTTGGACTTCATGTGCAGGTATACTGTTTCATTCATGTACAAATGCAAAAATGGAAAGAATACGAAAGACTGTTTCCTCCAAAGATCTTGCAGTTTTTTGGACTGTGTAAGAACTATATTGTGAAGAAAAGATTTAATACTCTTGTGGATTGATTCGATCTTTATTGTTTTTTTAGTAGCTTCCTGTGTTTGACTGCTTCTGTATAATTTGCTATGTGTAAATATATCTGATTATTAGTTTTAGCCTGAGCTGAATGCTATTTACCAGCTTTTTAAGTTGACAGGAGATGAAGGTGGGCATCTTATGTGGTCTCTAATGTGTAGTAGTGCAAGAAAAGAGCAATTGTTGCTATCCTATTCATGAGACAACTGAGAGTACAAATTATAGTGTGATCTGACTTTCTGCTGCGAATAAGAGTTAAAAGTGTTGAGAGAACAGAACTGCAATGCTGCCTTTTTAAAGAGTCACAGTTTCATGATCTCTCACTTATATTTTTGATTTCATTCATATTACTATTTAGCATTTTTCTAGGTGTATCCCTGTACATTTTAGAATTGGTTCTCCTAATCTTCATTTTTGGGACCAAGTTTGTAGAGCCCTCTGCTGCCATATTATAATAGCAAAGCACTGTCCTGTAGAAGGAAATGAGATGTGTCATGATGGGCCCTCACCTGCCAAGAATGAGGCATATTAGTTTTTCCATTTGGACATTAAATTTCAAATTGTTGCTGGGAAGAAGAGAAGGCCTGTTACAAGGGCTGCCAGACTTGGATGGAGGACATTTGCATACCAATAGGGACAAGAGAGGTTATTTCCCTTATCGACTTCTCCTAATATGGACTTAAATCACCAGAAATTGAAGGTGGGGGAGCTCAAATTTCAGGATGACTGCTGGGATAGCCAAATCCACAAACAGACGTGGTCAGACCAGCTGGTCACGTGACTAGCCTGCTTGGCAACCTGTTTTTTCTGAATTGTACAAACAGTTTGAACCCAGAGGATTTGAACTGAAGAGTGTCTGTTTACTCCTGGACTGAAAAGACCTCTCCTGGCTGGCTCGCCATAGCCTGTCCTGTCTACTCCCATCTCTTTCTGACAGAACTCTGAATCCACTGAAGACACATAAACCCCAAGAGAGAAAAGTCTCCTACAGCGAACAAAGTTTAAGACGAATACTGGGCTCCAACGAAAAGCAAGATCTACCTACAATCAAGGACTCTACAGTGAGCTCGAAGAACCGTAATATAAAACTCTTCAGATATTTCCACTTTTCCACTTTATTTTTCTTCTGCTCTTTTCTGTCATTATTTGTATGTGTGTATTGCGTATGCATGCTAGCGTGGGCGCATTGTATCCATAGCCGTCAACAAAATTAGAGTTTAAGTTTAATAAATTTCAACTTTTCTTCTTTAAACCTAAGAAACCCTGTTTGTGCTGGGTTCTTTGCCTTATAATTGGAAAGCGGGGAACAAGGATTCACCAAGGGGGAGCTAAAAACGCGGTGTTTTAAAAATTAAACCCTGTTACGGTAAGACCATGTGAAGGGTGAGAGGGACCCCTAGACACCTTTCTCACCTGATTGTAATAGATGTAAGTGATAGTTCTGGTGTGGTCTTGTGTGGTCCTGTGTTTTGCTCAGTACAGTATAACTGTGAACACCATCTCACACCAATTTTGACATTATGTTGAGTATGGAGTTTTATATAACAGGTACATTGTGCAATTGAGCAGGGTTATCTTTCAAATGCAAGCAAAGTGATTTTGTTAAAACAAATTCAGTAACATTAGCTCCAATGAAGAAGTGATACTGCAGATTTATCTGCATTTCATTAAAATATAGGGAAACAGCATTTACCACCTTGCTTTCCTGAAGATGCTTACTCATGTTGAGGTATATTTTTATAGGCTCCAACAGCCCTATAACTACCATGCTGTCAATTAGCCTAGATATTGAGTGCAAATAACAAGTTGCATTTCTAAAATGGCCCAAGGTGCTTCACCGGAGCGTTATTAGACACAAATTGACGCTATGCCACATAATGAGCAATTGGAATAAGTGACCAAAAGTTTGTTCAAAGAGGTAGGTTTCAAGGAGCAACTTAAGGGAGAAGAGATAGAGAGAGGCTATTTCACTATGCGGGGGCATCAGAGCTGAGCTTTACCCTGTTCTCATCTGATTGCCACACAACTGCAACTTCCAGCAGGGGACACTGCATAGCCAGGAGGCTTGGCTGATTTTTCTCTCTCTCCCTAGCCAGGGTGCTGAGGCCAACTGAAGTTTCCCAACATTGATCCTGGCTGAGACCAGCTAATTCACCATAGACCAAGGATTGTACCCAGGATGTTCCTGATCACTATGGAACTGTACTATACCTGGCAGTGCACTGACTCACTTAAGCTTCAAAGAAACTTTTTTTTTGTTTTAAATAAAATCAAAATCTGCCCCCCCCCCCCCCCCTTTTAGGTTTATTTGGACATAATTAGTGCGAGAAAAGAAGATTTGAAAGCTTTTCTCAGGAGCTGTGTAAGGTTTTGTTTAACCAAACACACAGTGAACTGCACACAGTGAGCAATTAACAGATATTAAATTACATGTGCACACGCATGGTGAAGCACTGCACATGCATGGTACTGTTTAACAATTCCGCTATTGCTACTGTGTGCACCCAGTATAATTGGTGGTACCTTGCCAAGTCTGCTCCTTTACCATGAACTGGTAAAATGCACAGATGGAACAGAAATATAAACCATACTGTTCTTCCTTCTCAAATGTACTTCTTTCCCTTGTCAAAACTGTTTTTCTCTAACCGAGCTTCCTTGATTGTCTACCATTAAGCAAAGTAATGGTCTACAATCATCAGTGTCAGATTTTACCAAAGTTCTAGAAACCCCTTATCCCACACCAGTACTTCACTATCTCTCCTATATGTACACCTAAGTCATATTTCTGTATATTCAAGTATCATTGCTCCGCAGGTTTACATCATTACATTTCAGAACTGTGCTATCATGTTCATCTGCTTTTCTTCATGGATGTATTTTTCTACACTACAACAGTGACTATACTTCAAAAGCACATCATTGGTTGCAAAGCGCTTTAAGCATCCTGAGGTTGTGAAAGGTGCTATGCCAATGCAAGCCTTTCTTTCTGTTAAGTGTGCTTGATTCTGAATAACGTGCATAAATTCCAACTATGATTTGTATGTTTACTGAACAATTAATTGCCCTAAGAAGTTGGCTAAAAACATCAATCAACATTTGGGATGAATTATTGGGCTCAATGCCACTCAATAATATATTTTCAATAATCCACCACTCCCTATCATGTAGTTGACATACATACACATACATCTAAGTATCTATATTAAAGCTCTTACAGGATATAATTACACAGGACACGTTTACATAGGTAGTTCCCATTATAAATGTGGACATAGAAATTTATAAAATTAAGATATAAACATCTGAAAAGATGCATGGCTTTAAAATTGGAACTGAATTATCTCTATAAATAGTAATGCAAAGTCAAATATTTTATAAAAATAACAGCATTAACATCGGGGCTAAATTATATTGTTACAATCAGGTGAGGAGGGGTCACAAGGCACCCTCTTGTCCTGCCTCTTCTTTGACCACAACGGGGTATATTCCTTTTTAAACAATGGATATACTTACCACTTCAGTTTACCTTTGTTGTGATCGTAAAAGAACCAATTGGACAGGTTTTCATGAATTTAAACAAGAAAGGGGTGAGTTTATTATACTTAAAAATCTAAACCCGATCGAAATTAAATAATAAAATTATGCGACACATTCACACGTACACTAAAATGAGGATCACACACACGCAAATAGATTACAGAGTGATGAGGAGTAGATTTGTGGTTGGATTAGTGTCCAGAACAAATAAAAATTAATACACAGTCTGTGGGGGTGGGTCATTCTGTTGTCTTCCAGATAAAGTTGTGTTCTTGAAGTCTTTGGCTGGTAGAAATGCACATTATGGCTGGCCCATGTGGTTCAGGGTTTTCTTGGAGGCAGAATTGTAGGCGGCTTTCTTCCCTTTGAGTCTTTGTCTTGGATCTAGCAACTGGCAGCTAGGCTTCACACACCCCACCAGGCCTTCTGGAGACAGAGAGAGAAACAGCCTTTCTGGCTTCTGCACAGTCTGAGCCACTGGCTTGTCTCCTTTGTCCAAGGGAAACTCCCAGCTTTCACAGAGATAGTCACATGACTGTTTCAATGTATTCTCTGGTGCCTTCTAACGAGATTCAAGTTTAAGAATTTCAGTCTCTCAGGCCTCAGGATGTTAATATTTACACCTGGAAGAGTTGGCTCTTTCAATGTTAATGTCCTTGGATGGCTTTGAATGTCTTGCTAATGAAAGAAATCTCTGGTAGCTCAATCAATAGAGCAAGCCATTGTTTTGGGTACAGGCTCATCAGACATGTATCTCCTCTTTGAAGCTTTGGAATGTGCAAGGTGTTCAAATGCAAATTGCGGTGGCCATCTTGGCTGCTCTTTTTTTTCATTTTAAGTTTAATGTAAGTTTCCAATCGATGAATTAAAAAAATCCTCCTTTGGTATAGCAGGTTTTCTTGACAATATCCATTTGTGCTGCCCAAAATTTCCCTCATCCTCTAATCCCACATCACTGAAAAATTACAGTTGGTCTTGAATGTTCACCATGGGAGATCAACATGCACTGCTTGTCAACATTGCCATTATAAATTTCCATATCTAAATTTGTAACAGTATCTCCCTATGTCAATTTGTCATGCTGAAATTACATCTTCCTGCCAGTGGTTGTGCTGCAGTGCCACCACTGATGGGAGGGTGTAATTACAGTGTGCCAAGTTTATATAGGCAGTTTCCATTATAAATGTGAACACAGGAATTTGTAAATAAAAGGAAATAACTGTTCATTTTAATATAGGCAATGATTTTTACATATAAATATAATTATACATATTCATATATATTATATTCATCTCACCAAAGCCTTTGACCTCGTCAGCAGACGTGGTCTCTTCAGACTACTAGAAAAGATCGGATGTCCACCAAAGCTACTAAGTATCATCACCTCATTCCATGACAATATGAAAGGCACAATTCAACATGGTGGTTCCTCATCAGACCCCTTTCCTATCCTGAGTGCCATGAAACAGGGCTGTGTTCTCTCTCCCACACTGTTTGGGATTTTCTTCTCCCTGCTGCTCTCACATGCATTCAAGTCTTCAGAAGAAGGAATTTTCCTCCACACAAGATCAGGTAGCAGGTTGTTCAACCTTGCCCGCCTAAGAGCGAAGACCAAAGTACGGAAAGTCCTCATCAGAGAACTCCTCTTTGTTGACGATGCTGTATTAACATCTCACACTGAAGAGTGTCTGCAGAGTCTCATCGACAGGATTGCGGCTGCCTGCAACGAATTTGGCCTAACCATCAGCCTCAAGAAAATGAACATCATGGGACAGGACCTCAGAAATGCTCCATCCATCAATATCAGCGACCATGCTCTGGAAGTGGTTCAAGATTTCACCTACCTAGGCTCAACTATCACCAGTAACCTGTCTCTCAATGCAGAAATCAACAAGCGCATGGGAAAGGCTTCCACTGCTATGTCCAGACTGACCAAGAGAGTGTGGGAAAATGGCGCACTGGCACGGACATGGTACTGTGTCCTCAGTACCTTGCTCTACGGCAGTGAGGCCTGGACAATGTATGTCAGCCAAGAGCGACATCTCAATCCATTCCATCTTCACTTCCTCCGGAGAATCCTTGGCATCAGGTGGCAGGACCGCATCTCCAACATAGAAGTCCTCGAGGCGGCCAACATCCCCAGCTAATACACACTGCTGAGTCAGCGGCGCTTGAGATGGCTTGGCCATGTGAGCCACATGGAAGATGGCAGGATCCCCAAGGACACATTGTACAGCGAGCTCGCCACTGGTATCAGACCCACTGGCCATCCATGTCTCTGCTTTAAAGACGTCTGCAAACGCGACATGAAGTCCTGTGACATTGATCACAAGTCGTGGGAGTCAGTTGCCAGCGATTGCCAGAGCTGGCGGGCAGCCATAAAGGCGGGGCTAAAGTGTGGCGAGTCGAAGAGACTTAGCAGTTGGCAGGAAAAAAAACAGTAGTGCAAGGGGAGAGCCAACTGTGTAACAGCCCCGACAACCAATTTTTTCTGCAGCACCTGTGGAAGAGTCTGTCACTCTAGTATTGGTCTTTATCGCCACTCCAGGTGCTGCTCCACAAACCACTGACCACCTCCAGGCGCCTACCCATAGTCTCCCGAGACAAGGAGGCCAAAGAAGAGAAGATATTCATCTTTGCTACTGCTTATAACTCAGAGGATATGCAGTTTTATAAGACTTGGAGCATTACACCATACGTACTATTCTGCTAAAACATAGGCATACTGTTCCTGTAAAGTCTAACTGTTGTTAAACAAATGGTTTGTGAGTTCACACAGAGGTCAATTAAGAGACTGTAGACATTCTTGATCTGTTAGTTTATGTCCTCAAGTTACATTGTCTTTTTATACTTTTTTGGAAGTGGGACACAAAAATTTAAATGTGGTACCTGAAGCATGCTGGAGAAGTGTGATGGAGATAAAGTTCATAGTACACATACCATTTTTATGATACTACTAGAAAGTGTACTTTGGCATTACTCATGGTAAGTCAGAGGATACAGTCTTTCATAAGGACAGGAACACTTAAAACACAATGCTTTATTCTGGGGCTGCAAAGTGTAGGTGTGTGTCCTTTTAAGCCTACCAAGTTCATTTGATGTTAAGTAAAAATTGAGGGAATTCATTCAAGTGTTGCTATTCAGATTGGAGATCACAGCCCTGACTTTGTTTATGCCTCTTTTGGTTAACCTACAGGAGACAGTGGGTTGCCCTAGAGCCATCAGCTCAAAAAAAACTTATAAAAGTGCCCCCATTTTAAAGGGGCATAACTAATAAACCCCAAATCATAAAAAGAAACCTAACACATTAAATAATATTATTTCCCATATCTGCTTCGCATTCCAGTACTGGCAGTGCCTTCTGGTCACGGAAAGCTTCAAGTAAGCACGGTGTGCTCCTTCTCCAGGTCCACTCGGCTACGGACAAAGCCGCAGAATTGGGGCAGACAGCCAGTGCGATCTTCCCCATGGGCTACGTACAACCTGAACCTGTGGATGTGACTTTCTTTATGGTCAGTTCAATTAAGAGCCTGTGGAGTTTACTGCTCTGGTAAATTCTGTTCCTGTGGAGTTTTTCTTTTTTTGCATTAGACAATATGTTATGTCTAAAGTGCAACATACAAGAAGTACCCATAAACATAAACGTTTTTACATTATAGATTTATATATTCTGTGATTGAGGGCTATAATAAATTAATGGGCTAACAATTCATGACCTTTATGTAATATTCATGTCTGGCTCATATGATACCATTGTATGTAAAAAGCCTACATATTGATTTTATGCGATTGCAGCGTGTTGCTTTGCCACTTGTTAGAATTGCTGGAAGTGGCTGAAGATGGAACGACTGTGCTAAACCCGGACTGCTTTATTAGATTCCTGGTCACCTTTAAAAGACCAGCGTCTATGGTTTAACCTCACAGTTCAAAAATAGTCACAATTCTTTTGCCTTATCTTAAGATTTCAGGATGTGAGGATATCGCATCGTACCTGTGAGAGATGGAGAGTTCTCAGAAGCAATTCTCGACAAAATCTGAAATTAAAACTGCTATATTTTACAATCCATTGTGACACAGCTGTCAACAGCAAAAAAAAAAATCCCGTGGAAATATATTTACGAAGTTTTAGCAGATGCTGCGCTTTCCTTTGTTGAGACAGGGTGTATTCGTTGTTCATTAATGAAATACAGCTACAGTTTCCGACAGGTACCACTATATATCCAGTTACGATTCAGTCCGAGTGTATATTAAGATACGTGTGCCATACACATATCCACAGAGATAGATTTGGGATTCATTATTTAACAACTTAGACTGTGCTCCTTGTACTTTCCAATTACTATTCCTGCTTTGGACAGCCCTAGTCTCTGCCATACACACTCCCCAATATTGCATGTGAATTCGGGTGGACAATTTAAATCGGCACTGACAAGTAACTCAATCGAGAGATGAAAACAGTTGATAAGTGCCGTGGAAATATTGCTTCAAGTAAACTAGATTTTATGACATTATCGCTCACTTAACATTGCGCTGGCAGTGTGGCTCTTAGGCCTATACTGAAATTCGCAACAACATAAGAATTTAGTTAAAATATGCTGGATGGCATCCGAGAAAAGTAAAAGGTTGTTGATTCCCGCGGATATTTTCTGTAAATATTCAGTCCTGTTATTTTTTCCTTTAAAGGCAATTCCTCTCTCCCCCCGAATAATTCTAAAACCTTTAGCTCAGTCTAAGCACCCAGGCTCCTGTCTATTCGAATGACCGACAGTAATAGATGTAAAATGAGTTTGACAGTAACTGTGAACAATTAAGCACAAAATGCCTACTGGATAATCGGTAGGATTACTTTTATTGGAAGCCACAGAGGCATCGCGCGACAAAAAAAATGCATAACTGCGGAGGGAAGGTTAGTAATCCACCTTACATGAAATCTACATGAAACGGGAGCAATGACATTTACTGTTCATTCTGAAAAGGATGTATCAAATGCATCATGCTGTTGGAATATCGTTGCTGTTTCAAGAGCTAGTTGTTTATAAAAGGAAAACGTCGATGCTTTTTGTCAGTAACCCTCTATAAATAGTATCTCTTTTCTCTGGTAAAGGTATTACCCGAAAGTGATAGGACATGTACAGGTGATGTGCAGAACAATGAGAACAAACGGTCCTGCTTTGTTTTGGAAGTCAGGCTAGTCCCATCACTGTTGCAACTTTCAATAAATGCGAAAGTGGAAATGGGCCCTCTTTGTGCGTGTGGGGTGTTCCGGGGAGCGCACCTTCCCCCCCGCCCGACCCCCCCCGACTTGCCTCCTGGCTGCCCAGCTGTGTTGTCTTTGCAGTGAGTTTCTGTGTACATTCCTGAGGTCAGCGCTGCCTTGCTCACTGACAACTGATTCATTGGCAGCGGGATCGCGCGCGCTCAGACTGGCCGGCGCCAGCCCCGTGACGTCACCCATTCACACAGCGCTCCAGCTGGCGCCGGCCCGGCGGCTGCTATGACAACAGGCACGCCAATCACAGCCCGGGCACAATCCAATCCAGCTGCTCGAGCCGGGAGCCCCGCGCGCGCTGATGAATTGCCATTTAATTCTAGCACCTTTACCCTAAGCAGAGAGGGGAAGGAGGGAAGGGAATGTACACCTGCACATTTGCATTTTCTCATTGCTGCCAACATTATTTTCTAATATATGTTTTTTTTTAAAAATCCAAAGCTGTTGCAGCTGCACGCTCATTTCGCTCAAGTTTTAACTAATGCTCCAAAGTCGCTTAATGCAACCTAATTACTTATAAACGCGCCCTTTGTGTCTTGTGGTAATCTTTTTAATAAGAGACAAATTCTTATTTTTGCCCCGTTCCGGAGATTGAATTGACTTCAGCACTCCGCGGGTTTTTTTTTAAAACGGCGCTCGGTTGTAGAATGTTGGTCAGGCCCTGACCTGTCACCACGTTGTTGTTTCCCAGGTGGGGAAGCGCTGCTGGATCATTGGAGCGCGGAGGCCCGTTGAACGGGGAAGGCGGTAAGTATGTGCTATTTAAAAAAAAAATGTGTACACTTTAATATAACTTTCGCTTTACGTGTGGCGGCAGCATTTAACTCTTAGCGCGATCACTTCTACTTTCAGTTGCATATGTGAAGCGAGGTTTTAGTCGGGCAGTGCTCGCAGCCGAGAGTCGGTCACTTGTTTGGCAGTAACTTCGCTAAAGACCAGCATAACAACTAACTTTACTGCACCTTTACCTCATAGCCACACTGTACATTCCACCAAACGTGTGGGTTCAGTCCCCCATTTATACTCTACATTAGTTTGTTGTATCCATGTGTAAAATCTAGAAACAGTTGGACCTCCAACTCGCATATAGTCATAAATGAAACATGGGTGCAGAAAGTAAGAACTTCCATTTATTTAGTACCTCCTTACCGTGTTCCCAGGAGGTCCTAGAGACTTACGGATTTATTGTAAAACGGGATAATTTTACACGTCTTCAATAAAGTAGTTTTCAAATAATTTAGTTTCAGGCTGGGATCTGATTAATCGACGTTTATTTGCTAAGTGCATCTCCGTGTAACATGATTTATTTCTATTTCTTGATATAACTTGCTCCACGTGCCTGTGTACATTCTTGTTTCCTGCAAGTGATAGCACTATGTAAAACAGTCCACTTCATCCGCTGTAGTATTCGAACCAGACAAAACCAAAAAGTGCTGGAAGTACTCAGCAGGTCTGGCAGCATCTGTGGAGAGAGAAGTTAACGTTTCAGGTCAGTGACCTTTCATCAGAACTGGCAAAGGTTAGAAATGTAATAGGTTTTAAGCAAATAGAGTGGGGTTGGGGCAAAAGAGAACACATGGAAAGGTGTTGATAGGACAGGGTCACAGAGAAGAACTGATAAGGAGGTCATGGAGCAAAGACAAATGGTGTGCTGAAAGACAAAGTGTTAGTGCAGTGAGGCTGTTAAATGACAGAATAATGAAAGCCCTAGCCAAAAGCAAAAACATGAAAAAAAGTGGGCAGGCACATGGTTTAAAATAAAGCGTAATGATGAAACAAACTAAAATAAAATGCAATAAAAAATAAAAAATACAAAGTAAAACTTAAAAAGGGAGAGGGAGGGGGGTGGCAGTCATTCTCTGAAATGATTGAACTCCGTGTTCAATTGGCACCTAATTGGTGAACGAGGTGCTGTTCCTCGACCTTGTGTTGATGTTCACTGGAACACTGCAGCAATCCGAGGACAGAGATGTGGATATGAGAGCAGGGGTGTGTGTTGAAATGGCAAGCGACAGGAAGCTCGGGGTCATGTTTTCGGACTGAGCGGAGGTGTTCCGCAAAGTGGTCACCCATTCTGCGTTTGATCTCCTCAATGTAGAGGAGACTGCATTGTGAGCAGCGAATAGAGTATGCTAAATTGAGAGAAGTACAAGTAAATTGTTGCTTCGCCTGAGAAGAATGTTAGGGGCCTTGGAAAGTGAGGAGAGAGGAGGTAAAGATGCAGGTATTACATCTCTTGCGATTGCATGGGAAGGTGCCATGGGAAGGGGATCAGGTGTCTGGGGTAATGGAGGAGTGGACCAGGGTGTCGCGGAGGGAACGATCCCTTCAGAATGCTGACGGGAGGGGAAGATGCGTTT
Organism: Heterodontus francisci; assembly: GCF_036365525.1. NCBI lineage: Eukaryota > Metazoa > Chordata > Chondrichthyes > Heterodontiformes > Heterodontidae > Heterodontus > Heterodontus francisci. The sequence goes on from NC_090372.1 coordinate 37,823,765, forward strand.
GGTGGTGGCATCACGCTGGGTATGGCGGAGGATGATCCTTTAGATGTGGAGGCTGGTGGGGTGGAAAGTGAAGACAAGGGGAACCTTGTCATAGTTCTGGGAGGGAGGGGAAGGGGTGGGAGCAGATGTGTGGGAAATGGGCCGGACACGGTAGAGGGACCTGTCAACCACTGTGGGGGGGAATCCTCGGTTAAGGAAAAAGGAAGACATATCATAAGCGCTGTTATGGAAGGTTGCATCATTGGAGCAAATGCGTCGGAGATGGAGAAACTGGGAGAATGGAATGGAGTCCTTACAGGAGGCAGAGATGGAGACAGAGAAGTCAAGGAAAGGAAGTGTCGGAGATGGTCCAAGTAAAGGTGAGAGAAGGGTGGAAATTGGAAGCAAGTTTGATAAAGTTTTCCAGTTTGGGGCGGGAGCAGGAAACGGCACCGATAGTCATCAATGTACCAGAAAAAGAGTTGGGGGAGGGGGCCTGGGTAGGACTGGAACAAGGAATACTTGACATAACCCACAAAAAGACAGGCATAACTAGGACCCATGCGGGCACCCATAGCAACACCTTTTACTTGAAGGAAGTGAGTGGAGTTGAAGGAGAAGTTGTTCAATGTGAGAACAAGTTCAGCCAGACGAAGGAAGGTGGTGGTGGATGGGGCCTGTTGGACTTCTGTTCACGGAAGAAGCGGAGAGCCTCAAACTGTCCTGGTGGGAGATGGAGGTGTAGAGAGATTGGACGTCCATAGTGAAGAGGAGGCGGTTAGGGCCAGGAAACTTGAAATTGTCAAAATGACGTAGGGCGTCCGAAGAGTCACGGATGTAGGTGGGAAGACACTGGACCAGGGGAGAAAAGATAGTCAAGATAGGAAGAAATAAGTTCAGTGGGGCAGGAACAGGCTGAAACGATGGGTCTGCCAGGACAACCCTATTTCTGGATTTTAGGAAGGAGGTAGAAGCGGGCTGTCCAGGGTTGCGGGACTGAGGTTAGAAGCTGTAGAGGAAAGATCTCCGGAGGAGATGAGGTCAGTGACAGTCCTGTGGACAGCAGCTTGATGTTCATTGATGGGGTCATGGTCCAGGGAGAGGTAGGAAGAAGTATCTGAGAGTTGGCGCTCAGCCTCTGTAAGGTAGAGGTTGGTACGCCAAACAACAACAGCATCACCCTTATCAGCAGGTTTGATCACAATGTCAGGGTTAGACTTGAGAGAATGGAGTGCAGCAAGTTCAGAAGGAGACAGGCGAGAGTGAGTGAGGGGAGCGGAGAAATTAAGACAGCTGATGTCACACTGACCCTTATCAATGAACAGATCAAGAGTCGGTAACAGGCCAGATAGAGGGGTCCAGGTGGATGGAGAATGCTGGTGGAGGTGGGTGAATGAGTCTACTGGTTGGGGGGAGGACTGCTGGTCAAAGAAGTGAGCACAGAGGTGAAGGTGACTGAAGAAGAGCTCAACTTCATGCCGAGCGTGAAATTCATTTGAGGTAGGGGTGTAAGGGGATCAAACTGAGTCCTTTGAGTACCGATCGTTCAGCATCAGAGAGGGGAAGGTCAGAGGGTATAGTGAATACACGGCAAGGGGTCAGATCAGAAGGGATGGGGTCAGAGGGAAGTGAAGGGGAAGAAGGATCTGGAGGGGCATTAGTCCCCATCAACTGCTGGAGCTTGCGTCCTTAACACCTGAAAGGAAGACAAAAAAGTTTTTTGTTAATGCGTCAGATAAGACGAAGGATGAAATGAAACTGTAGAGCAGAACAGATTTGAGATAAAGTGAGGTGATGCTTCTGGAGAGAGAGGTCCAGTGTGTACATGTAGTGGCGCATGGCACTGAGTGTGGATCTCAGGATGCAGCAAGAACAGTAGTCCGAGGAACGTTGTATTTCACGAGATGCCTGTAATCCTGGGTGGATTCAAAACATGAAGGATGAAAGTTCAGTTGGAATCCATGTGGAATAATTCAGAGCCGGAGACAGTCACTGAGGAAGGAGATTTGGCTATCAAAAAGGATTTTGGCAGACACTTTTTATCAAACACCAGGAGGGAAATAGAAAGCAATGAAGGTGAACCAGGTAAAAGAGACAAATTAAAATCCCATCAGAGAAAAGAGCAGAACTTCTTCAAGGTAAGCATTTCTGGAAGAGAAGTGGCAGTGAATTAAACACTAAAATAAAAGCAAAATACTGCAGATGCTGGAAATCTGAAATAAAACCAAAAGTGCTGGAAATAGTCAGCAGGTCTGGCAGAATTGGTTAGAATCAGGCATCCTCTTTCTTTCTCTCCTGTGCTTTCCACAAAAGCGAATAAGCATTAATGTAAAACAAAAAAATTCTCAAACATTGAACTCTTTAAATGTTCAATCTTAATCTTTAGGTGTGTTCAGGAGAATTTTTCTTGATCAGTAGGTTTCTGGCCCAATGAGGAAGGAGGCATTTTTGGATCTGAATGAGGTGGGTCAAGTGTCAGTTGGTGAACATTTAGGGAACAGTATTCATGGTATCATAAAGTTTAGGTTAGCTATGGAAAAGAACAAGAAGCAATCTAGAGTAAAAATACTTAATTGGAAGAGCGCCAATTTCAGTGGGGTGAGGACAAATCTGGCCCTGGTAAATTGGAATCAAATTGGCAGGCAAAACTAACGGAACGATGGGCTGCCTTTAAAGAGGAGATGGTTCGGGTATAGTCAAGGTACATTCCCACGAGGGTGCAAGCAAAGCCAGAGGTCCCTGGATGACAAAAGAGGTATAGAGTAAGATGAAGCAGAAAAAGGGGAAGACAGAGGTCAGGTTATTAATAGAAGTGAGAACCAGGCCGAACATACAGACAGATAAGGGAGGAAATGAAAAAGTAAATGAGAGGCTAAGAGAGAGTATGAGAATAGGCTGGCAGCTAACATAGAAGATTTTTGGATTCCCTTTTATCAACATAAAAAGAATAAGGTGGTAAAAGGGTAGTAAGATGATATAATGGTGGGGTCGATTAGAGATCAAACAGGGGATCCATGCATAGAGGCAGAAGGCATGCGTGAGGTACTAAATGAGTACTTTACATCTGTCTTTACTGAAGAAGAAGATGCTGAAGTCATTGTGAAAATCTAGGTCATTGAGATACTGGATGGGCTAGAAATTGAGAAAGAGGAAGTATTAGCAAAGCTGGCTGTATTTAAAGTTGATAAGTCACCAGGACTGGATGGGATGCATCTGAAGATAGTGAGAAAAGTGAGAGAGGAAATTGCAGCGGCATTGACCATAATCTTCCAATCTTCCTTTGATACAGGGGTGCTGCCAGAGGACTGGAGAACTGCAAATGCTACACCCTTGTTCAAAAAAGGGTGTGAGGATAAACCCAGAAACTACAGGCCAGTCAGTGTAATCTCGGTGGTGGGGAAAATGTTTAGAAACAATAATCCGGGCCAAAAATAACAGTCACTTGGACAAATGCGGATTAATTAAGGAAAGCCAACATGGATTTGTTAAAGGCAAATCATATTTAACTAACGTGAGTTTTTTGAGGAGGTAACAGACAGGATTGATGAGGGCGATGTGGTATACATGGACTTCCAAAATCCATAAAGTGCTACAAAATTGGCTTGCCAGCAATGTTGAAGCTCATGGAATAAAAGGGACAGTGGCAGCATGGATATGAAGTTGGCTGAGTGACAGAGAATAGAGTTGTGGTGAATAATTGTCTTCAGACAGGAGGAAGATTGTACAATGGGGTTCCATACGGGTCAGTACTAGGACCATTGCTTTTCTTGATATGAATGAATTGGGTGTGCAAGGCACAATTACACTATTTGCTGATGATACAAAACTTGAAAGTATTGTGAACTGTGAGGATAGCGATGGACTTCAAGAGAATGTAGGCTGGTGGAATGTGCGGACATGTGGCAGATGGAATTTAATGCAGAGAACTATGAAGTGAAACATCTTGGTAGGGAGAACAACGAGGCAATATAAACTAAAAGGTACAATTCTAAAGGAAGCGCAGGAACAGAGGGACCTGGGGGTATATGTGCACAAATCGTTGAAGGTGGCAGGGCAGGTTGAGCAAGCAGTTAAAAAGACATAAAAGATTGAGTTTTATAAATAGAGGTATAGAGTGAAAAGCAAGGAAGCTATGATGAACCTTTATGAAACACTGGGCTCAAATGAAGTATTGTGTCCAATTCTGGGCATTACATTTTAGGAAGGATGTGAAGGGTTTACAGAGGATGCAAAAAAGATTTATAAGAATGTTTCTAGGAATGAGGGACTTCACTTATATGGATAGATTGCAGAAGCTGGGGCTCTTCTCCCTAGAGAAGAGAAGGATTAGAGGAAATTTGATAGAAGTGTTCAAAATCATGAGGAATCTAGATAGAATAGATAGAGAAACTATTCCCATTGGCGTAAGTGTCAAGAACTAGAGTTCACGGATTTAAGGTGAATGGCAAAAGAACCGACAGGGACATGAGGAAAATCATTTTGGGGTGGCAAGTGGTTAGGATCTGAAATGCCTTGCCTGGGAGTGTGATGGAGGCAGGTTCAATTGTGGCTTTAAAAAGGGAGTTGGATAAGCATTTAAAGAGAAAAAAAATTGTCGGGCTACAGGGAAAGGGCTGGGGAGTGGGACCAATTGCTTTGCAGAGAGCCAGCAGAGCCGAGAAGGGCTGAATAGCTTCCTTCTTTGTTGTAACCATTCTATGATTCATAATAACTGGATTTTTTTCTTGTTATATCACCTTGCAGAAGTAACTTTGCCCAAAAGCAACAAATTATGTAGTTAAATAGGGAGATTGTGTATTTTGGACTTTATGTAACCTGAACAGACAAAATACACCATCAACACATGTGGTCTTGTTTTACTTGGGTTAATTGTGTAAAAATATCCTTAATTTGGAATCCAAGTAAATGCAATTTATTTGTCATGCTAGGCCCCCACCTGCCAAGAATGAGGCACATTAATTTTGTCACGAACATTGATTTTTAAACTCTTGCTGGAGCGAGGAAATGACTTGTGAAACCAATCAGCCGTGTCTGGAAAAGATATTTGCATATTAACAGACGGTGATTGGAAGGACAAAGGACCATTCCCTGACACATTCAACCCACAATGGACCTTGATAACCAGGTATTGAGAGGAGCACTCCAGAGACTGCTAAGGTGATGCAATCCAGGATTGGTTAGACCAGCAGGTCACATGACTAACTGGCTGTTCCAGGGTTTTTTGAACTTGCCACAGAGTTTGAACTCGAAGACTGTTTGATCCTGGACTGAAGATCTCTCCTGTCTGCTCCTATCTCTTTGTCACAAGCCTTTGAATCCACTGAAGACAAATGAACCCCAAGTGAGAAAAATCTCCTACAGCAAAGAAGGTTTAAGAAGAATACTGGGGCCCCAACGAAAAGCAAGATCTACCTGCAATCAAGGACTCTACAGTGAGCTCAAAGAACAGTAACAAAAACTTTTCCACTTTATTTTTCTTCTGCTCTCTTTCTCTATTTGCATGTGTGTATCGCATATGCATGCTAGCGTGGGCACGTTGTGTTTCCATAGGCGTCAGCTGAATTAGAATTCAAGTTTAATAAATTTCTGCTTTTCTTTAAACCTAAGAAAACCTGTTTCTGCTGGTTTCTTTGCCTTATAATTGAAAAGTGGTGAGCAAGGATTCACCCAAGGGGGAGCTAAAACACGGCGTGTTTAAAATGAAACCCTGTTATGGTAAGAGCAGGTGAAAGTTCAGAGGGACCCCTAGACACCTTTCTTACCTGGTTGTAACAGTCTGGCAAACTTTATTATAAGATCTAAATTTAGCTCCTTCCAAGCACTCCTGCCCACATCCTAACCCACATCATGTCCTGTTTAACTATCATTTCATGTCCTCATTAACCTTCATTTGCTCCTGTCCCCCAATGCCTCAAATTTAAAATTCTCATCCTTGTGTTTTAATCCCTTCATGGCTTGACCTTGCCCTATATCTGTAATCTTGTCCAGCCCTATGATCCTCTGAGAACTCTACGTTCCTCCTACTCTAGCCTGTATTTCACCCTCTGCTCCCTTTGACTCATATTTGGCAGCCATGTCTTTAGCTGTCAAGGCCCCACACTTTGGAATTCCTTCCGCGAACCTCTCTGCCTGTTTACCTCCATCTCCTTAAAACCCAACTCTTTGACTAAGCCTTTACCCCCCAATATATCCTTTGGCTCATGCCAGATTTTTGTCTGATTATGCATCTTGTGAAGTTTCTATGGGCCATTTTTCTACTTTAAAGGTGCTGGTTGAGAGGGTCAGCGATCAGTGAGGATGGGCACTGAGAGCCATCAGGGAGTCTTCCTGGAGAGGTAGCAAAAGCTCATTTGCCAAGGCAGGGCTATCTCTGCATCGCTAGCGTTCTGTAGTCCCACTGGTCACCTGGAATGGGTTTCATACACCCCATCTGTTTGGACCCCTTGACATGATGTGGCTCCTCTAATGGAGAGAGGGCCCAAGAGGCAGCTGTGCTTGCCCATGAAGCTCCACGCTGAGAGCAGCAGCAGTCAGCCATGTCAAGAAGGGCTGGGGAGCCAATGTCCACACTCTTGAGTGCCCTGAGGGGAGCCCCCAGCCATGGAGGTCAGCCTCTCCTTCTCCCTTTCAAAGCTCAGTTGAACCTCCCTGCTCACCAGAGAATGACCTGGAGCTGGAAAAGATTCCAGGCGCCTTGTCCTTCTCTCGCCTTGCCACTGCTGCGTAGAGCTCATGGCCAAGGCAATGGTGTGCAATTCTGTGCATTTGTGGGATCTGGCTTTCCATGAGGGTCGCCAACCTCTTGATGGAGGAAGCCATGTGCTCACATGCCTGAGATATGACAGCACTCATGGCATGGATGGACTCCTCCATTGTCTGCTCATGGCTGTGCATTGCCTCTGACATCTCCACCAGAAGTTGCCTTACGTGTCTCTGCAACTCCAGCATGCCAAGCATGGGTCTGGCCGCCCACAGGCCTCGGCTGTCTCCGCCTCAGCCAGCTGCTCGGGCATGTGTGCAGTGCTCTCGCCAGCTTGTGACCCTGATTCTACAGCCGAGCAGAAATCCACTGACATGAAAGTATTTGTGCTGGTGGAAGGTGCAGGAGAGTCATGGGTTGGTGCATCCTCTGAGTCCTCCTTCTGTCCCACGTCTGGTTCAGTCTCCTGTGGGCGCCAACCTGCATGAGAAAACACAAACATGTGGGTTAGGCTGTACAAATATCGTCATGCCAGCCATACATGATCTCGATCTCCAGAAGTGAGCTGTATGTCAATGGAAGCCAATCCTCACTCTCTTGCCTGGAGACCCCAGTCTCTCCATCTGATATGGAGCAGTCAACATGTGTCCCTGCTGATTCTAGTGCCTCCAGCCCCTCTCCACAGCAGAGAAGATCTGGGACGCCTCAGCCAATCCGGGCTGTCTGCCTCCTGTTATGGGCCCTCTTGTCCTGCAAGTGGAAAAAGGGACATAGTCATACTTTGCAGAGAGAACAACATGACATTTCTAGTGTCAGCCCCTCATTTCCTACTGGAGTATCACATACAGCTCATGCTCCCGTCCACCTTCAGGGGATATAATGGGGGTGTTCTTTGAAAGAAGGTGGCCTGTGGCTGAGATGCAACCCTGCATCTGTGAAGATGTGGTAATGTTTGACCTGTTTTGCCAGTGCTGTTGTAGTGCCTCCCTCCCCATGTTCCACTTGCAATCACTAAAAAGGAAAGAGGTTTGGAGCACTTGCCTTGGCAGAATGAAGGAGGTCATTGACCCTCAGTTGCAGCACTGTACCCAGTTCGGTGGAGGGGGGGAGGGGTGGCCTCATGGCTGCTGACCTCCTCAGTGATCTCCATCCAGGCTTAGTCAGGTGAAAGGGCCTCCTGCTTTACCCTTGCAGCCTGGAGGAAAATCTCGACTTGAATATTTTTCCCTTCAGGAAAATGGAGTACAATTGCAGTGTTGTAGAGTTTTTCAATTTGTGGAACATGAACCAAGCAAAGAACAGGCCATGCATGTAGCATGACCAGATGTTATCAACTATCAGAGCCGCCAGCCATGCGATCATGGTGATGCGGCTGCCCATATGACTGGAGGGAACGGTGCCCATTTCTGAGTCCGCCACTGGGACCTATGGCGGACTCGCTAAGTTCAACCCAGTGAATGGTATAGGCAGATGCCATTTTGGTTTGTTCTTTTGGTGTCTCTTGCTGGTATTTTTTTGTCTATATGATTTGCCTCTTAACTCCAGATTTAGCATCACAGTCACATAGGTCTGACTGCATTAAAATTTGAGCCAAGACCTACTGTTGTAGTCTTCTCTATTTCAATGTGTTAGTAGGAGCAGGACCTCTGCAAGTCAATGCAGTGGGTTTTCTGCTCCATAACGTAAGCAACTGACAGAATGCTTCTGAAACTATTGTGCATCATACAGCGCATCAACATCTTAATGCTTCTGTTTTAGTTTATGATCTCATTATGGATGTGGGTGTAGCATGTGACTACAGGGTGTGTTGCCAATTAGAGGTAGATATTACGTAGAAATTACAAAATAGAAACAGACCTTTCGGCTTAATTGCCCCTTGCTGGTGTTTATCCTTAACAAGAGCTGTATCCTAATCCTATGTGCTTGGCTTCTTCCAATACGCATTATCCTCTGTCCCTTCGGCTACCCATCTAAAGAATTAAAGTTTGTAATGGCCTCTGCTCCAGTCAGTCACTAACTCCTATAGTGCTTTGCACAGTTTCTAGGATGAAGCTTCTAGCGTGTCCTAGGTCTTAGATGCTCAATTTACTTCTGAAAGGTCTAGGCCCATTTAAGGAATGGGTGCCATTATGAAAGGATAAGGGAATAATGAGCATTATTGATTAGAATGTAGATCATTATAATTTATATAATGTCAGTGACCATTGTAGGTGAGTATTGCTGTTCAACTTGGTGAGTTGGTGTTGTACCAGAACTCGCTAACTTGATTTTTTTTTAACCCCCTTCAGGAAAATGGAGTACGATCGCTGTGTTGTAGAATTTTTCAGTTTGTTGAACATGAACCAAGGAACGAAGAGGCCACGTGTGCAGCATGACTAAATATTATCAACTATCAGAACTGCAAAAAACATGTTTCTGTAACAAAGTACAACATGGCTTTGAAAACTAGTTCCTGGAGATGATATGTGCAGAATCCATTTATGTATGTGACAACAGAAAAAGGGCTACCATGTCAATCAGCTGTTTTATCAGAGTAAGGAGTACCATGTTTCCACTATCTGTAAAGAAGAATGTATGACCTGATGCTAGCCAGACCATGCCATTGTAGATTCGCTGCTTATTTTGCCATTGTGTGTAATCAGGAAATATTGATAATGGTTGAAGGAAAGTTTTTCTGCTCTCGCTGTGTGTTCTTTTTTTTCCCCCTCGGGGAGTCAATTTTCAAATGAAGATCAAAGAGAAACAAAATTTAAATGAAAGTAAAGAGCAAGAGTTGAAGCTGCAGAGTTTGAAAAACTGAATAGGGTGTCTCTGATTTCAGATCAGATAAAGTGTGTTGTGGTGATCAGAACTGGATTGTGTAACATTCCATTGTATTATTAACAATGTCACCAAAAACCAGCTCTAATCTATCTGCGGTCATCTAACGGATACTTGTTTTACAAATTTAGAAAGAAACCTAAAACGCGGTGAACCCTTTGTCTTAAGTCTTTTTTGACAAAGATTTGAGTCTGAGGTCTGGGATATTATCCTTTCTGATCATTTTTTTTGTGCTTTGTAATAATGCTAGGAATGTGTATACTACTGGAGGTCGGGGGGTGGGGGGGGGGGTAGTTGCTAAAAATCTAACCTTGTTTCATTCTAAAATTGATTTTAAACCTTATGTTTTCTACTTTTTAATAAATATTCAAATAATCTGTTTACTTCTGCATCCATTGCCACTCAGTATTTCAGTAATATCAGGCATGGACCCTAACCCTAATCCTCGCCCAGTTCTTCCAGCAGTCTGCACAATGTTGACTCTGTTATGCCCAGGTGGTTTTTATTAAAAGTGGTGCTAAGATCAGCTCATTTCATAAGGAAACATGGAGTTGGCAAAGAGATTTTCATCCAAATATTCGAGTTTGGATTTTCACTAAGGCCCAGAGGTGAAAGGCCAGTGTAAAGAACTTATCTGTATTTTGTTTTTAACTCTAAATGGAATGGAAAATTTGTAAGATGAGAGGGTGGGGTGGGGAAGGAAAGTATTCAGTCTTCAGCACCAAGTTGCTCTGAAAGGCTCCCAATTTTTCAGAATCTATAAGTAAGCACAATGTGCTGTATCTTGATGCGATTTTTGTTTAGGGTGAGATCGTTCTTGTTAAACTTAATATATCCATTAAATTTGTGTTTCTTTTTGTTTAGTTTGCTCTCTCTCTATTGGTCATTGTTTATAAGGCAGTTGGTTATCCCTGAAACCACAACATCAATCCCATTGAGTAGTGGTCTATTTTGATGGGATTCTCTGAGGTGATTGACATGGAAATGCACTAGAGAAATTTTCTGAAAAGGCTGAGATAATTGAGTGAATCTTCCCCCCCCCCCCCACCCCACCCTCTGGGTTACTTTTTAGGAATTTGTGAAATATGTATTATAAGTAATAAACATTACTTTTTTCTGATTACTCTACTCTCCTTTGGGCTGTATTTTGTAATTGTCTTCAAACTTCATTGATTTGTATGAACCTAAGTAACAACTGAATTTCTCTTCCTCCTGCCCCAATCTATTCTCAGATTTCTTTTTACAACTTTGATAATATAGAATCAGCAGTTGCGAACTGAGTTGATTAGGAATCATAATGTAGTGCAAGAATGTGCTTCTGACACTTCTCTATAACAGGATTATAGTTTTTTTTAACTATTACAGTCTAAGAATTGGATATGATTCCATTTCACTGGCTATTGAAGAATTTCATTAAAATTAGCCAGAGAAGGATTTGTTAGCACATTGTCAGCTCTTAAGATCTAGGTCTAATTCCAACTCCAAACTGATGGGATGAAATTGTCCTGTCTCAGTGGCCTGTGAGAACAGTATTTGAAGTCTATTTGCTAGTCATAAACCAAATCTTTACAAGTTAGGCTTGGATGAGATTGCCCCCTTAACTCAAGTTCAACCTTCCAGATTATCTCTTTCAGAATCTTACCACTGTAGCATCATGTTTTCACTAAGTTCTCGCCAAGGTTTGACCACTTGCCTGGTGATCGTCTGTATATAAAGAAATACTTCTTGACACCTGTCTTGAATTTTTTTTGAATTTTTGGTGTATTGTGTCTAGTTCCGGGCACCACACTTTAGGAAAGATGTGAAGGCATTAGAGAGAGTGTAGAAAAGATTCACAAGAATGGTTCCAGGGGTGAGGAACTTTAGTTATGTGGATAGATTGGAGAAGTTGGGACTATTTTCCTTGGAGAAGAGAAGGTTGAGAGGAGATTTGATAGAGGGGTCTGGTCAGAGAAGATAGTGGAAAAACTGTTCCCACTGGTGGAAGGATCACAAACAAGAGGGCATAGATTTCAGGTGACTGGCAAAAGAAGCAATGGCGACATGAGGAAAATCTTTTTCATGCAGTGAGTGGTTAGGATCTGGAAAAGGAAGAACGTGCAGGGCTATGGGGAGACGGTGGAGGAGCGGCACTAGTTGAATTGCTTCTTCAGAGAACCAGCACGTACTTGATGGGCCAAATGGCCCCCTGTGCTGTCACTATTCTGTGATCTGTCCTCTGCAGCTCTGAACTTGTGTTCTGTGACTTTGGTGTTCCTGCATCCATTGTTTTTGGGTTAATTTCTTTATCCTCGTAAGTATTTCTAAGGCCCCTCTTGAGACTTTTTCTGATTTTATTTCTATAACCTTTTTTGTATTGAATGTCAGTTTTTGTTTGTTTTATCTGGAGTGTCCTTGAGGGTAAGATGATTTAACCTGTCCCTCAAACCATTCTTGTCAGGAAACCTACGCATCTAGATGTTGTAGGGTGAGGGCACAAATCTGCCCACAGTTTGGTGAATGCATTCAGATATATTGTAAGAATGGAGGGGTTAGGGGAGGCAGGGGCAGGAGAGAAGATGGGACTACTATATTGGGTACTTTTAAGCAGTATGTCTTCTGAGATTGGCATTAAGGTACAACACACTTTATTCTGCATCTGGATGTTGCTACACCTGACCAAGGGAATGCTTGATGCTGATAATTGAGTAAACGTTTCACCTCCCAGTACTGATCCCTTGTGTTGAGAACACAGAAATGCAGCAGAAATTTGAAACATTAAATAATGGACGATTTAATTTATACTCTATGTATTTATGTGGAACTTTCTGTTGCATATGGGTTGATACTGTTACTGGGAATTATCTTGTGGTTTCTCCTGATTGGCACTGTACTCAAGTGGAAGCTCTGGACACAACAGGGTTTATGCCAATCCTCCACTGAACTTATGGTGACAGATTGCAGGCCACCAGCTCCAGCCGAGGAAATACCCAGTGCAGATTTCTTTTGAGTTCAACTATTTAAGTTATTTGGTGACTGCACAAATTCTGCAATAAAAATGAACAGTGGTAAAGTTTAAAGGAACAAAGCTGTAAAATCTTGTTTGGCTGTGACCAAGGTGAAAATGGTTCAGTTGAATTCAAACACTAAGTTTTGATGATCTAGACTAGTGTTGCTCTTTAAAGAACTGTTTCCATATGTAGCTATCTCTCTCTCACACTCTAAGCTGAATTTTACGAGCCCTTTGGAGACCGGCTGTGATGTGAGAGGACTGGTAGTATGGTCGGGGTAGGCATCGGGAGGGGAGCCTGATGTCTTCCCACCCCTGTAGCATATTACCAGCTGTGGCAGGCAGTTGAGTCAATTAATCTCTACTTCCTGTACCGCTGGCATTTTGCCTTCATTGGGAGGGCTCACTGCAATGTGGGGAGACTGCCAGGAAGGGCCTTATGGCATTCTATAGCCCATGAAGGGGCTTCCTGGAAGTAGTGTCACCCTGTGGCTATGGCACTGCTGCTTGAAGGTGATCTCCTCCCCAATAGCCAGGGTCTTCCATGGCACCTCATTATTGAGCCACTCTCCCCTTCACCTTGCAGCCGCCGCAGTGGCCACCACTAGTGATGGCATCGGCAAGGCTGCTGAGCTGCTGGCCCTCTGATTGGGCTGGATCTTGCTGGAAGGAAAAATGGTACGTTAGCAACACACGCTGTTATTGATGTGGAAATCAGCCAGCAAGTTCAGGGGATTAAGGGTACGCCATGAGTTGTGAATCTCCAGAACTTGCTGGTCCATTTACGTGGTTCTGCTGTTTGCTTAAGTGGCATCGGAATAGGCCTGAGCCGTTCTATTATTTTTAAGAACTTGTTGGATTTGTACATTAATTGCCCATTAAACTCATCACAAGAAGTCAAATCTTGTAATTAACAGCACACGCATGTACCTTTTTAAACAATGTGATAATTGTTAATGCGTTAACAGTCAGTCTCTCTGACCCAGAAATTCAAGATTTGAAACTGGAGTCTTATTCCTTCTGCTGGTAAATTATTCAAGATTTTTGAAACGCCTTTTTTTATATTTCTTTTCTGTTCATTTTTCTCAATCTGATTATTTTTCCCTCTTTTTTTTAAAAAAACATTTCCCTTTCAGTACCTGATCTGACATTGAATTTGTGCACTCTAATTCACCTTTCTTCTCAATCCTTTAAATCTCATTGGTTAAGGCAATGTACTGTTGATCCCACTGTTCACTGAGGATCTCGATACCCTGTTGCCCTCACCACTCCCTTGCTGCACCATTATCAGCTCACATTCCCAAGTTGCAGGGCAAAAAATACAGCTGAAGGGTGCAGAAAAATGTCTAATGGGGCACCCTGCAAATACCCCACTTCAACAAAAACTGGCCCATTAAAATATTGCACTTCATATAGCTGAATAGTTTGTAAAGAGTACTGTCTTTGCACTGTTCAAGCAGACCACTTGATGGGACTGAAGAGCAGTATTGACAAGTGTCCATTGATTGAACATTATTGCTGAGAAACTACATGGAGATTGATGTGGGAGTCAAAACTATATGAAATTTAAATACAGAGTGACCATTGTCAGTTCCAAAAATACTTAGACTCCCCAGTGTTGATAAGACCTAATTTGCATGCTGTTATTCAGATGATGGAAATCCATACAAACCAGCAAAGTGCTACAGGCAGTAACCGGGAGGGTTGTATCTTGTGATTTTGTTTTTGTGTAGATGGAGAGATAATGGCTTAGTTTTGATGTTTTCTAAACACTGTGGTGTACACATTATATACATGAATTCTGTGTACTGTGTAAATAAATAGGTGTATCAGATGAGACACTGACAGTTTGACTATTTGTCCCTATGCCCCATGTTTGTCATTTTTCGGACTTTAAATGTGGGTTTGAGATTTATTTTTATAAACCTTTTCCCTTTTTCTCACCTGAAAACGATGAGTCCCTCAGCTGGGGCAGTTGAAAATAAGAAAGACTTGAACCTCCGTGAGAGACTTTCACGATCTCGGGTTGCCTCAAACAGCCAGTAAAGTACATAAGTACTTTTGAAGTGTAGTGACTGTTGTATTGCAAAAATCATGCACAGCAAGATCATACAAGCAGGAATGTGATAATGACATAACCTGTTTTTTTTTAGTAACATTGGCTGAGGGATGTATGTTGCCTACTACACTGGGAGAAATCACCTATATTTCATCAAAATAGTGCCATTTTTTTTTTTTACATCCATCTGAGAGGGTAGAAGGGACCTTGGTTTAATGTCTCATCTGAAAGACACCATTTCTCGCAGTGCAGCACTCCCTCAGTCCTGCACTAGAGTGTCAGCCTAGACTTTTGCACTCAAATTGCTGGAGTGGGACATAAACCCACAGCCTCTGACTCAGAGGCAAGAGTGCTAGCACTGAGCCATTGCGAACACTTGTGCAACCATTTGCAGGTTCAAGCATGAAGAATGACCACTTGGCCAGTGAATACTGGAAGAGGGGGAGTGGGGAGTTTCTTATGGATTGGTTGCAGCATGAACATTGTATCCTCTTTCTCCCTGAGAGCTAGAACTGTCCTATTTTCTGGGGTTATCCTTGTTTCAATCTTTTGGGTTCTTGGCAGTGTTTACTGAGTTGCTCAACTTGGGTGGAAGGAAATTGCTGCAGCCCCTTTTGCATAGTGTGGCCTAGGCAAGACAGTCTTTTCATTTTTGAAGACCTCTCCATTGCCTGAGCAACTCTGAACGCCGGGAACTAAATCAAGCTATAGCAGGATGGAAAATCCATGCTTGAGTATCAGTAGGCTATTTGAATCTTTGATAGGGGAATGCATCACATATGGCCTAGCCTGATCTTTCCCTTACCCAGAGTCAGTGGGTCATTACACAGTGGTCAGAAGCAGGACCTCTGTCTGATTATATCTTTAATCTGGGGACTCGAAGGCCAGCTGTCTTGGTTGGAATCTATTGGCTCCAGCACAGACCAAGAAATGAGCTTGGGGTAGGGTTCTCAAACGCCTTCACACCTCAGTACCGCACTGGACATTGTATTTACCAACTGAATCATTTAGTGGAAGCAATTCACAATCCAGAAATTAGTTTTAACCATTTATGCTGTTCACATTTTGGTCTTTGCAAAACACTTCATAAAATTAATACTTGTAACTCAAATAAATTTCTGGATCATGATTTACAAGATAGACCTACTCTCCGGTGAGGTAAATGTGTGCATAAACCAATAAACAGTTTTGTTGCACTTAGGCTCTGGTTTGCTCAGTCTAGTGAAAGTTTATTTAGAGTACCATAGAGCTGTATGAAAAGTTTGTTTTCGTTTCTAAGCGAGAGTACACTCCATCTCTTACCATCCATCACAAACTCAGCAGCTGTGTCCACTTTACGAATGTCAATTAAAACTCTTTATTCCTATAAGCTTAAAAATGTATTTTTATAAAATAATTTTCTTTTCATATTGTCCTTTTTTAAGCTGAGAAGTTTGCATTTCTGTGGTAGGTAAAATAAAAAAAAATTGTTCTACTAAAAGAGTGTGTGTTCACCTTAAAGTGATTTTTCTGCCACACTGGGGAGTCAGGGCAGATTCGATTCCTAGAACAGCCTGCTCCAAATGGTTGGCTTCTGGCAGAAATTTGTACTGGTGTGTTCTGAGGTGAATTTTTATAATGAATTAGCAGATATCGCATGCTCCTCTTTTACAAACTCCCTGTGAAATATAAGACATTTGTCTGCCAACCCTAATTTAAAATTAGTTTGGGCGAATAACTTGAGTGCTCACTTTTTTTAATGAAACAGTTGGTGGGTTGTTTTAGTAAATGTTCCATTCTGTTACCTGTTAAGATACAGCTTCATTAGGGAAATGCTCCCTCCACAGAGAGGCAAAATCACCCGAGTGAGATTACCTAGTCCAGTCTCAGTTGGGTATAGCTCGCGCATCCCCTATCTTGACTATTGAATGTGCATGATGAACATGATATCAAGTAATCCAAAAGGAGGAGAAGCAAAATTAATTAATAAAAAAGGAAAAGGAATATGAAATAAGTTTTGGGAGGCTTATCTGAAGGTTATCTGAAGGACTTATTTCCAATGCTCTCCTGGTCAGCCTTTTGTCTTCCACCCTCCATAAACTTCAGCTCATCCAAAACTCTGCTACCTGTATCTTGCGCTAAATCCCGTTCACCAATACCCCGGTGCTCACTGACCAACATTGGCTCCTGGCCCAACAATGTCTTGAATTTAAAATTCTCATCCTTGTACTCATTCTTTCAGAGCCTTGTGGCTCCGTATCTCTATTTCCTCCTCCAGCCCTAAGAGAATACTGTGTTCCTCCAATTCCAGCTTCTTGTGCATTCCCAATTTCCTTTGTTTCCCCCAATGGCGATTGTGCATTTGGCTGTTTAGGCCCTAAGTTTTGTAATTCCCTCCCTAAACTTCTCCATTCTCTCTACCACTTCCTCCTTTAATGCACTCCTTAAAACCTACCTCTTTCCTATCCAATATCTGTTTATGTGCTCAGTGTCAAATTTTGTCTGCTAGTGATCCTGTGAAGTGCCTTGAAACATTTTAAGTTAAAGGCACTACATAAATGCAAGTTATCCATTGAGTAAATGCAACTTTCAGTGTGATATAAACCATATAAACCTCAAAGTAACCCGGTTTGGTCACTGGATAGAAGTAATGATTGTCGGTGGAACAAGAACAGAAGTCAGTTCCAATGGCATATTAAACCTCAGCCTACTGACCCGTGCCTGATTTCTATCCAGTAGCGGAAATGTGTTTGTAGATGTTGGGTAAAGGTTGGATTGGGCTTGGCTGTGATAGTCTACTGTGAAATGGGTCTGTTGATGTGGTCCAGGCTCACTTGGGTGAGGTACTGGACAGTGCCAGTACTAAAAGGGCAGAAGAAGAGAGACAGCGAGGGGGAAAACAAGAATATCTGAAATTGATACAGGTTAAGAGGTAGCCATCAATATCCCAATGCGTGTCAGCTCCAAACAGGAAAAGGCTTCAGAAACTTTCAACACACACACACCTATCACAGCGCTGTTTTCCTAACTGGAGGAGGGGAGGAGAGGTGGGTAAATAGATATTAGCTTCTTTCTTATCCTTTGAAATGACTGAGTTCTTTCAGAGTGGAGTGTAATACCTCTAATAGGGCCAATAAATGTTGGGAAAGCATTTTGCTATATATTTTGACAAGTCTGTTCCATGTAAAGACGTTGTGTTGACACCTCGCTGTGGTACACACTTCAGGGTCCTTGTCGGCCTTATGAAAATGTTGTAAAAAGAGAAAACTGGCAAAGCAGGTTTAGACAGATTTTAAACATGGCACTCCAAGTCTCTTCTGTTTAATTTGGAATTGGGGACTGACTTGACTGTTTGATTGTATCCTTGTTTACTTTTGCAATTCCTTGAATCCATTGATGCAAATTGTATTTTTGAGCCTGTGCAATTTTTCCAACTTTTTGCGGGTTGCTCTACATACGCAAACAAAAAGAGACAAGCTACCTTTCAGTATTAAATAAAAACTGAAACATGCTTTTGGAGATTGCTGTGAAGTTAACAAATCAGAATGCTGAAGTTTTTTTTCTGTTCTGAGCTTGCACTTTATGTAAATCCAGGGATTTCATTTAGCACAAAATGTATGTATGGTTTTTTCAAATATTACCAAATTTCTATCTCTCATTGTATTGTGTGCACAGAATTGATTTACTGGGGGAAGATGAAGGAAATTCCAGTGGATGAGTCGCCTACAGTAATTCTTGTTGGAAAAAAAGGCCTCTTTCGAAATAATGTATTTTTTGGGATAGGCAAAGAATCGCAAAAAGATTGGCCTCCAATATTCTGGTTTACATCTTTAATCTTTGCTTGTGACGCAGCAATGTCCAATCTGTATTTTGTTCACATATTTTGAGCCTGAGTAGCTGCTGCTGGATCCACAGCTGTTCTGACTCAGAAGCAGCATTGTTAAGAAAATGATAATAGAGTGGCTCCAGATTGCTCGCAGATGTCATTCCGATCTGGCACATGTTACCACCATATATATAGAACTTTACAAAGTGCTTCTTGCCAAAACCCGTAACCGAGGAAAATGAGACACGCTCCTATTTAAAAAAAAAAAATTCTCATCTTTAATTGATATTTTTAAACTCCCCTGACAGCTAAGTGAGTTCCCTATTGCCCGCTTTTGTGAAACAACAATGATCACTTTAAAACTCATAGTCACGCATAATTCAATCCATTTATGGGAAAAAAGTTGTTGGATTTTCCTTTAACTGTGTGGATGAGTAGCTGAACTGTACAATCCCGGACTGGTCTTGGTTCGATTCTCATTTTGTCGTGATAGTGACTTTAATGGCCTTGGATTAGGCAGTGGGAAATTCTGACCGCTGTCCATTGACCATTCCTTCCTGGAAGTCCACCTGTGTGGATGATGAGTGATAATGGAATCACTCATCTGCAGTCGAACAGCCTGCTGACACTTAGACCTGGATAATCCTTAGAAAAATTGCCCATTTTTAGGCAGTGTAGAGGCATTTCCCTTCCATGACCCGTTATAATGCTGTGCTGCATGCCGTTAAGTGTTCCCAGACCCATGGAGATGAAGGAGGTGGAATCGTCCCTGGGATTTCCTTGTGTTCCTGCCTGTTCACTGTTCATTGCCATGGTAAAAGTGACACTAGAGGCAGGAAAAGATTGGGAAGGTGAAATGTTACATATGTTCCAATACAAAGCTATTATATTAGAGCATTTGCTTAATTAAGTAGAACATTTAAAGGGATCTTTCTTTAGTAAAATAATGAATTTCCCTCTTGGAATTCCATTATATTTGTTCTTTCAGGAAGTGGATATTGAGGATGAAATGATGAGACTGCAGCATGAGGCATGCAAGAGACACCCAACCTGTAGATATCCACCCCAAAGACCCTTTCTCCTCTTGCTCTTGCTCTTGCCTTAACTATTATGACCATCACCAAAGCTTCTAAAGATTTTGGGGCTTTAGCCATTGCAGAGCCTTTTGATGTTGCTTCTTCTGAAATTGCAATTATAATTAAGGGTCTATCTCCATCTATCTCTGTCTCTTCCCCTCCCATTTTCTCCTTTTCATCCATCTCTGTACGTTTGGCTCTTTAAGCAGCCTTTTGACTGCTACAGCTGGACCAATTTCCCTCCCTCCCAGCAATGGACAACCAGTCAGGAGCAAGATTCCTGCTCTAAGCACATCCTGAATTCTAAATGAGGCTCCCCCTGCACCCCTCCCCCCCCCCCAATCCCCTGAAGAAAATGTAGTCAGGTCCCAGTAGAACCACCTGGGTGCATGGAATTAATTTTTCTGACGGGCCCGGAAAAACACAACACTCACTTGTTGAGGTTTACTCATTGACAATGGTCATTTGAATGAGTGAAGGGTGTCTGGTATCCATGGAACCATATTGCAATGAGGAGTTAAAGCCCTGAGGACAGGAAGACGGGAAGGAAAGTTGGTGAGACAAACCAAAACGCTCTAGTTTTAGAAAATGTATTTCTGTATGTTGTGGCAATATGCTTTTAAAAAGTAACTTTGCAGTTGTGAAATGTTGGGGTCCTTCTGTTTGCTATAACACTACAGTTCAGCTGCTACTTGGAGTGAGATGGAGCCGGCAGACCTGAATCATAGAGAGTAACTATATTCGAATTAGGTGATTTCACATCCGGGTTGAATCATAAACTTTGTGTAAATGTGAAGTCAAAATCACTTTGCAACAGTCAAAACATGTTGTAAATGCAATCTATAATGTTCTCTGATGTGGGGGAGGGCTGTCACATTTCGGGACAGATGAGGAGTTTTGAGCAAATTATAGTAAGATAAATAGAATCAAGTTCACAAAGGATTTAATCAAAAGAACAACAATATGTTCGGAATGCAGATTAGACCAGGTGAAGCTTCTATCCTGAATGGTGGTTTTACATCAGCTTGAGACAATGGAGGGTCATTAAAATCATTCCAGTAAACATTTAGATGATATGTTGGGTCAATTTATGTGAATTTTGCAAACTTGACTACCTGGAGTGCAAACCAAAGAGGGCAGAAGCAGATTTACTTGCCAATGTGAATGGCCAGTCTGTAGACACAGAGAGCTGGAGGAAGGTCAGAAGTCAAGACTTTAGCTTCCACTTGAGCTGAGAAAGGGTGCATACCAAGGGCTGAATTTAGTGCAGCTTTTTGGAGTGGGAATGGAGGTGTGGGGGGTGGGTGGGGTTGGGGGGTGTGCAGAGAATAGCGCCGAATGAGTCCACCTGGAAATCTAACATCATGATGTCGGTTCTGGATTTAGTCAGTGGTGGGAAAGCACAAAGGCAGCGTTGCCGCCCTGACTTGACAGGAGTGTAATTTAAATTGTAGTTTTAAAGCATTTGCATGTAATTGTAAGTGATTCAAGGGCTTGGAATTAAGTGTACAACGGGCAGCCCTCACGTGCCTTTGGAACCTCAGCATTGAAAGCTGGCAGCACTGAGGCAAGGCCTCACTGCCATGACTGGTAAGCAGCCATGACCAGCGTTGGATAGGGGTAAGTGGGGGCGTGGGGGTGGTGTCAGAAGCCATTGTCGGACTGCAGTGTTGTGAACTCTGCATGGTTTGACTAGGTCTCGGGTGGCCATACGGGTGAGCAGGGTCTTGGATGGCAGTACCGGGTGAGCAGGTTCTCGGGTAACAATAAGAAGTTAACAGGGCATCGGATATTGTGCAAGGGGGTGCTGGGTGTTGGGTGGTCTGCAAGGGCGGGTGCTTGGGTTGGGTGGCAGTATCGGGTGCCCATACTGCTGGGTAAGAAGGTCGGCTATTAGCAAGGGTGGACACTCAGGGCCATTAGGGCATCTCCCGGGAGAAGTAGCAAAGGAAAAGCTGCCAAGGCAGGTTAGACTCTGCAAGGACAGTGCTCTGGAGGCCTACTGATCACATGGCATGGGTTTTATATATCCTGTCTTTTTGGACCCCCGTGGTGTGATGCTGCATTTCCGATGGAAGGAGAACCAGGAGGCAGTTGTGCCTGCCTGTAAACCTCCAGGATGAGAGCAACAGCAGCTGACCGTGCCAAGAAGGGCCCACCTGCTCCAGAGAGTGTACAGGACTCGAGTCAGCTACTTCCAAATGTCCGAGCGGCATTGCCAGCGAAGATTGCGGCTCTCCAGGGAGGCCGTCACCAACTTGTACGGCCTGCTGCAAGACGATATACAACTTTTGTGATCTGGTGGACACTCAATGCCTGTGGCATTGAAAATCCCCCTGGCACATAATTTTTATGCATCTGGATCATTCCAAGGATCCTCTGGGGACAAGTGTGGCATCTGCCAGGCAGCAGCCCACCGTTGCATCAAGGAAGTGACCAATGGTCTGATTATGTGCGCTACCAGACCAACCCTGACAGTCAAGCCGAGAGGGCCATTGGATTCAGGGCCATTGCTGGATTCTCCCGGGAGCAAAGTGTGACAAATTGCATGCATGTGGCCATCAAGGCTCCAACGGACCAGCCAGCTGGCTTCTTCAACAGGAAGGGGTTCTATTCAATCAACGTTCACCTGGTCTGTGACCACCAAAAGCGTTTCCTACAGGTGTGTACCTGCTTCCTGGGAAGCAGCCACAAAGCCTATATAATTTGACAGTTCCAGGTGCCTTTTCAGATCCCTCGCTCGCCTTCAGGGATGGTTTCTTGGGAGCAAGGGCTACCCATTGTAGACATGGCTACTGATGCCTGTGAGGAACCCTCGCACTGCAGCAGAGGAGAGGTACAACACTTGCCACAGCTCTACCCAAGCGACAATCGAGTAGGTCATTAGGCTTCTGAAGATGAGATTCCGGTGCTTCGATTGATCCGGTGGAGCCCTGCAGTATGCCCCAGTGAGGGTGTCACATATCGTGGTGGTCTGCTGTGCTCTGCACAATCTAGCACTGCGGAGGGGTGAGGTTTTGCATGACAAGGACATGATTGTACACCACTCCTCCACTGATGAGGAGGATGCAGAGAAGGCTAATGAGCAGGCAGCACTGGATGTTGAATCCCTTGCACCGGAGGCCAGGCACACTGAACAACAGATCAAGGAGGCAAGAGACAATCTCATACTTACCCGCTTCCAGCCACCACGATGGGCTCTCATAGTGAAATTCATAAAGACTCGCCTCAATGTGTGCAGTCTGTCGCCTCCTTTCTATTTGTCTTCCGTGCCTAGTGCCCAGCGTAACCACGTGCTATGGCCCATGGGAGACGCTAATCATATGAGGGCTGTGGGCGCATTGGCATCCACTTAGGGGGAAAGGTAGAGTTAGCAGCTCACAATTAAGGCATGATAAAATAATAATTTTCCAGAATGAAGGTTAATTTTAAAAACAAAAGAGCTTTATATGAGAAAACAAATGTCAAACACCCTTGAAACCCCAAGTGTCTCTAGGTAGTTTTCTTCATACATTTTTGAGTGCTTCTACAAGGTGTGACTCCTGCGCTAGCAGCTGGGTTGGAGGCAGGCTGCTGATCAGGCTGCCCTTTAGCCTCAAATGATTTTGGCAGGCGTCCTCCGACTGCCTGAGGCCTGGAGGGCCCCGGCTGCCTGAGGGTTCCTGCACAGTTGCAGGACTCTCTTCAGGCATCATGGCTACTGGAGCTGGGCTCACTGGTGGAGGGGCTGAGGAGCCACTGTCCACACTCGGAGCACCCTGAGGGGAGCCCCCAGCTGTGGAGGTCAGCCAGTCTTCCTCCTTTTCTAGGCTCATTTGAACCACCTTGCTCACCAGAGAATGACAAGGAGCTGGAGAAGACTCCAGGTGCCTTGACCTTCTCTCGCCTTGCCACTGCTGCATCAAGCTCATGGTCAAAGCGATGGTGTGCAGGACTGCTCTCCATGACAGTCGCCAATCTCTTGATGGAGGAAGCCATGCACTCACATGCCTGAGACATGGCATGGATGGACTCCTCCATCGTCTACTCATTGCTGTGTATTGCCTCTGGCAGTTCCACCAGATGTTACCTTCCCACCTCTGCAACTCTGTGCTGTCGACACCAGAGGCTCATCATGAGCCTAGGGCTCAACATGGGCCTGGCCACCCACAGTCTTCCGACTGTCAGATGTCTCGGCTGTCTAAGCTTCAACCAGCAGCTCATGTACAGTGCTCTCACCAGCTTGTCACTCTGATTTTATAGCTGACTGCAAACCCACCAAGGTGAAAGTATCTGGACTGGTGGAAGGTGCAGGAGAGTCATGAGACCGGTGCACCCTCTGACTCTGATCCTCCTCAGAGGTGGAATTAGGTCCCCCTTCTACGAGAGTCTCCTGCGAACACCGACCTGCATGAAAGCCAAAGACTTGCAGGTTGGTAGGTAAATTGGCCATTGTAAATTGCCCCTAGTGTAGGCAGGTGGTAGGAGAATTGTGGGGATGTGGTAGGGAATATGGGATTGATGTAGGATTAGTATAAATGGGTGGTTGATGGTCGGCACAGACTCGGTGGGCCGAAGGGCCTGTTTCAGTGCTGTATCTCTCTATGACTCTATGAAAGAATACAAACATGTGTGGGATAGATCGTGCAGATCTCGTCATGCCCACCATATATGATGTTGGTCTCCAGCACCTGCTTCAAAGTCAACTGATCCCATTTTTGGCATCTCAAATCCTGCCCCCATCGTCTCCATTCTGATAATTGATAATTGGCTGCCTGCCGCGTGATCGCGGTGGGCTGGACGCACACGAGATGAGCAGGAATGGTGCCCACTTCCGGGTCCATCGCCAGGGCCTGCGATAGGCTCACTAAATCCAGCCCCAAGTCTATAGAAATCTGGGATGGAAGTCAGACACAGAAAGTGAGCGCTCCTTGCTTAAGTTTAGTGTCGACCAGTTTCAGAGAATTTACTTGTCAGAAAAATGTATTTAGCCTTTTAACAGAGATAGTATGGCCTAATTTTTAATCGATGTGTTATTTTCTATTGGAATGAAAATTTAAGGGGCTCTATAGCAGGGCAATCTGCTGGGTGAGATTACTGCCCAGGTAGTGAAGATGAAAATTTATCTCATTGTATGTCAAATATTCAGCTTGTTAGTTTATCATCAGCCATGTTTAACTACAGTGTTCATCCATCCACCTTCCGGAAGATAGGAGAAATGCACCTGCAAGGTTACAGTATCTCATTCATATAATAAGTGGTTTTATTGTTATGATCCCCAGGTTATACTACTGTATGACTAGATAGCACAGAAGCCAGTCTTCAACCAATTCAATTCACTCCACGTAATATCAAGAAACTGCTAAACGTGTTGGGTTCAACAAAGGCTATGGGCTCCACAACATCTTGGCTGTATTATTGAAGACTTGTGCTCCAGAACTAGCAGCGACCCTTGCCAAGCTGTTCCAGTACAACTACAACTTTGATTTCTACCTGACAAAATGAAAAATTGCCCAGGTATGTCCTGTTCACAAAAAGTGGGACACCTCCAATCCAGCCAATTACCACCGGATCAGCCTACTCTCAACCATCAGTTAAGTATTGGAAGGTGCTGTCAACAGTGCTATCAACTGGAACTTACTCACCAATAACCTGCTCACCGATGCTCAGTTCAGGTTCCTCTAGGACTACTCGGCTCCAGACCTCATTATAGCCTTGGTCCAAACATGGCTCAATGAGCTGAATTCCAGACATGAGGTGAGAGTAACTGTCCTTGACATCAAGGCAGCATTTAACAAGCTGTAGCTTCAAGCAACCCCAGTAAGATTGAAGTCAATAGAAGTCAGAGAGCAAACTCTCCCCTGGCTGGAGTCAAACTTAACACAAAGGAAAATGGTTGTGGTTCTTGAAGCCAATCATCCCAAGACATCACTGCAGGAGTCCTTCAGGGCAGTGTCCTAAGCCCAACCATCTTCAGCTGCTCAATGACCTTCCATCCATCATCAGGTCAGAACTCAGGATTTTCGCTGATGATTGCACAGTGTCCAACTCCATTCGCAACTCCTCAGATAATAAAGCGGTCCATGCCCGCAAGTATCAAGACCTAGACAACATTCTGGCTTGGGTTGATAAGTGGCAAATAACAAGTGTGCCACACCAGTGCTAGGTAATGACCATCTCCAACAAGAGAGATTCTAAGCACCTCCCTTTGATAGTCAATGGGATTACCATCGCTGAATCCTCCAGCAACACACTGGAAGTTTCTATTGACCAGAAACTTTACTGGATGGCTACAAGAGCAGGTCAGAGGCTCAGTTTTCTGTGGTAGGTAACTCACCTCCTGACTTTCCAAAGCCTTTCCACCATCTACAAGGCACAAGTCAGAAGTGTGATGGAATACTTCCCAACTGCCTAAATGTGTGCATCTCCAACAACAGTCAAGAAGCTTGACATCATCCAGGACAAAACAGCCTGCTTGATTGGTACCCCATCTACCACCTTAAATCTTCACTCCCTCCACCACCGGTGCACCCTGGCAGCAGTGTGTACTATCTACAAGATGCACTGCAGAAACTTGCCAATGCTTCTTCACTTCTGCAGCACCTCCCAAGCCCGCAGCCTCCACAAGGACAAGGGTGGCAGGTGGATGGGAACACCACCACTTGCAAGTTCCCCTCCATGTCACTCACGATCCTGACTTGGAAATATATCCTCATTCCTTCATTGTCGCTGGGTTAAGATCCTGGAGCTCCCTACCTAACAGCACTGTGGGTGTACCTACACCACAGACTGCAACGGTTCAAGAAGGTGATTCACCACCACCTTCTCAAGGACAATTAGGGAAGGGCTATAAATGATGGTTTTGCCAGTGATGTTCACATCCCATGAATGAGTAAAAAAAAATTGCTTTGGGACATGCTGAGAGACATGATACAAGGTATAAATACTTGTTTGTTCATTTCTAACATAATTGAATACTGTAATCTAGAAGGGAGAAAATAAAATTCACTGTTTTTGGTGCCTCTGACTGTTAAAAGAAACAGAGACAAAAAGACTCGAATAATTTAACACTTAAGTCTTAAATATTAACAAAACAGGAAGCAGTGAAATGTGCTTGTGCAGTAGATGATTCCCTGCTATGTAGTGATAGAACCAGTGCTAACCCTGAGGAGGGAGCAGTTTACAGCCCATTCAGGGCGTGCTCATAACGTCCTCTGAATATGTTCCCACTGAGACATTAAAGGAATTAATTGCTCATAATGATCTCGCCATCTGTTAGCAGAGGTTCATACCGACAGGCTTGTGGCAAGTGGTGGCCTTATTCAGGAATCAATAGGCTGGGCTGGGGAGTTGGTTTCCCACATTGCCGGCTATTGCCTGGAGAATAGACTTTGAAAGGGGAGGAGTTCTTATGACTGGCCATCTGCTCCCTGTCTTTCTGTGGGAGCCTCTGATACAATCTTGTACAGCTCTGATCTGACTCCAATCTGTTTGGAATGTGGCTGATCTGAGAACCTCACTGAGCTGTGAAAGTGAGTCAAAGGAGCTCCCCTCGCCATTGTCCACTACTGGTGAAAGGAAAATGATCACTTTAAAATTCATAACTCACAGGTGCCTGCCACCCATTCATGGGAAAAAAAACCTCTCAGAACTTTGCTGAACGGAGTCAAGCAAAAGTGGTGGGTGGGGGTGGGGGTGGTGGGGAGGAGCTGGCAGTGCTGGGGAGGGTAAGAGGAAACAGAGTGGCACTTTTTAGGGCCTATTGACGCAGATTTTTAATCTTTTGAAAAATGATGGTTAACATTGTAAATTCCTCAACTTTTTTCACCCAATTCTGCTATTTCTACTTGCTCTCACACTGACGCACAATCTCACATCAGCGCGCCACTCTCTAACTCACCAAGTTTCACATACATGATTTAACCCTCTCTATCTTTTTTTGGCATCTATCTTAGATTCCACCTAAGCTTTTTTTTTTAGAAAGATAAATGTCTTTTCCGATTAAAATGTTCTAAACTTAATATGTACTGAGAAAATGGGCTGGATTTTCCTACAGGCTTCAGGACCCCGAGGCTGGGGTCAAATGGGAGCCCACATTTGCCAGCAGCGGCGCGAGCTTCCGGGAGGCGGCCTCCTAATTGGCCATCTCGGCATTCACCATCCTATTAAGGATGGTGGGTGGGCTCCCGATGCTGCAAGCCCAATCAGAGGGCCAGCAGCTCTGGAGCTCAGCAACTCCACTGGCCACTGCTGAGGCAGGTCAGGAATCGTGAGGGTGCCTCAACATGGAGGTGCCCTCACTGGCCAACATAGAAGGACTGCACCGAAGGCTCCTGAAGCCGGCAGGGACATTGGGATGGAGGGAAAACCCCTCTGCAGGAACGGATGCGGCCACAATAGCCGACTTTCATCCACCCGCCCCTGCCATTTGGCATGAAGGCTCCAGCTCTAATAGCCCCCAGCCTTCTGCAGGGAGGCTGCCTCCAATGAGCTGCATGCAGTGGCTGGGGGTTGGGGGGGAGGGTGGGGGCGGTGGCTGCTTGGCTGATGGGAAAGTTCCAGCAATGCTGCAAAACCAGCCCTAATTGCGGGTCTTAAACAGCTGGAGTGGGCAACCAATCCTGTTGCCAGCCCGACCTTGGGAAAGTTTCCAGCGGCAGGAATGCGTTGGGAATTTGCCCCGACATGGCAACCCCCACCCCACCTCCACCCCCATCTCTACAGGGTGGGAAAATCCAGCCAAATTGGACTAAAATGACAAAGGTTCAGAGATTCGTTTGTTCTTTTCCAATTGTGGAAACTTTTCATTGTGTTCACATTGATTGTAATAGTTTACTGTACGGGATTACTGATAATTTAGTATTGATAGCATCAGAGTGAATGACACAAGAACAAGTGAATTACCAGCCTCCTGCATTTACTACAACTGTCGCGGATAAGATTAAAATAGACCAAATGTAATTTAAACAATAGTGCAATGAATTATAGGATCATAGAACGGTTAAAGCACAGAAGAAGGCCATTGGGCTCTTTGTGTCCATGCTGACTTTCTGAAAGAGCAATTTAGCTAGTCCCACTCCCTGGCCCTCTCCCTGTAGCCTTGCAAATTTTTTCCCTTCAGGTGCTTATCCAATTCCCTTTTGAAAGTTACAATTGAATCTACCTCTACCATCCTTTCAGGCAGTGCACTCCAGATCCTAACCACTCGCTGCAAAAAAAAAAGTTTTTTCTCATGTCACCTTTCCCTCTTTTGCCAATCACTTTAAATCTGTGTCCACTGGTTCCTGAACCTTCTGCCAATGGGAACGGTTTCTCTCTATCTACTTTGTGTAGACACCTCATGATTTTGAACACCTCAATAAAATCTTCTCTCACTTCCTCTTCTCTAAGGAGAACAAACCCAGCTTCTCCAGTCTATCCACGTAACTGAAATCTCTCATCCACGGAACAATTCTCGGAAATCTTTCTCCATCCTCTCTAAAGCCTTCACATCCCTCCTGAAGTGCAGTGCCCAGAATTGGGCACAATACTCCAGTTGAGGCCAAACTAGTATTTTATAAAGGTTCATCATAACTTGGTTGTTTTTGTATTCTATGCCTCGATTTATAAAGCCCAGGATCCTGCATGACTTTTTAACCACTTTCTCAATCTGCCCTGCCAGATTCAACAATTTGTGCACATATGCCCCAAGGTCTCTCTGTTCCTGC
Organism: Heterodontus francisci; assembly: GCF_036365525.1. Taxonomy (NCBI): domain Eukaryota; kingdom Metazoa; phylum Chordata; class Chondrichthyes; order Heterodontiformes; family Heterodontidae; genus Heterodontus; species Heterodontus francisci. Next base: position 37,852,879 of record NC_090372.1, read on the forward strand.
ACTCCCTTTGGAATTGTACCTGTTAGTTTATATTACCTTTCCTCGTTCTTCCTACCAAAATGTATCACTTCACACTTCTCTGCATTAAATTGCATCTGCCACATGTCTGCCCATTCCACCAGCCTGTCTATGTTCTCTTGAAGTCTATCATTATCCTCCTCACAGTTTACAATACTTCCAAGTTTTGTGTCATCTGCAAATTTTGAAATTGTGCCCTGCACATCCAAATCTTGGTCATTAATATATATCAAGAAAAACAGTGGTACAACCCCTGGGGAACACCACTGTATACCTTCCTTCAGTCCAAAGAAACAGCTGTTCACCACTACTCGCTGTTTCCTGTCACTCAGCCAACTTCGTATCCATACTGTCACTTTCCCTTTTATTCTATGGGCTTCAACTTGCTGACATGCTTATTATGTGACACTTTATCAAGTACCTTTTGGAAGTCCAAATACACCACATCAACTGCATTATCCTCTTCAACCCGCTATGTTACCTCAAAAACTCAATCAAGTCAGTTAAACACAATTTGCTTTTAACAAATCCATGCTGGCTTTCCTTAATTAATCCACACTTGTCCAAGTGACTATGGATTTTGTCCTGGATTATTGTTTTTAAAAGCTTTTCCTGACTGACCTACATTTTCTGGGTTTATCCTTACACCCTTTTTTGAAGAAGGGTGTATTTGGAATTCTCCAGTCCTCTGGAACCACCCCTGTTATCTGAGGAAGATTGGAAGACTGTAGCTGGTACGTCTGCAATTTCCATCCTTACTTCCCTCATCATCCTTGGACGCATGCTATCTGGTCATTATCAATTTTTAGCACAGCCAGCCTTTCTAGTACCTCTAGTATCTCAACTATAATAAAAGCAAAATACTGCAGATGCTGTAAATCTGAAATAAAAACAAGAAATGCTGGAAATACTCAGCAAGTCTGGCAGCATCTGTGGAGAGAGAAGCAGAGTTAACGTTTCAGGTCAGTGACCCTTCATCAGAACTCAACTAAGTATCTCAACTATCTCCTCTTTCACTATGGCTTTGGTAGTATCCTCTTTTTTTGTAAAGACAGATACAAAGCACTCACTTAGTACCTCAGCCATGCCCTCTGCTTCCACTTGTGATCTCATACTTTCTCTATGCCACTCATATTTCCTTTTTCACTTCCCCCTCTGAATTTTCTACATTCCATCTGGTTTTCACATGTATTAATAACCTGATATCTGTCATACACCCCCTTTATCTGCTTCATCTTACTCTCTTTCACCATCCAGGGAGCTCAGGCTTTGGTTGCCCCACCTTTCTCTCACGTAGGGATGTACCTCTACTGTACCCCAAACCATCTCCTCTTTAAAGGCAGCCTATTGTTCCATTACTGTTTTGCCTGTCAATCTTTGACTCTAATTGACCAGGGACAGATCTGCTCTCAACCCACTGAAATTGGCCCTCCAATTAAGTATTTTTACTCTAGATTGTTCCTTGTTCTTTTACATAGCTAACCTAAACCTTATGATACTATGATCACTGTTCCCTAAATGTTCCCCTACTGACACTTAACCCACTTAACACACCACTTCCCCAGAACCAGATCCAACAATGCCTCCTTCCTCATTGGGTTGGAAATGTATTGGTCAAGAAAATTCTCTAGAACACACTTCAGAACTCATCCCACTCTCTTCCCTTTACACTATTACTACCCCAGTCTATATAATAAAATAATTGAAGTCCCCATTATCACTACTCCATGCTTCTTGCACTTCTCTGTAATTGTCCTGCAAATTTGCTGCTCTTTTCACTAGTTGATGGCCTATAGAATACATCCAGTAGTATAATGGTACCTCTATTGTTTCTTAACTTTAACGAAATAGATTCTGTCCTTGACGTCTGCAGGACATCCTTTCTCTCCAGCACTGTCATATTCTCCTAAATCAATCCTGCCATCCCTTCTCCTTTCTTTCCTTCCCTATCTTTCCTGAACACCTCGGGCTGAATGTTATATCGGCTATGGGGATCCCAACGACAGGCAAAAAGGTGAGGGGGTGACCCCGCCTCCGCCCTCCATTTGGACCCCTGGCCAAATTCACGGCGGGCAGGCAATTAACTGCCCGCTGTTGGGGATGCTGTCCTTTAAGGGACAAAATCCCACTCGTAGAGCTCCCAGTCAATCAGAGAGCCGGCAGCTCAGCAGTACCAGCAGCATCAGTGGGAGTGGTGGCCACTGCCGGTACTGCAGGAAGCCCAGAGCAGTGAAGAAAGAGGATACCCCAGGACCAAAGTAAGATGGGTAGGCCCTGGCAAAGGGGTGAAGGGGGTGGTTGGTGAAGTCGGGGAAAGTATTGCCAAGGGGGTGACCATTGCTGCTGGGGGGGCAGGGGGTGGGGGGGACCACTATGTGGGCTATGGATAGCCCCCAGAGGAGGGACTCTCCCCCTGAGCTCGCTAGGTGGCTGCCAAGTCTCATCTGGTACTGTCTCCATGCGGCAGCAGGCCCCTCCACATTGGCTAAATGCCAGCGGAGGCAAGAGGTAGCCACATAAGTGGTTTACCTGGCCTCCCAGTGGACTTCCCCTCCACCGTGGTGCCTGCTGTGGACAAAATGGGATGGGGCAGGCCAACAGAGAGATGGTGGCATAGTGGTAATGTCACTGGACTAGTAATCCAGCAGCCTGGACAAAGTTCCTGGGCGCACAGGTTCAAATCCCACCATGGCAGCTGGTGGAATTTAAATATAATTAATTAATAGAAATCTGGATTTGAAAGTTAGTCTCAGTAATGGTGCTATGAAACTATCATTGATTGTCATTAAAAGAAAACCCATCTGATTCACTAATGTCCTTTAGGGAAGGAAATCTGCCGTCCTTACCTGGTCTGGCCTACATGTGACTCCAGACCCACAGCAATGTGGTTGACTCTTAACTGCCCTTTGAAATGGCCTAGCAAGCTACTCAGTTCAAGGGCAATTAGGGATGGGCAACAAATGCTGGCCTTGCCAGTGATGCCCACATCCCATAAAAGAACAATAAAAATCATTGGGCACTGTGCCATCTCATGCTATTTTGTGTGCTTCCCCACCCTGCCCGCCTCCCAGTCTATCTCCAAAGGTAGAATAAAATCCAACCCTTGTATCCAGGAAAATTCAGTACCCACTTTTGCCCTTTTTTGAGCCAGGTCTCCGCTAGCGTTACAGCATCATATTCCCATGTGGTTAACTGAGCCTGCAGCTCACTAACCTAATTTATCACTCTTTGTGTGTTTACATACAGGCACTGTAAACCTGAATTAGATCTTACTGTATTTCCTCTTAGTTTGATCCCATGTAATACTTAACTATTTCTCACTCCGGTGTTACCTGTCTCTTCTAATTCTTTGTGCACCTTGTTTCTCCTTTCTCATGCTACATCCTTGTTCCCATCCCCCAGCGAAATTAGTTTAAATCCTCTCCCACAGCGCTAGCAAACTGTCCCGTGAGAACATTGGTCCTGGCTCTGTTGAGGTGTAATCTGTCTGTCCTGTACAGGTCCCACCCTCCCCAGAACCGGTCACAATGTCCCAGGAATCTTAAGGTCTCCCTCCTGCACCATCTCTCTAGCCATGCATTCATCTGCTCTTTCCTCCTATTTCTCTACTCACTAACACGTGCCATTGGGAATAATCTGGGGATTACTATCTTTGAGATCCTGTTTATTAATCTCCTTCCCAGCTCCCGAAACTTTGCCTCATCCTCATCCCTCTTTCTACCCATGTCATTGGTACTGATATGGACCACGACCTCTGGCTGTTCACCCTTTCCCCTCAGAATGTTCTGCAGCCACTCAGTGTCATCCTGGACTCTGGCACCAGGGAAGCAACATATCATCCTGGCATCACATCTGCAGCCATAGAAATGCCCGTCTGTTCTCCTAGCTATAGAATCCCCAATTCCTATTGCTTTCCCAATCTTCCTCCTCATCCCTTGCATAGCTGAGCCACCCATGGTGCTGTGCACTTGGCACTGGCTGCATTCCTCAGAGGAACCGTCACCCTCACCAGTATTCAGAGCTGAATACCAGGTAGAGAGTAAGATGCACTCAAGAGACTTTTGCATCACCTGCCTGGTCCTCCTTGACTGTCAGGCAGTCATTCCCTCTCTGCCTGCTCACCCTTAAGCTGCAGGGTGATGCCCTCCAGAAATGTGCTATCCACATAGCTCTCAGCCTCACAGAAGCACCGCAGTGATGCCAGCTGCTGCTGAAGCTTCAAAACCCAGAGGTCTGGCTCTTCTAGCTGATGACACTTACTGCACATATGGTTGTGCAACACACGAGAAACGTCCTGAAGCTCCCACATGGAATAAGATGTGGATTCCACATGTCTGTGGTGCCCTACAATGCCTCTAATTATTGAACTATTAACTAAATTAAGAGAAATAAACTTAAGACTTAAGTGAACACTCACAACAGCTGCTTCCCTTGCGCTGACATTATTTTATTGGTAGGTTAACTCAAATGCTTTACTTAACTCTTATTATCTATATGTCTGAGATTTAAATTTAATGAAAAAATAGAAACCCTTTAGTGTTACCATCCCTTTTTATTTAATTTTAACTTTATCCCTTTAGATTTAATTAATTAATTAAACACTGAACATAATTATACGATAAATTATACAATATATAATGTATAAAATATAAGTTAAAGTTTATATATTTTATCAAATTGGCTTAGCTTTATTTTTTATACTAATTAATTGATCTAGTTTACATTATAGACTGATTAAATACTTAAGTGTAGATTTACCACTGTGTGCCACCTTGTGCAGTGATGCCACTGTACAATTTTCCCCCCCGTGCTGTTCACTAACTCACAGTCAGAGAAAGAGAGCACCCCCCCTACTCCACACTCAGCCTCACCCTTCATAACCACTCTGCCCTGTGCCTCACCCTGAGACCACTCCGTGCTGAACCTCACCCTCTGAGCCCACTCTGCTCTGAATCTCACCCTCTGAGACCACTCCACCCTCTGCCTCACCCTTCATAACCACTCCGCCCTGTGCCACACCCTGAGACCATTCCACTCTGAAGCTCACCCTCTGAGACCACTCCACCCTGAACCTCACCCTCTGAGCCCGCTCCGCACTGAACCTCAACCTCTGAGCCCACTCCACCCTGAACCTCAGCCTCTGAGCCATTCCACTCTGAACCTCACCCTCTGAGCCCACTCTGCTCTGAATCTCATCCTCTGAGACCATTCCACTCTGAACCTCACCCTCTGAGCCCACTCCGCCCTGAACTTCGCCCTCTGAGACCATTCCACTCTGAACCTCACCCTCTGAGACCACTTTGCACTGAGCCTCACCCTGAGACCTGTCAGCTCTGAACTTCACCCTCTGAGACCACTCCACCCTCAGCCTCACCCTGAGACCACTCTGCTCTGAACCTCACCCTCTGAGGCCACTCCACTCTGAACTTCACCCTCTGAGACCACTCCACCCTGAGCCTCACCCTCTGAGACCACTCAACCTTCAGCCTCACCCTGAGACCACTCTGCTCTGAACCTCACCCTCTGAGGCCACTCCACTCTGAACCTCACCCTCTGAGCACTCAGCCCTGAGCCTCACCCTCTGAGACCACTCAGCTTTGAACCTCACCCTCTGAGACTACTCCGCTCTGAACCTCGCCCTTTGAGACCACTCAGCCCTGAGCCTCAGCCTCTGAGACTGCTCAGCCCTGAGCCTCACCCTCTGTGACTGCTCTGCTCCCAGCCTTGACCTTTGTGAGCACTTGGCTTTGAGCCATCTATTTAGCTCAGATGGTTAGCACATAGTATTGCTACCCCCAAGATTGTGTATTCAATTCATGAGTTGGTGAGTTCTGCTACTTTGTTTGTATGGTATTCAATGCATTTCAGACTTGTGCTTCAATAAAGAAATTAAAATTGTAGAATAATATTAAATGTTATAATTAAGAAAACATCAAGTTTGTAATCTTATGGGCTACAAAAATGTTATAAATTACTCAAGTTTATTTTATGAGTTAAAATGAAGTACTTAGAGCAATTGCAACCTTGTAATACCTTCACTATATCCATTAATATTAACTAATGTATGTAGGAATATCTGTTTAAACCAGACCAGTCAATCTTCCATAATGTTGCACACAAGGACTCACTATCAACAGTAGTCTTCAGTTGAAGTGGAATTCAAATGTACAGGATAATGAAGCAGCTCATGAAGATGTAATTCGGTCCTCATTTTAAAGTCATACATTACGCCCATATTTCTATATAATACTTTGACTTGATATTATTATTTATAGTTAAATAGCAAAATTTATGGCAATTTGGTAAAGAGAGAAGTAGTTTGTTAGAGCACAGGAGTTTCTTCATAACACAGGCTGAGGAGCACAGAAATGCAAAACTATGGTGTTACAGCACCTCAGCTGGCAAGGGAGCATATTTACAGTGTGACACGTTTACATAGGCTGTTTCCTTTATAATTGTACTCAGGAATTTATAATAGAAAAAGTTGACACAAAACTGTGAAAAGAGTTTGACAAGAAGAGTAAGATTTTGTAGGTAGGAAGTCTTCATAGGTGTAAAATTGTTAATATATTAAATAGATATAAAACCATTTTATGGGAAGTTATGATGGACAAAAAGTGTTCTTTAATACATTAAACAGACGCTTAAAAATGGGCCCTCATGAGTTTAGCAGTAGGACCAAAGCTTGTGCAGATGAGTACTGAATGTTCCACTGCTAAATTGGTATGCTTTGCACTGATCTTACATCCATAAAACTGGTGCAATGCATACCAAATGTTACGTCTTTATGTCCTCGGGACATCCTAAACTGCTTCATAACCAATAATTACTTTTGAACTGTAGTTGTTGTTGTAATGTAGGTCAACATGGCAGCCAATGTATACACAGCAATGTCCCACAAACAGCAATTACCAACTGATGGTGTTGGCTGAGAGTCAGCAGTTGTTCAAGACACTGGCAAGGACCTTCGAATAGTGCTTTGGTTTTTTTTATGATGGGGCCTCTGTTTAATATCACATCCAAAATAGCACCTCCGACAGTGCATCTCTCCCTTAGTACTGCCCTAGAATGTCAGCATAGATAATATGCTCAAGTCCAGAGTGGGTCTTTAAAACACAACCTTCTGACAAGTGAGAGAGCTATCACTGATTCAAACTGATTCCCAGACCCTCTCCTATGGTTTTGAACCACGGAGACCAGAAGGGTCTCAGGCTTCTGCTGAATTATCAGATTATCTTATCTAGGGTGGCGATGAGAGTGCTACAATTGGTAATACATGCCCATAGACAGTGGGTAAGAAGGAGATTACTTAGGGCTCAGTGTTGCTGGAATTTGTGCACTGATGTTAGGTGAGAACAGAATCAGGTTTAACAGTACTGTCCAGTCTAAACAGTCTGCTAATATTCACTGTTAAGGCACCTCATAATAACTGGTTGCTTGAGTGAGGTATTGGAGCGCAGCTGGTACCTAGGGAGCTATACACCAGTATGAATCAGTGTCATCAGAACAGAAAGTAAAAATGTGACCAGTTTTAATATGTTTATTTAAAAGAAGCTCAATAATTTAATTGAAGTGATTATGTTTGTTACTCTGAACACATCGTTGATGTTGATACTTCATTGCAGCACTGAGGGAGTGTTGCACTGTTGGAGGTGAGTTCTTTTTTTTTTCTTTCTTTCGGGCCTCCTTATCTCGAGAGACAATGGATACGCGCCTGGAGGTGGTCAGTGGTTTGTGAAGCAGCGCCTGGAGTGGCTATAAAGGCCAATTCTGGAGTGACAGGCTCTTCCACAGGTGCTGCAGAGAAATTTGTTTGTTGGGGCTGTTGCACAGTTGGCTCTCCCCTTGCGCCTCTGTCTTTTTTCCTGCCAACTACTAAGTCTCTTCGACTCGCCACAATTTAGCCCTGTCTTTATGGCTGCCCGCCAGCTCTGGCGAATGCTGGCAACTGACTCCCACGACTTGTGATCAATGTCACACGATTTCATGTCGCGTTTGCAGACGTCTTTATAACGGAGACATGGACGGCCGGTGGGTCTGATACCAGTGGCGAGCTCGCTGTACAATGTGTCTTTGGGGATCCTGCCATCTTCCATGCGGCTCACATGGCCAAGCCATCTCAAGCGCCGCTGACTCAGTAGTGTGTATAAGCTGGGGGTGTTGGCCGCTTCAAGGACTTCTGTGTTGGAGATATAGTCCTGCCACCTGATGCCAAGTATTCTCCGAAGGCAGCGAAGATGGAATGAATTGAGACGTCGCTCTTGGCTGGCATACGTTGTCCAGGCCTCGCTGCCGTAGAGCAAGGTACTGAGGAGACAGGCCTGATACACTCGGACTTTTGTGTTCCGTGTCAGTGCGCCATTTTCCCACACTCTCTTGGCCAGTCTGGACATAGCAGTGGAAGCCTTACCCATGCGCTTGTTGATTTCTGCATCTAGAGACAGGTTACTGGTGATAGTTGAGCCTAGGTAGGTGAACTCTTGAACCACTTCCAGAGCGTGGTCGCCAATATTGATGGATGGAGCATTTCTGACATCCTGCCCCATGATGTTCGTTTTCTTGAGGCTGATGGTTTGGCCAAATTCATTGCAGGCAGACGCAAACCTGTCGATGAGACTCTGCAGGCATTCTTCAGTGTGAGATGTTAAAGCAGCATCGTCAGCAAAGAGGAGTTCTCTGATGAGGACTTTCCGTACTTTGGACTTCGCTCTTAGACGGGCAAGGTTGAACAACCTGCCCCCTGATCTTGTGTGGAGGAAAATTCCTTCTTCAGAGGATTTGAACGCATGTGAAAGCAGCAGGGAGAAGAAAATCCCAAAAAGTGTGGGTGCGAGAACACAGCCCTGTTTCACACCACTCAGGATAGGAAAGGGCTCTGATGAGGAGCCACCATGTTGAATTGTGCCTTTCATATTGTCATGGAATGAGGTGATGATACTTAGTAGCTTTGGTGGACATCCGATCTTTTCTAGTAGTCTGAAGAGACCACGTCTGCTGACGAGGTCAAAGGCTTTGGTGAGATCAATGAAAGCAATGTAGAGGGGCATCTGTTGTTCACGGCATTTCTCCTGTATCTGACGAAGGGAGAACAGCATGTCAATAGTCGATCTCTCTGCACGAAAGCCACACTGTGCCTCAGGGTAGACGCGCTCGGCCAGCTTCTGGAGCCTGTTCAGAGCGACTCGAGCAAAGACTTTCCCCACTATGCTGAGCAGGGAGATTCCACGGTAGTTGTTGCAGTCACCGCGGTCACCTTTGTTTTTATAGAGGGTGATGATGTTGGCATCGCGCATGTCCTGGGGTACTGCTCCCTCGTCCCAGCACAGGCATAGCAGTTCATGTAGTGCTGAGAGTATAGCAGGCTTGGCACTCTTGATTATTTCAGGGGTAATGCTGTCCTTCCCAGGGGCTTTTCCGCTGGCTAGGGAATCAATGGCATCACTGAGTTCCGATTTGGTTGGCTGTATGTCCAGCTCATCCATGACTGGTAGAGGCTGGGCTGCATTGAGGGCAGTCTCAGTGACAGCATTCTCCCTGGAGTACAGTTCTAGGTAGTGCTCAACCCAGCGGTCCATCTGTTTGCGTTGGTCAGTGATTATGTCCCCCGATTTAGATTTGAGGGGGGCGATCTTCTTGATGGTTGGCCCAAGAGCTCTCTTCATGCCATCATACATTCCTCTGATGTTTCCGGTGTCTGAGGCCAGCTGAATATGACTGCATAGGTGTTGCCAGTAGTCGTTTGCGCAACGCCTAGCTGTTCTTTGTGCAGTACTTCTGGCTGCTTTAAGTGCTGCGGATGTTAAATCGCTGGGGGCTTTCTTGTAGTTCAAAAGTGCAATGCGCTTAGCGGCTATGACAGGTTCCAGCTCTTCATTATGAGATTGAAACCAGTCTGCATTTCTCTTCGCACTTTTGCCGTAGGTGGTCAAAGCTGACTCATAGATGGCGTCTCTGATGTGGGCCCACTTGGTCTCAGCATCCCCTGTGGGAGTGTTTTGAAGGGCTGTTACAAGTGAATTTAGAAATTTTTGTAACAGCTGTGGGTGAGAAATTCTGCTCGTGTTGATGCGCGGGTGGCCCTTCTGCTTGGAATGATGCAACTTCTTTGGTCTGAGTCTAACCTTGCTGCACACCAGGGAGTGGTCGGTGTCGCAGTCCGCACTGTGGAAGCTGCGTGTGATTTGAACACTGTTTAAGGCGGCTCGCCTTGTGACAATGAGGTCTAGCTGGTGCCAACGACGTGATCTTGGGTGCCTCCATGAAACCTGGTGACAGGGTTTAGTGTGAAAGAACGAGTTGGTGATGCAGAGGTTATGATAGGTACACAACTCAAGCAGTCTCTGCCCGTTCTCATTCATCCTTCCAACGCCATAGCGCCCAAGGCAGGAGGGCCATGAGTCATGGTCGGCCCCAACCCTGGCATTAAAGTCCCCCAGCAGGAATAGGTGTTCGGTGTTGGGGATGCTGCTAATGATGTTATGGAGTTGTTCATAGAACTGGTCTTTAGCTTCAGGTGCGGAGCAGAGTGTTGGAGCATAGATGCTGAGTAGGTGTACTGGACCAGAGGTGGTGAGCAGTCGGATGGACAGTATGCGTTCCGAGCCATTTGAGGGAGGCTCTATCATGCTGAGCAAGGAGTTTCTGATGGCGAAGCCCACTCCATGCTGTCTTGGTTCTTCAGGATCCCTGCCCTGCCAGAAGAAGGTGTAGTCTTGCTCTGCTCGAGAGCCACTCGCGGGGAGGCGAGTCTCCTGAAGTGCTGCAATGTCTACATTGAGTCTACTGAGCTCGTTGTTAATGATGGCGGTCTTCCGAGAATCGTTGATTTGTGTAAGGTCTTCCGACAGGCCAGGACACATAGTTCTGACGTTCCAGCTTGCAAAGCGAAGGGCTGGTACCTTCTTTCCTTTTTTCATGTTGTTTGGTGCGGTGTATCAGTCCACCTTTCGGGCAATGACCCTGAGCTCCAAGCACCCATTGAAGCAGGCAGACTGTGGCGGGACAGAACCTTATTGACCGGGGGCTGCCCGGTTTGAGGCGGGCGGTAGCTGTCCAGTGAGGTGCAATGACCTCTCCCACCGACAAAGGCAACCCGTGGCGCCTAGTTTCTACGCCAATTTATCTGGACTTATAACCCGTAACTGCTGCCTTCCGTGTTGTTTTAGTCGCTGTGAGGCAACTATGGAGTGACCTCTCCATGGCGCATGCCTGGGCAAATTTATGGAGGTTGAGAGTTGCCCAGTCGTCAAAACCCCCCTCTCGGCCTTTCTGGTGGGGTCCAAAGGAGTGCAGGACACGACGTTTGGCACCAGTATGGCTGCAGGAACTGCCGGAAACATGCCAAAGGTGACACATGACCGCCTACGGGGTTCCGCTCCGGATTTTCTGTTAGGGTTTACTCCCTTAGCCTTGGTCTCTCCCGAGACGCCCACAAGGCAGTGGGGTTGTTGGGGCCCCTACATGCCAGCAAAATGGTTTTGTAATCTCTGCCTCATGTTAATGGTTGCACAGGTATCAGTAATAGCTCAGTCAGTAGCACTCTCACCTCTGCCCTGGAATGTTATAGGTTCAAGTCCCACCCCAGTGACTTGAGTACATAATCTAGGCTGACACTCCAATGTAGGACTGAGGGAGTGCTGCAGTGTTGAAGGTACTGTCTTTCAGATGTGATGTTAAACTGAGGTCCCCTCTGTCCTATCAGATGGATATTTAAAAAAAAATCATCTGGCATTATTTCAAAGAAGAGCAGGTGAGCTCTCCTTGTTGCTCTGGCTAATATTTATTCCCTTAAACACCATCACTGAAAAAACAGATATTGCAGTTTGTGGGGGCTTGCAGTGTACAAATTAGTTATCACATTATAACAGTAACTACATTTCAAAAGTACCTGATTGCAAGTAAAATGCTTTGGGCTGTCTTGAGATAGTAAAAGACACGAGTATGGACCATCTGCAGCCACTGGAAAAGCTGAACAGTTGCATCTAGTCCATGTAAATCATAGAGCTGTACAGCACAGAAGGAGGCCACCTGGCTCATTGTCTCTTTGAAAGAGCTATGCAATTCGACCAACTCCCCTGCTCTTTCCCCATAGTCCTGCAAATTTTCCTTTAAGGTATATAACCCTTTTGAAAGTTACTATTCAATCTGCTTCCACCATCCTTTCAGGCAGTTCATTCCAGATCAAAACAACTCACTGTGTAAAAAAATTCTCATGTCACCTCTGATTCTTTTGCCAATTACCGTAAATCTGTGTTCTCTGGTCACCAACCCTCCTGCCAGTGGAAACAGTTTCTCCCTGTTTACTCTATCAAAACTCTTCATAATTTTGAACACCTCTATTAAATCTCCCCTTAATCTTCTCTGATCTAAGGATCAACCACAGCTTCTCTTGTCTCTCCACATAACTGAAGTCCCTCTCGTCCATGGTTTCAATCTGGTAAATCTATTCTGTACTCTTGCGAAGCTTTAATAACCTTCCTAAAGTGTGATGCCCAGAATTGGACACAATTGCACGGTTTTAAAATGGAACTGATTGCTGTAAAGTGGGACAGTTTCTACAGTGCTGGAACAGGGAGCTTCAGAAAACAGTTCTCGAAGGAAATCGTGTTCTAATTTGAATCTGAATGTGACCGAACAGTTAGTATGAAAACATCATTGCTCTGTCACTTGTTCGTAATGAATGGCTGGAAGTTTTTAACAGACTTTTTTTTTTGTTTTTAGAAACAAAGCAAACAGATTGAGATCAGCCTATATTCCGTCATTCACAGATCCTGGGAAAATCCACCAGGTGTTCAAACTCAGCTGGATGTGAGCCATTTTTAAAAAATGCTTTCCGCAAAGACTTTGTGGTTCGAACTTCATGTGGGGCAGAGACTAATGACTCCATTAACATCTCAATTCTGGGAAATGTGAACACCAAACCTGCATTAATCTTCAAAGAGAAGCAGCAGAATAGTTTAAGTAATGAGGTGCTCTCCGTACTAATATTCCCGGAAGAGTTAGGTACAGTATTCATGTAGGATATGCAGTACAAGGTTTAGAATAGAAACTTTACTGAATTTTATGCATGACAAATTCCTATAGATAATATGCTTCCCAAACGTACCTTGCAACTTTTTGTTTGAACTTCAACTGCCCAGGACTGCATTTGGTATTGGCAATGGTGGCATGTGCTAAATGGGTACCTTTTACAGGCCAAAATAAAAACAAAACTTTTAACAATGTTTAGATTATCTGCATTTTAACGATGTGTGAAACTTATAAGACCCGCTTACTATATGCAAGAATTATAATAAATTATATTAACATCCTTGCATATATTGCCTGCACTTCCTGTAAGTGTGACAATTACTTGCTGTAACACTTTCTCCTTCGTACTTTGTTGGTAACAGTGCTATTTTTATAAAGCACATATCCTGTGACTCAACACATGTCTATATTGTATAAAAATAGAATTAGCCGCATTTTTATAAACTCATTTCAAAGTGAGCTGTTTTATTGCAGTCAAAAAGTTATAATTAAACTGGAACAATATTCGGCTTTGAGTTAACAAGAACTTCACTTGTACAATTCAGACTTCACATTGCATTAGATTCAGATACTTAAGGGGGAAACAAATTAAAATTATCGGAAATAAATGAATAAATTCATGTAACTTCAGGACTCCATTAACATGCGGACAAAAGACACGAAGACTCAATGGGGGAGACATTCCTTCCCATATTCAGTGGACTTTTAATGAACTGTACTTTAATCCCTGACTGAAAGAGTACCATTGTTGTCCTGTAAGTTTTGTTTAATTAGCCCAGGTGATTATCATGTTACATTCTACTTAATGTTTCAGTTAAGGGATTTGCTGTTAAATTAAGCATGTCCAAACCGTTATGGTAGCCGGTAAATAATCAATGTTGCAAGTCCTTTCTTGACAATGAACTGCGGCAGCAATGCAAAACAAAAACATTTTACAAAAAGCTAAACTTCTGCAACAATTTGTTGGAAATCTTTTTCAAAGTTATCCATTCTTTTTCAGTCCAATGTAGAAGCTTAAAATAAGGGTTGGTTTAAATCGCTGTTTAGAGTGCAAAAATGACAGGTATCTGTCCCATTACGTGTCTGAAATAAATGTCATAGGTGGGCCTGATTATTAGTTTCTTTAAACGTACCTAATGCGGCAGAGCTCCTCATGGTTTGAAAGATTTCTCTTCTCTTCTCTCCCATTCGCTGCTTAGGAGCACACAGCCTTCTCCAGATGGGTAGGGCTAAAGGAAAGAAACATTTTCTCATGGCTTTAAAAAAAAAGAGTGCTTTCTTTCTTGGCTAATATTTAGCTCCTTCAAATGCAAATGGAGAGGTTTCTGCAGCAAGGTTAGCATAACAATTATGGGAAAGCTTCAGATGTTAAGTGTTTGCTTGCACGATGAAAGAAGAATCTTCAAAGCATGGGTTCTAGGGGGTGGGGGGAACATTGGCGGTTTATTAAGAATTTTGTTAATTTCTCGATAACCAGTAGTCCATTCAGTAACAGCAAACGCAGACTGATCTGTTTCTATGTGCTACTTCTTTTCCCCTGTGTCACTCACATTTTAAATGCTGTTCATGACCCAGCAACAGGTACAAAACAGGCTTTGAGAAAACTACCTCCATTTCCTGAACACCCTCATCCCTCTTCCATTCTCTTCCTCATCATAATCCAAAATGTTCAGCTTCCAGCACATGTGCCGGGAAACTCCCAGTCTCTGCTTTTTGTAAAGTCTTCCTTGGTTTTCCCACACTTACTTTCTGTTGTCGCAGCCATCAGCAACAATTACAAAGAATTTCATTATTAAACTGGACAGGAGGGCTCCACTAGGATGGTGGGGGGGGGGCAGGGAGGGCGGGGGGGAGGAACACTGAGCAACATGGGGTTGGTAGTGTATTGATTTTTGTTACTCGTCTAGTAATCCAGAAAATGTGAGTTCAAATCTCACCATGGCAGTTTGAGAATTTTAATTCAGTTTAAAACAAAATCCAGAAATTAAAAGCTTTCACCAGTAAATGTGACCACGATCGCCATAAAAACACAACTGGTTCACAAATGTCCTCTAGGAAAGGTAATCTGCTATTCTTACCTGGTCTGGCCTATATGTGGCTCCAGCTCCACACCAACTTGGTTGCCTTACCTGCTCTCTGAAGTGGTTCAGTATTTAATCAAATAGAAGAAGATTTACTATCACCGTCCAGGTGAAAAGAGGGATGGGCAGTTAAAGCTGGCATTGCCAGCAATGCCCATATCTCAAGAATGAATAATAGTTTTTACAAGGCCTGGCCATTGGCGAGGCCTTGTGCCTAAAGATTGGGCAGCAAATTTGAAGACATTGTCCACTGGGCCTCTGAGATCAGGACCTACCGGCTGCTGATCTTGTGCCTATTGGAAGGGGGAACATAACTTATCTCCTGCCACCAAGGATTTGGCGAAGATCTCCAAGTCTGCTGAGGGTCCTGGGGCAAATCTGACTCCACAACCTTTGGGGAGGCCCACTGGGGCGTTAGTGCAGAAAATTGAGACAGGAGGTTTGGAATGCCCCCCTCTTATCTCTTTTGTACACTAACACTGGGCCTTTGTTTATTGCCAGTCTAGACTAGCTCCTCCCCTCTCCTCCTCCCCAGAGAAGCCTCAGAATTCCTGAGGCAACTAAAAGGGGGCGATGACTTGGCAAAACAGATATCAGCCTCTTTTGTCTGACCTATGTGTCTGGGTAATTGACAAGGGTCGGGAAAATTGCCCCAAAGTCCTTGGATTACTTGTATGTTGCCGTTATCTTTGTGAACGTTTGCTTGATGGTGACGCTATAGTGGCTGCTGCTGATCCAGACTCTCCCCAAGCCCGACCCAATGCCCGCCCCCTCAACAGATGAGACATTCAGTTGAGGTCA
Source organism: Heterodontus francisci (assembly GCF_036365525.1). Taxonomy (NCBI): domain Eukaryota; kingdom Metazoa; phylum Chordata; class Chondrichthyes; order Heterodontiformes; family Heterodontidae; genus Heterodontus; species Heterodontus francisci. Next base: position 37,868,808 of record NC_090372.1, read on the forward strand.
CATCTGTTCTTTCAGGTGGATGTAAAAGAAGAACAGGGGAGTTCTTCCTGGTATCTTGGTGTTCATCCCTCAACCAACATCACTAAAAAATAGATTAGCTGGTCATTATGTCATTGCTGTTTGTGGGATCTTGCTGGGCGGAAATTGGCTGCTGCATTTCCTACATTGAAACAGTGACTACACTTCAAGAATGGTTAATTGGTTGGAAAGCACTTTGGGATGTTCTAAGGTCGTGAAAGACGTTACATATTGCAAGTCTTTCTTTAATCTTTCAGTTCTTTTAGTTGCTTCTAAGGGAGTTGAGGGCATTGCTTTTTCAGTTCATAATAGGAGTCCATTTAAAAAATTAATTCTTTTGTGGCTCAGTACATCACACAAATAAAGTATGCATTATTGTCTCCAGGAATTGTTGCATTTGTGCCTAAACATTATAAATAGAATTGGTGTTCTGGGTGCTGAGGGCACTGCACGCCCTCAATTGAGCTGACAACAATCCCTGAAATATACTACATGCTCCCTCTTAAGGTCCTGGGACTACGTTGAATAATAACTTAGTAGGAAAACAGATATTGAATGTCATTTCAACACAGAACATACCATATAAATGTGATATGTTACATTTGGCAATCGACAGGTTAAGGGCACAAGTTGAAATATCTGATATTTTTAGCTCAGAGTTTGAACAATACCAAAGTGTGAAAAAACTATATTTCCAAGGAATGGTTGGCTTCATTTTTCCAGTGATTCACATTATCACCCTCTTGCTCTCCTGCTAGATTACACTATCCTTTTCAAACCAGTCTGGGATATTATTTTAACTCTTCCTAAGCCAGCTGCTCTTTATCCTCCCCTGCCAGTGGAAGTCCTATATTTGATTCATTTTGTGCAAGGAAGTTCTGCAAACTTAGCCCATTGCCTTGGTTTGGTGTGTCTTTCACCGGAAATAAAAATAAGGAGCGGTGCAAAAGGGGTTGCTGATTCATTATCACCCATTTTACACTATTGCACAAGGTCAAGCTCCAACCCATTCTGTGTTACATGGTATAATCTCCCTGTCATCATACCCTCCAGCTCACCATGAGCGATGGGGGCATGCTAGTTGTATTTGTTTGTTGATTCAATTCTTGTGACGAATTTAATCTTACTGAGGTGAGGGATGCTGGTGCTGGAAAAATTGAACACTTTTACATTTCAGGCTCCCAGTGACAGCATCAAGGTCAATAGAGCACAACCAGGTACAGAGTCATGCCCCTCTCCTCTGCCGTCAAGGCAAGAAAGCATGGAATCAGTAAAGGCCATTCAGCCCCTTGGGCCTGCTCCATCATTCAATTAGATCATGTTGATCTGCACCTGAACTCCATTTTCCTGCCTTTATCCATATCTATTTATCTCTGTCTTGAAAGCTTTAATTGTCCTACAACCCAGATTCTTTTGGGGCAGAGAATTCCAAATATCTACTATCCATTGTGTGAAAAAGTGCTTCCTGATTCTGCTCCTGAATAGCTTAGCATTAATTTTAAGATTAAGTTCCCTTGTTCTTGATTCCCCCACCAAAGGAAATAGTTCCTTCGCATCTACCTTATCAAATCTTTAAAAACTTTTAATACCCTGATCAGATGACTCCTCAATCTTCTATACTCAAGGGAGTACAAGCCAAGTTTATGCAATCTGTCCTCTTAATTCAACCCCCTAAGCTCCTGAGCTAATTATCTGTAGTTTGTCAAAAGAGGATCATGTGGACTCTCTACTCCAGAGACAAAATACCAAGACCCTTTTCAATGGTTTCTCCTGCTTAGCTGATCTTTTGCAATTGGTAACTGGTCTGTGGGGAATTATGGAGATTGATTCACAAAGTGCTACTCATAGTAGCATATTCCCCTCTTCTTAGGCAGTCCCTCAGGAACGAGGATGACTTTCTTCCACTCCAATGTTGTGGGTGACTGAATAGTCCAATTCTGGATCCGCACATTCTGCGGTGGGGCAGATGGTATTTGGTGAGGTGAGTGAATGGAATGCTCTGAATTTCCGAACGCACCTTCTGCTGTTTGCACTTGGTCGCTGCCTGGGCATGTCGACGTTGTTTGAACTGGCTGGCACCTTCGCGGATGCGTCTTCTCTATTTTGGACGGTCTCGGGCAAGAGATTCCCACGAATCAGTGGAGATGTCACATTTTTTCAGGGAGACTTCAAGGACTTTCTTGTAGCATTTCCTTTGCCCTCCTGGTAGTTTCTTGCTGTGACAGAGCTCAGAGTAGAAAGCTTGTTTTGGGAGTCTTATGTCAAACATGTGGACGATGTGGCTCGCCGTCCGCATAGCAGCATGTGCTGGCAGACAAGGTCATCAACTATTTCAAGAAATGTGCAAATAATACATTATTTACTGTGGAAGGGCATTCAGGTAATGACAGCAATTTTATTACAGACCTCCTGGCCCGTGCAGGATCTTCCACATCCCAGATTTCCATTTGCCCCACCATTGCTCCATCTCTGATTTCCATCACCCCACCATTGGCACATCCCAGGTTTCCATTACCTCCCATTGGCAGTCAGCAGCCTGGGCCCTAGGTTCTTTAATTACCTCCCAAACCTCTCTGTCTACCTCTCGTTCTTCCTTTAAGATGCTCCTTAAAACCTACATCTTTGACCAAGTCCTAATAACACTTTATGTGGCTCAGTGTCAAATTTTGTATGATATGGCTCCTGTGAACCAACTTGGGATGTTTTACTCTATTAAAGGTGCTATATAAATGCAAGTTCGTGTTCTTGTTGATGTGGCATGCTGTCCAGTTAAGGCATTTATATCCTTCAGAGAATAGAACCGACAAAGAGAAACTTTGCTTAGCAAAATGCTCTGGAATGAAGCAGCTAATAAAAAGAAAACCCTTTTTCTGCTCCCCAGTACCAGTGACATTTGATTATGTCTGAGGGAGAACGGAACAGAGTCAGGAGCGGAGCAGAAAGAGAGAGGATCAGAAACAAAAGAGAGGCAAAGAAAGTGAAAATAAATGTAAAAGAAACATAAATTAAGAAACGACCTCTCTAAGCAGTCCGCTAACAATTCCTGTAGGCAGATGTGATATATCAAACTGTGCCCACACAGTAAACAGATCTCCCTGGGGAGAAACAGAGACTGTGAGTGACTGTAAAGGAATTAGTTCTTTGTAGCACAACAGCTTGCCAGTAGTCTGTCTCCAAAGAAAGAAGGATCCAGATTGAAATGGCTCTGGTAAGGATGGGAACTTTTTTTGCAGCTCCCTCCCAGGGAGATGTTTTGATGCCCATCTCTTATTTAATGGCCTTTGTACCCTACTGATTGTAACTTAATACCTTTGAGTCACAGATGGCCTGCTACTGAATTGGCAACTCATTTCCCATTCAAACAGCAGGTAAATAGACCTAAAGCCTTCACTCCATACCAGTACAAAGTGATTCTAAAGACGTCAAGCACATGTTCCAAGTTTATAGGTGCTGCAGCAAGCTTTCCTAAGGACCCTGGTCACAAAGAGGCTTTGCTAAGCTGTGCTGATTTTGAATGACTGTGCTCAGATCTAAGGCACCGATTAGATTTATGTCCTCATGCAGCATGGGCTGAATCTACTAAGAAAGGAAATAAAGGTTTCCTCAAGTGGAGAGCCACTATTACTGTGTTCAACGCCATCACCAAGTTCCCATTTTGTTCAGAAAATTGATGGAAAGCCACAACGTCTCTTTTTTCATGGTTTAGACTGTGTGAATTGCAAGTGAATCTCATCAGTTCCGTCTCAAACGGGAAGTGAATCCCCAGTAAGTCACCTAAAAGAAAAAAAGGGACTTACGTTTATTTTCACATTCTCAGGATGTGCCAAAGTGCTTTACAGCTGATGAGGTACTTTGAAATGTAATCACTGTTGTAATGTAAGAATACGGCAACCGATTTGACCCACAGACAGTAAGGTGATAATAAACAGATTAGCAGTGTTGGTTGAGGGATAAATATTGGCCAGGATATGGGGAGAAATGGGGGGGGGGGGGGGGGGGGGGGGGCGGGGAGGAGGTACCAGAAGGAAGTGAGAAAACTTGAAAATAGTGCCATGGGATCTTTTACGTCTGCCTAAAAGGGCAGATGAGGCTTCAGATGCACGTCACATCTGATATACGGCATCTCCTCAGTCCTGGACTGAAGTGCCAACCTTGATTTTGTGCACAAGTCTCTGGAGTGGCAGTTGAACCCACAACCTCCTGACTCAGGATGGTACTTTGATTATTTTGAGTATTTCGAGTATGGGGATAGTAAGCTTCAGCAATAAAATGTACTGAAAGAAAAGGACTCTAGAGGATAACCAACCATCTTGGTTGTGTGCGAATAGCCTATGAAAAATCGTGGTTACTGTATTCCTGTTTGTATGTTGAGCACTGCAGAAAGTTTTGGGTGATGAATCAAATTTGGGCAATAAGTCAACGTTGAGAATTGCTACTAACACAAATTCCCATTTATTACTAGAATAGTAGGTTTGCTGCTCAAGCAGCTAAGTATTTAAACTGTTACGCTCATGTGAAGTGCAGTGATGGAAATACAAAATTAAACTGGAGAGCTATAAACAAAAACAATTTAAAATACTGGCACAGTTGCCTTCAGCAAAATGGTTGACAAAGTCACATGACATCCACCATCTCTTGCACTGAAATACACATTCATGTCAGCCAGAACTAAAACTTGTTAACCCCACCTGCATTGAAATTGTAAACAGCTTATCACACATGGATAAAAGCAAAATACTTTGGATGCTGGAAATCTGAAATAAAAACAGCAAGTGCTGGAAATAGTCAGCAGGTCTGGCAGCCTCATCAATTCTGATGAAAGGTCACAGACCTGAAACATTAACTCTGTTTCTCTCTCCACAGATGCTGCCAGACCTGCTGAGTGCATCCACCTCCTGTCACTAAGCCAATTTTGAATCCAATTTGCCAAATTACCCTGGATCCCATGGGCTCTTACTTTCTTAACCAATCTCCAATGCGGGACCTTATCAAAAGCCTTACTGAAGTCCATGTAGACTACATCAACTTCTTTACCCTCATCTACACATCAAGTCACCTCCTTGAAAAATTCAATCAAATTTGTTAGACACTATCTCCCCCTGACAAAGCCATGCTGACTATTCCTGATCAATCCCTGCCTCTCCAAGTGAAGATTAATCCTGTCTCTCAGAATTTTTTCCAATAATTTCCCTGCCACTGACGTTAGACTCACAGGCCTATAATTACCTGGTTTGTCCCTGCTACCCTTCTTGAATAATGGTACCACGTTCGCTGTCCTCCAGTCCTCTGGCACCTCTCCTATGGCGAGAGAGGATCTGAAAATTTGTGTCAGAGCCCTTGCTATCTCCTTCCTTGCCTCACATAGCAACCTGGGATACATCTCATCTGGGCCTGGGGATTTATTCACCTTTAAGCCTGCTAATACAGCTAATACTTCCTCCTTTTCAATGCTAATTTGATCAAGTATATCACAATCCCCCTCCCTGATCACTATACCTACATCGTCCTTCTCCATAGTGAACACAGATGAAAAGAATTGTTCAAAACCTCACCTATGTCCTTCGGCTCCACACACAGATTGCCTCTTAGATCCCTAATGGGCCCCACGTTTTCCATGGTTATCCTCTTGCCCCTAACATACTTATTAAATGCCTTGGGATTTTCCTTTATCTTGTCTGCCAGTGATTTTTCATGCCCCCTCTTCGCTCTCCTAATTACTTTTTTAAGTACTCCCCTACACTTTCTATACTCCTCTCGGGCGTTTGCTGTTTTCAGAACTCTGAATCTGCTATATGCCTCCTTTTATTTTCCTTATCCAATCCTCTATATCCCTTGACATCCTGGGTTCCCTGGACTTATTGGACCTACTCTTCACCTTTATGGGAACATGCTGGACCTGAACCCTTACAATTTCCATTCTAAATGACTCCCACTGATCTGATATAGTCTTTCCTTTAAGAACTAGTTCACTTTGGCCAGATCCTGTTTTATCATATTGAAATTTGCCTTCCCCCAATTCAGTACTCTTATTTCCGGTCCCTCTATGTCCTTTTCCATAACAATCTTAAATCTTACAGAGTTATGGTCACTATCCCCGAAATGCTCCCCCACTGCCACTACTACCACTTGTTTGGCTTCATTCCCTAGGATTAAGTCCAATACCGCTCCTCCTCTTGTAGGACTCTCTATGTACTGGCTCAAAAAGCTCTCCTGAATGCACTTGAAGAATTCTGCCCCCTTTAAGCTTTTTGCACTATTACTATCCCCTCTAATATAGGGGAAGTTGAAATCCCCTACTATTATTACCCTATTATTTTTGCACCTCTGAGATTTGCCTACATATCTGCTTCTCTATCTCTCCCTGACTGTTTGGAGGCCTGTAATACAGTCCCAGCCAAGTAATAGCCCCCTTTTTGTTTTTAAGTTCTACCCATATGGCCTCATTAGAGGAACCTTCTAAGATACAGGCACAGTGGCGCAGTGGTTAGCACCGCAGCCTCACAGCTCCAGGGACCCGGGTTCGATTCCAGGTACTGCCTGTGTGGAGTTTGCAAGTTCTCCCTGTGTCTGCGTGGGTTTTCTCCGGGTGCTCCGGTTTCCTCCCACAAGCCAAAAGACTTGCAGGTTGATAGGTAAATTGGCCATTATAAATTGTCACTAGTGTAGGTAGGTGGTAGGGAAATATAAGGACAGGTGGGGATGTTTGGTAGGAATATGGGATTAGTGTAGGATTAGTATAAATGGGTGGTTGATGTTCGGCACAGACTCGGTGGGCCGAAGGGCCTGTTTCAGTGCTGTATCTCTAATCTAATCTAATCTAATATCATCCCTCCTTACTGTAGTAATTGACTCTTTAATCAACAGTGCAATGCCACCTCCTCTTTTACCCCCTCCCCTATCACATCTGAAGATTCTATACCCTGGGATATTAAGCTGCCAGTCCTGCCCTTCCCTCAACCATGTCTCAGTGATAGCAATAATATCATATTCCCATGTGTTAATCAATGCCCTCATTTCATCTACCTTACTAGTAAGGCTCCTTGCATTAAAATAGATACAATCCAGCCTTGCATTATTTGCTTGAGCCTTAACAGGTCTACATTTACTCTGCCCTCCAGACTGACTTAGCTTCTTATTTATATTTGATTGTACCACACCCCCTACTGTTCTTCCACTCTGTATCCCACCCCGCTGCCAAATTAGTTTAAACCCCCCCCCCTCCCAACAGCACTAACAAACCTCCCAGCAAGGATGCTGGTCCTGTTCCAGTTCAGGTGCAACCTGTCCATCTTATACAGATCCCACCTTCACCAGAAACAGGCCCAGTGATCCAAGAATCTAAAGCCCTCCCTCCTGCACCATCTCTTCAACCATGCATTCATCTGCTCTAACCTCCTATTAATATACTCACTAGCCCGAGGCACTGGAAGAAACCCAGAGATTACAACCCTTGAGGTCCTACTTATTAATCTGCTACCTAGCTCCCTAAATTCTTTTTGCAGGACCTCATCCCTCTTTCTACCTATGTCATTGGTACCAACATGGACCTCGACCTCCAGCTGTGCACCCTCACCCTCCAGAATACTTTGTAGCCGCTCGGTGATATCCAAGACCCTTGCACCAGGGAGGCAACATACCATCCTGGAATCACGTCTGCAACCACAGAAACACCTATCTGTTCCTCTAACCATAGAATCCCCTGCCACTATTGCCCTCTTGTCCCTTTTTCTCCATTCCAGCACAGCTGAGTCAGCCATGACATTCCGGTTACATCTTGCCAACCAGAAAATGACCCATTTGTGCCTACTCTCTGTTTCCTGTTAGCTAGCCAATCTTCTATTCATGCCAATATGTTACCCCCTGTACCATCAGCTTTTATTTTCTGCAATAACCTTTGATGTGGCACCTTATCAAAAGCCTTCAGGAAATCTAAGTACAGTACATCCACTGGTTCCCCTTTATCCACAGCACATATTAATTCTTCAGTACCACAATATATCACTTGTACACCCTACCATCTTCCAGACATGGCATTTTCCATGTCCCTTCCTTTAAACATCCCAAAGTGCTGCGGCCAAGCCTGTTAATGAGCTCAACAGGCACTTACATAATTGGAGGCAAGTCGAGTTGCTGTTCCTCTCTCTCGGCATCCCTTTAAAAATTCGCATTCCACTGGCAGGACCCAGTGCCAACCTCCGAGAACACGATCTTTAAATTGTATGGGCACTACTCCTGCCCCCAGCAGGCTTTAAAAATCCGGCCTGGGGAGTGGGTGCTTTAGGAACATCGGAACATAGGAGCAGTAATAGGCCATTCAGCCCATCAAGCTTGCTCCGCCATTCAATATGATCATGGCTGATCATCCACTTCAGTGCCTTTTTCCTACACGGTCCTCATATCCCCTGGTTCAAGACTCCCCAACCAGGGGGAACATCTTACCAGCATCTACCCTGCCTATCCCTTATCCATTGGTAATTATTGTATCAGACAATGTGACCTGCAACAAATTAATCTGTATATATTCTTGTGTCTCAGTAATATTACTTTACTATGCTTGTACCAACTTTCAAATGTAGATGATTGGTCCATGGTAACCAAGTGATATCAGTGAGATTGTCAGTACTTTTTAAACCAAAAAGAGGGACTTGCCTTTACTCAGGAGTGAGTTACAGGCTGGAATCTAATCGAGGGGTTTAAGTGGTTCACATATAGAATAACAGATACCCGGGAGTGAGTTACAGGCTGGAATCTAATCGAGGGGTTTAAGTAGTTTATATATAGAATAACAGTTACTCGGGAGTGAGTTCCAGGCTGGAATCTAATTGAGTAGTTTGAGTGGTTTATATATAGAATAACAGATACCCAGGAGTGCATATAATGCCTTTCATGACCTATTGATATCAAAAAGCAATTTACAGACAATCAGGTAAATTTTTTTAAGTATAGTCACTGTTGTAATGTCTGAAATGCAGCAGCCAATTCTCACACAGCAAGGTCTCACAAACAGCAACAAGATTGATGACCAGACCTGTTTTAGGCATGTTGATTGAGGGATAAATATTGAACAGGACTCTAGAGAGAACTAACCTGCTCTTCTTTAAAATAGTGCTGTGGGATCTTTTACTTCCACTTGAGAGCACAGCCTCAGTTTAAGATCTCATTTGAAAGACAACATCTCCAACAATGTAGCACTCCCTCAGGACTGCACTGAAGCATCGACCTAGATTATGTGCTCAAGTCTCTGGAATGGGACTTGAACATACAACCTTCTGACCAATAAACAAGAATACTACTAACTGAGCCATGGCTAAGAAACACAGAGCGAAAATGCTGGAGCCAGTCAGCAGGTCAATATTTATTCCTCAATCGACATTAAAAAAACAGATTATCTGGTCATTATCACATTGCTGTTTGTGGGAGTTTGCTGTGTGCAAACTGGCTGCCGTATTTCCTGCATTACAACAGTGTCAACTGTCATGCAGACCACCCCCCACTTGCCAAGAATGAGGCATATTAATTTTGTCATAACATTGATTTTAAACTGTTGCTGGAGTGAGGAAATGACATGTTAAACAGATCAGCCATGGCTGGAAAAAACATTTGCATACTAACAGACAGTGCTTGGAGGGACAAAAGTGGTTTCCCTGCTCCAATTTAACCCATAATGGACTTTGAGCACCAGGTATTATGTGTAAGAAGAGACATTCCATGGTTGGCTAAGACAAGAGGATCCACAAACAGATGTTGTCAGACCAGCTAGTCACATGACTAACCTGCTTGGCAACCTGGGTTTTTCTGAATTGTACAAGGACTGTTTGCTCCTGGCATGAGAAGACCTTTCCTGTCTGCTCCCATCTCTTTCTCACAAGCTTCTGGACCCACTGAGGACACATGAACCTCAAGAGGGAAAAGTCTCCTACATCGAACAAGGTTTAAGAAGAATACTGGGCCCCAACGAAAAGCAAGACCTACCTACAATCAAGGACTTTACAGTGAATTTGAAGAACAATAACCAAAACCATTCAGATATTCCCTCAAACTTTTCCACTTTATTTCTTTATCCCTTATGCATGCTAACGTGGGTAAGTCGTGCATTCGTAGGCATTAACCAAATTAGAGTATATGTTTAATAAAGTTCGACCGTTTCTTTTTAAACCTAAGAAAACATGTTTGGCTAGTTTCTTTACCTTATATTTGGAAGTTAGTGAACAAGGATCCACTAAGGGGGGAGCTAAAAAAACGGTGTGTTTAAAATTAAACCCTGTTACAGTAAGCCCAGGTGAAGGCTGAGAGACCCCTTTCTCACCTGGTCATAACACTACACTTCAAAAAGTACTTCATTGGCTACAAAACGCGTTGAGATGTCCAGTGGTCATGAAAGGGGCGATATAAATTCAAATCTTTAATTTTCTTTTTTCTTTTGCTCCCTCTTACTGAGGCTCACTCCATCTTTTTGTCCCAGTAGGTTTAAAGTTCTTGTCTGCCGCAGAACCCCTTTTCTGCCCCAACTCCATTTGCCCCACACTCTCTAGTCCTGCACTCCCTGCCGCTCAGGACTGCACCCTACCACACAGCCCAAGGCTGTTCTCCTCTTTATCTTTTACAGACCTTAAACCCCAAGTGTTCTCACTCTCCCTCCCAGCCCGTATCCTCGCTACTTCCAAACTTTCTCAGCCTCTGAACCCATGATCTTCCTGCTCCCTGCCAGCTGAAGCACCTCACTCTCCCAGACTTAAAACCCCTATGTTTCTTTCAACCGTGCATGCTGTTTCAGCTTCCCTTTACCTTGGTCAGGGGTTGCAGCTCTAGGTCCATTGTGATAGCGAAAGGAAGACTATCTGACCCACAGTATATGTCCATACCAGATTTCCTCAGCGTACTTTTGAATTCTTAGCTGAAGTAGTGGCTCTTCCATATCATCCTCAGGTTCTTCTGCAGACCTATGCTCACCTTCCTCAGAGAGAACTGATACTTATTAAGCGTCTCTGCCGTTCCCTCACTCTCAAATACAAGATGACCTACTTTATCTCTACATGATCCCATTGAAGGACAGTTTTATTGATGGTGATGCTCAGACTGAGTCTGTCTGGATTGAGTTAAGAAACAGTAAGAGGCCTGTTATCATATTGAGAGTATGAGATAGACGACTGAATAGTGCAAAAGAGATTGAGTCTGAAGTTTGTAGGAGAGTTTTGTAGTAGTAGCAGAGAGGCAACTACCTTAAAGTAGACAGGGATAAGAAAGCTTTGTGCTCAACAATCAGCAGAAATTTCTAGAATGCATCCAGAACTATTTAATAAATGTGTTACACTTTTAACAAGGGAGGAAAAGGTGCCAGATCTGATTCTGGGCAATAAAATGGCACAAGTAGATAACCTGAAGGTAAAGCAACACTTAGGAAAAAAAGCTGCCTAATTATGTTCACATTGAAAATAAATAGAAAAAAAGAGTAGTGAAAGATACAGGTGTTGGGCTGGAAATGGGCTCATTTCAGAGGGATGAAAGGGGACCAGTTAGTTTGTTGCAAAAATTGCAGATTAAACAACAGACCAGCAGTGGGAGACATTTAAATTTGGGGTGGATAGGTACAGGTTAATTGCATTCAATCTACGATTGTAGGGAGTACATCAAAAACTGGGGTTTCATGCATAGAGGTTAAAGCCAAATTAAGATTTACGTTAGAAAAATGTGACAAAGAATGGCAGAAGAAAACTATGAGAATGATATAAAATATAGAACGCAAGCAAAAAGGGAGATTAAGATTGGTAAGAATGAATATGAAAGGAGATTGACAGTCAACATAAAGAGAAAGTGCAAAGGGTTTTTTAACTACAGTTGTAATGTTGTCCTATGTTATGAGCATGCCCAGAATGTGATAACATTATTATAATTGTGATCTGGCCATCTTGGTGTCTGTCTTTCTTTACAAATTCCTCCCAATATATAACAGATTTTGGTGACAAAATGGGATTAAAGTGCAAATTGTTTTTGCAGCAAACAGCAATAGAGACTGTGATGAACAAAACAAACAAGCTCCCAATGACCTACCTGATAGAATGGTGAAGATTTTTGACTAGAGTGTGTTGAACCTCATTGTTTCTGAAAATGCATGGCTGCACTTAGTTGTATGGATTCTGCAGGGCCCTAGCATTCATTTGATACAATTACTGACTATTCTGACTTTGGTGAGTTTGTTCTGATTAGGCTGAATTACCTTCTATATCACTGTTACAGACAGCCACAGTAAAGTGTTTACCGGGTCACTGTTACATTTGAAAATGGGACAAAATGGAAGCGTCCACAGGATAGATCACAAGGCTAGGAATGCATGATAGAGCTTGAGAACCATTCAGTTCATATATTAAAAGAATGTACATGTTCTTCTGAGTTAATAATATATTAGAACTTGAAGGTGAAAGTGAAGAGGCTCAAACTCAGAATAAGGCAACTCTTGAGCACAGGAATGCAATTGGCCTGGAAGTGTATAGTAGGTTAACAAACCTTGCTCCCAACAAGGCAAAAGATGTGCCATTCAAATAATTGCCACCAAGTTGGAGGAACATTTTAATCCCAAGAAAACAGAGGAAGGGGAAAGCTACAAATTTGGAACCAGAAACCCAAGAGAAGTCGTGAAACAGTTGGTGATATATTGTGGCACTGAAGAATTTATCATTACATTGCAACTTTGGTACATTCTTAGACCGTGCAATACAGGACAGAATTGTGTGTGGATTGGTGGATGGAAGAATCCAGTCAAAGTTACTAAACACATAAACTTACATTTGAGCTAGCAGGTAAGATTGCTTCTAACATAGAGAAGGCGTAATAGAATGCTCTGGAATTTCATCCTATGCAAGTGACTAGTACAGCTTCTGTCCACTGTCAGAAGGCTTCTGCTACGTCTAAAGCGGGGAGACCTGATCAGAAGAGTGCTGGTGATAAAAGTTTAGTGACTTATTATCGCTGTAATGGCACAGTAGATAAATGTCAAATGCTTTAATTGCCAAAAGATAGGCTATATTGCAACTGCTTGCTGAGCCAAGGCCAAAGTAGGAAAGAGAACTCTTTCCAGTAGGAATAGAAAGCAACGGTGTAACAAGGATGGAGTTCACAATTTATTTATTTTAGAGATACAGCACCGAAACAGGCCCTTCGAGTCTGTGTCGACCATCAACCACCCATTTATACTAATCCCATATTCCTACAACATACCCACCTGTCCCTATATTCCCCTACCACCTACCTCTACTAGGGCAATTTATAATGGCCAATTTACCTATCAATTGCAAGTCTTTGGTGGTGGGTGGAAACCGGAGCACCTGGCGAAAACCCATGCAGACACAGGGAGAACTTGCAAACTCCACACAGGCAGTACCCAGAATTGAACCCAGGTTGCTGGAGCTGTGAGGCTGCGGTGCTAACCACTGCGCCACTGTGCCGCCCACCAATCTTGAAGTGAATCGAGAGTGCCTAAGTGAAAGAGGAGCCAGGGCTATACAGCATTTATGCCACTAGCCACTCAAATAACAGAGACATTTGTACAAAGGTGTCGGTAAAACAACAGTACATCAGCATGCACATCGATACAGCTGCAGATCGCTCCATTATGAGTAGAGATACGTACGAGAGCAAATTCAGTGACGTACCTCTGACTGAGAGCACAGTTCAGTTGAAAACCTACTCTAGTGAGGTGTTGGAAACATGTGGACAAATGGAGCTGGACTTTATGCATCCGCAGCTGGGAACGGCGGCGGGTGAAAAACATGGCGGCCTGCACTTGCTGGCCATGCGCTGCCATGCTGCCACGATCTTCCTCGCGGTGGCCCACAATAATATTCTGGTGGGGCCGTGCCCCCCCAATCACGTGGAGGGGGCAGGCTCTCCGACACCGGCAATGGCGTCAGCTGCTTGTGAGCAGGCGCTGGTAGCATTTTTAAAGCCCTGCCGGCTAATTAAAATTTTTAAAGTTATACCCCCCCCACTGTACTAATTAAAAGTCTGCTGCCCATTTCCCACCCTTCAATAATTATTTGCCCTCTCTCCCCCCCCCCCCCCCGCCCCCCAAAGCACTTACCTTCCACACTTGACCTTAACCCCCCCCAAACCGAACAAACTGCACAGGTCACCCCTTCCCACCATCCCCTACACTAATGATGTAAATTTGACCCTGTTCACTCACCGCACTAAAAATCTTAAGATTCCCCCTTCCCCACCACTGCGGCACCTGCTTTCCCCAGACGGGAAAGTGAAAGCACGAGTGCCAGCCGCCGTTTAGAAAATCACGGCCTGACAGTAAGATTGGAGTCAATTTTATTTAAATGTATGCATTCTGCTAATTTAACTATTTTAACCTGGGGTCTCTTATGGCATTTTAGGGATCCTGAACTTGCAGTTTTGATAAACCAATTTGTAAAGGAGAAAGAAATTAATAAATAAATACTATAAGTCGATGAGCAACAAGCTCGAGGAACAGTGCCTCATCTTTTGAGGCACTTTACAACCTACTGGACTCAACACTGAGTTCAACAATTTCAGACCGTAATCTCTGCCCCCATTTTGTTTCCTTTTCTTTTCATGTTTTACTTTTAGTCTTGTTTTCTCTAGTTTTGCTTGCGGACAGCAGCGGTTCATTAATCTGCCATTCACACCTCCTGTAGACACATCTTTAGTTTCTTTACTTGTCCCATTATTACTCCCTTTGGCTCTGTCCCACCAACTCATTTGTCATTTAATGTCTCCCATCTTCAGCTCTACCACAGACCTTCCCTTTTATTCTTTTTCCATCCTCCCCCATTTGACCTACTTGAAATCTATTACATTTCTAAGTGAAATCTTGGCCGGAATTTTTCGGTGGGCTACGGGTGTGGGGGGAAGCCCCCGTCCACTGGCCGAAAAGTCAGTGGTGAGCCCACCACCGCCGAGCCTGTGGAACCAGACCGGATTTTATGCTCCCCAGGCCCTTAATTGGTCTTGGGCGGGACTTCCACCTCCTGAGGCAGGAAGTCCCGCCTAATGGTGCTGCTGGCCAATCAGCGGGCTGGCAGGTCTTAATCTCAGCAGCGCCACCAGGAGCAGTGGCCACTGCTGGGTCTACACCCAGCCATTGCAAGAAGATGAAGGAAGGCCCTGGAAAAAGGTAAGTTTTTAGGGCCCTGCCGGGGACAATCAGTTGGGCTCCAGTACGGGAAGGGGGTTGGTTACGGGAGTGGAGGGAGTGCTGTGCAACGGGGGCAGTTGGGGCTTCAGGGGCAGCCCTCCCTGAGGCACGGATACCTGATCAGGAGGGCATACCCCCCAGCCCACAAGAAGGCTACCTAGTTTCATTAGGTGGGCTTTTTGAAGCCTCAGCCGCTCGCCAGCTAGTGGAGGTCCTTAACTGCCAGTTAATTGGCCACTTAAGGGCCTTGATTGGCCTGGGGCGGGCAGGCTGTTTCTTGCTGTCGCTGCCCTGCATAAATTGGCAACGGGGGTGGGAGGGGATCATGAACAGCCTCTCCGCCTCCCACTCAATTTTATGTCCCCCCGCCACCTGCCCGCTCATTTGGGGGCGTAAATTTCTGGCCCTTAACTCTGTTTCTCTCTCCACAGATGCTGCCAGACTTGCTGAGTATTTCCAGAATTTTCTGTTTTTATTTCAGATTTCCAGCAACTGCCATATTTTGCTTTTGTATGAGCAACAAGATAGATGTGCTTGATTTACTGGTGTCTCTCAGAGCTCCCTTACTGAAGTGTTTTACTTTGAAATAGGCATGTTTGTCCCGGCCATTTTTGGTCATGTCTTCTCGACATTGGCTTGAAGTCAGTCTGTTCGAGCTGCTGTTGTCCCTCTCTCTTGAACTGACATTCCACCAATATTCTTTAAGGACAAAGGCAGCAAGTAAAACCTCATCCTGACTTAAATGTCAACTTGTTGCAGTGGTAGGACACTTGCTTCTGAGTTAGGCAGTTCTGGTACTCAAGGTTCTTGAGTACCTTATCTATGTTAACACTTCAGTGCAGTATTGGTGGGGGGGGGGGGGGGGGGAGGGGTGCTGCACCAGTAGAGGTGCTGTCATTCAGAGGAGATGTTAAACTGAGGCCCTATCTTCCTGGTAAGTGGATATAATAGATTCCATGGCCAATGTTCCCTCTAAGCTATGCGACAATGTGGTCATGCAGCAACCCAGAAGTTCTCAAGCAGGCCAAGCACAAGTTGGCTCCTTTAAGTTACCATGCATGCGTGACCACACAAAAAAATTTAAAGGGTTTGCGCACTTAAATGAATAGGACACGCACTACAAAAAAAAATAGAGGGAACATTGCCTATGGCCCTGTTTGATGAATGATAGGATAGATATCCTGGCCAAGATTCATTCCTTAGTCAATATCTCTGAAACAGATTATCTGATCAGTTATTTCATTGCTGTTTGTGGGACCTTGTGTGCAAAGCAACAGTGGCTGCATTGACTGTAAAGCACTTTAGGACACCCTGAGGACATGAAAGGTGATAAATGCAAGTTCCTTCTTCCTTTACTGGATCTGCAATCTGTATTGAGAATTTGGATTTGAGTCTGGTAACCTGCAAAATATCAGTCAAACTATGAAAACTCCAGAATTTGTTGAAACTGGCAATAACTAATTGTTCTGTGCGTATGACAGTGAGCAGGTTCATGGAATGACAATCTGATCCAAAATCTACAGCCAATGATTGCGAGTACATGGCCTAGAAATTCTTTGACACCTTGCTCATTTTACAGGAATAAAATGGGCGCCAAAGTGCCCAATATTTTCTCCTTTCCTTTCTTTCTTCCCAATGTGGCAATGGCATGTGTGTATTCTGCTTTGGTAATGCAATACTCACCATATTGGTAAAGGCAGAAAAATAAACTTCCAGGGATCGTGCTTGAAGTAGGTGTTAACCTTTGCATATGCAAATAAGAAGCCTAATGTCAGTTTAGGGCCTCCTTTGCAAAACTGGACAGTCCTCAAGCATCTGATGCTGGGCCAACTGCATTCAGGATTACCAGGTCTACATGCAGCCTAACCAGTCGTCCTTAAAGGGATTGCTGGAAGTTGCCATCAAAATGGTACGTTTGTTAAAAAAATACATGAGTGAACATAGAGTTGGAAAGTGCCAGAGTGCTCCTCCTAGCTCCACAGCAGTGCCAAAGACAGCTGCCGGCTTCTAATTTCCTCCTCCCTTCAGATCTCCTGCTATTACTCCTGATTGACTGTCTCCTCCATCACAATCGCTTCCCTCACCTACCTGATCACCCTCTTCCTTCTGATCACTTCCCTTCCAATCACTCCTCTTTCCTCTTGCTTTCCCTTCTTCCAATTATAGTATAATGTGGTATCCTGGACTTTGGGTTGTTATTGGGTTAATATGCTAATCATGATGTGTACCTCATCACAGGAAGTGATGTAACACCACATGGTATGAATTCCTCGTGCAGTCTCTTGGAAGATGTAAGCTATAGCAGTAAGATGTGTTTCAATAAACTCCTGTTTTAAAAAAAAAATCCATCAGACTCTTTAGATATTCTGTATTAGACTAACAGTACTCAGAATATTACACCAATCACCTGCCCTCTCCCTCCCAATTGCTTCCCTACTCCCTTCTGATCACTTCCCCCTCCCGATCAACCCCTCCATTCTGCTCTCTTCCCACCCTCCAATCACTTCCCTTCCCCTGGCAATCTGTCCATCCCTTGCATTTGCTTTCCCCTCCATCCCAATCATCTCCCGCCACCCAGCCAGGATCGAGCTGGGGGCATTGCTGGCGATGTAGCCCGAAATCCAGTGCTGATTGGTGGCGATATCCAACAGGCATCCGCAGTTTGATGGTTTGATGTAAATGACGCCCGAGGCCCAATATTGGGTGTGCCTTAGGCATACCCGTTCTGGCACAGGGATCATTTCTTGCACTGACAGGCTGGCATCAATACTTTTCTAGGTCCATGTATTTTGGGCTGAGGTTGCTTTAATATTGAATAAGATGGCAGAAATGTGGAGAAAGAGTGTATTAAATTGACAATATCCCAAATTTTATATTCAAAAAGTGGTTACATTTTATTAAATTCAATTTTACGAGTAAGATCAAAACAACATCAACTGGTCTTGGCAACAAAGTCAGTACTAACTTATGGGGACTGACTCCTACTCCCTAAAGCTGATACATCACTGCTATGCAGATAAGATGCATCTCTCCAGTTCCCAGAAGTGTGCTATAAAATCTAATTCCATGCATGCTTTCCCACTGAAGCATTCACACATTGTGCAGTGGACTGTGCTGAGAAGTGCACAGGAGGAAGAGAGGGAGAGGAGTTGGCCGAGTTTCAGAACATCAGACTTGGCGGTGACAGGATGGAAAATCCGTGAGGCCATAATTAAAAGAAAAGTCATGGGTTTCTTTCTTTTCATGACAGCTTAGACTTTTAGCACAGGAAAGCGGACTGTGACTTTGACCTGTGTGATGGCTATTGGGGAATTGCTGGAACGAAGGGTGATGAGGAAAAAATTTATTGTGGAGATGCCTCATGAGAATAATGGAATATATAAAAATTTTATTAAGAAAGAGAATTCTTACTTTAAAAGTGATGAATCTGATAAAAAAAATAAAGGAAACAAAAAAGAAAAACAGGGACAAACTTGAATAAAAGGGGCAGAGAAAGAAAAAAAGTGTAGAAGATTAAGGGATGATGTAATTGAGGTGTATATAAGATGATTAAAGGATCTGACAGAGTAGAGAGAGAAAAGGGGGAGTCCAGAACAAGGGGGCATAACCTCAAAATTAGAGCTAGGTTGTTCAGGGATGATGTCCTGAAGCACTCCTTCACATAAAGAGTAGTGAAAATCTGGAATTCTCTCACCCAAAAAGCTGTAGAGGCTAGGTCAATTGAAAAATTTCAAAACTGAGATGATTAGGTTTTTGTTGGGTAAGGGTATTAAGTGATATGGAAAGAAGTTGGGTAAATGGAGCTGAGGTACAGATCAGCTATGATCTAATTGAATGATGGATCATGCTGGAGGGCCTGAATGTCCTACTCCTGTTCCATGTTGCTAAAAGGAATAAAAAGATTGGAATGAAATGAAACAAAAGAAAAATACATTTAAGTAACAATTTACAGCAGAGCCAGTAAAATCAGAACTAATATAAATTTAGAACAGGATACTATTTTGCCCAACATAAAACTGGTTGGCCTCTGCAAATAATTTCTATGTGTTTTTATTCAACAGGCTAATTTATGATGTGCCTTGTAATAGCATATGGCACTGATTAACTCAGAGTTTTTACATAGCAAATGCATTGCTATTTTCTTTAAGAAAGAAAATTGAGATCTAGTTATTGCTGTCAGTGCAAAGCTGACAGGAGGTGGAGTGTCTGAATCAGCTACACTTGCTTCCAATATATTTCTGGGTGCTAAGGAAATTGTTGGAAGGTGGAAATGGTGGTGAAAGTTTTGAGTGCGAATGCACTCAAATTGTATGTTACGTCAACTGGAGATAGAAGAAAGAAATACTTGCATTTATATAGCGCCTTTCGTGACCTCAGGATGTTCTACAGCACTTTATTGCCAAAAAAGCATTTTTGAAGTGCAGTCACTGTTGTAGTGCTGCAACCAATTTGTGCACAGTACGCTCCCGCAACAGCAAAGGGATAATTACCTGTTTTAGTGATGTTGTTGAAGGATAAATAGTGACTAGGACACCAGGAGTAATATTTCTGCTCTTTTTCAAAATAATGCCATGGGATCTTTTACGTCCAACTGAGGGCAAGCCCTGTGCTGAGTGTGATTTTCAAAATGGTGTCTCCTCCTTATATATGTTTGATAACATCATCTGTTGCATCAGTGGCCTGATCCCTTAAAAATATGGTTTCTTAAATGTGAACTCACCACTACACTACATTACAACCACATCATTTTGGGTCCGGAGTCACATATAGACCAGATGAGGCAAGGTCAGCAAATTTCCTTCCCAAAAGCATATTAGTGAACCAGATGGGTTTTTACGACAATCCAGTAGTTTCATTATCACCATTGCTGACACTAGCTATTTATTCCAGATTTTATTTAATTAATTTTAATTTTAATTCCTCAGCTGCCGTGTTGGGATTTGAACTCATGTTTCCAGATCATTAGTTCATGCCTTTAGATTACTAGTTAATATTTCTGTAGTAATGCATGATGTCCTAATGCATGATGCATTGATCTCACCCACATGGAACAAGGAGAATCTACATTAAGAAAGCTAGAGTCTTCATTTCAAGGTGAGCAAATTCACAATTTCTTTTCAATTCTGGGTTATTGGCTGCTGTATCAGTGCTCCACTAGCAATGGAACAACAAGAGTAGGGCATGTGATATCATGGGAGGTGTTTCATCATATCCTGCTGCTCTGCTACATAGTGGGTCTCCCAGTCTCTACAGCAGAGATATGTCTGAGGAGGTTGAGGTTTGTAGGGAAGCATTGATAAGAGCTGTGTTTTCAGGAAGATCTCTAAACCACTTAGCATATTTACGGCACTACCGATGAGCACCAAAGTTAGTTTGACCGTCCACATTTATGTGTTGGGCTTGTTCCAGACTATCATCGAAGACCAGGCTATCAGTGTGAGCCAGTTTGCATTGAGGAGGCCACAGTTGCACTAATCAGCTAGGCCAATGGCTTCATTGACCAACAGCCCTCAACATGAGGAGGCAACACAATGTTATAGAACTGCTGAGTTTCCAGAGCCCGGGGATCTCATGTTACTAGTGAACACAATCCTGTGCCTAATATTGTCCATAAGGGATATTATTTTTATCTGAACGAATTAAGACCTGCTTTTCCAGAAATTCTCACATTGCCTTTGTTTTAATGTTTTCATCTGTGCCGATCTTACTTGAAGGGGAATGAAGAGGCACCATGGAGATGTAGACTACTCTTAGCAGTCATGCTTCATACCACCTATGCACTGACCTCAGACTAAAGAAGAGCACAGGTGCAATAAAACTCATGCTGCAACCAATGACAGCACCATTCATTCACTGGTAGTTTGAAGTGACACTTCAAATGTCTGGACTAAGTAGGGGTAGTCCTAAAGTACAACTCTCTCCCCCAGAAAAGTCTGATGTAATTGTTTGCTGCATGCTTCCTATTTTTCCCCACAGAGGAGGCCTCCATATGAATCTTACTAACAAGAGTGGCAAAGCCAATGCAAAATCGGGAGTTGGAAAATGGCAATAAGGAATTAACAGCATTACCAGAAATGTAGTAAGGAAGACTGGTGCACTAGACACTAATTCCAGATGTTTTTCAAGGAGTACCACAGCTACACCATTTCTTAAAGGGAGAAAGCATATCTGGCAAGTAACTCTATCATAACCACCTTGTCCTACACTTTCATATTAAAGTTTCCAAAGACAATCTGTTACTACCTTATGCAGAGCTCCTGGCATATTGCAACAAATCACAAATAAATACTCACCAAGTGTGCAGTGTGTGAATGTTAGCAGCCGGGGTTGGCACAATGCTTACATTTTATTTCAGCTATTTGGCGCTTAACTTATCCCTTCTTCTAAATGATCCTCTTGTGGAATGAGGCTTCAAGATTCAATTAGCAGTCTGCTGGGATTCTGGTGGTGTTGTATCATAAGAATCTTACATACCAGTCAGACACATCCAAGACTGTGGTGGCTGACTACTGTGGCTTGTGTTACGAACAGGTGAGAAAGGATCTAGGGGTTCTGTCTCAGCCTTTGCCTTGTTTAACTGCAACAGGGTTTAATTTTTAAAACGCTGTGTTTTTAGCTTCCCCTTAGTGATTCCTTGTTCACTGCTCCAACTGTAAGGCAAAGAAATCAAACAAGAAAAGTAGAAGTTTATTAAACTTAAACTCTAATCCGGTTACCAACTATGAATATGCGACGCATCCAAGCTAGCATGCATACGCAATAAACACAAGCGCAGATAGAGACAGAAAAGTAGAAAAGAATAAAGGGGGAAAGTTTGAGGCAATAGAAGGGTTTCCATTTTACTGTCCTTTGAGTTTGCTGTGTAGTCTTCAGTTGCCAGTCAGACTTGCAATTCGTTGGGGCCCAGTGCACACTTCAACTTCTTTCGAGGTTGGAATCTTTTCTCTCTTGAAATTTACGTGTCTTCCATGGGTCCAGTGGCTTGGGAGAAAGTGTGAGAGAGAGAGAGAGGCTTCCTTGCTCCAGCTTCAGTTTCAACTGCTGCCTCCTCTGTGGCATAATTTGAAAACCTCAGGTTGCCCAGCAGGTTAGTCATGTGACTAGCTGGTTTGACCACTTCTGTTTGTGGATTCTGCCATCTTAGCTGTCATCCTGGAATGTGAGCACCCTCACCTTCAATATCTGGTGATCACAGCCCATTTTGGGCTAAGTGGACCAGGGAATAGTTCTTTGTCTCTCCAAGCACTGTCTGTTAGTATGTAAATGTTTTTCCAGCCAAGTGTCTGGTGATTTTTTTTTTTTAACAAGTCCTTTCTTCACTCCAGCAACAGTTTAAAATCAATGTTCTTATGACAAAATTAATATGCCGCATTCTTGGCAGGCGGGGGTCTGCATGACACTTACGTTAAGATATCACCTCCAATGCACCTTCTTTCCTTGAGCTCTTGCAGAAGGACTTGCATATTTCTGATGTGAAAAACTCATCTTCTTCATTTCTCATTATTATTACAGAGTAAACAGCTGGATTCAGCTTTTCAGTGCTATTCCAGGCACTCAATCACTTAACAATTGCTGATTGCTCTGACTTACAGGAGTATTGCAAGGGATAAAGCTACAGGTTGGCAAGAAAAAAACTGTTTGTATACCAGCATGATTAAATTCTCTCAACAATTGTTAGTAACCCACAGTTAACTTCTGTATAGAAAATTATCGGTTTAAATGACTTATACAAAATATTTGTCTCACAACAGTGTTTGATTAAGGGATTCATTAATTGTACATGAAATAATAATTTGACCAGAATAACTTTTACATGACCCACTGGTAATTTTTATTTCTTTTTCAGTTATGGCACCTTTACCATTGTCTTGTCTGAGACCCCCTAAGTGATCCAGGATCACATCTGGCAATTATTTTCTTTCTCTCCTCTCCTCTCTGACTTTGCTGGATTTCAGTTGCATGCGCGAATGCCCCACTGTGATATTCATGTACAACTCTTAATTGTGAATGTCCACTGGTCATGCGATAGTGTGGGAGAGTACAGCTGAGCAGTTCTCCTTCAAAGCTTACACATGCACCATTCCAGCAGGAATCATTGGACAGTGATCAAAAGTGCCAACCTTGGCTGGGTTTTTCTCTTCTTAGGTCAGGTATACCGTTACCAATCGTAGTGATCCTACCAGCAACCCAGCTAAAAACAGCCAACTTATCTCAGACCTTGTCCTTCTTGACCTGAATGGCTCAGCTTCTCACTGGTTAAACTCATTAAATAGCTAAAATCCAGGTTTTGATCCAGGAAAGTGTAATGCCTTCTTGATAGGGGAGTGGAGAAAATTGGCAAGAAAAGTTGAAATCAGCCATCTGTGTTCTTGCTCTTCCCGCCAGCAAGCACTAGCTGTAACCATGGCGATTCCTTTGCTGTGATTGCTGTTAAGTATTCTGGAGCATCAGTCATACAATAAATAAGATATTGGTAGTACATAGCTGATCCACAGACATGTAGAATCACCACTCCTACGACACTAAAGCAAACAAAACTCTTACACTAAAGTCAAGCCATGGATCTAAGAGACCCATAATCCTTTACTACATTCATTTCAGAGACCAAATTCCAACTCATGTCATGAGCAATTTGGTGACTTCACACGAGGTCAAACTGAGCATCCCAAAAAATTGCACTAAAAATTGTAAAATGGATCTGTTGTATAGTGGCTAGTATGTATTGTTCTGTAATTACTGACATTTTAAATTCTAAAGGTGAAAATGAAATGTGCCCTTTTACTAACCTGTAGGAAATGCAGTAATATAGGAACAGGAGTAGGTCATTCAGCCTCTTGAACCTGATCCACCATTCAATTAGATCATGGCTGCTCTGTATCTTAACTACATTTACACACCTTGGTTCCATATCTCATAATACCTCTACCTAGCAAAAATCTAACAATATCACTTTTAAAATTCTTTTGATGGTGAGAGTTTCAGACTTCCGCTACCTGTTATGTGAAGAAGTGCTTCCTGAAATCATCCCTGAACAGCGTAGGTCTGATTTTAAGGTTATGCCTGCCTATTCTGGACTTCCCCACCAGAGGAAATTGTGCAAAAGTATAATACTGTGGATGCTGGAAATCTGACATATAAACAGAAAATGCTGGAAGTACTCAGTAGATCAGGTAGCATTTGTGAAGAGAAACAAAGCTGACAGGCAGGATTTTGCCCTTTGGGTCGGGACCCCAATGTCAGGGTCAAATGGGGGTCAGAGCCCACACTGTGGGGGAAACAGTCACCTGGGAGTCATTTTCCCAGAATTGGCCAATTAGTGGCCCGAGGGCAGGCTTGCCATTTATTAAGGATGGCGGACAGGCTCTCGAAGCTGGATGGCCAATAGGAGGCCCTCCAGAACTGAAGAAGCTGCAAGCAGGCTTTCCATGTAAGACGGAGAAAGAGGGAATCTCAAGATAAAGGCGTTGTTACGATCAAGCAAGGAGGGGCGAAAGGCTCTCCCCTTGTCCCTCTCCTTGTTTGACCACAACAGAGTTTATTCCTTTTTAAACAGTGGATGTGCTTATCAATTCAGTGAACGTTTAACCCTTTCTGTGATCATAAGAGAACCAATCAGATAGGGGTTTTCTTGAGCTTAAACAAGAAAAAGGTTAGTTTATTGTAATTAAAATCAAATCCCGATCAAAGTAAAATAATAAACTCGCTCCAACTTTCTCATTCACTCACATGCACGAGAATCACACACACACAAGTAGGTTACAGAGTTATGAAGAATAGTTTGGGTTGGATTAGAGTCCAGAACAAGTAAAAATAATATACAGTCTTTGGGGTCTGGTAATTCAGGTGTCTTCTGGCTAAATGTGTGGTTCTGAAGTCTCTTGCTGGTTCAAGTGCACGTGCAGCTGGTCCACCTGGTTCAGGGTTTTCTTGGAGATGGTGATGTAGGTGGCTTTCTTCCCCGGGGTCTCTGTCTGTAGCAACGGTAGACTTGGATGTTCCGCAGTTGCAGACAGATTCTGAAACTTGTGATGTTACCTGGAGAGAGAGAGAGAGAGAGGGAGAAACATAGCCCCATTGGGGTTTTGCCTGGGTTAGCCCTCAAAGTTTGTCTGCTGTGTGAAACAAAAAACTCCAAGTTTACACAGACTGGGGGGCGGTGGGGGAGTGGGGGGGGGGGGTTACTGACACATGGTGCTCTCAGTGCCTTATTTTTCTTTAATGAGGTCCAACGTCTAAGGCCCAAATCTCTCTCAAATTGTATTCATTCTTGGGATGTGAGCATCACCGGCATGGCCAGCATTTGTTACCCATCCATAATTGCCCTTAAGAAGGTGGTGGTGAGCTACCTTCTTGAACCATTGCAGTCTATGCGATATAGGTGCATCCATTGTGCTATTAGGGAGTGAGTTCCATTTTGACCCAGCGACAGTGAAGGAACGACAATATAGTTCCAAGTCAGGATGATATGTGACTTGGAGGGGAACTTGCAGGTGGTGGTGTTCCTATGCATCTGCTGTCCTTGTCCTTCTAGGTGGTAGAGGTCACTGGTAGTAGAGGTCACTTGTTTGGAAGGTGCTGTCGAAGGAAGCTTGGTGAGTTGTTGCAGTGCATCTTGTAGATGGTACACACTGCTGCCACTGTGCGCCAGTGGTGGAGGGAGTGAATGTTTAAGGTGGCAGATGGAGTGCTGATCAAGTGGGCTGCTTTGTCTTGAATGGTGTCGAGGTTCTTGAGTGTTTTGGAGCTGCACTCATCCAGGCAAGTGGAGAGTATTGCTTGCAGATGGGCTTTGAGGAGTCAGGAGGTGAGTTACTCGCGGCAGAATACCCAGCTTCTGACTTGCTCTTGTAACCACAGTATTTATATGGCTGGTCCAGTTCAGTTTCTGTTCAATGGCAACCCCCAGGATGTTGCTGGTGGCGGCTTTAGTGATGGTAATGCCTTTGAATGTCAGGGGAAAATGGTTAAATTCTCTCTTGTTGGAGATGGTTATTGCCTGGCACGTGTAATTTCAACCTTACCAGCGGAGAACAGGAAGTGAGGAGGCTCGGAGTCTCGCCTACTGCAATGAAGTGAGTTATCAGCGCCAGCAGAATTGTGAGGATAAATGAAAGGTCTGTGAACCTGTCTGCACTTTGTGTCCTCAAACAAGCCAAGCTATCACATTAGGAGGCTCTGCAGAGGGTGGGGCCAAAGTGTTTTGCTGCTGCTGGAAAGGTGTCACCCAGGTCCTAAGCAGCTACTAGAGGCAGGGCAAAGGTTCCTGCCAGGCACAATGCAGTGGAGGCTTCATCTACAATGGGGTTAGTGTTTTCAGACTCTGATTGCACCAATGAGGAGGAGAGTAGCTCAGACATGGGCATGCAGTTACATGGTGCATGGGACAACGAGGGCAGCCTGTTCGCAGAAGGCGCTACTGAGCTCAACGGATATACTGACAGATGCTCAGCTTTATCAAGATGTCCAAGTACCAATGCCTATGCAGATTGTGACTCTACAGGGAGGTGGTGATGAAGCTATGTTGAATAATGGAACAGGAGTTGATGCCAATGGGAAGTGGCGGCCACCCGATGCCTGCCGCCTTAAAGGTGACGTTGGCATTCAATTTTTTTTTGCCAGCGGACCGTTCCAGGGATTATCTGGAGATCCCTGTAGTATCTCTCAGTCAGTGGCCCATAGCTGCAGAAAGGAGGTAACGGATGCTATGTATCGTCGGGCTGGACAATATATCAAGTTCACTACTGATCAGGCCAATCAGGCCAAGAGGGCAGTTGGCTTTGGGGCCATGGCTGGATTTCTCCGGGGGCAGGGGGTCATTGAGTGTACTCATGTGACCATGAAGGGTCCCTCGTAGCAGCTAGGTTCCTTTGTGAATAGAAAGGGCTTCAACTCGCTCAGTGTTCAGTTCATGTGTAACCACTGCAAGCAGTTCATGCAGGTGTGTGCGAGGTTTCCAGGAAGCTGCCATGACTCCTACATCCTTAGACAGTCTCAATTGCCTCAGCTCTTCAGATCATCTGAATGCCTTCGTGGCTGGATCCTGGGGACAAGCGATATCCTCAGAAGTCATGGCTTCTGACCCCAGTACACAACCCCAACACGCAGGCAGAGGACACATAACCACTGCCATATAATTACCAGGGCCACCATCGAGCAGGCCATTGTCCTGCTGAAGATGAGGTTTTGATGCCTTGATAGATCTGGGGGAGTTCTGCAATACGCACCCTCAAGGGTATCCCGCATCATTATTGTCTGCTGCACATTGCACAACCTGACCTCCAGAGGGGAGTAGTGCTGGAGCCAGAGGAAGACACTGAGCAAGGTGAAATCCTCAGAGGAAGAGGAGGATCATAAGGCACCTCAACAGATGCCATTCGATGAGGATGGCACTGGGGTGGGGGAGGGGGCCAGGCCATAGGACACTGACTGATGTGGCAGGGAGATTCGCAACTCTCTGATCTGCAAACGTTTCACTTGAGGACAAGTGGAAGGACATGCTGAGCCAAGAATTTCTGTCCCAGAGGCGTCCTTGCTGACCTGTCATTGGAGACCCTCAGCATCTCTGTGTGCCTGTGACCAGTATGTGCAAGGACCTTCATCAAAACAGGTGCTCACGAGTCCTTCACCTTTTTTTGACCATATAGTCATTGGATTTATCGTCCACTGTTGCATTGAAATAAAAATACAATTCATTACAGGTTGTATTTCACCAACTTTAACTTTCATCACACATTACACACATTTTGAAGTAGCAAAACAATAATCACCCAGAAAAGCAGGAATGCTAGTCCATGCATTTAGGCGCACACTAATGGTAACTTCCATGGAGTGCCCCCCCCCCCCGTCCTGTGCCTCGAGTTGATGTGGGGGCACGGGGGGGTCATTGAGTGGCGCAGTGGTTAGCACTGCAGCCTCACAGCTCCAGCGACCTGGGTTCAATTCTGGGTACTGCCTGTGTGGAGTTTGCAAGTTCTCCCTGTGTCTGCGTGGGTTTCCTCCGGGTGCTCCAGTTTCCTCCCACATGCCAAAGACTTGCAGGTTGATAGGTAAATTGGCATTAGCAATTGTCCCTAGTATAGGTAGGTGGTAGGGAAATATAGGGACAGGTGGGGATTTGGTAGGAATATGGAATTAGTGTAGGATTAGTATAAATGGGTGGATGATGGTCGGCACAGACTCGGTGAGCCGAAGGGCCTGTTTCAGTGCTGTATCTCTAAATAAAATAAAAATAAAATAAAATAAAAAACAGGCTGCCCTGCAGTGACCCATCCAATGTGCATCAAGGCCTCCTCCTGCATTAGTGTCAACACAGTGATAACGGAAACTCCACCTCTGGTCCATTGGCACTCCCTGGCATTCTGTGCACGCTTCTCCTGCAAGCATGAATATAGGCAATGTCAGTACTGTCTCATGGTCCCTCTGTGCTGGTCACTCTGGGGCAATGAAAACATGCTGCACAGAGCAAATGGGATGGCATGCTGAGGCGGCCATGCTGCCACCTCAATGCAGCATTCACCCATGTCTGAGCATGGGTCTTGGGTGCATGACAACTAGATGCCTCAATATTAACATTGGTGCCTGGTGCTGTGCCATGATGAATCTACCACCTGGCCTCACATATCATAATCGCTGTGCAATTACTGCTGGGCTTCCCATTTGCCAAGTATAAACACCACTCAACTATCCAGACTGCAACAGGTCATTAAATCTTTTCCAGCACTGGATCCGGGTTCTGTCAATGACACCTTGGCTGCTCACGATGTCTGCCACTTCCAGCCACGCCTTCTTAATGACACTTGCTGGCCTTCTCCTCCCGTCTTCTGGAAAAAGGACGTGCCTCCTTTCGTGGACTGCTTCCACAAGTGCTTCAAGGGAGGCATCGATTAGGCATGGGGCAACCTTCCCCTTTCTGCAGCCATGTTTATTCTGCTTTCTCAGCTGTCCACCCCTCCGTCTTGCCTGTGGGTTCAAGCTGGCTGACTGCTGCACAGGTGTCTTTAAAAATTCCAGCTGTGTCTGAGCTCCCAGCACTAGGACCCGCCCGCCACCGTTAATTGGATGACTCCCTTGCTAGCAGCCCTATAATTGGCTGCTAATGATAAAATAAAGGGGGAAGTCCAGCTGCCTGCCTATGCGTCCTGGTGCCACGTGTTGCCACCCGACATCGGGGCCTCCGTACAAACGGTAAAGTCCTGGCCCATGTATCTGGAGTATCAGTCCAGGTCTCTGGCTTACTAGTCCAGTAACATTACCACTATGCTTATGATGATTAGGTATTTTTCTATTCTAAGACAATTTTCAGAAACCAATTTCCCAAGAGAAACACTGGGGGGAGAAAAACTGACCTTACAATTTTAAAACATAAAACATCACTCAGGCATAACCACAGACAGAATGATGAGAAAGGACCACGGGCCCTCCAATGCTCATCCTATCCATTTGACCATGTGCCATTGTATATTACCCTCCCTAGTTCTTAGAAAAGTTAACTTGGAAGGGTGCAAAAACATGGAAAAAAGTGCATCAAGCAAAGCACATCAAAAATCAACACATTTTCTGGTCATTAAATAAAGGTTTTCATCTTATACGGAGTACTCAATATATCCATTGACTGCCTTTCATTTTTTGGAAGAGGAAGAAGGGCCAAAACCTATACCAGCCATCATAAGTCTGATTTTCTGAGTGCGCATTCCTATGATGGACTGTTGGGAAATTATGGGAATACTCCCTACGATTTTCCGATATATACTCTGGGTGAGGCTCCATGTTAGGAACGCACAGTTTGCAAAATGGCCCTTTTGCATTTGGCCCTTTTGAGATAATCCTGGAAACAGTCACATGCTTTTACTTATTAGTGCCGACTCGTGAAATCGTCAGAATAAAAAAAAGGTAATTGTAAGGGTAATATTTGCACATTGAGTAACTGTGAATAAAACACGTTTTCTAAATGTATTATTTATCAGCATTCCCATTTAGCAGTTTTGAAGTCGACTCTTCAGAGATTTTTCACATTGGTTTAACAGTTTAATAACACGTTGGAGGATCTAATTGGTATTTATGTCTTATATGGCTATGTTTTGTGCATCTCCACTGTTCACACAGTTAGTGCCGATGCCTGCTTAAAATTACTGAATGTTTGTTCAATTTCCTTCATTTACTTCAAGCTGAAATATTCTGAGGATTGTGCCAGATACAGCAGATGAAGCTGGCAGCATTGCAGTATCAATACAAAGGTGGCACGATAATAATGTTACTAGAAGAATAGAATTGAAAAGCAGAGAGCTTATGTTAACTTGTTTTGAACCTTGCTTAGACAACACTTAAGAGTACTGTGCACAGTTCTGGTCTCTAAATTATATACAGGTTATAGAGGCAGTGGAGAAGATGCAAAAAAGATTTACAAGTATAACAGAGAAATTATAAATATCAGAAAAGACAGAGCTGGCTGGGTGCTTTCTCTAGAAAAAGAGAAGGCTGAAGGGAGACCTAATAGAGGTCTTTAAAATTATGAAGGGGTTTGCTGGGGTAAAGTAGAGAAAATGTTTTCACTTCTGGGGAGTCCAAAACTAAAGGCCACTGTAAAGCTGACCCCCACCTGCCAAGAATGAGGCATATTAATTTTGTTATATGAGCATTGATATTACACTGTTGCTGGAGTGAAGAAATTACTTGTTTGAAGATCACCAGACATTGGAAGGACATTTGCATACTAAGAGATGCTGCTTGTGGAGACAAAGGACTATTCCCTGCTCCAACTAACCCAAATGGACTTTGATCGCCAGACATTGAAGGTGTAAGGAAGCACATTCCATAGACTGCTAAGGTAATACAATCCACAAACCTCGCAGGAGAGACTGTTCCAAATAAGGAGCCAATCACATGATTAACCTGCTGGGCAACCTGGTTTTTAGATTTTTTAGATTTAGATTTAGAGATACAGCACTGAAACAGGCCCTTCGGCCCACCGAGTCTGTGCCGACCATTAACCACCCATTTATACTAATCCTACACTAATCCCATATTCCTACCACATCCTCACCTGTCCCTATATTCCCCTACCATCTACCTATACTAGGGGCAATTTTATAATGCCTCTCCCTCCTGGCTGTCTCTCTCGCTTTCTCCCAAGCCACCAGACCCATAGAAGACATGTAAACCTCAAGAGCGAAAAGACTCCTACATTGGAACAAGTTGAAGCGTGAACTGGGCCCCAACGAATTGCAAGACTTACTGCCAACCAAAGACTCCACATTGAACTTAAAAGGACTGTAACTACCAGATATTGCCTCAAACTTTTCCCCTTTATTCTTTTCTACTTTTTCTGTCTCTATCTGCATATGTGTTTATCGCATATGCATGCTAGCGTGGTCGCGTCGCATATTCGTAGTCATTAACTGGATTAGAGTTTAAGATTAATAAACTTCTACCTTTCTTGTTTAAATCTAAGGAAACCTGTTTGATTTCTTTGTTCACTGCTCCAATTGTAAGGCAAAGATTTACTAAGTGGGAGTTAAAAACACAGTGTTTTAAAATTAAACTCTATTACGGTTAAACCAGGCAAAGGCTGAGAGGGAACCCCTAGACCCCTTCTCGCCTGGTCGTAACACCACAAATATGATATTCACCCACAAATTCAATAAAGACTTCAGGAAGAACTTCTTTACCCAGAGAGTGGTTTAAATGTGAAACTTGCTATCGCATGGATTAGTTGAGGTGAATTGTATCGATGCATTTAAGGGAAAGCTAGATAATGATACGAGGGAAAAAGGATAGAAGGATATACTTATTGTGTTATATGAAGTCAGGTGAAAGGTAGTTTGTGTGAATTATGAACACCTGCTTCAACCACTTGGACTGAATGATCTGTTTCTGTGTTGTAAATTCGATGGAATTCAACATAATTTGATTGTGTGTGTGTATTTTTTTTTTAAATAGAGCCATTTATTTCCTGAGCTCAGTCTTGACTCAGTGGTGAGAAGTCATGGGCTCAAGCCCCATTCCAGAGACCTGAGCACATAATCCAGGTTGACGCTCCAGTCCAGTACCCAGGGAGTGCTGCATTGTCGGAGATGCTGTCTTTCAGATGAGAGGGTAAACCTAAGCTCCGTCTTCCCTCTCAGGTTGAAGTAAAGATCCCACATCACGATTCAAAGAAGAGGTAGGGGTGTTCTCCTGGTGTCCCGAACAATATCTATCCCTCAAACAACCTAATTTAAAAAAAAATCAGCTGGTCATATTGAATCTTGCTGTGTGGGAATTGGCTGCTGCAGTGACTACACTTCAAAGAACACTTCATTTGCCTTAACGTACTTTGGGATATTCTGAGGTCGTGAAAGATGCTTTATAAATGCAAGTCCTTACTCTTAGTTTTACATTTTGTTAATGCAATTTCATAATATTCAACAACCATCACAACAACTTACATTTGTATAATGCCTTTTATGTAAATACTTCATAGGATCATAATCAGGTTAAAACTAACACTGAGTCAAAGAAACAGATATTCAGACAGCTGACTGAACGCTTGATCATAGAGTTACATTTTAAACATGTCTTAAAGGAGGAGAAACGTAAAGAGGCAAGGAGGCTTAGGAAGGGAATTCCAGGGATTAGGGTCGAGATGGCTTAAGGTACAGTCGCCAATGGTGGAGCAAAGGATGTGGGGTAGGATAAAAATCCAGTATCAAAGGAATGCAGAGTTCTTGGAAGGTTGTAAGGCTAATATTTAGCATTTGAAATATACTAACTTTCGGAGACTGTGTGGTGCAGGAAGCTAGATGATACTGTAAGGGTGCTGTGGGAACTGGAATTATACAGTCTCAATCAAGTTCCTCGTGTTGCCAACAGGAATCCTTGCATAATTGCAACACATATAGGAAACACAGGGAAGCCTGTGCTTGATTTTCAAGCCATTAATAGTTGGAAAGCATGTGAGGCATTGACCTATTTATCGAAAGCAGTTCACAAAACTACCATGCTGCTGGCAAAATCCCACAGTCAATGTTAATTTAACAAGCAGCATTGCTAAAATCAATACTGGTCATCAGAACCAGACCCCATGAGCCACTAATTAACAACAACTTGCGTTTATCTTGAGCTCTTAAAATGGTCGAACTTTCCAAGGCATTTCACAGGACCATTAGTAAACAAAAACTGACGCCAGGCCACATAAGCTCTTACCTTCCGGGAACGGAGCTCTTCCAGCACGCCGGAGTTTTGAAAAAAAAGGCAAACAGTGACGTCAGAGGAGAGCTGCAAGGTGATTGGTTGGTGAGTAGCAGCTGTTAGAATATCTTAAAAAAAGGGGAAAGTTGTCCTTTTTTTGTTGGAAAAACAATCTCTGGTGATAAGGTGAGTACTACTAAAGTGTTTTTTTTAAGGACTTTAGATTGAAGTGGGTAGAACAAGGCCCCTAGTATAATTAGTATTTTTTAATTAAGGGAGTAACTAATTAACCTAAGGGTAAGTCATGGCAGGAGAGTTCAGCCCTGTGATATGCTCTTCCTGCACTATGTGGGAAATCAGAGACGCTTCCCATGTCCCTGACGACCATGTGTGCAGGAAGTGTATCCATCTGCAGCTACTGGCTACCCACATTACGGAGCTGGAGCTGCGGGTGGATTCACTGTGGAGCATCCGCGATGCTGAGGAAGTCGTGGATAGCACGTTTAGTGAGGTGGTCACACCGCAGGTAATGGCTGCACAGGCAGAAAAGAGATGGGTGACCACCAGACAGCGTAGTAGGCGCAGGCAGGAAGTGCAGGAGTCCCCTGTGGCCATCCCCCTCTCAAACAGATATACCGCATTGGATACCATTGGGGGGGATGACCTCCCAGGGGAAAGCAGCAACAGCCAGGTCCATGGCACCACGGAGGGCTCTGCTGCACAGCAGGGGAGGAAAAGCTATAGTATAGGGGATTCTATCATAAGGGGTGCAGATAGGCATTTCTGTGACCACAAACGAGACTCCAGGATGGTATGTTGCCTCCCTGGTGCTAGGGTCAAGGATGTCTCGGAGCGGCTGCAGGACATTTTGAAAGGGGAGGGTGAGCAGCCAGAGGTCGTGGTCGTGGTCCATATTGGTACTAACGACATAGGCAGGAAGAGAGATGAGGTCCTGCAAAGTGAATATAGGGAGTTAGGCAGAAGGTTAAAAAGCAGGACCTCTAGGGTTGTAATCTCAGGATTACTCCCTGTGCCACATGCTAGTGAGGGTAGGAAGAGGAGGATTAGGCAAATGAATGCGTGGCTGAAGGGCTGGTGTAGGTGGGAGGGCTTCAGCTACTTGGATCATTGGGATCTCTTCTGGTGCAGAGGTGACCTGTACAAGAAGGACAGGTTGCATCGAAACTGGAGGGGGACCAATATCCTTGCAGGGAGGTTTGCTAGTACTATTCGGGAGGATTTGAACTAGTCTTGCAGGGGGGTGGGACCGAAAGTAGTAGTCTCTCCGATGAGATAGTTGAGGCAAATGTAGAGGTTAAAGCAAGCAAGTCCAGTAGGCAG
Source organism: Heterodontus francisci (assembly GCF_036365525.1). Lineage (NCBI taxonomy): Eukaryota > Metazoa > Chordata > Chondrichthyes > Heterodontiformes > Heterodontidae > Heterodontus > Heterodontus francisci. Next base: position 37,903,489 of record NC_090372.1, read on the forward strand.
GCCGGGCAGGGGCAGGACAGGGAGCGTGGAAGGTCTGGTAGGCTAAGCTGCATTTACTTTAATGCAAGAAGCCTTACAGGTAAGGCAGATGAACTCAGAGCATGGATCGGTACATGGGATTGTGATATTATAGCTATTACGGAAACGTGGTTGAGGGATGGGCAGGACTGGCAGCTCAATGTTCCGGGGTACCGATCCTTCTGGTGTGACAGAGGTGGAGGTAAGAGAGGAGGGGGAGTTGCACTATTGACTAGGGAGGACATCACGGCAGTACTTAGAGAGGATATCCCGGGGGGAATGTCCAGCGAGGCCATATGGGTAGAACTTAGAAATAAGAAAGGGGAGATCACTTTAATGGGATTATACTATAGGCCCCCCAATAGTTAGAGGGAAGTGGAGAAGTAGGGAAACCACAGATAGGTGTAGGAATTATAGGGTTGTAATCGTAGGTGATTTTAACTTCCCTAATATTGACTGGGACTGCCTAAGTGCTAAGGGATCAGATGGGGAAGAATTTGTTGAGTTTGTCCAGGATAGTTTTCTGAAGCAGTACGTGGATGGCCCTACTAGAGAAGGGGCTACACTCGACTTCCTCTTAGGAAATGAGGATGGGCAGGTGGTTGATGTGTCAGTGGGGGAGCACTTTGGGACCAGTGACCATAATTCTATTAGCTTCAAGATAATTATGGAAAAGGATAGGACTGGTGCTCAGGTGGAAGTCCTAAATTGGGGGAAGGCTATTTTCGATGGCATCAGACAGGAACTCTCAAAAGTTGAATGGGAGAGGCTGTTTAGAGGTAAAGGGACGTCTGGCAAGTGGGAGGCTTTTAAAAGTGAGATAGGAAGAGTTCAGGGCCGGCATGTGCCTGTTAGATTGAAGGGCAAGGCTGGCAAGACAAGGGATATTGAGGGTTTGGTCAGGACAAAGAAGGAGGCATATGTCAGGTATAGGCAGCTGGGATCAAGTAAGTCCCTCAAGGAGTATAGGGGATGTAGGACTACACTTAAGAAGGAAATTAGGAGGGCAAAAAGGGGCCATGAGATTTCACTGGCAGATAAGATAAAGGAGAATCCTAAAAGATTCTATAAGTATATGAAGAGTAAAAGGGTAGCTAGGGAGAGAATAGGTCCCCTTAAGGATCAGTGTGGCAATCTATGTGTGGAGCCACAGGAAATGGGCGAGGTCTTAAATGAATATTTCTCATCCGTATTTACCGTGGAGAAGGTCATGGAAGCTACTGAGTTCAAGGGAGGGAACACTGATATCCTGGAGCATATCAACATTACAAAGGGGGAGGTGTTGGAGGTATTGAGGCACAGTAAGGTGGATATGTCCCCAGGGCCTGACCTGGTGTATCCTAGGATGCTATGGGAAGCAAGGGAGGAGATTTCTGGGGCCCTGGCAGAGATTTTTGTATCATCGTTAGCCACGGGTGAGGTACCGGAAGACTGGAGGATAGCTGATGTTGTGCCATTATTTAAGAAGGGCAGCAGGGATAAGCCAGGGAACTACAGGCCGGTGAGCCTTACATCAGTGGTGGGAAAGTTATTGGAAGGGATTCTGAGAGACAGGATTTATATGCATCTGGAAAGGCATGGTCTGATTAGGGATAGTTAGCATGGCTTTATGCATGGGAAATCATGTCTCACGAATTTGATTGAGTTTTTTGAGGAGGTGACCAAGAGGATTGATGAGGGCAGGGCGATGGACGTTGTCTACATGGACTTTAGCAAGGCTTTTGACAAGGTCCCGCATGGTAGGCTGGTCCAGAAGGGTCAAACACATGGGATCCAGGGTGAGCTAGCAAATTGGATACAAAATTGGCTTGGTGATAGGAGGCAGAGGGTGGCAGTGGAGGGTTGTTTTTCAGATTGGAGGCCGGTGACCAGTGGTGTGCCATAGGGATCGGTGCTGGGCCCTCTGTTGTTTGTCATATATATTAATGACTTGGATGTGAATGTAAGGGGCATGATTAGTAAGTTTGCAGATGACACCAAAATTGGTGGTATAGTGCACAGTGAAGAAGGTTGTCTAAGGTTACAACAGGATATAGATCAACTGGGAAAGTAGGCAAGGGAGTGGCAAATGGAATTTAATGCAGACAAGTTTGAAGTGATGCATTTTGGGAAGTTAAACCAGGGCAGGACATATAAAGTGAATGGCAGGGCCCTGGGGAGTGTTCTTGAGCAGAGAGACCTTGGGTTGTAAGTACATAGTTTCCTGAAAGTGGCAACACAGGTAGACAGGGTGGTGAAGAAGGCGTATGGCATGCTTGCCTTCATTGGTCGATGCATTGAGTACAAGAGTTGGGACGTCATGTTAGTTGTACATAACGTTGGTTAGGCCGCATTTGGAGTACTGTGTGCAGTTCTGGTCGCCGCACTACAGGAAAGATGACATTAAGCTAGAGAGGGTGCAGAAAAGATTCACAAGGATGTTGCCTGGTTTGAAGGGCTTGAGTTATAAAGAGAGATTGGATAGGCTGGGTCTGTTTTCCCTGGGGTGAAGGAGGCTGAGAGGGGACATGATAGAGGTATATAAAATTATGAGAGGCATAGATAGGGTAGATAGCCAGAGTCTTTTTCCCATGGTAGGGGTGACTAAAACTAGGGGACTCAAACATAGATTTAAGGTGAGAGGGAAGAGGTTTAAAGGGATCAAAGGGGTAAATATTTCACACAAAGAATAGTGGGTATCTGGAATGAGCTGCCTGTGGAGGTGGTGGAGGCAGGAACAGTAGCAACATTTAAGAGGCATCTGGACAGTACTTGAATGAGGAAGGGATAGAGGGATATGGAATTAATGCAGGCAGGTGGGATTGGCATAGATAGGCGTTATGGTCGGCATGGACGCGGTGGGCCGAAGGGCCTGTTTCTATGCTGTACGACTCTATGACTCTATGACTCTAAGGGGATGTTCAGTCAGGTAACAAGATGCTTGGTCAAAGAGGTATGTTTTAAAGAGTGCCTTAAAAGAGGAGGGAGGTAGGGAAGTGGAGAAGTTTAGGGAGAGAATTTCAGAGCTAAAGACAATGGTGGGTGAAGGAATTTGGGAATGAACAAGAGCCAGAATTGGAGGAGTGCAGAGGCCTTGGAGAGTTGTAGGGCTGGATGAAGTTACAGCGATAGGGAGGGGTGAGGCCATGAAGGGATTTGAACATAAGGATGAGAATTTTTAAAATGAGGCATTACTGGACCGGGACCCAATCTCGGTCGGCGAGCATTGTGGGTGATGGATGAACGGGACTTGGCATGAGTGAGGATACTGGCAGCAGAGATTTGGATGAGCTCAAGTTTATGGAGGGTGGTGTGTGGGAATCTTGCCAGTCGTGCATTGGAATAGTCGAGTCTGGAGGCAACAAAGACATGGATGACGGATTCTAGAACAGATGGGCTGAGATAGGGTGGAGACAGGGGATGTTAAGGAGGTGGAAGTATGTGGTCTTGGAGAGGATGTGGGGTCAAAAGTTCAGTTCAGGATCAAATAGGATGCCAAGGCTGAGATCAGTGTGGTTCAGCTGCAGAGAGTGGCAAAATAAAGGGCTGGAATTGAGGGTTAGGGCACAAAATTTGTGTTGGGCACTAAAGACAATGCAAGAGTGCTATCACAGAACCACAACTGATGCTAAACAGGGTGCTAGTAGCTCAAAAGTGACATAGGATAACTCACTACCTCTTTACCACTGGTGCTCTGCCAGAGAAAGGCCAGGATGCCCACCTGTTTGGAGTGATAGGACCCATTAATGATGCACAAATTGCAATTTTGAGGGACAAATGGGCAGGGCATGTGCTAGCATGCTCTGGCCCATTGGTTCCAGCTGGTAATTAAAAACAAATGTCCCCATATCTTCACTGATTCAATTTATGTGGGGCCAGAAGGAGGAGAGCAACTCCTGGCTCTACGAGAATACTGTGGCCACTGCCACCCTGACCCGCCGCCTTCTGCAATTAATCTGCCAATCCCAGATGTACCTGTCTGTAGGCCAGCTCGATATCTGGAGTAGCCAAAAGTCAAAGTCAATCCTAATAAATCATAACTGAACATCATTACTAATAAGTCAGAGAAAGAGAAATCCAGACCGCATGTGACTGCTCCCCAAGGTCAGCTGCCATTTTAGAGAAACTCTCACCAAGATTGCAAGATAGATACAGGTGAGGAAGGCCATTCAATCCTTCTTGGCTCATCAATCTAAAAAGACTCCAAGTTCTGCAATCAAGGCACCAAACTGTTTGTTAAGTGATTCCAGGCTTTTTTGGCCTGCACTATGCTTACAGATTTGTGAACTTCCCACTAATCCATCCCATGTGTTAACAACCCTGCATAAAAACCTTACTGACATTGGTTCTAAATTTGCCTTTTACTAGTTTGAACCCAGGTCCCTTGCCCAAATCTCACTGTTTAGTTTGACACGCTGTTGGGGGTTTACCTTTTGAATACTGTTACTGTTTTATATACCTCTTATATAAGGAAGCTTTTAGTTACCTTCTTTCAAGACCTAGCTTTTCCCAATCTTGCCCCATGCTCAGTTCTTTGATTGTATGAGATCAATTTCATAGATTTTATCTGAACCACCTCCAGGACAGACTGTCTTAACTGTGTCTTACAGGCTGAAACTGAATGCAGTACTTAAGACATGATGAACCACAACACCATACAATCTAAGCATGATTTCTTTTGACTTGAACTCTCCTCTTTTGGCTATATAACTCAGCATTCTATTTGCTCTGTCTATTGCAGCAACAGTAGTTAAAATCTGTTTGAACTATGTACCTATTTAGAGCACTTTTCCACAGGGTCTACCTCAATGGTGGTCTGAAAGGCAAAGGCCAGTTTAACATCTAAACATCAGAAGCATGCCTCAGATTCTATAATACTTACAAACAATAACATGAGGAATCAATTCATGTTTGAATAAGAACACAGGTCAGATCAATGCAATTATCTTGTGGACTTTCCCACTGGTAGACTGTGTGGACAAATAGAATGGATATTTTTATTGGGAAGGGAAAAAAATACATAAAAATCATAACAAGATAAAGTTAACACAATTCAGATGCGATATCTGACTGGAATAACTGGGAAAAGAAGGAGAAAGAAAAACTAGACCAGTTAATCTGTTTTAGAGATGTTGGTTGGTGTACAAATACTGGCCTGGACAGAAGGGTAAACTTCCCCCCCGCAACCTTCTTCAAAATAGTGCCATGGGATCTTTTACATCCATTTTAGAGAATAAATGGGGCCTCAGTTTAACATCTCATTCAAAAAGACCCTTGTATGAAGGGTCAGAAGAGAAGAGATACACTTGACTCTTCCAGTGCTTAGATTTCATAGTACAAAAAGCCATCTAAAATATATTTTCTCATTGAATCCTGGATGGAATGAACCTGGAGTAGATGGAAAGATCTAGGTAACTGAAAGAATCAGGTTAATACAGAGAATCAAAGCTTTGTGAGTTCAGATTCCTGTATATATCAGTGAAGCACTCTCAGGAAGCAAACTGATGACAGATTAATTCACAGATATTACCATATGTGTTTGTTAGACTCAAAGGAAGAGTTACAAGCTTATTCTTAGTGTTTTGTGCTGCAGAATAGGCTTAAGAAATAATACTATTGAGCAACTTAGTGGATCTGCATAAAGTATTTGGAAACATGATGTAGTGATAATACTTCACAAATACTCCCACAAAAAGGAAAGAAGGAGCATTTCCACCCTGCACCTAGATTCACAGCGGCATAACCGACCAATTTATGGCTGTTATAAATATGCCACAACATCATGTGTGAAACATGGATGACTAACAGCTGCCAGGAAAAGTTCACTAATTTCCATCTTTGCTGTCTGCAGCGTTTTATGGGAATATCCTGGGAGGACAAAATCACAAATGCGGCCGTCCTCTCAAAGGCAGAGCTCCCAAGTGTGTCAGCACTAATCAAACAGAGGCGGCTTCGGTAGATTGGACACATCCCGCAGGATGGAAGATGGTTGCATATCCAAGGATCTTCTATATGGTGAGATAGCCAGGGCCAGATGGGGCACCCAAAGCTCCGCTTCAAGGATTCTTGCAAGCGTGAGATGAAGGCCCTAAATGTATGCTATCGCACTTAGGAGTCTCTAACTGACGAAAGAGCGAAATGGCGGCACATCCTGTGGACTGGTGTGCACTATCACGATGACCAGTTGCTACAGCAGCTTGGCAACAGGTGGCAACATCAAAAACAACAACTCACAGTGTCACTTAGCAGCTTCACATGCAGCGCTTGTGGCAGAACCTGCCTCTCAAGGATTGGCCTTCACAGCCATCACCAAAGTTGCACCAAGAGAAGACACCCACCTAAGTTGATTGCTTGCTTCGTGTTCATCATCTTTCATAGATGGAAGGGTACCAACTGGGATTATTTGTACATTACTCTGTTCGTGTGACATTGGCCGGAATTTCTTGAGGAGGTTGTGGCCCCGCCCAATGGGGGGGCCCCAATAGCTGGGGGTGAGCCCGCCTGCACCAGCCCCGAAAGCCAGGACTATATTTTACGGTCCTCAGGCAACTAATTGCCTGAAGTCGTGGATCCACTCCTCTGAGGCAGGATGTCCTGCCTCCAAGAGCTGCCAGCCAATCAGAGGGCTGGCAACTCTTCAGTCCCAGCAAAGCCACTGAGAGTGGTGGCCACTGCTGGGGTTGCACCCAGTGAGAACAGGAGCCATGGACGCCGGCCTCAGGAGCATGTAAGAGGGTTTGGAGCTTGCTCGGGCATTTGAGCTGCTGTACATAGTTTTAAGATGTTCTTTGCATTTCCTTAATTTGCACTATGGGTAGGTAGAGGCTCTTATTCATCATTCTCACTGAAGCCCCGGCGAGTGTAGGGGTGGAGGGGGGTGGGGTGAGGTGTCAAACGAGAGGACGGGGGGGCGTGGGGTGGGGGGGGGGGTGTTGGGGTGTTCCAGCTGGGGCGGTCTGTGCTTCTTGGGGGGGGGGGTGCCCTCCATGGGACACCGGGTGCCCAATCAAAAGGGCCATTCCCTCAGCCCACAAGGAGGCCACCAGGTATTACTGGGTGGCCTTCACAGGTGGCAAAGTGCTGGTATACCAGTGGCGGCAAGAAGGGGCCCTTAAGTGACCATTAATTCAATATGACTGAGATAGTAATCCGGCATTCGTGCTGTCATTAGGGTCCCACTGTATAAATTGATGGGATTTCTAGAAATGGGCCACCATATATATCATGTTCAGCAATCATTTTTGAAGTCAGTGTGTTCTTTTTAGTTCTATCCTGAAATTCAGGGCATATAGATTAACCACAAGCATCTGTTTGCTACACATTTCTTCACAAAAATTGACAATAGTGATTGGGAAAATACATATTTCAATCACCTATCTCCTTTGCAAAAAGCTTCCCACCGCTCACAGGATTCATTACATATAGTAGCAGACCAGTGACCTGTGTGAACTCAAGCGGTCTGAGAGGAAGCCCTGTCGAATCACATCACTAACACTCTGAACTGAAGTTGCCCATTCCTGAACCTCCTCAATTATGGATATGGCTTTGGCAGTGTGAGCTGGCTTGCCGGAATGAATTTATATCCAGAATCTGATGTAATGACTGGATGTGATGGAAAACAAAAAATTTAAATTGGTCGAAATCTGGCCAATCAATGTCTCACTTGACTGAACGAGCACTGATAGTTCTATTTATGGATCTTTACAAGACGGCACCAGAACACTTCATACTAGAACTAGACAGAGCTAGTAAAAAAGGGCCATTAAAAATATGTGCAGTATATCACTGCTTTTATTATTTGTCCATGCATGGAGACTTTGTTCTGTTCAGTGCACTGCAGTATTAACTGAGCACTAATTAATGAGCCCCCAGCTATTCATTGGAACAGTTAATGTGGAAATGTTTTCTGTATTATTCTCTGTATTATGTTCTCTGTAATATGCCAAATAAATTGCAAGAGAGTTTGATTTTGCTATTAACAAAAATAAGTTTAAAAAGAATGTACACATTAGGTGCAGACAGTACCTAATACCACCATCAGCACAAGGGCTGTGGCAAGAAGGCCAAACACCACCTCAAGGCAACTAAGGATGGGCAATAAATGCAGCATTGTCAGTGTTGTTCATAAACCGTAAACTTAGTCTTTGCATATAATTGTCAATGGCTGCAGCTAATACCACAGTCCCATATATTTATACCTCCTACATAGCTTTTATATATAAACAAAAACATGCTGGTAATACTCAGAAGGCCAGACAGCATCTATGGAAAGAGAAACAGAGTTAACGGTTCTGCTTGATGACCTTCCATCAGAGCTGGAAAACCTTACAGATGTAATGGTTTTTAAGGAAATAGAGAGGCAGGGAAAGTGGGAAGGTGAGTAAAGAACAAAAGAGAAGGTCTTCAACCACTTTAATTAATTGCTTTTCTGAACACCTCCATTCAGTCCCCAAGCATGACCCTGACCTTCCAGTCACTTGCCATTTTAGTTTGCTGTCCCACTCCCACTCTGATTTCTCTGTCCTCGGCCTCCTACACTGTTCCAATGAAACTCAATGGAAGCTCAAGGAACAGTACCTCACCTTTCAATGAGGCACTCTACAGCCTTCTGGACTCAACATCGAGTTCAGCAATTTCAGATCATAACAACTGCTCCCTTTCCTTGGACAGTAAGTACTGGTGCTGATTCTGCTATTTATTTAATCTCTCCTGCCTTCCACCCTATCACAGATCATTCCCTTTTGTTCTTTCCTCCCCTCCTCTGCCTCTGTATTTGCTTAAAACCCGTTGCATTTGTAATGTTTTCTAGTTCCGATTACAGACCGGAAACGTCAACTCTCTCTCCACAGATGCTGTCTGGCCTGCTGAGTACTTCCAGATTTTCTGTTTACATTCCAGATTTCCAGCATCCACAGTATTTTGTCTTTTATATTATCTTTATATACAGTTGCCAGTGGTTGAGGCTAATACCACTACCCCATTTATCTAAACCTACTATGTAGTCTTAATTTACAGTTGTCAATGGCTGGGGGCGAATACCAGGAGAAATATAAAGCTAGACAGCTTTGGTGAGGTCATTACATATTTTCCTGCTTTATTACCAGGTCCTGAGAATAATGCGTGTGGTCATTTCTCCAGATATTTGCGAGGGCATCCGCAGCCCATCACCCAGGAAGAAGGCTTCCGACCTGCTATTGACTTGTTCTATGAACTCCATGGAAACATCCAGAAACCTGGGGGGGCAGAGGGTGTGGTGGGTCATGGGCGGAGGTCTGGTTGCAGTCATCTTAACAGCAGCCTGTGAAAAACAAGCTCTAGTATCCACCATATGAAAAGTGGACCTCCCTGTTAAGAGACGCAGGCTGCCTTTAATTTGTGGCTCCCCCACAGCTGGATTTCCCATCCTCCCAACAGGTGAACTGCGTATTGAAAGGATGGTTCCTATTGGCAACTCACCCTGAATATTAAAATGAAAACAGATCAGGCCTCAGGTCGACATCATCAGAAGGGTATGGCCCATTGCTGGGCTGATTTATAGAATAATTGTGCCCCATGTCCCTTAACCAGAGCACCAGAAGTCCCTCCCACTAAATGAAACAATCGTGTGTATTTAGGAACCAGCACTCCTGGTGTATATTGGGAATCCAGGCACAGAGGTCAGAGGATCCTTCAGAAATTTTCAACCATTAGAATTGACCTCATATTAGAATTCCCCATATGAACTTCCTGAGTGAAGTTCTCCATCAGGAGTGGGAAGTCCTAAATATAACCTAAGCTTTTCTTTGGCATGAAGCTAAACATGTATAATTCTTAAGGGAATGAAATTTGTTCTAGTGATGCGACAAACTATTGTGTAATGCCTGTTAAAAACCTCTCTGACCTTCTTTGAATAACAGTGTTAGTTGTGATGGTGGTATAATGTATACCAGGCCCTTATTACATTCACAATTGTGCGACTGAACTGCTGAATAATTGCCTCATTGTAGCCTCCTGTGAGTCACATGGCAATGCTTTGTGTTGATGACATCACAGCAACCTCTCACTTTTCAGTCAATATCATTTCAGCTGGGGCCCTAACATTGTGTCATTTTATTGTGTGTGAAAAACATACTGTAAAACACCATAGACAGCAGAGAATAAGTGTATAGTCAATTCTCAGGGTGGGCTGGGAGGAGGTTTGATGACATTCATAAACCACTCAAGCTTTGCTCTTGTGGTTTATGATGTCATCTGAAAGCCTGGACTAAATTACAGTCTCGTTACTCATTCCACACTACCTACAATTCTCAGTCCTGTATGAAAGTAACAGATCAACTGCGCACATTTGTGTTTTCAACTGAATAAAACATTAACTAAATCACAAATGAAAGATTTGTTAGATCAAATACTTCTGATAATGACATTTACCCTGATTGCTGGACTCTTGATAAAAACAAACAAAAGAACCATTTTATTGAAAACAAAATGATTTAGCATCAAGGTACTTGGTTTCAGGCACATCAAACCCCGAGTGGGTATGTTATGTGCCATCTGATTCCTGCTCCAAAGGGCAGTTTGATACCGGCAGTTGGTAGGTGCAGGGAAAAGAAAAGAAAGACTTGCATTTATATAACAACTTTCATGGCCTCAGAATGTCCCAAAAATCTTGACAACCCGTGAAGTAGTTTTTGAAATGTAGTCACTGTTGTAATGTAGGAAATGCAGCAACCAATTTGCACATTGAGTGGAAATCAGTGCCAAGGGGGAGATTAAGCAGCAAAGAAATGGGGAAAAGTCCAGACCTAGAGAGAAGCACACACGTCATGCCCAACTGAGTGTTGTCACATGTTGAGCGGTGGCAGCAAAAGCTGCTGTACTGAATCTATCTCACAGACCTGGTTGAGGGCCTTCTCCTCTCCAGGATAACAAGATCTAAGATGGCACTAATGGACCGCAATTTTATGCCCCCACCCCTCACCAGGAACAGGCTGGCAGGTGGGGAGGGGCATAAAACTGGTTGGAATGGCGGGGAGACTATGACCGTCGTCTACCCGCCTACAGTGGTATTTTACCAGCGGGGGAGATGGCAGATGACCTGACTGCCTTTGGGTCATTTGAGGCCCTTAAGTGGCTAATTATTGGCCACTTAAGGGTCTTTATCTGCTGGACACTTTGCCAACTGGGGAGGCTGCCCAGTAAAACCGGGCAGCCTCCCTGTGGCCATAGTGGGGGATCCCTCCTGATCGGGCACCCTGTACCCCATAGAGGGCCCTCCCCAGAGGCAAGTGCCACCCCTGCTGGAAGACCCTGCCCTGCCCTTCCCAACGTCTCTCCAGAGTCTGCCTGATTGGCTGGGCAATCCCTGACCCCTCTTACCTGCACTCCGGGCCTCCTCAATGGCTGCTGCTCTGGGAACAGTAGCCACTGCTCCCTGTGGCGATGCTGAGACAGAAGAGCTGCCAGTCCTCTGATTGGCCGGCAGCTCTTGGAGGTGGGGCATCCTGCCTTAGAGGGGCGGAAGCCATGACCTCAGGTAATTAACTGCCTGAGGACATAAAGTACAGGTAAGGCTTCCAGGGCCGGCAGAGGTGGGCTCATCTCCGACAGCCAAAGGGCGGGGCCGCAGCCTCCTCATTAAATTCCGGCCATGGAGTGCAATGGCGACGACTGCATTATTGGAGGTAGTGAATTAATTTCACATATAGAACAGTATTGGAAAAAAACACAACACTTTGAAAACACCTTAAACTTCCAAGAGGAGCTGGGGTGGGTGAAAGGAGCCAGGAGGAGGGGTGTGGCGTGGTCCCGGCAATGGGCTGAAAGGCGGAGTGCGACCCCAACTTGGCCTTTTATCGGAACTCCTGGCTGAATTCAACGGAGGGCAGGTAATTAACTGCCCACCGTTTGGGATGCCATCCCCTTTGAGGGACAAGATCCCACCCCAGGAGCTGTCGGCTGATCAGAGGATCGGCAGTTCAGCAGTCCCAGCAGTGGGAGCAGTGGCCACTGCTGGTACTGCAGGAGGCCCAGAGCAGCAAAGATGGAGGAGAACCTGGGACCAAGGTAAATGAGGTTGGGGGTCATCGGGCCAGTCACTGGTGAGGAGACTGTGGGGTAGGTGACTAGTGAGGACGGGGGTATCTAGCTGCTTTGGTGGCCATTGTCACCAAGGGCCTTCCGTGGGCCATGGATTGCCTCCAGTGGAGGGACCCCACCCCGAGCCCACTAGGAGGTCACCAGGTCTTACCTGGCAGTCTCCACATGTCTGCGGGCCCCTCTGACATTGGCTAAATGCCAGCAGAGGTGGGAGGCAGTCCTTAGATGGCTCTTAATGGGCCACTTACGTGGCTTAATTGGTCTCCCAGCGGATGTCCCATCCATTACGGTACCCGCCTCGGACAAAATGGCATGGGGGCAGGACAACGTCAGGCGTACTGCCTGATGCCACCCCACACCATTTTGCCTGCCTTCCTGCCTCCCAGCCCATCTCCAAGGGCTAGATAAAATCCATCCCAGAGAGCCAATAGGCACAGGAAAGTTTGATAACTCTCTCTGGCCTCTGGCTTTGCCTAAACCTCCACCCTGTCTGTCCCTCAGGTATCAATGCTACCTGGCTCCTCTTTCCCTTGCCCCCCAACCCCGCCGACCCCCACTTGGCTCCAGCGGCTTCTCTCTCCCCACCATCCCCAGCTCCACTTCCCACTCCACCCCCAACCCCTGGTTAGCTCCCATGGCTCCCCCAGCTCCTCTACCCTGCCACTGGCACTCCCTGCTCCTCTCCCTGGCCACCACCCTCCTGGATCCTCAGTCCCGACGATGTCAGAAACAGCACTTCGTGGAGGGGAAAGCCACAGTGAAACTGCCTGAAGTTTACCCCTTCCATCAATTCCTGATACATTTAAAAAATTCATTCATGGGATGTGGGCGTCGCTGGTTAGGCCAGCATTTATTGCCCATCCCGAATTGCCCTTGAGAAGGTGGTGGTCAGCTGCCTTCTTGAACCACTGCAGTCCATGTGGGGTAGGTACACCCACAGTGCTGTTAGGAAGGGAGTTCCAGGATTTTGATCTGGCGATAGTGAAGGAACGGCGCTACAGTTCCGTCAGGATGGTGTGTGGCTTGGAGGGGAACTTGCAGGTGGTGTTCCCATGAATTTGCTGCCCTTGTCCTTCTAGGTGGTCGAGGTTGTGGGTTTGGAAGGAGCTGTCTAAGGAGCCTTGGTGCTTTGCTACAATGCATCTTGTAAATGGTACACACTGCTGCCACTGTGCGTCGGTGGTGGAGGGAGTGAATGTTTGTGGATGCTTTGTCCTGGATGGTGTCGAGCTTCTTGAGTGTTGTTGGAGCTGCAGCCATCCAGGCAAGTGGAGAGTATTCCATCACATTCCTGACTTTGACCTTGTAGATGCTGGCAGGCTTTGGGGAGTCAGGAGGTGAGTTACTCGCTGCAGGATTCCTAGCCTCTGACCTGCTCTTGTAGCCACGGTATTTATATAGCTACTCCAGTTCAGTTTCTGGTCAATGGTAACCCCCAGAATGTTGATAGTGGGGGATTCAGTGATGTAATGCCATTGAATGTCAAGGGGAGATGGTTAGATTCTCTCTTGATGGAGATGGTCATTGCCTGGCACTTGTGTGGCATGAATGTTACTTGCCACTTATCAGTCCAAGCCTGGATATTACATTTCTACACGGACTGCTTCAGTATCTGAGGAGTCGCGAATGGTGCTGAACATTGTGCAATCATCAGCGAACATCCCCACTTCTGACCTTATAATTGAAGGAAGATCATTGATGAAGCATTTGAAGATGGTTGGGCCTAGGATACTATCTTGAGGAACTCCTGCAGTGATAGCCTGGAACTGAGATGATTGGCCTCCAACAATTACAATCATCTCCCTTTGTGTAGGTATGATTCCAACCAGCGGAGAGTTTTCCCCCTGATTCCCATTGACTCCAGTTTTGCTAGGGCTTTTAGATACCATACTCGGTCAAATACTGCCTTGATGTCAAGGACAGTCACTCTCACCTCATCTCTTTGAGTTCAGCTCTTTTGTCTATGTTTGAACCAAGGCTGTAATGAAGTCAGAAGCTGAGTGGCCCTGGCTGAACCCAAACTGAGCGTCACTGAGCAGGTTATTGCTAAGCAAATGCCGCTTGATAACACTGTCGATGACACCTTCTATCACTTTACTGGTGATTGAGAGTAGACTGATGGGGCGGTAATTGCCAGGTTGGACTTGTCCTGCTTTTTGTGTACAGGACATACCTGGGCAATTTTCCACATTGCCGGGTAGATGCCAGTGTGGTAGCTGTACTGGAACCGCTTTGCTAGGGGCGCGGCAAGTTCTGGAGAACAGGGCTTCAGTACTATTGCCAGAATATTGTCAGGGCACATAGCCTGATATCAGTGGGACTCAGGAGCTGGGGAGAGGTGGAGCGGAGACAGAGGAACTGCGGTGAGCAGGGAGAGGAGCCAGGGAAGCAAGGCTATTTGTGACCCTCTTTCATTCATGGTGGTGTATTGTGAAGAATTATGATTTCATTGCTGATATTTTCATCTCTACTACCCTGCCTGACAGATTAACACCACTAATTTAGTCCTTCTTTGTTGACTTACGCCTGTGATTATCAGCCCTAATACTTTGCACTTAAAAATCTGTGCAAGCTGTGGGGAAATAGGTAAAATTCTCCCTCTCCTGGTCCTTGCTGTTTTAAGCATTGGAATGGCGGGCCATCAGTGTGGGCTCCTCTGGAGTCCGTTGAGGCACACCGCAACTTCCGAGTTTCAACGTTGATGAGATTGCTGGAAGTTGTAGTGCCGTTGCGACCCTCAGTAGTGGTGAGCATCTCAGCATTTGCTTTGATTGAGAAAGGAAAATCCAGACCAGTGACTTACTAATTGCCCAAGAAACAATAAAGCATCCTTGTCACAGGAGCACCACGTTAGCTGCTTTTTTTCTTGATCTTACTATACTGAATCACCTACCTCCCCTCCCCACCCCACGACTCCTGTCCTCAGGAGTTGAGTATTTCAAAACCATACATATCCCTGATCTTGATTATTTACAAAGAAAAACCAACATTTTTAAAATACATTCTCAGGCTGTCCGCATCTCTGGCTAGGCTAACATTTATTGCCCATCCCTAATTGCCCTTGAGTAGGTGGTGGTGAGTTGTCTTCTTGAACTGCCACTGCCTGTGTAGTGTAGGTACACCCACAGTGCTGTTCGTTGGAGAGTTCCAGGATTTTGGCCCAGCAAAGATAAAGGAATGACAATCTATTTCCAAGTCAGGTTGGTGGGTGACTTGGAAGGGAACTTGAAGGTGGTGATGTTTCCATGTGCCTGCTGCCCTTGTCCTTCTAGGTGGTTGAGGTTATGGATTTGGGAGGTGCTGTCAAAGAATCTTTGGCGAGTTTCTGCCATGCATCTTGTAGATGGTATAAACTGTAGTCAAGTGCATTGGTATGGAGGGAGTGAATGCTTAAGGTGCTGGATACAGTGCCAATCAAGCAGCCTGTTTTGTCCTGGATGGTGTTGAGTTTCTTGAGTGTTGTAGGAGCTGTGTTCATCCAGGTAATTAGAGAGTATTCCATCACATTCCTAACTTGCACCTTTTAGATGGTGGAAAGGCATTGGGGAGTCAGGAGGTGAGTCATTTGCTGCAGAATACCCAGCCTTTGATCTACACTTGTAGCCACGTTATTTATGTGGCCGGTTCAGTTAAGTTTCTGGTCAATGGTGACCTCCAGAGTGTTAATGGTGCAGGATTCAATGATGGTATTGCTGTTGAATGTCAAGGGGAGGTGCTCAGACTCTCCTATTAGATATGATCATTGCCTGGCACTTGTGTGGCATGAATGTTACTCACACTTATCAGCCCAAGCCTGAACATTCCCAGGTCTTGCCGTATGCAGGCACAGATTGCTTTGTTCATTGAGGAGTTGCGAATGGATCCGAACTTATGGATCATAAGTGATCATCCCCGCTCCTGACATTATGTTGGATGGAAGGTCATTGGTGATGCAACTGAAGATGGTGGGGCCTAGGATATTCTATTCCACAAAGCAAGTTTGTGAAGGATAAATCATTGTTGTTGCCAACGCTTCAGCTGTATCTTTTTCACTGACGTGCTGTGTTCTGCCATCATTGAGGATGGGGTTGTTGACACACTCTCCTCTTACCATTAGTTGTTTATGTCCACCACCAATCATGACTGAATGTGGCAGGAATGCAGAGCTTTGACCTGATCCGCTAGTTGTGGGATCGCTTATCTCTGTCTATTGTATGCTGCTTCCGCTGTTTAGCATGCATGTAGTCCTGTGTTGTAGCTTCACCAGGTTTGCACCTCACTTTTAAGTATGCCTGCAGCTGCTTCTGGCATGCTCTCCTACACTCATTGAACCGGGATTGGTCCCCTGGCTTGATGGTAATGGTAGAGTGAGGCATATGCCAGGCCATGAGGTTACAGATTGTGGTTGAATACAGTTCTGCTGCTGCTGATAGCCGACAGTGCCCCATGTATGCCCTGTTTTGAGGTACTCGATCTATTCTGAATCTATCCCATTGGTTGTGCTGTACAAAATGATGGAGGAGACCACAATGTGAAAATGGGACTTCATCTCTACAAGTGTGCAATAGTCACTCTGCCAGTACTGTCATGGACAGATGCATTTGCAACAGGTATATTGGTGAGGACGAGGTCAAGTTTTTTTTTTGTGTTGGTTCTTGAACCATCTGCCACAAGCTCAATTTGGCAGATAATCCTATTCACCACACCATATAAGCCACATGGAAATAAGTGGGTGTGGAGGAAACCAGACTGCTGATGTGCTATCAGCCAGTTTTACAGTATTGGCGTTGATCAGTTTCACACCCCAAGTTTAGTCAGGGCTCATGACTGACATAATTTGGATGCGGTTGGAGTCAATAGCAATCTCACTGATAGTCCTCCCTGAATATAATACAGTGTCACTGCAGTAGAGCACTTGCCTTTGCAGCAGAAGGCCCAAAGGTTCGAACCGCACTCCTGAGACCTGAGTATATAATCTAGGCTGGCACTTCAGTGCATTATTGAAGGAGTGTTCTGCTATCAGAGGTGCCATTTTTTTGTAAGAGACTTTAAACAGTTAAACAGTCTGTCCTGTCAGGTGGATGTAAAAGATCCCATAGTACTATTTGAAGAAGGGGAGGGAAGTTTTCCTGGTGTCCTGGATAGTATTTACCCCACAATCAATACCAAAGAGCAGATTAACTGGCCATTTAAATCACTGTTGTGGGGTAACAACCTTGCATTGCACAAATTGACTGCTGCTTTTCCTACATTACAACACAGCCTACATGTCAAAAGTACTTTATCGATTATAAAGCACTTTGACATGTTCTGAGGTCATGAACGACCTTTGTTCCTTCCTTTCTCCTGCCTCCCTCCCTCCCCTCCTTCCTTCAGATTATACTTTACAGAAACACATCAACAATTTTGAGCCTCGACAGATTTATTATTTTTCTTCCGTTTCTATTCTATGTGTCCTATTCTCTGCTTAACTTCTAGAAACCGCTATTATCAAATCTTATGGTTGCCAAAATAAAACTCCTAAATTGCAGTGTATAATTATGATTTACTTTGGCATCCAGTAAGAGAAAGGATGGCAATCAGGAAGGATCCAAACCATCAGGCATTACTACTGACTAAGTACTGCCCATTGCACATCTCCCAGATGGAGCTAAAATAAACGTTAATCTCATCACAGTTGAATGTATCACTATGGGGAATAGAATTCCCCCGTTCTTCCCTTAACATTCATTCATTCAAGAACCAAAGGTTCCATGAAATTCAAAGCTGTAAAAATAAAACATATTTATTCTGAATTGTTAAATGATTCTAATTTCCTGAGTTGTCTTTGAAAATTGATAAACTGGCTGAGATGCCTAAATTGACATCACATTGATAGTACTTAATCTCACAAGGTTAAAATTCCAGTATGCTTGCTCCTGGTGTATGCTGGGAGTGTCAGATGCAGCAGAACTTTTATCTCACATTGCCTACTTAATATAAAAACCCAATTTTCAAATAGGCACAGCTTCTGTTGGCACTCTCAATACAGAGGACATCTATTTTACAAATTATTAATATGTACAAATCAAAATCTATGTTTTATAAATGCCCATTGTCTGCCAAGTCTCAATACTTCCATTTTTGAGACTGCAATTAGTCTTTCACATTGGTGAAAGAAACCCCATAAAACCCACATCAAAGGGGCAAATCAAGTTTCAACTGTACACTCTTTACCATTGGTTATCAATGAACTGGATTGACAATATTCTCAGTAATTGCCAACTGTGTTTATCTTAAACGTATTCTAAAAGGATTGGAAAGGATTGAACAGGGGAAAAAGTCACATGTAATTTTGTGCGCAAGCAATTTAGCTAAGTGTTAATCATTGAGGAGCTGAAAATGTATATGCCAAGACATGTTGGGACATGAAGCACAATCAGGACATAAATCTAATCCTATAAATACGTTATTCATCAATATCACAGGCCTTTAACGGTTGCTTTGCAATGGCTTTGATCTGCCTTCTTAAAATTGCTTGACAATTTTGGTTTTAATTGCCTAGATTTTCTGATTGGCGTTATGTTTACAAAAGCAGTAACCCGTTTATTTTGAATAGGTTAGCACTGCCTTAATCTTCTGAATAATGCACCCTTAATCTGTTATCCTGTATGCTGCTTGCACCCTTTTTGTACTAATCTTGTTCCTGTTATTTCAAAGTCAGTTACTGGATAACACAGGAAATTATAATTGCTACTCTAAAGGTGCATGAGGATTATGGATTCCAGTCTTACTCCAGAGGCTTGAGCATAAATCTAGGCTGACATTGCAGTGCCATACCGAGGGAGTGTTGCACTATTGAAGGTGCCATCTTTCAGATGAGACATTAAAAAGAGGCCCTTTCAGGTGGATGTAAATCCTCCCCAGGCGCTATATTAAAGAAGAACAGGGGAGTTCTCCTTGACGTCCTGGCCTCATGTACCCCTCAGCAAAAATTACTAAAACAGATTATCTGCTCATTACCTCATTGCTGTTTGCGGAAGCTTGCTGTGCACAATTTGGATGTTGCGTTTCCTACATTACAACTATGACTACACTTCAAAAGTATTTCATTGGCTGTAAAGCTCTTTGGGATGTTCTAAAGTAGTCTTTCTTCTTTCCTTTACATGTGTACTGCAGTATAGGCTTGAGACCAGCAGCTGCAGTATTGCCTTCAGTCCATGCCAGGCTGTGATCAGAATTCCGTCACCCACCATCACCTGACCCAGGAAAGAACTCCTTGCCTGCAGGTTTGCACAGAACCCCCCCTGCTCATGCTTAAATTGAAATGTTCGGAGAATTCTTTCAAAAAACAGCTAGAGGTAGATCTTGACTGTGTAACTGAGCAAAACAGGCGACAGTGAATCTGCCGTTCATTTCTCACCTCTCCCGATTTTAATTTCCATTGACTTCATTGTACTAAACTTATATAGAAGCACTGGAGAAAGTGAATTTACAAGGATGATACCAGAATCAGGAGGATACAAGGTTGCATCCTGTGTCTGTAAAACTTTAAAATTATTCCCCTTAAAGAATAGGTATATTTGTGGCCAAAATCTTGGATAAAATATCTTAACGTCCAGGGTGTGAGTTTTGAGTTATAGTAATCGCATCTCTATTTCTTAAAGGGAGCTTTTGCATGTCATATTTGGAAATGAATGGGGTAGGAATTAAGGATCTACTTACAACTGTACCATCTGTGAAAAGTAATTTTGCTCTGTACCAACACTGCACTTTTGGAGATATAACCTAGATTTGGTTGCAGGGCCCAATCTACATTGGAATGAAATGGAGTGAAAGTCCTTGGAGGAGGGAATCTCACTTCACTTTGGAATCCATGCGATGGATTTTCCCGTGGGCTCAGGAGCTGATGTTGGGGCCAAATGGGGCAGGTGGGCACTGCTGAGGCAGGTTGGAGACCATGAGGGCGCCTGAACATGAAGGCTCCCTCTCTGGCCATCACAGAAGGGCTGTACTGAAGACTATCAAATCTCCTCTCAATTTTCTCTTCTCTAAGGAGAACAGTCCCAGAGGTGGCCACTCATGGGACTGCAGCCATGGAGTGGAGCAAGAGGGATGCTGGCTCTGGAAAAAAGTTACGTTTGTGGGGGCTCACCGGGGATAATAGGCTGGGCTCCGGCGAGGTAAGGGGGGGGGGGTTGATTGTGGGGGAGGTGGGGGGGAATATATTTCACTGGGGGCAATTGGGCCGTGAGGGGCCATTCATGAGGCGCAGGGTGCCCGATCAGGAGGGACCCCCCAGCCCGCAAATCGGCCTCCAGGTTTTACTAGGCAACCTCCTGGGGGGTCTGAGCCGCTCGCTCGCTGCTGGTAAAATACCAGTGGTGGCAGGAGGAGGCCCTTAAGTGGCAGTTAATTGGCCACTTTAGGGCCTCAATTGTCCTGGGGTGGGCAGGCTGTTTCTCGCCGCTGTCACCCCTTGTAAAGTTGCAGTGGGGGTGGGAAGACGATGGGAACAACATCCCCCACCTCCCACTGAATTTTATGACCCCCCCACCCCTCCAGCCCGTTCCTGCGAGGGGGCATAAAATTCTGGCCCTTGATGCAGTAGCGGGCTGCTGCCTGTGAGACCCCACACATTTCCCCAGTGAATCTTTGGAATGATCCACACACATAAATGTTCAGTGCCACGGTGATCTTCAGGGACACTGGCATAGGGTGACTGCCAAATCCCATAGGTCGCAACTCGTCCAGCAGCATGTTGCAAAAGACGGTGACAGTCTCCAAGGAGAGGCGTAGTCTTTGCTGACAATACCGCTTGGACATTTGAAGGTAGCTGATTCGAGGCAGGTGCACTCTCTGGTGCGGGTGGGCTCTTCTTGGCATGGCTATCGCTGCTCTCGTGGAGCTTCAAAGGCAGGTGTAGCTGCCTCTTGGTCTTCCCTCCATCAGCGGCACTGCAACACTCCATGAGGAGGGGGGGTCCAAAAAGGCAGGGTGTATGAGACCCATGCCAGATGACCAGTGGACCTCCAGAGCACTGTCAGTGCTGAGCTGATCCTGCCCTCACAACTGAGTTGCTGTGACTTTGCCCGGCAGCCTCCCTGATGGCCCTCAGTGCCCACCCTTGCTGATGGCCAACCCTCTCATCCAGCAGTATTGGCAACCGCACATCTCACCCAAATGTTTGTTCACCCGATACAGCCACCCTAACCCAAGCTCCACCCTTGCAGAGCCCCCGAGACACTGACCCCTCTTGCAGAGCACCCGAGACCATGACCTCCTTTGCAAAGCCCCCCGAGATGTTGACCACCTTCCAGAGCCCCTGTAACTCCGACGCCCCCTTGCAGAGTACAGCACTCCAGTCCGAAAATGGCATCAGCAACCCCCTCTCCCCCTATGCAGTGCTTTACATGGCTGCGTACCAATCGCAGCAATGAAGCCTTGCATCTGTGCCGCAAGCTTTCAATGGTTGTGAACCGAAGGCACGTGAGTGCTGCCCGTCATCCACTTAATCCCAATCCCCCTATTAAATCTTTGTAAATTAGATGTAAATGCATTGAAATTAACTGCTCAGCAATTTAAAATACATTTTTTGCTGCTGACTAAATCTGGACTGACGTCACGTCGCCGGATTTCCGGACAGATGCTTCCGATGTGATCCTCCAGCATTCCACGCCACCATTCCCACTTCAAACTGTGGCACAAAATCCTGCCTCCCAGTGCGTGCGCTAATGACTAAAATGGCGTCCAAACTTGCAAACGTATTGGTGCTATGCAGCTGAGTTTTGTGGCACTCCTCTTTATGCTATTTTTATTCCACACAATTTGCCTGCAACCCCTTCTTTACTGTGACATTGGCAGCATTCTCTTGTTTTGTGAAGACAGATGCAAAGCACTGATTTTATACCTCAGCCATGTCCTCAGCTTCCACAAGAAAATCTCTTTATCGGTCCCTAATCGGCCCCACCATTCCTTTGACTATCCTTTTACTATTTATATGTTTATAAAAGACTTTCGTGTTCCTGTTTATTATCTTTTCTTCTAAACTCTCATGTCCTTCTTATTTCTTTTTCTTAGTTCTCCTTTGCACACTCTGTATTCTGCTTGATTCCCTACTGTATTATGAATGTAAATATTTATCATAAACCTCTTTTTCCTGTTTGATTGCAATCTCTATATCTTTAGTCATCCAGGGAGCTCTAGCTTTGGATTCCTTTTCTCCTTATGGCAATATGCCTACCCTGTAACCAACCTATTTGCTATTTGAAGCCACCCCCAACCCCCTCCCCGCACCCCGTCATTGCTTATTTACTATTTTACCTGCTAATCTTTGTTTTTGATCCCTCGGGGCCACATCTCTTTCACCTCACTGCAATTAGCTCTCTTCTAGTTGAGTATTTTCTCATTTGATTGGTCCTTATTCTATCCATAATTACCCGAAATCTAATTATATTGTGATGGTACTTACCTTATAGTGCAGAACTCCCTTAGTAGGGGCCGAGGAAGTTAGGAACAGGAGTAGGCCATTTAGCTCCATGAGTCTGTTTTGCGATCCGCGACCTAACTCCACGTACCCTCCTTTGCCCTATATCCCTTAATACCTTTGGATAACGAAAATCTATCAATCACAGTTTTAAAATTTACAATTGCCATTTGCGGAAGAGAGTTTCGAACTTCTACCTACTTTGGGCTGAATTTTATTTGAGCGCCCCGCTGCTTGGCGGCGCCTGTTAAACTCAGCAGGGTGCCCGCATTTAGCAGCAGCCGCAGAGCCCGCACGATATTACGTGTGGGCGCTCATTAGCATCACTGCGCCGAGCCGCCCTCCTCATATTACGTGGGGAGAGGTGGGACGTTCGGAGCAGTGAGAGAGTTTTTGACAGTTGTGCAGCAGGTGCTGGGGCCCTAGTTAAGCGCTCCAACACCTGCTTCCTGACAGCTGTCAAAGAATACTTACCTGACTGTTGAAGATTGGGGCTGCTGTCAATCTGGTAACAAAGCAGAAAGTGCTGCAGAAATGTAGCAGGTCAGGCAGCATCTGTGGAGAGAGAAGCAGAGTTAACTTGTCCAAGTTCACAGAACTGAAAGTTAAGTCTGCTTCTCTCTCCACAGATGCTGCCTGACCTGCTGAGTGACCCCAGCACTTTCCACATTGCTGCCACATACTTACCCTGCTGTGTCCCAGTGTCCTGTGAAGTTGCGATCCTCTTCTCCCACTCAAGTGTAACATTCCTTCTTGTAGGCATGTTGCACCTGGGTGAATAATCTTAATTTTGCACATTCCAGGACGTGAGACGTAAATACACCATAAAAAGTATTACAGCGGTTTACAGAGAATACACTGATGCAAATGGGCATGCACGGGTGTCACAGCAATGTAAATATGTCTTACACTAAATTTTCCTCACCAACATGTGTGTCCTTTTCTCTGTGTGAATGACGTGTGCCAGCATGTAGCACCAATGTCACATCCCTTTGCACCGTTGGGCCTTCAGGAGAGCCAACATATGCAATGACATCATTGCCATGCCACCATTACACATAAGCGTCTCCACGGACTCAGCGACATGGACATTGGCTCAGTCAGCTGCTGCCTCTAATGGTTTACACAGGGATGCTGCAGATGTGGACTGGTGCACAGCAGGTGAACGAGGGTAATGTGAGGCTTGCAGAGTTCCTGTCGGTTCCTATAGAGCAGACAGCATTTGTCTGATAAGCCACTGACGTACGTCCCTAGCTCATTGCTAACCCTGTGAGCAGAGCCTGGGTGCCATCTGCCCTCCCATGCATCTTTCATGTTGTAGGTCCTCAGCGTCCTCATAGTCCGAGGAGGAATCCTGTTGACGTCTCCTCATCATGCCAGACCTGGGCCCTATTGGGTGCATAGTTGTGCAGAGCAGCAAAGAAAGGAGCTGGCCTTTTTGGCCCGTAGTACAGGGCATCCCCCTATCCATCCAGGCATTGGAAGCGGTCACAGATTTGCCTGAAGCATCTGCGGTGTTCACATACCAGCTTCACCTAAATAGAGAGGATTCCTTTCATGGTGATGTCTGCAGGTGCTAGCCTGGTGGGAGGCCCGATAGCCACATGAGTGCAGTCTATGAACATTACAACCTATGGTTCTCTGGCAATGGTGCCAAAACCCTCTGGGCCTGGCTGTGAGAGTCTGTGCTGAAGCGGACATACTCACTGGCCCTCCGGTGCAGGGCAACAGTGACCTTCCTGATGCAGCGGTGCACTGCTGACTGTGTGACCCCATGAATATCTCTGGTGGGCCCCTGAAAAGCTGTATAGGTGTCAAGCTTGAGAACCGCTGCCACTATGAGGACCAAAGACATAGGATGTCCACCGGAGCCCATGGGCTGCAGGTCATCTTTAAGCAGGGCACAGAGACATGTCACCACCCTCACTACATACGGAATCTCCTCTGACACTGATGCTCTGATATCTGATGGCACGTCATGTGGGACTTGTAGATGCATGCTGACCGTAATGGCGAGCTCCCCTTGGGGGCTGCTGCTCATGACCAGGGACCTCTACGTGGATCACACCTGCTTGTTGATATTGCCTCTGCCGCATACGGGTCCTTACGAGCAGAGGATCACACAATGTAGGATGAGCCATACCTCTTTCCATGTGATAAATAAAGTTGAACCCTTCATGCATTCAAAGGTTCCTAACAGGGCAGGGATTGGTGTTGATGGGCACATCAGCTGATTTCATGGATCAACTATGTGGTGTGCCATGGCATTGCCCATCTTGGCCAACATTGAGTGGCACAGCATGACCACATCAAGATCCTACCAGCTGAATCGATTGCCCCCACCATCCATATAACCTTAATGCTTATATCCTTTCTGACACCCTCCCCACACACAGGGTGACTAGAGTGCCATTGCTCCTTCACAAGCCCGAATAAATACAGAGCATACACTATTTACGGAGAGAATGTACATAGTACCTCCCTTCATGCCTGCAGAGCTTTCCCTTCAGTAATCCCAGAACCCCTGCCTTCTCCCTTAGTATGCAGAATGAGACCCCTGAATATCCCCTTCCCTCCTCCCTTTAAGAATGCAGAGTGAGACCCCTGAAAAGGAACTTGCCTTCTGCCGCGAAACCTTCTGCCTCTGAGGACCCGCCGGCTTTTCAAATCGTGAATGGGATGGCACGTGATGGCCACCAGCTCAGCAAAAAATCTGGAATTGTCCATGGAGAGGTGGCAGGCTGCATAATCTGCAGAGGTAAGTACCATTTAACATATTGTATTTGGAATGCCGCCGCCGTGCGGTTGGGGGGGGGCCGCACCAAGGTCCCCCCTGCCACCGGTAATTTGTGCCGGGCCCTTCTTGACATCACGGGTCAAGGCAGGCCTCTCCCCGCAGAATTGTACCGGCCCCGCACCGCGATACGCAGCGTTGAGGAGCCGATAAAATTCAACCCTTTGTGTGTAGATGTGTTTCTTAATTTCACTCCTGAAAGGTCTGACTGTTACTTTTAAGCTATCCCCCCAGTCCTAGACTCCCCAACCAGCAGAGATAGTTTCTCTGTAATTACCCTTTCTGTTCCCTTTATAATCTTGAAAAATTCAAATTACCCCGAAACCTTCTAAATTCCAAGGAATACAGCGCTCATTTGTGTAAGCTCTATTATTCTGATAAACCCATGTTGCACTCCCTCCACAAGGCCAATATATCCTTCTTCAGGTGTGGTGCCCAGAACTATTTTCAATACCCCAGAGGCTGAATCTTCTGTGCGGAGCTGCCGCAATCTTCTATGCAGTGGTTCATTTAAATAGCCGGGGCGGGCTGCCCCTCCCCCCGATCACATGGAGAGAGCTGGTTGTCCGTCCCCGGCAATGGCGTCAGCTACCTGTGGGCAGGCGCTGATGCCATTTTTAAAGGGCTTTGAGTCTACTGGTAAATTTAAATATTTAAAGATAAAGTAAACAAAGCTAAATAATGACAATTCTTCTGCCCCTCTCCCACCTCCCCAATAACAATTAAATTAATTATTTGCCCTCTCCCCCCTCAAAACACTTACCTTGTCCATCTGACCTGTCCCCCCATAAACTGCATAAACTTTAACCTCGAACCCTTCCCACCATCCCCTACATCAATGATGTTACTTTGACCCCGTCCCCCCTCCCGCACAGATAAAATTACCTCCTCCCCCCTCCCCACCAGTGTGGTGCCTCATTTCCCTGGACGGGGATCCGAAGGCGCCGAAGCACTGGCTACCAGCCTGAAGACTGCAGCGGGACATCAGGCGGCAGCGTAAGTATCATTCATTCATTCATTCATTGTAATTTATTTAAATATTCAAATAGGGGTCCCGTCGCTGAGCGGCGGGGGGGCCGCTATGAGGCCTCGCCATCGGCGGTAATATTGGGCCAGGCCCTCCTGGCATCAGGGTGTATGATTGCCCTCTCCTGGAGGCATCTTTAGGCACCCCCTCCGCCATGAACCCCGACGCTTGGGGGAGAACAAAATCCAGCCCCAAGTGTGGTCTCACCAGGGCTTTGTATAGCTGAAGCCTGACTTCTCCCCCCATGTATTCTAGTCTTCTCTATATAAAGGCCATCAGCCTTTTTAATTATTTTCTGTATTTGTGCATGACGTTTTAATGATCCATGTACCTGGGCCCCCAAGTCTCTTTGGACCGCCACTGTTTCTAGTTTTTCTCCATCTAGAAAGGACCTTGTTTTATCCTTTTTAGGGCCAAAGTGGATCACCTCATGTTTGCCTACATTGAAATTCATTTGCCATCAGTTTGCCCACTCACTTAATCTATCAATACCTCTTTATAATTTTATGCTTTCATACGATGCTGCCTATTTTTGTGTCTTTAGCATATTTAGACATGTGGCTTTCTATCCCATCATTTAACTCGTTAATAAATATGTCCCAAAACAGATCCTTATGGGGCACCACTAGTCAAAGTCTGCCAGAAAGAGGACCTACCCATTATTCCTACCCTCTCTCTCCTGCTGCTCAGACAATTTCCTAACCAGGTCAATAACTTGCCTTGAATTTCTGGGATCTCAACTTTAGTTGATTCAATGATTCTGAGCTGGAGAAATTTGAGATGAAGACATCCATTGTAGATGTGTTCACTTTAGATAGACTTAGTCATTAAGCACTAAAACACTGGTCAAGATTTTTAAATACCTTCTGCCTCAAGCTTACATGAGCTACAGTTCTTCTTTTCTTTTCTTCTTTTCTTTTGGGCCTCCTTATCTCGAGAGACAATGGATACGCGCCTGGAGGTGGTCAGTGGTTTGTGAAGCAGCGCCTGGAGTGGCTATAAAGGCCAATTCTGGAGTGACAGGCTCTTCCACAGGTGCTGCAGAGAAATTTGTTTGTTGGGGCTGTTGCACAGTTGGCTCTCCCCTTGCGCCTCTGTCTTTTTTCCTGCCAACTACTAAGTCTCTTCGACTCGCCACAATTTAGCCCTGTCTTTATGGCTGCCCGCCAGCTCTGGCGAATGCTGGCAACTGACTCCCACGACTTGTGATCAATGTCACAGGATTTCATGTCGCGTTTGCAGACGTCTTTATAGCGGAGACATGGACGGCCGGTGGGTCTGATACCAGTGGCGAGCTCGCTGTACAATGTGTCTTTGGGGATCCTGCCATCTTCCATGCGGCTCACATGGCCAAGCCATCTCAAGCGCCGCTGACTCAGTAGTGTGTATAAGCTGGGGGTGTTGGCCGCTTCAAGGACTTCTGTGTTGGAGATATAGTCCTGCCACCTGATGCCAAGTATTCTCCGAAGGCAGCGAAGATGGAATGAATTGAGACGTCGCTCTTGGCTGGCATACGTTGTCCAGGCCTCGCTGCCGTAGAGCAAGGTACTGAGGACACAGGCCTGATACACTCGGACTTTTGTGTTCCGTGTCAGTGTGCCATTTTCCCACACTCTCTTGGCCAGTCTGGACATAGCAGTGGAAGCCTTACCCATGCGCTTGTTGATTTCTGCATCTAGAGACAGGTTACTGGTGATAGTTGAGCCTAGGTAGGTGAACTCTTGAACCACTTCCAGAGCGTGGTCGCCAAAGCGAAGTCCAAAGTACGGAAAGTCCTCATCAGAGAACTCCTCTTTGCTGACGATGCTGCTTTAACATCTCACACTGAAGAGTGCCTGCAGAGTCTCATCGACAGGTTTGCATCTGCCTGCAATGAATTTGGCTAACCATCAGCCTCAAGAAAACGAACATCATGGGGCAGGACGTCAGAAATGCTCCATCCATCAATATTGGCGACCACGCTCTGGAAGTGGTTCAAGAGTTCACCTACCTAGGCTCAACTATCACCATGAGCTACAGTATTGGAGGGAAAAAGCAGCACCTCCTTCCCCCTCTGCACCAAATTCCCAAATGTTGCACTCTGTTTACGATGCACTCTGTTCTGTGACCACTCTGTGCCAACCACTCATTGAGGGGTCTGCAATGAGGGGCTTGAATTCAGGTAAGAGGACTGCCTACTGAGCAGTAAATGGAGACCCTTTGTTCAACACCTCATTTGAAAGATGACACCTCCAACAGTACAGCAAGCCCAAGTAGTGCAGTGGAATGCGGCCTAGATTTTGTGCTCAAGTCTCTTTAGTGGGACTTTCTGAGTTGAACATTAACATAAGAAATACAAACAGGTGTAGGTCATTTGGCCCCTCAAACCTGCTCTGCCATTCACTAAGATCATGGCTGATCTACCCCAACTACACTTCCCGCACTATCCCCATACCCCTTGATTCTCAAAGTATCCAAAATCTATTGATCACTGACTTAAACATAGTTGTTACGAAGAGGTGGGAAATGACAGAGAAGATTTCCACTTTTCACTTCTCAACTGAATTGTGTTTTAACCCTTGAGCATTTTAATAATCAATAAGCAGGAAAATGACAGGTTTTCTCGTAGGTTTAAAGGAAGATAAATGTTTATTAAACAATACCCAAAAATATTCACAACTTTACCCACTCTTTCTCTCTCACACGCACACACACGCACACACAAAAGGATAGAAATTAAAAGATAGCATACATTTAGGTCTGATGGTGTTAACAAACCTTGTTTGTTTCCCCAGGAGGAAGATTTAAAAACAATGCAGGCCTGTTTTTTCCTTTTTCCTGGTTCATTGACGTCTAACTTTGGAAAGTTTCAGGTGGATGATGTTTTTCTGGAGACTTCTTTGGTTAAATCTCAGTCACAGTTCAACGGCAGAAATCCTGATACATTTGCTCAGGCAGGGAGTTTCAAGTTTATCTTTCATCTCTACCTGTAGGTAGATTAAAGAAGGTATTCTGGCAGGGTCCTTCATTTTGCTGGGATGGGTCCCTCTTCGTTCAGACTTCTGGATTTCTGGCTTTCTGCACAGAAAATGTCTCTTATTAAAAACTCCTTATCAGAGACTTGTTTTCTGTCAGGTGACCCAATTTCTCTCCCATTGTGATTTTATGAATGGTGTTTGATGGTGTGGCCATTGTTATTCATTTCTACACCCTTTATCCTGAGTTTGAGTCTAGAGTCTCCAGGTCTGTAAAGTCATTGTTAGCCCAACTTGTTCAAGAGGGGTAACCATTAACAATGAATTGGCCATTTACATTTCTAATGCTTTCTTCAACATTTGACCAGATATGACGATTCGTTCAGGGTTCCAGCAGTTACCATGTGTATTCGCAGTATGGGAGAGGTCACCTGATCTCTTACTCCATCTTGTTTTGCAGCAAAAGGTGTCCATTTTGAGTTCAATTCATCAGTTCATTTTATATTTTATAATTTCTCTTTGCGTGAGCATGCCATAGTCAATGACTGAGTATCCACAGCTCTCAGCGATGGAGAATTCCAAAGATCCCCAACCCTTTGAGTGAAGAAATTTCTGCTTATCTCAGCCCTAAATGGTCAACTCCTTATTCTGAGGGTGATCTTTAGTTCTAGACTCCCCAGCCAGTGGAAACATCTTCCCAGTATCTACCATGTTAAGCATTTTAAGAATGTTATATGTTTCAATGAGATTACCTCTCATTTTTCTAAAATCTGGGGAATATAGATCTAGTCTACTCAACTTCTCCTCATAAGACATCCCAGGATCCAGTCCAATGAACCTTTGTTGCATTCCCTTTAAGGCATGCATATCCTTCATTAGGTAAGGAGACCAAAAATATACACAGTACTCCAGGTGTGGTCTCACCAAGGCCCTATACAGTTGCAGGAAAATGTATGTACTCTTATACTCCAAAGGCTAACTATTATATGCTTTCCTATTTGCTTGCTGTATCTGCATGCTTTCTGTGATTTATGTAAAAGGACACCCAGATTCCTCTGAATATCAACATTTCCCAGTCTGTCACCATTTAAAAAATATTCTTTTTTTATTTTTCTTACCAAAGTGGATAACTTCACATTTCACCTAATATTCTATCTGACATGTTCTTGCATTCTCATTTAACTTATCTAAATCCTTTGGCAGCCTCTTTGCGTCTGCCTTGCAACTTACTTACTTTCCCACCTAACTTTGTATTGTCAATAAATTTGGATACATTACACTTGGTCCCCTCATCGAAGTTATTGATATAAATTGTAAATAGCTGAGACCCAAGCACTGATCCTTGTGTAGTTACAGCCTGCCAACCTGAAAATGACCCATTTATTCCTACTCTTTGTTTTCTGTCCATTAACCAATCCTCAATCCATGCTAATATATTACTCCCAATCCCATGAGCCTTAATTTTAAGTAATTTGAGTTGAGAGGGCTACTACCGAGCAACACCAACTTCTAGGTGTCATTCAACTTTTATTTCTGAGGTACAATAAGAAAATTATTTGTACTAATAAAAGTTCATTTTCAAATCATAGAACAGGTGAAGATAGAAGATATTAGTTAGAACATAGCCCAAAATACAGCTGCGTGAATGAGATATTTGAACCTTTACCCACTGAAGCTTGCACAATATACCTGACATCTGGAACAGCTTTAATTTATCCATTCTGCTTGAGAAGTCTTGAAATTGACTATTATGGTCTTTTCAAACACAGGCGCTGTACGCACGGAAAAAAACCAGAAGCCTGTTACACACAAAAGGTCAAGGTGGGGAAAGATATAAATGGTGTATAGAAAGAATGGTATTAGCAATAATGAAACAAGTAATTCAGCACAGCGGTATATGGGCTGCAGTGCATAGGTTAATCAAAAAACATACTGAATTGTGAAAGAGATTAGAAGAGAGAGTCAGCTCACAGGAGACGGTATGAATGAAATACCAAATTCAATGCAGTCGGCTCAAGAGATTCAGGGGCCCATGCAACAGCTGCTCTGGTAGACCAGTGACTTCCAGGCTCTCCCTTATCCACAAAAATCACTCCAACTCAGCACCTGCATCAATGTGCCTAATGCAAAAGGTGCACTCTGTTGCTACCTGGACAACTGGTCAGTGCACTGTACAGTTTGCTTCTGTGCTCCTTGAGCAGCGCGACTGGCTGTATTTAACAAGTGGTTCAGGTGTATTTATCAGATGGTTCGGGTATATTTAATAAGTGGTTCAGGTGTATTTATCAACTGGTTCGGGTATATTTAATAAGTGGTTCAGGTGTATTTATCAACTGGTTCGGGTATATTTAATAAGTGGTTCAGGTGTATTTATCAGATGGCCTGGGTATATTTAGTAACTGATCCTGTTGTGTTTATCAGCTAGTCTGAGTATATTTATCAACTGGTCTAGGTGTATTCATCAACTGGTTCAGGTGTATTCATCAACTGTTCTGGGTGTATTTATCAGTCGGTTCGTGTGTATTTATCAACTGATTCGGGTGTATTATAAACTGGTCCGGCTGCATTCATCAATGGGTCTGGGTGTATTAAATAACTGCTCTGGGTGTATTTATCAAGTGCTCTTGGTGTATTTATCAACTGCTCTGGGTGTATTTATCAACTGATTTGTGTGTATTTATCAACTGATTCGTGTGTATTTATCAACTGGTCCGGGTGTATTCATCAATGGGTTTGGGTGTATTAAATAACTGCTCTGGGTGTATTTATCAACTGTTCTGGGTGTATTTATCAACTGATTTGCATGTATTTATCAGCTGGTCCGGATGTATTCATCAACGGGTCTGGGTGTATTTATCAACTGCTCTGAGCGTATTTCTCAACTGGTCTGGGTGTATTTATCAACCGGTTCAGGGGTATTTATCAACTGGGCTGGGTGTATTTATCAACTGTTCTGGGTGTATTTATCAACTGATTTGCATGTATTTATCAGCTGGTCCGGATGTATTCATCAACGGGTCTGGGTGTATTTATCAACTGCTCTGAGCGTATTTCTCAACTGGTCTGGGTGTATTTATCAACCGGTTCAGGTGTATTTATCAACTGGTTTGCGTGTATTTATCAACTGGTCTAGGTGTACTTACCAAGTGGTGTGGGTGTATTTATCAACAGTTCTGGTTGTATTGCCAACGGGTTTGGGTGTATTTATCAATGGGTCTGGGTGTATTTATCAACTGGTCCAGGTGTATTTATCAACTGGTCTGGTTGTATTACCAATGGGTCTGGGTGTATTTATCAATGGGTCTGGGTGTATTTATCAACTGGTCTGGGTGTATTTATCAACTGGTCTGGGTGTATTTATCAACTGGTCTAGGTGTATTTACCAAGTGGTCTGGGTGTATTTATCAACTGCTCTGGTTGTATTTATCAACTGATTTGTGTGTACTTATCAACTGATTTGTGTGTATTTATCAACTGATTCATGTGTATTTATCAACTGGTCCGGGTGTATTCATCAGCTGGTCCGGGTGTATTCATCAATGGGTTTGGGTGTATTAAATAACTGCTCTGGGTGTATTTATCAACTGTTCTGGGTGTATTTATCAACCGATTTGTGTGTATTTATCAACTGATTTGTGTGTATTTATCAACTGATTCATGTGTATTTATCAACTGGTCCGGGTGTATTCATCAACTGGTCCAGGTGTATTCATCAATGGGTTTGGGTGTATTAAATAACTGCTCTGGGTGTATTTATCAACTGTTCTGGGTGTATTTATCAACTGATTTGCATGTATTTATCAGCTGGTCCGGATGTATTCATCAACGGGTCTGGGTGTATTTATCAACTGCTCTGAGCGTATTTCTCAACTGGTCTGGGTGTATTTATCAACCGGTTCAGGTGTATTTATCAACTGGGCTGGGTGTATTTATCAACTGTTCTGGGTATATTTATCAACTGGTTTGCGTGTATTTATCAACTGGTCTAGGTGTACTTACCAAGTGGTGTGGGTGTATTTATCAACAGTTCTGGTTGTATTACCAACGGGTTTGGGTGTATTTATCAACGGGTCTGGGTGTATTTATCAATGGGTCTGGGTGTATTTATCAACTGGTCTAGGTGTATTTATCAACTGGTCTGGTTGTATTGCCAACGGGTTTGGGTGTATTTATCAATGGGTCTGGGTGTATTTATCAACTGGTCCAGGTGTATTTATCAACTGGTCTGGTTGTATTACCAATGGGTCTGGGTGTATTTATCAATGGGTCTGGGTGTATTTATCAACTGGTCTGGGTGTATTTATCAACTGGTCTGGGTGTATTTATCAACTGGTCTAGGTGTATTTACCAAGTGGTCTGGGTGTATTTATCAACTGCTCTGGTTGTATTTATCAACTGATTTGTGTGTACTTATCAACTGATTTGTGTGTATTTATCAACTGATTCATGTGTATTTATCAACTGGTCCGGGTGTATTCATCAGCTGGTCCGGGTGTATTCATCAATGGGTTTGGGTGTATTAAATAACTGCTCTGGGTGTATTTATCAACTGTTCTGGGTGTATTTATCAACCGATTTGTGTGTATTTATCAACTGATTTGTGTGTATTTATCAACTGATTCATGTGTATTTATCAACTGGTCCGGGTGTATTCATCAACTGGTCCAGGTGTATTCATCAATGGGTTTGGGTGTATTAAATAACTGCTCTGGGTGTATTTATCAACTGTTCTGGGTGTATTTATCAACTGATTTGCATGTATTTATCAGCTGGTCCGGATGTATTCATCAACGGGTCTGGGTGTATTTATCAACTGCTCTGAGCGTATTTCTCAACTGGTCTGGGTGTATTTATCAACCGGTTCAGGTGTATTTATCAACTGGGCTGGGTGTATTTATCAACTGTTCTGGGTATATTTATCAACTGGTTTGCGTGTATTTATCAACTGGTCTAGGTGTACTTACCAAGTGGTGTGGGTGTATTTATCAACAGTTCTGGTTGTATTACCAACGGGTTTGGGTGTATTTATCAACGGGTCTGGGTGTATTTATCAATGGGTCTGGGTGTATTTATCAACTGGTCTAGGTGTATTTATCAACAGGTCTGGTTGTATTACCAATGCATCTGGGTGTATTTATCAATGGGTCTGGGTGTATTTATCAACTGGTCTGGGTGTATTTATCAACTGGTCTAGGTGTATTTACCAAGTGGTCTGGGTGTATTTATCAACTGCTCTGGGTGTATTTATCAACTGATTTGTGTGTACTTATCAACTGATTTGTGTGTATTTATCAACTGATTCATGTGTATTTATCAACTGGTCCGGGTGTATTCATCAACTGGTCCAGGTGTATTCATCAATGGGTTTGGGTGTATTAAATAACTGCTCTGGGTTTATTTATCAACTGTTCTGGGTGTATTTATCAACTGATTTGCATGTATTTATCAGCTGGTCCGGATGTATTCATCAACGGGTCTGGGTGTATTTATCAACTGCTCTGAGCGTATTTCTCAACTGGTCTGGGTGTATTTATCAACCGGTTCAGGTGTATTTATCAACTGGGCTGGTTGTATTTATCAACTGTTCTGGGTATATTTATCAACTGGTTTGCGTGTATTTATCAACTGGTCTAGGTGTACTTACCAAGTGGTGTGGGTGTATTTATCAACAGTTCTGGTTGTATTACCAACGGGTTTGGGTGTATTTATCAACGGGTCTGGGTGTATTTATCAATGGGTCTGGGTGTATTTATCAACTGGTCTAGGTGTATTTATCAACTGGTCTGGTTGTATTACCAATGGGTCTGGGTGTATTTATCAATGGGTCTGGGTGTATTTATCAACTGGTCTGGGTGTATTTATCAACTGGTCTAGGTGTATTTATCAACTGATTTGTGTGTACTTATCAACTGATTTGTGTGTATTTATCAACTGATTCATGTGTATTTATCAACTGGTCCGGGTGTATTCATCAACTGGTCCGGGTGTATTCATCAATGGGTTTGGGTGTATTAAATAACTGTTCTGGGTGTATTTATCAACTGTTCTGGGTGTATTTATCAACTGATTTGCGTGTATTTATCAGCTGGTCCGGATGTATTCATCAACTGGTCTGGGTGTATTTATCAACTGCTCTGAGCGTATTTCTGAACTGGTCTGGGTGTATTTATCAACCGGTTCAGGTGTATTTATCAACTGGGCTGGGTGTATTTATCAACTGGTCTGGGTATATTTATCAACTGGTTTGCGTGTATTTATCAACTGGTCTAGGTGTATTTATCAACTGGTCTAGGTGTATTTACCAAGTGGTCTGGGTGTATTTATCAACTGCTCTGAGCGTATTTCTCAACTGGTCTGGGTGTATTTATCAACCGGTTCAGGTGTATTTATCAACTGGGCTGGGTGTATTTATCAACTGTTCTGGGTGTATTTATCAACTGATTTGCATGTATTTATCAGCTGGTCCGGATGTATTCATCAACGGGTCTGGGTGTATTTATCAACTGCTCTGAGCGTATTTCTCAACTGGTCTGGGTGTATTTATCAACCGGTTCAGGTGTATTTATCAGCTGGTTTGCGTGTATTTATCAACTGGTCTAGGTGTACTTACCAAGTGGTGTGGGTGTATTTATCAACAGTTCTGGTTGTATTGCCAACGGGTTTGGGTGTATTTATCAATGGGTCTGGGTATATTTATCAACTGGTCTAGGTGTATTTATCAACTGGTCTGGTTGTATTACCAATGGGTCTGGGTGTATTTATCAATGGGTCTGGGTGTATTTATCAACTGGTCTGGGTGTATTTATCAACTGGTCTGGGTGTATTTATCAACTGGTCTAGGTGTATTTACCAAGTGGTCTGGGTGTATTTATCAACTGCTCTGGTTGTATTTATCAACTGATTTGTGTGTACTTATCAACTGATTTGTGTGTATTTATCAACTGATTCATGTGTATTTATCAACTGGTCCGGGTGTATTCATCAGCTGGTCCGGGTGTATTCATCAATGGGTTTGGGTGTATTAAATAACTGCTCTGGGTGTATTTATCAACCGATTTGTGTGTATTTATCAACTGATTTGTGTGTATTTATCAACTGATTCATGTGTATTTATCAACTGGTCCGGGTGTATTCATCAACTGGTCCAGGTGTATTCATCAATGGGTTTGGGTGTATTAAATAACTGCTCTGGGTGTATTTATCAACTGTTCTGGGTGTATTTATCAACTGATTTGCATGTATTTATCAGCTGGTCCGGATGTATTCATCAACGGGTCTGGGTGTATTTATCAACTGCTCTGAGCGTATTTCTCAACTGGTCTGGGTGTATTTATCAACCGGTTCAGGTGTATTTATCAACTGGGCTGGGTGTATTTATCAACTGTTCTGGGTATATTTATCAACTGGTTTGCGTGTATTTATCAACTGGTCTAGGTGTACTTACCAAGTGGTGTGGGTGTATTTATCAACTGATTTGTGTGTACTTATCAACTGATTTGTGTGTATTTATCAACTGATTCATGTGTATTTATCAACTGGTCCGGGTGTATTCATCAACTGGTCCAGGTGTATTCATCAATGGGTTTGGGTGTATTAAATAACTGCTCTGGGTGTATTTATCAACTGTTCTGGGTGTATTTATCAACTGATTTGCATGTATTTATCAGCTGGTCCGGATGTATTCATCAACGGGTCTGGGTGTATTTATCAACTGCTCTGAGCGTATTTCTCAACTGGTCTGGGTGTATTTATCAACCGGTTCAGGTGTATTTATCAACTGGGCTGGGTGTATTTATCAACTGTTCTGGGTATATTTATCAACTGGTTTGCGTGTATTTATCAACTGGTCAAGGTGTACTTACCAAGTGGTGTGGGTGTATTTATCAACAGTTCTGGTTGTATTACCAACGGGTTTGGGTGTATTTATCAACGGGTCTGGGTGTATTTATCAATGGGTCTGGGTGTATTTATCAACTGGTCTAGGTGTATTTATCAACAGGTCTGGTTGTATTACCAATGGATCTGGGTGTATTTATCAATGGGTCTGGGTGTATTTATCAACTGGTCTGGGTGTATTTATCAACAGGTCTAGGTGTATTTACCAAGTGGTCTGGGTGTATTTATCAACTGCTCTGGGTGTATTTATCAACTGATTTGTGTGTACTTATCAACTGATTTGTGTGTATTTATCAACTGATTCATGTGTATTTATCAACTGGTCCGGGTGTATTCATCAACTGGTCCAGGTGTATTCATCAATGGGTTTGGGTGTATTAAATAACTGCTCTGGGTTTATTTATCAACTGTTCTGGGTGTATTTATCAACTGATTTGCATGTATTTATCAGCTGGTCCGGATGTATTCATCAACGGGTCTGGGTGTATTTATCAACTGCTCTGAGCGTATTTCTCAACTGGTCTGGGTGTATTTATCAACCGGTTCAGGTGTATTTATCAACTGGGCTGGTTGTATTTATCAACTGTTCTGGGTATATTTATCAACTGGTTTGCGTGTATTTATCAACTGGTCTAGGTGTACTTACCAAGTGGTGTGGGTGTATTTATCAACAGTTCTGGTTGTATTACCAACGGGTTTGGGTGTATTTATCAACGGGTCTGGGTGTATTTATCAATGGGTCTGGGTGTATTTATCAACTGGTCTAGGTGTATTTATCAACTGGTCTGGTTGTATTACCAATGGGTCTGGGTGTATTTATCAATGGGTCTGGGTGTATTTATCAACTGGTCTGGGTGTATTTATCAACTGGTCTAGGTGTATTTATCAACTGATTTGTGTGTACTTATCAACTGATTTGTGTGTATTTATCAACTGATTCATGTGTATTTATCAACTGGTCCGGGTGTATTCATCAACTGGTCCGGGTGTATTCATCAATGGGTTTGGGTGTATTAAATAACTGTTCTGGGTGTATTTATCAACTGTTCTGGGTGTATTTATCAACTGATTTGCGTGTATTTATCAGCTGGTCCGGATGTATTCATCAACTGGTCTGGGTGTATTTATCAACTGCTCTGAGCGTATTTCTGAACTGGTCTGGGTGTATTTATCAACCGGTTCAGGTGTATTTATCAACTGGGCTGGGTGTATTTATCAACTGGTCTGGGTATATTTATCAACTGGTTTGCGTGTATTTATCAACTGGTCTAGGTGTATTTATCAACTGGTCTAGGTGTATTTACCAAGTGGTCTGGGTGTATTTATCAACTGCTCTGAGCGTATTTCTCAACTGGTCTGGGTGTATTTATCAACCGGTTCAGGTGTATTTATCAACTGGGCTGGGTGTATTTATCAACTGTTCTGGGTGTATTTATCAACTGATTTGCATGTATTTATCAGCTGGTCCGGATGTATTCATCAACGGGTCTGGGTGTATTTATCAACTGCTCTGAGCGTATTTCTCAACTGGTCTGGGTGTATTTATCAACCGGTTCAGGTGTATTTATCAGCTGGTTTGCGTGTATTTATCAACTGGTCTAGGTGTACTTACCAAGTGGTGTGGGTGTATTTATCAACAGTTCTGGTTGTATTGCCAACGGGTTTGGGTGTATTTATCAATGGGTCTGGGTATATTTATCAACTGGTCTAGGTGTATTTATCAACTGGTCTGGTTGTATTACCAATGGGTCTGGGTGTATTTATCAATGGGTCTGGGTGTATTTATCAACTGGTCTGGGTGTATTTATCAACTGGTCTGGGTGTATTTATCAACTGGTCTAGGTGTATTTACCAAGTGGTCTGGGTGTATTTATCAACTGCTCTGGTTGTATTTATCAACTGATTTGTGTGTACTTATCAACTGATTTGTGTGTATTTATCAACTGATTCATGTGTATTTATCAACTGGTCCGGGTGTATTCATCAGCTGGTCCGGGTGTATTCATCAATGGGTTTGGGTGTATTAAATAACTGCTCTGGGTGTATTTATCAACCGATTTGTGTGTATTTATCAACTGATTTGTGTGTATTTATCAACTGATTCATGTGTATTTATCAACTGGTCCGGGTGTATTCATCAACTGGTCCAGGTGTATTCATCAATGGGTTTGGGTGTATTAAATAACTGCTCTGGGTGTATTTATCAACTGTTCTGGGTGTATTTATCAACTGATTTGCATGTATTTATCAGCTGGTCCGGATGTATTCATCAACGGGTCTGGGTGTATTTATCAACTGCTCTGAGCGTATTTCTCAACTGGTCTGGGTGTATTTATCAACCGGTTCAGGTGTATTTATCAACTGGGCTGGGTGTATTTATCAACTGTTCTGGGTATATTTATCAACTGGTTTGCGTGTATTTATCAACTGGTCTAGGTGTACTTACCAAGTGGTGTGGGTGTATTTATCAACAGTTCTGGTTGTATTACCAACGGGTTTGGGTGTATTTAACAACGGGTCTGGGTGTATTTATCAATGGGTCTGGGTGTATTTATCAACTGGTCTAGGTGTATTTATCAACAGGTCTGGTTGTATTACCAATGGATCTGGGTGTATTTAACAATGGGTCTGGGTGTATTTATCAACTGGTCTGGGTGTATTTATCAACTGGTCTAGGTGTATTTACCAAGTGGTCTGGGTGTATTTATCAACTGCTCTGGTTGTATTTATCAACTGATTTGTGTGTACTTATCAACTGATTTGTGTGTATTTATCAACTGATTCATGTGTATTTATCAACTGGTCTGGGTGTATTCATCAACTGGTCCAGGTGTATTCATCAATGGGTTTGGGTGTATTAAATAACTGCTCTGGGTGTATTTATCAACTGATTTGCATGTATTTATCAGCTGGTCCGGATGTATTCATCAACGGGTCTGGGTGTATTTATCAACTGCTCTGAGCGTATTTCTCAACTGGTCTGGGTGTATTTATCAACCGGTTCAGGTGTATTTATCAACTGGGCTGGTTGTATTTATCAACTGTTCTGGGTATATTTATCAACTGGTTTGCGTGTATTTATCAACTGGTCTAGGTGTACTTACCAAGTGGTGTGGGTGTATTTATCAACAGTTCTGGTTGTATTACCAACGGGTTTGGGTGTATTTATCAACGGGTCTGGGTGTATTTATCAATGGGTCTGGGTGTATTTATCAACTGGTCTAGGTGTATTTATCAACTGGTCTGGTTGTATTACCAATGGGTCTGGGTGTATTTATCAATGGGTCTGGGTGTATTTATCAACTGGTCTGGGTGTATTTATCAACTGGTCTAGGTGTATTTATCAACTGATTTGTGTGTACTTATCAACTGATTTGTGTGTATTTATCAACTGATTCATGTGTATTTATCAACTGGTCCGGGTGTATTCATCAACTGGTCCGGGTGTATTCATCAATGGGTTTGGGTGTATTAAATAACTGTTCTGGGTGTATTTATCAACTGTTCTGGGTGTATTTATCAACTGATTTGCGTGTATTTATCAGCTGGTCCGGATGTATTCATCAACTGGTCTGGGTGTATTTATCAACTGCTCTGAGCGTATTTCTCAACTGCTCTGGGATATTTATCAACCGGTTCAGGTGTATTTATCAACTGGGCTGGGTGTATTTATCAACTGGTCTGGGTATATTTATCAACTGGTTTGCGTGTATTTATCAACTGGTCTAGGTGTATTTATCAACTGGTCTAGGTGTATTTACCAAGTGGTCTGGGTGTATTTATCAACTGCTCTGGGTGTATTTATCAACTGATTTGTGTGTACTTATCAACTGATTTGTGTGTATTTATCAACTGATTCATGTGTATTTATCAACTGGTCCGGGTGTATTCATCAACTGGTCCGGGTGTATTCATCAATGGGTTTGGGTGTATTAAATAACTGTTCTGGGTGTATTTATCAACTGTTCTGGGTGTATTTATCAACTGATTTGCGTGTATTTATCAGCTGGTCCGGATGTATTCATCAACTGGTCTGGGTGTATTTATCAACTGCTCTGAGCGTATTTCTCAACTGGTCTGGGTGTATTTATCAACCGGTTCAGGTGTATTTATCAACTGGGCTGGGTGTATT
Source organism: Heterodontus francisci (assembly GCF_036365525.1). Classification (NCBI taxonomy): domain Eukaryota; kingdom Metazoa; phylum Chordata; class Chondrichthyes; order Heterodontiformes; family Heterodontidae; genus Heterodontus; species Heterodontus francisci. The sequence goes on from NC_090372.1 coordinate 37,944,808, forward strand.
TATCAACTGTTCTGGGTATATTTATCAACTGGTTTGCGTGTATTTATCAACTGGTCTAGGTGTATTTACCAAGTGGTTTGGGTGTATTTATCAACGGTTCTGGTTGTATTACCAACGGGTTTGGGTGTATTTATCAACTGGTCTGGGTGTATTTATCAACTGGTCTAGGTCTATTTACCAAGTGGTCTAGGTGTATTTATCAACTGGTCTGGTTGTATTACCAATGGGTCTGGGTGTATTTATCAATGGGTCTGGGTGTATTTATCAACTGGTCTGGGTGTATTTATCAACGGGTTTGGGTGTATTTATCAACTGGTCTGGTTGTATTACCAATGGGTCTGGGTATATTTATCAGTGGGTCTGGGTGTATTTATCAACTGGTCTGCGTGTATTTATCAACTGGTCTAGGTGTATTTACCAAGTGGTCTGGGTGTATTTATCAACTGTTCTGGTTGTATTACCAATGGGTCTGGGTGTATTTATCAACTGGTCCGGGTGTATTTATCATCTGTCTCCATAAAGCCTAACTGATGGTCCTTAAAGGGATTGCTGGAGACCGTGACCACAAAGTTAAGTTCAAAAATATACTTAACTGAATGTGGACCTGGGAGACCCAAAGATTGTTGCCGACATTTGCTCATCTTCCTCCCAATGGCACCCTGTTGTTACGACCAGGTGAGAAACGTGTCTGGGGGTTCCCTTTTAGCCTTCACCTGGTCTTACTGTAACAGGGTTTTGTGTTAAACACACTGTGTTTTTAGGCCCCCCTTGGTGAATCCTTATTCACCGCTTTCCAATTATAAGGCAAAGAAATGAGCACAAACAGGCTTTCTTAGGTTTAAAGAAGAAAAGTGAAATTTATTACAACTTAAACTTTAACTCTAGTTTGGTTAACGCCTATGGATACACGCCATGCCCCACGCTAGCATGCATATGCGATATACACATGCAAATAGAGACAGAAAAGAGCAGAAGAAAAATAGAGTAGAGAGGTTTGAGGCAATCTCTGAAGAGGGGTTTTTGTTACTGTGCTTTGAGCTCACTGTAGTCCTTGCTTGTAGGTAAATCTTGCTTTTCATTGGGGCCCAGTATTCTTCTTAAACCTTGTTCACTCCAGGAGATTTTTCTCTCTTGGGGTTCATATGTCTTCAATGGTTTCTGAAGCTGGTGAGAGAGATGGGAGTAGACAGGAGAGAGGCAGCAGCAAGTCAGCCACGAGAGGTCTTTACCAGTCCAGGAGCAAACAGCTTTCTGACTTCAAACACTGTTTCTCCAATTTAAAACTCCCCTAGTTGGCCAGCAGGTGGTCACGTGACTGACTGGTTTGACCAGGTCTCTCCTGTGTATTGGGAGAATCTTAACAGCCAACTTGGAATGTTAGCTTCTCCACCTTCAACGTCTGGTAATCAAAAGTCCATTGTGGATTAAATTGGAGAAGGGAGTGGCCCCTTTGTCCTTTCCAAGTACTGTCTGTTACTATGCAAATGTCTTTCCAGTCAAGGGACTGGTGTTTTTTTTAAAAGCAAGTTCTTTCTTTACTCCAGTAACAGGTTAAAATCAATGTTCATGTGGTGAAATTAATGTGCCTGATTCTTGGCAGGTGGGGCCCTGCATGGCACTGTCCTCCTGGATCACCTTACCCGCTCACTCCAGATCATCCCTTTCTCTATTGCCTCTTCCCTCCCTCCCGATCATATGCACATCCCCAATCTCCAACCAGGACCTACTGAGGGCAGCTGCCAGACTGACTTTGTGCCTGTAGAATCAGAGACCTGCCTGTAGACTCCAAATTTTGCTCACTATTTGCAGGTAATACACTGATGAAGCTCGAGGCTTAATTCCAGGCGAGCCTTGGACCACCGGCAGTTGGCATGTGCTTTCAGTGTGCTGCCTATTTCAGGCCTAAGAACAGACTGAAATGAATTTCCACCCCACCAAGTCTGGATTGCAGCCCGTCGATTGTGAGGCCACGGAGACTGCAGCATTCACAAGTGCATTAAAATGGCCCTGACTGAAACATATCCACTAATAATGCAAAAATTGACAGGTACAGTTGTATTAGTAATACGAACATACGAATTAGGAGCAGGAGTAGGCCACTCAGCCCTTCGAGCCTGCTCCACCATTCAATATGTTCATGGCTGAACTGATTACTCCACATTTCCACCTACCCCTGATAACCTTCTAGCCCCTTGCTTATCAAGAATCTATCTACCTCTGCCTTAAAAATATTCAAAGACTCAGATATGCCTGTGACAAGCTGGGTTGGAATCTGTGGACTTGCTTCATTGGTGATGCACCCTGGGAGAGGAGTCACATATTCTGGGAACAAACCTCACTAAATACAGCTTGTGGTGTCTGAGCGCTGGAATCCCAAGCTGCTGAATTTAATGATGTGTAAGCTCTGCATTTTGCAAAAATGCACTTGCTTAGTGTGGCGTCTTCAGCATTAAGGAGCATGGAGAACAACAACATGTATAGTTGTTGCAAGGTGCTTTGCAGGATCAAAATCAGACAAAATTTGACACTGAGCCAAAGAAGGAGACATTAGAACAGGTGACCAAACATTTGGTTAAAGAGGTAGATTGTAAGGAGCACCTTAAAAGAGGAGAGAGAGGTGGAGAGACGGAGAGGTTTAGCTAGGGAATTCTGGAGTCTAGGGCAGAGACAGCTGAAGGCACAGCCACCACTGGTAGGGTCGAAGGAATTTGGGGACACACAAGAGGCCAGAATTGGAGGAATACAGAGTGATCAGAGAGTAGCAAGGCTAGAGGAGGTTACAAAGGTAGGAAAGGGTAAGTCATGGAGCGATTTGAACATGAAGATGCTAATTTTAAATTTGGGCATTGGTGAACCAGGAGCTAAAGTAGGACAGCGAACACAGGGATGATGGATGAAGATGATGGGACTTGATGCAACAGTAATATCAAATTAGATGAACATAATGTTTTAGCTAGAATGAAGAAGTTTCAAGTAGAAAGAGCTGCCTGGCCAGATGTCATCCACCCGAGGATACTCAGGAAGGTGAGACACGTGTTGTCTGAGCCCCTAGCCTGTACTTTTATAGCTTATTGTACTGTGGGGCGGTTCCCATAGACTGGAATGAGGCAAATGTAGTCTCATCTTTAAAAAAGGTGACAAGGTGGACCCAGGTAATTGTAGGTCCATGAGTTTGGCATCAGTGATAGGAGAGATGCTTGTGGAAATCATTAGAGATGCAATATATGATTGCTTGGATAGAGAGGGACATAGAAATACCCATCATCGCTTTATGAAAAGGTCATGTCTTACCAATCTGATTGTATATTTTGCAAATGGTATGAAGATGGTGGATGAAGGAAGCCCAGTTGATATTTTCCATTAAGACTTCCAAAAAGCTTTTGATAAGGTCCCACACGAGGCTTCTTTACAACATTAATGTTTCTGGTATTAATGGTAATGTATTAAACTGGAGTGACAACTGGCTGGCAGGACGCAGGCAAAAAGCAGTTATGAGTGGAATTGGATTTGTTTGGAGACCAGTCCCCAGTGATGTCCTTCAGGGATCGGTGTTGGGACAGTTCTTTACTATTTGTATTAGTGATCTGGATGTAGGTGTTGGGGGCATAAAGATCTGTGTGAGTGTTAGGACAGTAAACAATGCTCAACTGCTTCAAGTGGATCTTAATGTGTTGGAAGACTGGGCTCATGACTGTCAAATTATGCTTAATTTGGAAGAGTGCAAGTGTTTTGCATGTGGGCAGGGCAAATGCTCAGCATACATACACCTTTCAGGGAAAAGCATTAAAGAAGGTGGAGAAAGAAACAGATTAGGCATTCTGGTGCATAGATCTGTAAAGGTACATGAGCAACACCATGAAGCAATAGTTAGAGCCAATAGACTGTTGGAGTGCATTCATCGGATAATTGATTATAAAACAAGACATGCTATTTTGTCCTTGTACAAGACCTTGGCCAAGTCTCACAGGGAATACTATATCCAGCTTTGGTTACCTCACATTGTAGGTGATATTGAGGCTTTGGAAAGGGTGCAGAGGATTAATTCCCAGTTTAAAGTATCTTAATTATCAAGATAAGCTCAAAGAGTTAGGACTGTACACTTTGGAGAAATGCAGACTTAGGAGTGATTGGATCGAGGTTTATAGGATGATGAAGGGAATAATTGTGTTCCAGTTAACAGTTTGTTCCAATTAAGTTGTTTAGGGAGGACCAAGGGTCACAATTTTAAGTTATGTCAGACCAGATCTCGGTTAGATGTCTGGAGGTGTTTTTTTTTCTAGAGAATAGTGGACTTCTGGAACAGACTACCTGCTTGTGTGGTGGACGCTGATTCACTGAATTCCTTGAAGAGAGAGTTGGACCTGTTTGTGGTTGCAAGGGACATCCCCTTTTACAAACAGTAGGTACTTCAGAGAATTCAGGGCCAGAGTGATCTTCTGGACTTGTTTCGATTCCTAGTTGGATCAGAGAGAAATTTCCCAGATTGCTTTCCTCCAAGTTGGCCATAAATAAATACATTTCCATGCTCAGTCTGTGCAGCACATTATTGAGGTTTGTCATCATTTTTAATTTCTGCTTTTAGAGTCATAGAGTCATAGAGTTATACAGCACAGAAACAGACCCTTTGGCCCATTGTGTCTGTGCCGGTCATGAAGCACCTATTTATTCTAATCCCATTTTCCATCACTTGGCCTGTAGTCTTGTATGCTAAGGCGTTGCAAGTGCTCATCTAAATACTTCTTAAATGTTGTGAGAGTTACTGCCTCTACCACCCTTTCAGGCAGTGTGTTCCAGATTCCAACCACTCTCTGGGTGAAAAAACTTTTCCTCAAATCCCCTCTAAACCTCCTGCCCCTTACCTTAAGTCTATGTCCCCTGGTTATTGACCCCTCCACTAAGAGAAAAAGTTTCTTACTATCTATCCTATCAATGCCCCTCATAATTTTGTATACCTCAATCAGGTCCCCCCTCAGCCTTCTCTGCTCTAAGGAAAACAACCCTAGCCTATCCATTCTCTCTTCTTAGCTGAAATGCTCCAGCCCAGGCAACATCCTGGTGAATCTCCTCTGCACCCTCTCCAGTACAATCACATCCTTCCTATCGTGACTAGAACTATACACAGTACTCCAGCTGTGGCCTAACTAGCGTTTTACACAGTTCCATCATAAACTCCCTGCTCTTATATTCTCTAACACAGCTAATAAAGGCAAGGATCCCATATGCCTTCCTCACCACTTTATCGACCTGTGCTGCTGCCTTCAGTGATGCATGGAAAAGTACACCAAGGTCCCTCTGACCCACTGTACCTCCTAGGGTCCTACCATCCATGGTATAATCCCTTGCATTGTTAGTCCTCCCAAAATGCATCACCTCACACTTCTCAGGATTGAATTCCATTTGCCACTGCTCCGCCCATCTTACCAGCCCATCTATATCGTCCTGTAATCTAAGGCTTTCCTCCTCACTATTTACAACACCACCAATTCTCGTGTCATCTGCAAACTTACTGATCATACCTCACGTCTAAATCATTAATGTACACTACAAAGAGTAAGGGTCCTACCACCGATCCCTGCGATCCACTGGTCACAGGTTTCCACTCGCAAAAACAACTCTCGACCATTACCCTCTCCCTCCTGCCACTAAGCCAATTTTGGATCCAATTTGCCAAATTGCCCTGGATCCCATGGGCTCTTACCTTCTTAACCAATCTCCCATGCGGGACCTTATCTAAAGCCTTACTGAAGTCCATGTAGACTACATCAACTGCTTTACCCTCATCTACACATCTAGTCACCTCCTCGAAAACTTCCATC